>NC_135783.1:82766446-83368112 GCF_051106095.1 Pogona vitticeps | reverse complement strand
CCAAATGCTGCTGTAGATACATTTTGCTTTTACTGCAGATGTTTATAAGACAGCTCCTTTCCTATAAAGCCATGAAGTGAGTAGAACAGATGTCATTGTTTTGTTTAGTTAAAAAAGTGAAGCAAAGTCTACACCAGGTTGTCCCCAATTTCCTAAAATGTTATTTCCTCAGGGAAGAAGCTATCATTTTTGTGCTTTATTCTTAAGGCCCCTTTAGAATTTATTTTACTAATATTTGTGGGTGTACTGCAACACTGCAAGGTGGCAAGCGATGTTGCATTTGCTTTTGTTACCCATTTCTTCACCACTCTGGCTTCCCTGGCTGCACACACACAAAAAAGTTCTGTGGAAGGGATTGCTTTATAAATTATTTCCTGAGCTTCAATTAATGTGTGGGAAATTGTGGGGGGAGGGTAAAGGTCTACCACAGAGATGGCTGTGAAAGACCTGTACGCACACTTCTCATCCACTTTATAACTAAGGTAAAAATCAGGTCCGACAAAAATTCTGACCCTCACTCATAAGAATGCCTTCTCCTTTGAAATTCTTTTGGAAGGGAATTTCAATCAAATTGCTTTAAAATGGTTAAAATTCTCATAGGAGGAAGGGCAAGGTCCTGCATTTGAAAACAATTCTGTGGAGGCAATAAAATGTCTCGATTAGAGATGGGGACGAATATAAAAATGGATCGCTTTTTCTCACGGATATAGCTGATTTGTTAAATATTCGTCGATCCGTATTTGTGGGTTCCAGAGACCCCCACGAATACGAAGGGACAAATATTTACCTATTTTTATTCATCCTTTGTATTTTTTTTTTAAAAAAAAACATTCAGCCTACCGGCAGCCGATCAGCTGATCAGTGGCAGAAAGGCAGCCACCACCCCACGCAGCCACTCAATACCACAACCTAACACCCACCCCTTCCTTTCCCTACCTTAGGCCCCAAGCCACCCCCTTGACACTCTCTTACTTTAATCGCTGCTGCTGAGGTCTTCTGGTCTCAGAGCCACGCATGTAAAAATGGAGACTGGCTGCCCTTTGCAAAGATGGCAGCTGTGACTTCATTTAGGGTAGGGAAGCCACAGCTGCCATCTTTGCAAAGGGCAGCCAGTCTCCCTTTTTACTCGCCATGGCTGAGAAGGCCTGATGGAGATCTGGCAGCAGCTATTAAGGTAAGGGGCTGTCGGTGGGAGTGGGCTTGGGGCTAAGGTAGGGAAAGGAAGGGGGTGAGGGGTAGGCTGTTAGGGTGGCTGGCTGTGTGGGGTGGTGGCTGTCTATCGGCTTCTGATCAGGTGATTGGCGGCCGGTAGGCAGAATGGGCTTCTGTGCGGTAAACTCTCCTGGGTAACCCAATTTGTGGGTGAATAACTCGGATGTCTGATATTCAATCTTCACCAACATTGGCAGGTGTGTTGGGGAAAGACATAGAATGCTCCCTTGTGATTCTGGAGTCTCTAAATACCTGGAGGGAGCTTTCCTGGGGGGTCCTCTTTGTGACTATATAACTCAGTGGTCCATGATCCAATGTTCACCAAACTGAAAGGAATTGTAGAAAAGCGCTCAAGGAAGCTTCCCTGCAAATTTAGTGTCTCTAGGTCATTGGGGCCCAGTTTTATAGCCATTTAAAGTGCAGAGGTATCAACAGATTGATCCATCAAAGAATATTCATATATTCATATTCGTTGATCTGTTAACCTTGACGAATAACGGATCAAAACAAATTGCCATTTCTTTGATTTGTCCCCATCTCTAGTCTCAATCTCTGTGGTTTCCAACCTCAAGTGTCCAGATGCTCTTGGACTACAACTCTCAGAATTATTCAGTGTTAGCTCTATCCCAGCCCAAGAAACATGATGTTTCAGACTCCACTGACAGAAGTGAAGAGCCCCTCTAATGGGCAGAGCTAACCCTACTGTTAAGTGGATTGAGAAAGCTGCTTCTGGCACCAATTGCTATGAAGGAGATACAGATAAAACACTTTTGAGAACTTTATACCTAGAACGTATTGAGAAGGCTCAGTTGCCATAAATTGCAATTGTATTGACAGCACACAATCCAAAAAAAGAAATTTCTCCATAAACGTTTTGAACACAGCTGGTTGGGGAGTGAACAATGTGTAGCCCTTGGCCATTTTTGGATTGGACCTTCACCATTGGCAATGCTAACTAGGACATCTCTGTAGGACCACATGTTTCCTTCTCCCTGCACCACATGCAGAGCTTGGCAAAGACTACAGTCCCCCAAATCCTCGTTCCCTGGGGAACCCTGGAAATGCAACTTTGACAGGCTATAAACAGATCAAGAAATGGCAGCTATAATAATAGAATCATAGAAAAGTGAAGTTGGAAGGTGCCAGCAAGTCCAATCCCCTGCTCAGTGCAGGAATACAATCAAAGCATAACTGCCAGGTGATTATCTAAGTTTTTCTTGAATGCTTCCAGTGTTGGAGCACTCACCAACTCCCGAGGTAACTGGTTCCACTGTCATACTGCTCTAACCATCAGGAAATATTTCCTGATATTCAACCGAAATCTGGATTCCTTTAATTTGAGCCCATTCTTGCGTGTCCTGCACTCTGGCATAATTGAGAACAGATCTTGCCCCTCTTCTGTATGACAGCCTTTCAAATGTTTGAAAACTCCTATCATCTAATTTGTCATCTGTTCTGAAAGTTCTTTTTCTTTAAAAAACTATTTTATTGCATAGATTTTATTAGAAACATGCTAGAAAAAAGTTTTGACTTAAGCCAAAGAAAGAAAGAAAGACAGACAGACAGAAAGACCAAGCCTGACTGATTATGAGTCTGCTTACTTTCCGCCGCTAAAGGGATACCTTCAAATCTGTGGACTCCCATCTTGGGTCCTATAAGTATCCTGACAGCTCATTAAGTGGCTATTGCAACACCAGATCTGTGCACATTTATCCTCCTGCTCTGGCAGCTGTGGCTGAATCTGGGGGCCATAAAGACGTATTTCTGATGTTGGCTGGCAGAATAATAATTTATGCACTCTGTAATTCAAAGGGTTTTCAAGGTAGTTGTAAATTAATGAAATCTGAATGATTTTCGAGAGGGAGCAGAGGTGGGAATGTTTCTCATTTAATTGACTGAGTGGAACATTTTAAAAACAAATACAGAAAATAGAGGCAGGCATATTTCCTCCCTCTCTTTTTAAAATAGAAAATAGGATAAATGGGATTAAATGCAATGCCAAGAAGAAAGAGAAAGAAGAGAAAAATACATGGCTCTGTGCCAATGAAAAAAAACCCTGATTCCCTCCACGCCTACTCTTTTATTTCCCCTTAAAACCTGCTGTTGATTGGTGCCAAAGAAGAAGTAAGTAGTAACTTACTACAGATTTTGCTTTCAGTCAGGATATTTTTTTAAAAAGAGAGAAAGAAAGAAAAAGAAAACCACAAATGAAAGAATCCTTTTAATCAGATAATTGACCAGCTGGTAATCTTAGCTCTTTTGTGACACACCAGTTGGCAGGTACAGTGGCACATAAGCATGAGAGTTTCTCTCCATTTCCCTTCCCGTTTGGACACTCATAGAGCTCCTCTGTCTCATCAGTCTCCAGGGATATTTCCCAGACATTTTGAAGTCCTGGAGAAAAAAAAAAAAAGAGGCAAGGCATCAGAGCTAATGACTGCCTGTAGACATACAGATGGCACTGCTGCTGATATTCAGACCAGCCATCATGTATCTGGGAAGGAGAAAGGACAAGGGTTTCCTTCAACAATTGACTTGACACCAGACTGTAGCGCCCCAGAAACCTTCGCTTATAGAAGGTCCATGCCGCACCCCCCTCCTCCCCTCTGTCCCAGTAAAGCAGTATTGCCGTTGGTTTCTTCAAAAACCTTAAAAACAGAAAAACCGAAATAAAACCCCAGTATGTGGGATGCTGTGTTTCTGAATCCATGATTCAAAATGCCAGGATAAATGGCCTGATACTTCTGCACAATATTGTGCCCGCATTGCCAGCAGGAAAAAGGATGCCAAGCTTTACATAGCGAAGGGCAGCCTGAAAGTTGATCACACCAATAGCAGCAGTCACAGTGGTCTAAAGCAGTGGTTCCCAAACTTGAGTTAACCCCGGGGGTCCTTGGCATGCAGTTCCCCAAAAGCCCAGCCAGTACAGGTGCCCTGGTCTAAAAGACACCCTCTTGTGCTCACTGCCATTCACAGAGAGACACAAAGCAGGGACAAATCCCAGAAGCTGACTCCTCTCTCTCTCTCTCTCTCTCTCTCTCTTTTTTTTCCCATCAGCTAACCACTTCTCATCCAAACACAAAGCAACTGTCATGGCTGTTTTTCAACTACTGTGAGTGCCAAATTTGGTGCTGATCTAAAACCCAATTTCAAACTTACAATTTTCTTGTTTAGGCTGCCCTCGTTTTTAGAACTGCCTTGTAGAATGCTGGTTTGTTCTGCTCACAATAACATCACTGCATTCTTCTGCAGTGATAATACACAAACATTCAAGCTTGCCTGATCATAATAACTAATATTTGTAAAACAGGCATAACTCCTCTGCCCCTTCTTCACACTTGTAGGTGCCTTCCAAGCTATCATTCTTATTTTTAATATTGACCACAAATATACTTTCAGAAGAGAGTCACAGACCAAAATTGCTTCTCAGTGACTTCGTTCGTTTCACATGCCCCAAGTCCTGGTGCAGTTTTTAAAACTACACATTGGCACCATTTTTAAACTCACTAGGGCTTCTGTGCCAGCTGGCTAGTACTGGGAGGCCACCGACAGCACCAGGACGGCAAAAGCAGAGTCAGTAGAGCTGCTCCTAAGGTAAGAACAGCATCACTACTTGACCGGTGCTTGGGGAGGCCTTCCTGGTCACCTTGGCCTTGGCTTGCTGGCAATGTGGTTTTTGCCAGGGCGGGTGGCACTCCAACAGCAACTATTTCCCTCATGGCAAGCAGGTGAGACTGCCCTGAACCCGACACTGTAAACAGCAGCAGGAAGCCTTCCAGAGGCTGATCCACATCCTGCAGGATGTGTAGAACAGCCAATTTCTCACCTATTTTCAGACAACCTGCAATGTTTAATAGAATACATTGCACAAAATACTGTACTACAAAAAAATGAGAATGCAAAATGAGATACTCTGTTACCAACAAATTCACATAACCAGATCTGGTAAGGTTACAGTATTATGTTTGTTGAGCTTAAACCATGGATTCAGCACAATCAGTTGGATGCTCCCTGCCTTTCTCCAAGATAGACAAAGGTGATTGTTATCTTATTGTTCACATTCTGAGAGATGCTGGCAGTGGTGTTCAAGACTAATTGTGTGACCTTTCCAGGAATTTGAAGTCCAGGAAAACAACTAGCTTTCCTCCACTGCTCACCATATCATATGAACCCAATGGTGGGACTAAACAGGGCATTCAATGCCAGGAATGGAGCTAAATGATGGCTTGAAACAGTTTTTTTTAAAACTACAGGTCTCATACTGTTGGGAATTATGGCTTCTCATAATAGCCTTAAGTTTCTTTACAGACACTTCATTTACAGCTACCAAGTTGAACATAGGAGCTTTCCTCCATCTGCTCCCTAGCCTTCTTTGCAGTTGCTTTATTGCCCTTAACTCCTCTGTAAACCACGGGGAAAGCGAGGCTCTGAAGCAAACAGGGTGTGGTCATGTTGACAGCTCAGGTAACCTCTGAGTACCAGTGAATGACCAGAGGACTGACAGGAGTATCAACCAGAAAAAACCCTAGGACATTTTGGAAACCAATAGAATCCATCAAGTCTTTGATAAGGTAAAGGTAAAGGTTCCCCTTGACAATTTTTGTCCAGTCGTGTTCGACTCTAGGGGGTGGTGCTCATCCCCGTTTCCAAGCCATAGAGCCAGCATTTTTGTCCGAAGACAATCT
Source organism: Pogona vitticeps (assembly GCF_051106095.1). Lineage (NCBI taxonomy): Eukaryota > Metazoa > Chordata > Lepidosauria > Squamata > Agamidae > Pogona > Pogona vitticeps. Next base: position 83,362,215 of record NC_135783.1, on the reverse strand, counting down.
TCCGTGGTCACATGGCCAGTGCGACTTAGACACGGAATGCTGTTACCTTCCCATCGAGGTGGTCCCTATTTATCTACTTGCATTTGCATGCTTTCGAACTGCTAGGTTGGCGGGAGCTGGGACAAGCGACGGGCGCTCACCCCGTCGCATGGATTCGATCTTATGACTGCTGGTCTTCTGACCCTGCAGCACAGGTTTCTGCGGTTTAGTCCACAGTGCTACCACATCCCCATAATAATAGCTCCACCACCACCACAGAGGGACACAGTAGCTCAGAGCTCAAATCTCAGCAGGAGATGAGCTGACCATGACAAATAGATGGATCTAAAAGACACTCCAGAGCCGGGCACAATAAGGCAAAGATTCTGTTGATGTTGATAGAATGTCTATGGGCAACCACAACTACCCTTGCCTCCCCTCTGATCAGCCATGGTGCTAGACTGAATAACCTGGTAGACACAGCTGGGAAAGGGCGACTCCCTCTTCCTCTCTCACCCACCTTTCTGTTATATATGCCAGGTCAGCCTCTTCTGTTAGGTTTGCTGTTTATTCAGTTTTAATAAACTGCATTTAACAGCATCATGTGCAGGTTAGAGAGTAGGCTGATAGCAGTATCTTGGCACCATCAGGTGGTAGAAGGAACTGAGCATGGAACAGGTATTAGACATCTGGGGCCTGCCCTGCTGAAATGGCCAGCCTTGAAACCAACATCATACCTTCCCCTACACATCATGACTGCTACTGCCTCACTCTCGTAGATTTTGTCCAAAATGAGTGCTGGTTAGAGGGATTATAAGAGCTGTGTGCCTAAATAAATAAATAAATAAATAAATAAATAAATAAATAAATAAATAAATAAATAAATAAATAAATAAATAAATAAATAAATAAATAAATAAATAAATGAATGAATAAATAAATAAATAAATAAATAAATAAATAAATAAATAAATAAATAAATAAATAAATAAATAAATTCAAGTTTTTCTCAGCCTCCCCCCTTTCCACAAGCTGAATCTACACCTGTGGCTACAGAATCCTCTGTAGTACCTTTGTAGAGGTGACTGAAAATCTCAGCACTGCCTGCACATCATAAAAATGCAGCAACATGAATTTACTTACTTATTTACTTGCATGCGCGCATGTGTGCGCACACACACACAAACACACACACACAGAGTCCCATTAGTGCGAAGCACTATTCTGGGCAGTTTACAGTACATATAAAGCTAAACAAGATATAACAGTGGATAAAATAATACAGTAATGAACATCATAAATATAAACATAAGATGAACAAACTGGCAAAAGAAAATGGCAGATAAGCCCTGATAGCACAGTATTTCCAATAAAGCAGCAGGGCAAGAGGCCAAAATTCTAGTGAGGCAGCCTTTGAAGTCCTCTTGAAAGAGGTGTCTTCAACAGGCTCTTAAAAATGGGAAGGGAAAGGTCCCGGCATAGCTTGACTGGAAGCCGGTTCCAGAGAGATGATGCCACTGCCGAGAAGGCCCAACTTCTTGTTGAAGATTTTCTGGCCTCCTTCGGAGTGGCCACCTGGAGAAGCATAGCCTGGGAGGATCGGGTGGTGTGGAGAACGACCCCGGGCAAAGCTGCTCCTACAGGTAATGGAGTCCCAAACCATGAAGGGCTTTATAAGTGAGCATTAAGACCTTGAGGTTGATCTGGGAGGCAACAGATAACAAGTGCAGTGAGCCTGGAATCCTCGTTCTCAATTTAGTGGAGGTTTTGAGACAACTTCAAGGGAAGCTTCGTGTAGAGAGCATTATGGTAGTTGATCCTAGAGATGACCAATGCATGCACCAATGTCCTGAGGGCTCCATTTTCTAGGGAGGGCTGCGGCTGGGTGATAAGCCTCAGCTGACTTGGACATGGCTGCTGTCTGGGAATCCTGAAAGATAGCTGGGTCCAAAAAAACACCCAGTTTCTGAACTTGATCTGTACCATCCAGCCTAGGGAGAATACTCCCAAGCCTATCAGAGGGACCCCCCAGGAGGATAATCTCCATCTCGTCCAGGTTCAGCTTGAGCCTGTTGGCCCTGGTCCATTACAACACTGAAGCAAGACACTGATCCAGTGTCTGGGCCCATGCCACTGCAGGAGTGGAAAAGGAGAGAAAGACCTGGGTTTCATCAACATACTGATGACACTGCACCCCAAGGTTAAAAAGAGGGCATAGAAGCAGATTGAAAAAGAGAGAAACTTCTAGGCTTGACCGGGGGGGGGGGGGTTTGAAATCTACTCTAGTTAAGTTTCCTTATTAACACTTTCCATGTTCTTTACCTGACCTGGAAGATCTAATGAAGAGTTAACCAGAGATAACCCAGGAATATGTTTTGCTGCATGGGGCACATGGGGAAGAAAAGCTAGTGCCCCCCTCCAGAAGTTAAATCAAGATGCCAAGTTATTTTGACACATGATGCAGAAAACCCCAGAAGCTGTTCTCCCACTTCTTAGCAGTAAAAAATACAATAACAAATTAAATATAAAGCCATTCGAAGTCTTTTTTATGCTTTCCACAACACCTGAACTCTGCTACTTGAGGCGGCCACCTCACTTTGCCTTACGTTAGGGCTGGGCCCTGAGATTAACACCCCTGTAATGGCAGCTGAAGAAATGCTTAGTAAAATGTAGGATTACTAACATTATGAAAGGTTCCCCTGCCATGCGTGCACGGGCGTATACACACCACACACACACACACACACACACACACACACACACAGAGAGAGAGAGTCTGCCTTTCCTTTTTCGTCTTTTTCATCAGTTTCTCATGGCTGCTGGCAGCAATGAATGAAATGTAGCATGCTAAGTGAATGGCATCTATTAACACTCCTCCACAGTTGTTGGGCCTTACCTTTGAAACCCCCCTAATATGCTCCCTTCTCTTCCCCCCCTCAAAAGAGAAGAAAGTTGGAGGGGGGTGGAGTAGGAGGAGGATAGTGTGCTCTTTGAATCTGGCTCTGCTGAACCGCTGCCAAATGCAGGACGTTTCCATTCAAAGGACTGAGTGAATAAATGAGAATAACATCCTTGGGGACCTTCGGGATCAGTTTACTCTGAAAATGCTCAGCCTCACAAAGGGTCAGAGTCACAAGGTAAATGGAAATGGCTGGGAGGGGACTTTGATGACCGAAACACTGTAACTGTAGAGGACTTGAAAGAAAACCGTATATATATATATAGAATTGTTGCACATTTCAATTTATTATTTAAAATATTGCCAAGAAGAAATCGTATAAGCAGAGGCTTTGAGAAAGACAGAATTCTTCCTTTAGTTGCAGACCACTCAGTTTTGCTTTTGCCATGTATGTTTTACAAAAACTGTGGACTTTTATGGTTAAATAAATCTAGTCCCCAGCCCCCAAGTAGGCTCACTGAATCAGTAGGATTCAGTAAGTCAGCAGGATTTATCTAAGTCCAATTGCTTCAGAGGCTCAACATCAGCATGGAGTAACTGCTGGAATTCACTCTCAGAGCACAATACTGTACTGAAGAACCAGAGTTTGGAAAAGTTCTTGTTTCTTGAAAATAAGTGAACTAGTTATATTTCAGTTACTTTTAAAAAAGAAATATGTGAATGCTCCAAACCTCTTCTCTGTGGTACAGAATACCTCATCATCACTCACTACACAGACCAACAGCACAGGAAAACCAGTATTTTACATCCCAGTAACTATAAAAGTGATGAAGATATTACATTTACACTGCAAAAGCAGCTATCCCTCATAGAGTTACAACTATGATGTAACATAACTGTACCTTGAAAACTAATGACTTGTAACTGTCTAGTTCCAAGATCTGCAGTGAAAATAAAGGAATAATTACATCCTTGTATGAAGAATCTAGTAGGGATTTCATTCATATTTTAATTCACCTTTTCGTGTTCATACATAATCAATATGTGCTTAAATTACAAGAAATTTTAAGGAACCAGCAACCAGTATAGGAAGGGAAAACTGCAGTTTTTCCCACATGTAAAAAGGCCTAGTCTGATGATATGTTTTATCTAGCATCACAGTTCATCAAGGCCTGAAATCTCATATACAGTACTGTATTTTTCAGATGACATATTTTGTGCCTCTGCTTCTAGCTGCTGCAGAGGGACACTGAGTATAATATTTCTCACACACCCCACTTTAAAAGGTTTACACAAACTGCAATGCAATTCTAACACAAAGATGATTCAGTTGCTAGGGTTCTTTTTTATTTTTAAACCCTCTTCTGCACAAATAACCCTACTGGCTGATCACAGAGACCTATTGATGGTGCAATGTCAATAGTTGGAAGAACTTCTTCGCTAACTAAGATCTGCAGGTAGAAGAGTCAAAGAAAAGAAAGAGAAGGAGAGGACCGAGGAAGGAGCTGAGCTGTGCCAGATCCAGACCTCCTCCTGTCCTGGGACACAGCACTTAAGCAGCACAAAGTTAGGCTGGTGATGACTGTTCCCAAGTCATTTCCAACAGCCTAGCCAAAGAGAGGTCTGGAGTCAGCACAGCACCAGCTGGCCTCATGTTGGCTTGGCTGGCACTTGGCCATTTTGGCCAATTAAAACTGCACTGTTAATGTGGCACTACACATTCTGTAGCCAATCCCACCACATAGCTGCAAATACTAGCTGCTCTTCCTTGTTGCCAGGTGATAGTAGCAGAGGATAAGCAGAGTTTCCCTCGGAAACAAACTGGAGGAACCTGGCCCAAAACGATGGGATGGACACACAGGAAGTGCACACTAGATGAAGCAGGACATGCCCCCTGCGCCAAAGGAGTAGCCCCCGAAGAGCCCCCTTCTGCTTTGGCAGGTCCTGCAAGATCAGGGTTGCCAGGAGGATCCTCAGAGTGCCTTCCCTGTGCGCAGGAGGTCCTGGGTTCAAGGGCTGAGCCCTCTTGTGAAGGGAAAGACCTCTCCTCCCCTTCGCCCTCCCCGGTCTGTTGGGGTCTTTAATGGACCCTTGGCAATCTCTTAGGCCGGTCCCACCTACTACTCCTACTTTGCCCACCTACTACTCCCTGTCCCCAGCATCTATTTGCTGTTATTTTCCAGGGATGTTGACAAGTTCTTGGGGCTGAGTCTGAGTCTTTGGTAGAAAGCCCCTATTAAAAATAAGTAAAGAGAGTTCTTAAGTTGTTAAAAATAAATAAATGAAGGAATAAACAGGAGGGGAATTTTTTTTTTTAGAAAAAGAAGTGTCAGCTTAGGGGAGCAGAAACTTTGCAGAGAGAGAGAGAGAGAGAGAGAGAGAGAGAGAGAGAGAGAGAGAGGTGAATACTGGCACCGCTTGAGTGTGTGTATGAATGCGCTCTCCCACTTCATCCCTTTTCCCCTCTCACACACCACTCTCCACTCTCTTTTCTCCCAGGTGATTCTTCTCCTTCCACTCTTTCCCCTTTCTTCCTCCGCACACAAATCACACTCATCAATTCACCCGGGGGGGGGGGGCGCACGACCGGTTTGAATCACTCCTGTGAGAAAAAAGTAGTAGCTTTTTCCCAGGAGGAAAATAACGGTTTGCAAGCCAAAAAGACTGGACAGATTGAATTTAGCCTTTGCATCATGTGGGCAGGAAAAATTAATTCAAATACACCCATTTTATAATCGGAATAAATTCCCAAATAGTTGATGGTGTGGTCACCACCTCAGGCATGTTTGCTACAGCAGGTGTGTGAAAGGGAGAGCCAAGGAAAACCTGTGGCTAGGTAAAAGATTAAGCAACCCAACTCATTCCTCTGCAAATACACCCCTTGCCTACCACACACATACACATTTTGTGGCAAAGAAGAAAAGCCAGAATTTCAAGAACATTTGCCTCTAGAGTTAGCCTGGTGGAACATGGAAGACATCTGACCCTTAAAATATAGAGCACATATGGCAGACATGTTTTCTTTGGAGAGAGGAAACTTCTGCAAAGATTTTTTTGGGGGGGCATAGGAATTTTATACTGGTCTTCTCTTATCATGCAGGAAAAAAATTACAGAAGTCAGACTTGCCAGCATGAGATATAAACTCACAATGCATATGGTGGCAAGTGCATAGTACATGGAGTTGTAATAGTATTCGGATAGTATAGAAATGAGAACCCAAGATGTGATGGTTCTGTCTGGATCTTATCTTCAAAACTAAAATCTGTTTTATTAAAAAAAACAGGCAGGAAATGATAAGTAAGTAAAGTAGTTTGTCAAGTGCATCACTTTCCTATGAAACTGTGCTGTAAAGAGTATCAGTCTATAAAACATTGCTGTTCTTTGCACTTCATAGATGATGCCTCCCAGTGCAGAAAGATGCGCTAAAGAATTCTGATGATGGTGGAAGGGAGTCAGCCCAATGTTACTGATGCTCACTCCCCACAAGTAGATTCCGTGCATTTTGGGCTGGTGGTTCTGTGACTCACGCAGTTCCTATGACCGCAGAAGGGAATGTTACTATTTACTGCAGCTGCTTTAAAGTGCGACATATCTTTTATCTAGCCATCAATACATGTACAAAATTGCTTTTTGTTTGAGAAGAGGATGCAAAATATGACATAATGGAAAATCCGTATGGGAATGTTTCTGGCCCCATCTCCTTAATGTGTGCTATGCCTTGCAGTGGCCAGCAGTCAAGATGATTTCCATGTGCCTCTCTGACTAGATCTTATGGATTATAATGTGTCCAGCTTACCAAGTATGAGCCTCACCCCATATCTCTTAACTTAAGGGAAAAGGCTGCTCCATTTTACATGCAGCCAGATAACAAGCAAATAACAAGAACCATCATATCTTGACTTCGCATTTCTATAGTACTGTATCTGAATACTATTATAATTCCATGTACTATGCATTTGCCGCCATATGCCTTGTGAGTTTATATGTCATGCTAGCAAGTTTGACTCCAGTATTTTTCCCCATGATAAGAAGCATAAAGCAGTCAAATAACAAGTAATAACCCGAACACACAAGATCCTCAATATTGGTGCATGTTGCAGAGTGGGATGTCCCGTCAGGAATCCCCCTTCATTGTGTACTGGGGTCAGACCTATTGTTAGGTAGAGCTGATTTTGGGTATCATGAGGGGGGCAACTTTTTAGCTATTTTCTTTGTTATTGTTGGCAATTTCCTGCCAGTTGGGAGGAAGGGGAGAGATGTTTGCACCATTTTCAGCCTCATATGTCGGAATATATTGCATACATTTGGTTATGCCAATCAATTTGATTACGGTAAAACTAATAGAACTGTAGAGTTTAAAATGCCTCCAAGGTCAATACAGGGAATCTGCTAACATCCCTAACAGGTGACTATCCAACCTCTGCTTTAAAACCTCCAACAAAAGGAGAGTCTGCCATATGCATGTGGCAGTTCCACTGTCAACCAATTCTGAACTGCTGGATCTTCTTGTGACAAACCCAGACCTACTGGGATCTGTCACTCAGTTACACTAAGCTGCCACCAACCATTCCCTATAATAAGTCACACAGACCAGGGATGGATTTTTAAACAACAAAAAGAATAAAGTTTATTTTAAATACACACAGGGAAAAATAAGCAATCAGGTGAATAAAATAAAGTAACGTGGCTTATTTTCACACACACCAGCATACAGTTTGGTTCACCTAGAACCTTTAACTTAAAGCACAGACCCTGAACCCATCAGTTCTGGCTAACCAACAGACACCTGAACCTTTCAGGTTGGTACTCTGACACACAGTAGTACCCTGTCAGACACACAGACTCCCACAACAGCTTCTTCTTCCCCAGCTGCTGCTTCGTCCCTCCCAGTGTCTCACAGTCTGTCTCAGCATCTCCCTTCACCACACAGGCATCACATATTTATACAGTACAGCCCCTCCTCCTGATGTCCCGCCTTCCACTCCCCATAGGATGGAACTTTCCCTCCAAACCCATGACAGACAGGTAACATCAGTGCTGTTATGTAACACTTCTTTCCAACTTGACTTGGGCATTATATGTGGTTCTGCTTCAGGCTACAAAATGTTGTGAAGCCAGCCCTAGTGTGTAGCTGTATAGATGCAACTGAAAAGAAAATACTGCCATGAGTACATAACAAATCCATTTCTAGACACTGATGTCTAGAAATGCATTGGCTACAAGGTGTGCCTCCCCAAATTTAGTTTATAGACTAATTTAGCATTTCATTCCAGATTCCAATTTGTTTCGAAGAAATATAGATACCAGCTATTTTATCTAGACTCCAGATTTGAATCATGATTCAGAAATCTGGATCACCAGCCTTCACCTGCACTGGAAAAACAAAACGGCAATCATTTTGTTTTCCACGGATATACATGACATTTGGAAACATTATAGACCCTAAAGGGAGAGTAACCTTGCCAAATTTCAGAGAGACGGTTTCAAGGGCTTGCATTCTATGGACTTTTACATTTTGCCCTTTTCAAATAAAATTGGAGAAAACAAGTCACTGTCTAATAATGACTAGGGCCAACAGAGTATAAGAGGCTGAGAATAAGTTGCACTACTTAAATCACTCCATGATTTACAATGAACATTATCAAACAAAGGATTAATCCAAAACTACTGTAACTTGCAAGGCAAAGCAAGAGGAAATGAAGAGAGAGAGAGATAGTCAGAGCAATGAACAACCCCAAATCCCACTAGCTCTATGATCGTTAAAATGCCTCCTAACAAAGTATATGAAGGAAGAGCTGCATGAGATAATTGACTATGTAATTTAAATGGCCTCCCACAATCCTCTACTGCTATTTGGACACACTATTATTCACACTGTGTCTGAATAGCCATAGCAAAATGTAGCTTACCTCTGATTTTTCCCTCAACAAAAGCAGACAAATGTTTTTGAAGCGGGTGTTTCAAAACATCAAGACAAATTTGACAAATCTGGCAACCACTACAAGATGATTTTGCCACTAGAAGATGTTATCCTCACTATATCAATTATGAATCTTACACTCTTGCTGCCAAATATAACAAGCTTTATTTATGGAGTAGTAAGTAAATCACAAAAGGACAATCATGGATGTTCTATTATCATTCATTCAATAAACGTGGATTTGATTACTTATAAGCTTGCTTATTCATTTACTTTCATCAAGGTCTCAATATATTCAGACTGTTTATGTACTTCTAATTCCTTTTAACTCTTTAATATTCTCTAAAACACCAACTGTCCAATATCTTGTCTAAACACTTCACAGTCTTCTCCCTAACTGACTCCCTGTCACACACAGTTCTGTGGACTCTGCCCCTCCTGTCCTGTCATAGGCTCCTGTACTAGAGCTCTAAAATGACTGACAAGAGTGACATGTGGGCTGTCCGCCACAATGGTCTTCTTTCCTTTTTTGTGTGATATAATCTCTTTATTCAGTTTTACTCTGCTACACACCAGGGAGTGATCAGTATCACAATCAGAACCTTGATAGCTGAGTGTAATCATAGTACTAGGAAGCCTAGAGTGTCTAGTGAGGATCAAATCAAGCTGATGTCAATGTTTTGATCTTGGATGTCTCCAGGAGACTCTGTGTTGAAGTTTCATCTTAAAGAACATGTTCCTGTCACAAAGACCATAATAACAGCAAAACTCCAGCAAGTGTTGGCCATTTTTGTTCATCTTCCCAATGCCAAAATGGCCTAGAAAAGTGGGCCAAGAACTGTGATCAACACCAACTCTAGTGTTAAAGTCTTTGAGAATGAACAGCAGCTCTCTCTCAGGGATTTTTTTTGATAGTAGCTGCCAGATCATCATAGAATTTGTCTTTCACTTCTGTTGTGGATGACAGTGTTGGTGCATATGCACTAATGAGGGTGACTAGTTCTGCTGATGAGTGGAGCTACAGAAACAGGAGTCTTTCACTCCCCACAGTAGGTGGAACAATGGATCTCAGCAGAGTATTTCTAACCGCAAAGCCAACACCATATTCCCTGGTCTCATTCAATGGTTTTCCCTGTCAGAAGAATGAGAATTTGTTTTCTTTGACAGAGCCCGAGTCAGGCAATCTTGTCTCTTGCAGGCAACAATGTCCATCTCCAGTCTACTCAGCTCCATGTCAATGACAGCTGTTTTTCACACATTGCCGATTTCTTGCAGGTCATCAGAAAAGCCAGGGGTCATTGTCCGAACATTCCAGGTGCCCAACTTTAGGGCAGAAGTTTTCTTCTGATAATCGCATGGTGCAGGGTTATTGATCTGCTTGTCGCCTTTCACCCTAAACCCCACGCACCCCGTGAGGTTAACAAACCGTGGCGAGGTAGCACCTTACTGGCTGGGGGCTGCCCAGCTTAAGGCAGGTGGTAGCTACCTAGTGAAGTGCAATGACCTTTCCCACCATCGGAAGTAGCCCCTGGCGTCATGCTCTATGCCAACTGAGCAAAGACTTATAACCAGTAACTGCTACTTCCTGTGTTATTTCAACGCTGTATGCAAAACTAGAGTGTCCTCTCCAGAGCACGAAGCCTGGGTAAAATAATATGGAGGATAGGCTGTTACCCAAGCAGCAAATCCCCCCTCTCCACATCACTGAAATAGTCCAATAGAAAGGCAAGAACCAATACAACTGGTTCCAGCGATGTCACAGGAGTTGCCAGAACGGCACGAACTGCCTCCGGGATTCTGGCTCCAGATTTTTCCTCAAGGTTAACTCCTGAAGCCTTTTCCATTAGTGGATATAGCCACAAGGCAGTGGAGGTTTGAAACTGGAGTTTTCCTTCTCCTAGATGGGCTGCCTTCCGTGGCTAATGAGCCCCACCTACCCGGTGGTAGCTAGCTATAAGGATGAGGTAAAACAAATAGTACTTAATGAACATACATTATATATGATATTGATATAGACATGATAGAAAATGTGGAGATAGAAATAGCTAAACACTTATATAAAGAAAATCTGTATAAAATGCTTTAGGTAACATATATTATGTGTTAGGAACCTATTCATTTAATACTGGTATAAAATACAAAGTTAGTTGGTTAGATCACCTTAAAATTATATAAATTTGGAACCAGAATTACTTTTATTAGATATTTTATTAGAGGATTTTGAGAACATTATATACTATGAGAGCAATATTATGATAGTAGCCAATATTGTATACTGAAATACACACATGAATAGTTTAAACATTTAAAAAATGTATAGATTTTGAAGAGACAACTAAGAAGACACCAAGACACGAAAAATTATAAGCAACCCATGTAACACAATGTTTAACAAGCACAAATTGAATGTAGATAGATTGAAAAACTAATAAATTGGGGTTTTTAAAAGTGCAATGGATGCCATTTTAAACCAGAGGAAGGCTTGCATGGTATGAAATGATGAAAGTTGTTTAGCATTCCACCCATTTTGGGGGGTATGTGCGTGTTGTAACACCTTTGTGCAGTGTTGTTCATTGAGATATATACCTTCTTGTTTGTTTAATCTCGGCACCTCCAAAACTATGTCTGAGCTTCAGTGAAAAAAAGAAAGAAAGAGTCATGCCTTCACTATCTGGCTCCCTCCAGTACCCTGGATCCTGAGTAGGTAAAACTGTAGCCACAAAAATTACTGGGGAATGAATACCTTGGGGGGGGGGAGGTAAGGAGGATTCAGTGGCGATTCCAGGAATCCTGTGCAATGAAGACTGGAGGAAAGCCCAGTATTCTGCTGGGCTTTCCTCCCAGAAAGAGACTGCTATGTGGAGAATGGGCACCTAAGCACCTTATGGCACAATGACCCTAAAGCCTTAATTGTTGATCTATCCCCCCAAATGTACAAGAAGCACCTTTCCACAATCATTTCTCTCTCTCTCTCTCTCTCTCTCTCTCTCTCTCTCTCTCTCTCTCTCTCTCTCTCTCTCTCTCTCTCTCTCACACACACACACACACACACACACACACACACACACACACACACACACACACACACACACACACACACACACACACACACACACACACACACACACACACACACACACACACACACACACACACACACACACACACACACTGGGGGGGACATTTCCAAATGCTAAGAATGATTTAACTCTTTCACTTTGCCCTCCAGCTCAGTGGAAAGGTTGGTTGAATGGCCACAAGGCAATACAGTGGTGCCTCGACTTACAACCGTCCCGACATACGACCATTTCGAGTTGCAACCAGCTCTGGCTGCAAAATTTTGCTTCGACTTGCGGCCAGAGTTTGGAGTTGCAAACAAAAGAGGCAGGGAAAAAGGCGGGGAATTCAAATTAGAGGGCTAACCGTTGGTCGGCGAACAGCTTCTTTGTAGCTCTTTCGCCCCAACAGTTGGTGTGCGTGCATTTGCTGAGAGGCTTTGAACTGCCTCGTGCTGCTTTCTGCTTCTGGGTGAGTACAGTTACAAGGTTTAGCAGGGTGGGTTTGCGTTTGGGGGGTTATGTTTCTGTGCTGTGATTTTTGTGTGTGTTTTGGTGTATTTACTTTTTCAGCCCCAGCACCTACCGATGTTTTTTTAATGCCCCAGCACCTTCTGATGGGGCTTGCTGTGTTGTTGTTGTTTTTAAGCCCCAGCACCTTCCGATGGGGCTTGCTGTGTTGTTTAGTGGTTTTTTGTTTTTTGTTATTATTATTTTTGCCAGAATGGATTAATCGTGTTCCAATGCATTTCAATGGGAAATGGTGCTTCGACTTATGACCATTTCGAGTTACGTCCATCTTCTGGAATGGATTATGGTCGTAAATCGAGACAGCACTGTGTATATGTTGAGTCATGACCTGAATCTAAGTCCTCCCTAATGGTTGGAGCTTCTGGGGGACATTTTAGGCTTTATTGGGTTCTTCAGCTGTCACTCAGCTCCTCTTTTGGCACGAGCAGTACAGTCTGCTGTGGAAAATGAATGATCTGTAGAGATATTACTCCAGCCCTGGGATGACCAAAGGTTCTTTGCTCTTCCATGTAGTCATCTCAGAATCTCATATATACCTCTGATTTGGTTTGCTTCTGTAAGTTTGTCTGAGGATCCTGCACACCCCTACATAATACACAAGGTTTCACCCTCCTCCCACAAAATACAAAATTTCAATGTAAAATCCACAAGAAGGGGATGATGATGGGTAAGTTACCTCTCCCATTCTTTTCCACTGCCTCTAAAAGAATGCTGACCCTCATTCATTCACTGGTCAAAATGCAAGCATCATCTTACCAGTGGAGGGGTGGGGCTGGGAGGGGCAAATGACATATGATTGTCTGTGAAGCATATTAGTTTTGAAATTGTCCTAGAGAAACCATTGTGCTAAGAAATAATACAGATGTGGCATCCATCCTGGATTTCTGTATCACAGTAATTATTTTTAGGTACAGGTTTGAAACAGCAAATGTAACTGAGATTCAGTTAAGATGCTTGTTCTCATTTATAAGAGAAAGAGTGGTTGAAATTTCAAGGTTCTGTGATAATCAGTACCTAATACAAGCAGACTTTATATTGGTAGGCAATGTATTGACCAGGTAGGTATTCCAAAATTAAAATATATGACTTGTTTAGATCTGAAACCCCAAGCGGTCTCAGCAATGGTGAACAACTTGGCTTCTGCAGTAGAGGGTTGTTTGGCTCAGTTATATACCCATGGAAAGGGGTAAAACAGGTTATATTTCTTTTTCCAAGTGGCACCATATGTTTTGAATGCCAAACGAAGTTACACATGGAAGAAATAAGGAAAGCCTATCTCAGCTTATTGCTATAGCCAGCACAAACATATGTTTTAAAGTATTCCTTCATAGTCTCACCTCCTATGATGATTTTCATATAGAATACTCTCTTGTTAGGATTTCTCTCTCTCTCTCTCTCTCGGCTTTTTTGCCATCTTCTAGGCATCCTGTTCTTTCTGAACAATGCTACTGCTTTGATAACCTGCACAGATGAAGTTTTGTCCTCTACCTTTTTATTTGGTTCTGTCAGCAAAATGATCTGGGAGCCTGCTTGAGATTAATTGTTGAGGAGTTAGCAAATGGGTGGCTGGGTTGTTTCTTGCAGTGCGCGTAGTTTTAGCCTTCAGAGGGCAGCCCAAGGCAGTGAGACAAATTTTGCCTACTTGGGGAGGCCGACATGTGGCTTTGCTGCAACTTGAGTAAACCTTTTGCTCAGACTCTGCAGCAAACGCTGAAGTATGCAGTACTCCTCATCTGTCATTGAACCGAGGAGAGCTGAGGCAGCCATATTTAATCAGCACCAAAACCTCCTTCTGGGTGATGTTTGTACCTTCCTGTAATATTTTATTCTAAGTCATTTCCCAGGCAGCATTATTGATTCATGTCATTGTCCTCCAAATCGTACTGCGCACATGCAATGCGATACTCAGCCGCCAATTCTCTTGATGGCTGTGATGCCAGGACAGATAACAGAAAAGGTGAGGTAACTGGTTGTATTATTTTCAGGTTGCATGTTGTGTGTGTCAAACACAACAAGCCAATATTTCTATTAGCCACATATAGTAAATAATATACACATTTTATAGGTCAGCGCCATCTTAGCCAATGCCTGGGTGAATTTGCAGTGTAAGCAAGCCTCTTGACTTTTCCTATGAGGAGGGTTGACCATTTGTACTTATTTTTTTTCTGGGTCTTTTAATGGTTTGGTGCTGTTTTTACTCATCTGCTTTTAAGTTGCTTTTTAATTCACTGGCCAGAATTAAACTGATTTCATTTTGCAACATTCTCAAAAGCTAAAGCATAAGTCGCATTTTTCCATGTTAAAAAAAAGGCATATTATAAGAAATAAATTTCAACATATAAATCAATGACAGAGATATTATAATGTATTGTAAAACAGGAGAAACATAGAATGAGTACAATTGAAATGAAACTATCAAAGGCTTACTCCAGTGGAATTATGGGAAAAATAGTACTATTCTGTTGAACAGTAAGAAACACAGCACCGTACAACTCCATGTGTAGAGACAAATGGAAAAAGCTGTTTTAATTTTGTATTGTTATTTTCTAAACTCTTCAAGCATAGCAGAATCTTTAAAAGATTAATGTTCATCTATTGCAGTTTCTCTGATTTGCTAGTTCAAGAAACAGCAGCTGGCAGTGTTTCTAAAAATCTTTGTTATCCATAAATCATGAAACACTTATTTTTAATGTTTAATAACCATTTAGCACATTATCAACCCTCGTCTTTCCTCTGCTAGCAGTCATTCATTAAGTGAATTAAGGAGGCTTGGGGAAACACAGTTCATAATACAGTATGACAGAATGTTAGTTGGAATAACAGATGTAATCTGTGTTGCTGCCTATGGATTTTTAAAGGGGGAGGGACACTCTAACAGATAGCAATCCAGATACTGTATATATATATAAAGGCAGATTTGGGAAGAATATGGGAGTTGTAAAATGCCTCACACATTGTCATTGCCATTTAGAAACCTCATCATCCAGCTGATCCATTGTGACTTAATGAATGTAGTGACAGTCCTTCAGTTTTCAGCCCTGTGCCAAGCAACCAAAGATGTGGGGTCTTTCCATTATCTGTGTCTGCAGCTCAAATATTTCTGGAGAACATACATTGTCTTTTTGGATAAAGCTTTTTTTTTGCTACCCAGTGCCTGTGTTTCACTATGGGCACCTGTCCAATTTACAGTCCTGCCCATCAGTCTTGTCATAGTCTCTCGCATCTTTACAATGTGTATGTGTGTGGTAGTGGGACCTCTCACTATAATTGTATTTCTCCCCCACCCTTGCCCATAAGATTCTAAATCTCAAGAAAAGCCCAGTTGCATCCAGCCAAGTAGAGTTCTAAGCTATCATGATACAATGTACAGGGTAGGAATTAACATAATAAAAAACAAAGTCACCCTTCCATCTCTAGAAGAAAATCATTTTTATGTATCTGTTTTTCCTCTGCATGGTGAAAGCATGGAAATATTAGAAGGCTAGTGGAATGTTTTTATAACTGTGAGAGTTTAACCCATGGAAGACAACCAAGTGTCCTTGAAAACACTTCAGGGGATGTGTGTCACATCCAATTCACAATTTTAATGATTCCAGCAACTGGAAATGTAACAGCATCCAGACTTTTTTTAAATGCATGCATTAGATGAAAATATCTTTTAAAAAATAAAGCAGCCTAAAACTTTGCTGTTGTAGCAAAGCAGCAGTAAAATGAAATGAAATGAAAAAAAATTAAATAAAATACATCTGGCTCTGTACCAGAGAGGCGTACATGCCAGTGCATCCAGATGCAGCTTTTATTGTGCATCTGATGTGCTTCATGGACTGCATTTTACATGCAGCCATGTCTCCCCTTTGTAATACTTGTGTTGTCCATCCTTCCCCTCCCCTGCCCTTATCACTAAGCATCTGTTACAGAAGGTGAGACAGAATAGATCTACAGCATCTTCTAGCAGTTCTACATCTGGAAGCACCTTTAGCTGAAGTAAAATGCATCAAATGCAATCCTATGTAAATGGAAAAATGTGATAAAATTATTGAACCTTCTGTACTATAATTAGATATCAACTCTATATATTTGTTTGTTTTGTACTGTGTCTGAATTTTCATATTTCCTATTTCCTCTGCAGAACTGTTCTTACACTAACATCTTTGCCTTTAATACATGAATCTAAAGAAGTTCAAGGAATTAGGGATCTGAGTTTTGATTCAGAATATTCAGAATTCACTGAATAATGCCATATTTGGATAGTTCCATGTATATCAGAATCTGAATTGGGTAGTTCCAATATCTATACAATAATTCCTAATATTAAGAGTCCAATTTGCTCCTATTGATTAGAAAGCAAAAGGCTAGGTTCCTCATTGCTAAAGGAAGAAGTGAAAGTGAAACTTGTTTCTCAGGCATCCTAGTTGATTTGTTCAGAAATGAAACTTAAAAACACTCTGGCAACAAGGGTAGTCGGGGCAGAGAACTCAGTGTCTCTTGATTGGGATTGTCATGGGTTTTCCAAGGGAACACAGGTGGGCTGAGTGCAAAACTTGTAAATTATGTCTGTCTGCCCCAATGAAATCTAGAAACAGGCATAGACACCAGGAGATATTCTTTCACATTGGTTTTTTTAGGATATGCTCTGATGCAAGCCTGCACTGCAGCAGTTTTCTCTGTGTCATTTTACGAACCTTTGACTTACATTTGCATTCTCTACCTATCAGTGTGTATTGTTTACCTAATATAGTTTGGAATAAGATTTAGGATTAGTAGATTCACAGGGTAATAATTTGTACATCAACAGGGAAATATATTAGGTTTAGGCCCCTTTGGAGTATATCAGGCAATTTAATAAGATTTTGTTATATATAATAGTGACCACTCAGGTGGAGACAATATCAGAAGCAAGTGTCACTGAAATCACCCCTGTCCCTTGAGCTGCACTTGCTCTATCCCTGTTAAGAACATGCAGTCAAAAACTGGAGCTCCCAAGAAGTCAATAATCCAAAAACATTTTCAATAGTGTGTAACAGATGCTTACATGGCTGAGTCCATGCACTTCAAGAAGATGCTCAAGTGTGGATGGGACTTGAGCCATCATCTCCCTCTCCAATAGTAGCACACTCAGGCACCTGAATGCTCAGCACATGACATTGTTATTGGCAAATGAAGTCGGTACTGTGGGAGCAAGTGTCTTCCTTATTATGAAGGGTACAAGTCATCAGAGGGCAGAGATTGAGCCGCTAGCCATGGGAAGTAGATGAACTAATAGCAAGAGCTGAGAGGCAGCAAATGCCAGACCCACATATCAGGAATAACTTCCAGATTGTCCTGGAGGAGCTTTTGTGTGTGTGTGTGTGTGTGTGTGTGTGTGTGTGTGTGTGTGTGTGTGTGTGTGTGTGTGTGTGTGTGTGTGTGTGTGCACGCGCGCGCGCGCGTGCGTGCGTGCGTGCGCAGGAAAAGGCCTTCTGGAAACATAAAATGCCAGGATTATTCATCACCTAGGAAAGATGATAGCCCTCAATAGACAACCATTCACACTGGTGGAGAACACTAGTTTCTGTAAGTTTGTGCCAGAACAGACACCCCATTACCAACTGCCATCCCTTAGCTGCAAGGTGCTGCCAGATTTATATTGTGATTTCAGGCAATGGTAGAGCAGCAGCTAGCCAATGCACAGGTGGTACATTTGACAAATGACATCTGGAGCAGGCAGAGTGCAAGACATACTTTTCTCTCCATGACAGGACACTGATAGGATGTGGAGGCATCAGGCATAGGGCAAGATGCAAGGGTAGGATGCTGGTGGGCCCTGTGGCTTTGATGGAGGGCAGCCACACTGCTCACAGCATTCAAAAGGTTCTGTGGGACATGTTAGAACAGTGAAGGCAAGGTCTGTTTGTCACAGAAAATGTTGCAAACATTGTGGCAGCGCTATACTCTGGGAAGATGAAGGGGATGACATCTATGGCCCAGACTCTCAACCTAGCAGTTCGAGGTGCTTTACAGGTATGGAAGAGACACACATACCTAATATAACTGAGTGGTCCAGAAAGACGATAAAGCATTTCCCCCAAAGTGTCTGGGAGCAGTGACTTGTTGCAGCAGAGTCAAGAAAACCTGGGATTGATTGCCACTACACCACGTAATCCAGGATGTGGCAACTCAATGGACTCTACTTTCTACCTTCTCGAAAGAGTGCTGGAACAGCAAAGGGCACTCAATGATTAGATACTGGAGCTTTCCATTGGTGTGGCTGCTCCCCTGGGTCGGGAAGTGGGACATTATGAGTATATGCTCTCCAAAGCTTTGAGAGTGCCATACAGGTCCTTAGTGGAGAGACAGCCATCCTTACTCAAGTGACCCCAATGTTCCTGGGCATAATTGGCATAAAGAAAGGAGGGCATAATGAGGAGGCCAGCAAACCCTGCCCTGCAAGCTAAAGGACCAGTTGCCTCCTTGTGGAAGAAGGAAGAATAAATTCTAGCAACCCTCTTGGACCTCTGAATTAAATAGCAGGCAATGGATGTTAAGCAGCAACAAGAGGGGGTGGGCGGGCATGTCAGCCAAATTTCCATCACATGCAGCAACAGCGAGTGAAGAAGATCCAGTGAGCACTTAAGGGTCACACAGGAAGAAACTAACCATGTTCATAGCACCAGTACCAGCAGTTGTGTTTTAGAGTCCAAGTCCCTCAACAACAGGGCAAGCTTTCTGGCACACTATCCTGATAAGTATGGCAGGGGCCTGTTGTTCATAGATTTCATATCAGGGGAAGGACATAGCAGAGGCAAAGGCAGAGGCATACACGCAGGAGCCCTACAAGCCAAACAAACAAACAACAACAAAAAACCAAAAAAACCTAACCAAAAAAAAAAAAACCCTTGTCTTACTGGGTTGAGAAGAAGTCTGTTTCAGGAGGGGCTGGTGGCAGTGGGACTGTTGTCTTGCCCACTAACTACTGTGCCCAGTGAGAAGAGTGTTCTCTCAGGCAGGGGATATTGTCAGTCCACATCACTCATGCCTGGAACCTGGATCTGTTTAAAACATCTGATTTTCTGTAAGGCCAACCTGCCATTTCTGGGCTTCCCTGACATCCTCTTTAAGTAAGAGAAGATGGCACGCACTGCTCCCAGTGCTAGGTATGCTCTGCTTCAGTCTACTGCCCCCTCCTTCTGCCTCTTTCATCCTTCTAACTGCTACTCCAAGACTGTGTTCACTCACTCAGTTGTGCTGTGCCCTATGCTCTTGACAGAGTTCCTACCCACCACAGGCTACCTGCTGCTCCAGTCTGCCCACCAATGCTGCCCAGGGCATTTTCCCTGCATTCCACTGAAATGTGTCCTCTGCTTCCCCTGCTGTGGTCATTCCCACTGCTCAGGATTCAACCAGTACACCCATTACAATAAGTCTCTATGAAAGTTGTGTCTTTAAATTGTGGACAGATAATTTTTACTTTATATTTTCAATTACAGCAATGATTTTAATCATTCTGTTATCCAAGGCTGCTTTGTATTTTTGAAAGTATAAAATGATTTACATGGATTTTCTGGATTCCTTTCTGTTTGCATCATCATCCTCTGTTCAGAGTAGTTACTCTTCTCTGGTACTCACATGCTGAGTTCCAGGCCACTGCACCAGGCTAGGATAAATCCCCAATAATCCTAAAATTTGTCAGGATAACAAAAGGTTCACTAGGGCCAATTATTCTTCATTGTTTGACTCCATTGGAGTGGCTAGATCTCAAATGGAAAGTAATGAACTATGGAGCTGTGGTAATTGCTCGAGATTAGCTGAGGTAGCCCATACTTTCCCAATGCCTGAGATGTGTGTGTGTGGGGGGGGGAGTACTTCTCTCCACTGCATCGCCAAGATCTCCTCTAGATCACCTCAGCCACATCTTCCTCTTCTCCCATGTCTGCTACTTCTTGCTCTGCGTCTCATCTTTATTATGGCTTCCTTTCCCCCATGGACAGCACAGACTCTGGAAATCAGCCCTAGCCATACTCTTCTCTACAGAACAGTTCTGCTGGGTTCAGAGGCATTACTTGTGGGCTCTTGAGGGAAATTGCCAGTGCACAAGCAATTTCTCTGGACAGTCCATGCCAGCCTCTCAGAGGTCCTCAGAACTGAGCAGTCAGGAACATAGCTGGCTCCAAAACCTCCACAAACCAGCAAAAGCTCTCCACAGTGGTGAAGGTTTGGAGGAAGGAACATATTTCACCCCAAACAGCCTGCCCTTTAAAACAACCCTCTCACTTTGCCTGAAAGGCAAGCCAGCCCAGAGCAAACATCAGGTTTGCCCAATGGATGAGTGCAAGATTTTCACTCCCCTCCTGTCTGTTGTTGTTTGTAAATAATGTGTATAATAGATACGTTGGTTGTGTACTTGCTGGAATGAATGGAATGAGTCACAGAATAATGCAGGATGAGTATCAGATAAGACTGTTAAGGACCTTCGAAGTGGGGAGGAAAATGTGTCTGTAGAACCTGATTTTCATCGGCTGGTTCTCGCCATTCTGAAAGGGAGCAGGTAGAAGGTACATAGGAATGGGTGACTGTTCAGAAGAGGGGGATGGGTAAAGTGTGAGAGAGTTAAGCACAGATAGGTTTGGATAGAGGTTGAGAAATTAGGCTTAGGAGATATGCCAATTGGTTAGGAAATTTAGGGTAGAGGTGAC
This sequence comes from Pogona vitticeps, assembly GCF_051106095.1. NCBI lineage: Eukaryota > Metazoa > Chordata > Lepidosauria > Squamata > Agamidae > Pogona > Pogona vitticeps. Next base: position 83,341,157 of record NC_135783.1, on the reverse strand, counting down.
TGTATGCTAGATGAACGACTTCAGATAAACATCATAGAGAGAGTAAATAGGTTTGAGGTATGTCATATAAAGGAATAATATAAAGTAATAATAAAGATATTTTATATTCCCCCCCCCTTTACAGTTGTAAACATCTTTATTCTTTTCTCAAAAGAAATTATCATTCCAACCCTTTGTGATTTAACCTTTCTTCATTTTCTGATACCAGCTTTCACCTGCAATGGCAGATTGGCCTCAGCTTAAGCAAGGAGAGGGACAGGGTTGAAAAAAACGTTTAAAAGGTTTCTGGTTTAAAAACCAGCAGTGGCAGCATCATCTAAGAGTTCAAGTTTCAACAAAAGGCTTTAATAAAGTTCTTCCACAGAGTGAGATGAAAGACATTGCCCCATGAGAGCAAAGTAGTTTAATTTTGCTTGCATTGCCACAGCAGAGTAGCATGGTTGGTGAGGTACACACTAAGGCTGAGGACAGGCATATGGGGACACCAGTGTGAAGGGGATCATTGGATCTCTGATGGGGTGGCAGCAGGATCAGCTCAAAGTTTCTGTGTGCTAGTGTAAACTGGCAATCTAGCTGAGAGAAATGGGGTGTGGGGGGGAGAGGCTTCATAATAAATAAGCCCTGAAAATAAAATTCCCGGTTTTAGACACAGAATGAGTAAAATGAGGCAGACAACAACAACAAAGAAAAATGGAGTGGGTGTGATATAAAAGAAACAAGCAAAAGAGACAAGCAGAAAGGCAAATATTGCATAAAAGAAAATTCATCCATGATATTAAGGTTCCATAGTGTACAGACTACACTTGTTCCTCTTTTAGTTTATGAATTCTGCCGTCGAAGCTTCATAACTCACCACAGGCAGCTGAGAGCTATTAATGGACCACAACATCTGTTTCAACAACAGTGGTTCCTTGGTTAATGAAACTAATTAAAAAGAAGTCCAGAGGAAAATCCCATGACCTATCTAGGGTATCTCTGTATAAACATGGCAACAGTTGAAATAATTATAACTTTCATATGCCTGAAATCATGGACACAGTATCACAGGGATGTTTTTTTTTAATAGAACTAAAGTTTTAGAGTTATTATTAAATGCTGAAGTGAATTCATTCTTAGGAAGAAAGAACTTCGTAGTGGTTTGATGTATCTTTTCCCCCTCCTTATTTCTGAAGTTCAAGCTGAGTGCCATTACTTATGCAGCCAAAATGGTGTCAGACGGAAGAGGAAAGTATAAGCAGCCCTGAAAAGACACTGAAGTTGGGTTGGTATGGGGTATGCAGGCAACTTCAAGAAGACCAGAAACATTTTTCCCTGGATCTTAATGAAGTCTATTTGCTCATTTTTTGAAACTTCATCACTTCTATGTGGAAGAACAATTTCTGGCATACAAATGGTCAACAGTGCTCCAGAGCTTCCTAAAACAGCCTTTAAATGACCACCTGTTCCTCTGTAGGCTTTTAAGGAAGGGGCATTATTGTCCACCTTGATATAAGAGTGGCGTTTTTTAAAAATCTATTCCCACTCCACCCCCAGGAGGCTGTGGAAGTACAATTGCTAGCTATTAGGTTGGGTTACCCCCACCCCATCCAGAATGGAAGTGCTGAAAAGACTGTGGGGGTACTTTAATTATCCTAACCTAACATTTTCCAGATGCACAAATAATCTCTGTCGGGGGCAGGAATCTTTGGTGGGTCAGCATCACTGGGTGGAAAGGAGATCTCACTGATGTCTGGGAGGGGAAGAATACTTGTATGCTAAGGAACATCTAGTTGCTCCATGGTTGCTGCCTATGCTTCTCCTTGAGGACATTGGCCTGCAGATTCACCACCTTTTTTGCAGGATTAGCCCCCTCATACTGTAGCTCAGCCATTTCTTCAGCCTCTAATCTCCACCCTTCCCCTACCTGAAATCCATTAGGCAACTGCTGGGGAAAGTTGTCTAGAATTTGGAAGTTTGGTGCCATTAATATGCTGATGACACCCAGTCTACTTAACACTAAGCACGCTCTTGATTCTAATATCTGACATCATTATGATGTCTGGTGTCCATGATGGGCTGGATGAGATGAAGCTTAATCCCTAAAAGGCAAATCAGGAGATAAGGATTCAGCATGTAGTGGATGGGATACACTCATGATGAAAACTCGGGTTCTCACCTTGGGTGTAGCCCTGAATTCAGCGCTGAGTCTGAATGCCAAGCTTTCAACAATGACCAGGAGCATGGTTGCCCCATTAAAACTAGTCTACAAGTCAGACCTGTTCCTGGAAATTGACCTAATTCCAGTGACACAAGCCTTAGTTATGTTCCGCTGGAATTGCTGTAATGTGTTTTACATGGGGCTGCCTTTGGAAACCTATATGTGGGACAGGAAGCAACAGTTAGAACTGGATATGGAACAACTGATTGGTTCAAAATTGGGAAAGGAGTATGACAAGGCTGTATATTGTCTCCCTGCTTATTTCACTTATATGCAGAATACATCATGTGAAAGGCTGGACTGGAGGAATCCCAAGATGGAATTAAGGTTGCTGGAAGAAATATCAACAACCTCCGATATGCAGATGATACCACTCTGATGGCAGAAAGTGAGGAGGAATTAAAGAACCTCGTAATTAGGGTGAAAGAGGAGAGTGCAAAAAGCGGTCTGAAGCTCAACATCAAAAAACCTAAGATCATGCCCACTGGTCCCATCACCTCCTGGGAAATAGAAGGAGAAGATATGGAGGCAGTGACAGATTGTACTTTCTTGGGCTCCATGATCACTGCAGATGGAGACAGCAGCCACAAAATTAAAAGACACCTGCTTCTTGGGAGGAAAGCGATGACAAACCTCAACAGCATCTTAAAAAGCAGAGACATCACCTTGCCAACAAAAGTCCGCATAGTGAAAGCTATGGTTTTTCCAGTACTGATGTATGGAAGGGAGAGCTGGACCATAAAGAAAGCTGACTGCCAAAGAATTGGTGCCTTTGAATTGTGGTGCTGGAGGAGACTCTTGAGAGTCCCCTGGACTGCAAGGAGAACAAACTTATCAATCCTAAAGGAAATCAACCCTGAGTGCTCACTGGAAGGACAGATTCTGAAGCTGAGGCTCCAGTACTTTGGCCATCTCATGAGAAGAGAAGACTCCTTGGAAAAGACCTTGATGTTGGGAAAGTGTGAAGGCAAGAGGAGAAGGGGACGACCAATGATGAGATGGTTGGACAGTGTCATTGAAGCAACCAACATGAAATTGACACAACTACGGCAGGCAGTGGAAGATAGGAGGGCCTGGCATGCTCTGGTCCATGGGGTCACGAAGAGTCAGACACAGCTAAATGACCAAACGACGACGCCCTTTGCAGAATGTTCGGAAACTTCATCTGGTCCAAATGACAGCAAACATATGACTGACTAGGCCTGGTTACAAGGAGCATATAATTCCCTGTTCCATTTGCTGCCAGTCCATTTCTTGGAAGTGCTATAAAGTCCTATATATCTTTAGTCCAGGCTATCTGAAGAATGCATGGTCCCTTTATGAGCTTCTCTGACTTGTCAGATTTCCAGAGCAGCTCTTCTCTCAATCTTACCACCCTCACAGGGACGTTTGTGAAGCCACAAGAAAGGGCCTTTTTTGTAACTGTCACCAGGTTGTGCCGGCCTGATGCCTTTCCACCAGCAGGCAAAGACCTTACCTCCAGATGGGCTTTTAACAATTGAACAAACTGCTGTGAAAATAATTTTAATTAGATATGTTCCATATTTTCTGCTTTCAAATATGTCTTTAAGTGTTTTAAATTAGTGTTTTCTTACTATTATTATAACTTTATTTTTGTTCATATTTATAACTTATTCTCTCTTCAGTTGGTTTCTGCCTTTTAAAAATAATTATCAAGCTGCCTTGAATCCCTGCACTGGGAGAAAAGTAAGCCAGAAACAAAGCAGATAAATAATAATAGAGGAACTTGTTTCCTCTGTTGTTCGACCTCTTGCAGTAAAATTTGACCGTGGCCATATCCAGGGACCAAATTCCAAACATTTCTGGACCCAATTGCTTTGGCCCCACAAAGAACAAAATCTATAGGTGAAGAGAAGGTGGCTTTATGTGTTTGGTTTTATTTTTCTGATGAAAGTTAGTTGCACTGGGAATCACTAATACATCGTTCCTTGCATAAAAAGAAGCCAAATGGGGCAGTGGATTGAATAAGTACTTCTCTTTGGTTTGACTGGATCAAGCCCTTAACTTTCTCATTTCCTGAAACCAACAGAAGTGTGTTTGCGTCTATGTTACAGGGCAGGAAGAACAGTTGAGGAAGAACTACTGAAATGCAGGGGTAAACTGGAATAGTAACAAGGGTTTCTTCAAAGGAAGGAGCATCTCAATCAATCAGTTCTGTTTTGATGGATTTAAAAGCTGGTGGCAAGCTAGAGGAAAATGGATGAATCTGATATTGTACACAAAGATAAGATGTGCTGATAAGGGTCTACAGTCATGTGTTCAACAACTGTGCTTCTTGCCTTGAATTGAAGGTGAGTGTGTTTGTGGTAGTTGGTTCTACATACAAATATTTACCACTGGGTTTTCTACTTAATTGCACCTGATTGGGTTGCTCAATTATATCCAGAATCAAGGATGAATCAGATAAGAAATGTCTTACTGATTTTTTTTTCTTTTTATTGTTGTATTTTATCAGTCATAAAGAGGTTGAGCCTGTAAAACTTCAGACAGGCTAATAGGAAAACATTATCGGCCATATGCTAAGATAAAGTTTTGTTTCACAAAATGTGCATTTCCTCTTTCAAACTAGAATCCCTGACAGGGGAGTTATGGCACTCGTCAGAAACATTTCAAATCAAGTTTGACACTTCTGAACATCTTTGTTAATGTTGGGTACAGGATGGGTTATTTTTTGGGGACACCATTTGCATGAATGGCTTACACTTGTGCAAAGAGATCTAGGATCCCAGCTTCTGCAAATGACTGAAAAGGTCAAGTGTCTTGCGATACACTCATTGCACAAGCAGTTTGACTTGACCAGGGTCCTAGCAGCCTCTTTAAAATCATAAAGAGGCTTTTGTTGCTTTAAAGAATAAAAGATACATTGTGGCATAAGCTTAATGCACTAGAGTAGAGTTGGGGGAATGTGTGGCTTACCAGATGTTAGGCTGTTACCTACATCTGTCTTAACCAGAATAGCCAATGGTGAGGATTGCTAGAATTTACAGTGCAGCAACAGCTGGGGAGGCTGTACATTCCCCATTGCCATATTAGAGGCTACTCATCTGAAACGGCAAATGATTCCCTTTCACTTTCTACAATGTTTGCATTTTTTCAAGCACGTGTTTATTTTCTCCCATTTCCACACCTGTTTGTAAAGTCTGCATGAAATTTGATGCACATGTTTGTATGTATTTTTCCAAATAGACACTATTTTGCAAGAATCTTCCCCATAGATGTGCATGTTGTATGCAGTTGCCCTTAAGACAGACATTTTTGGACTGCAAAACCTTGCAAAATTCAGAGAAATAAGGAAAAAAAGTAACTTGCACTACTTGAACCAATACATGAGGTGGAGAATAATTACCAATTCAATCCATATTAAAAGGCACTGCTAACAAATTTTGTCTAATAAAATTGCTAGTGGTTAACATCCTACAAGCCTTTTGTTGTTGTTGTTTTTGAAGCTACACACATAAGCGTGCAATTATAACTGGCCAAGATGGCCAACACAGTCAAAGGCCGACTGAGCCAATATTAGACTAGCTGAAGCTGTGCTAAATGCAAACCATCACAACCTAATGATGTTGGAACCTACTTAGGACTGCCCTCGCTTATCTTCTGGCCAGCACAGTGGCTGGAAGAGTATCTAGCATGACTTCTTGTTATCTCTCTTTTCTCTCCTCTCCCATTGCACAGTCTTTTTTTCACTCCTTTGCCAGCAGATTTTAGCTAGCATAGCAGTTCTGCTGGCAAATCCTTCTCCCAGCAGATCTCTGAAAACAGTCAACAAAAGGGGATTGTGGCCACGTAAGAGAATTTCTAGAAGTAGAAGAGGCTACTCACTGTTTCAAATCACTTCCAGCTAGTACAAATGTGGATTATGGTGGTACTGGATACTTCCAAGATGTAGTATTACTTAGATAGCTGTATACTTCAGAACACATGACTTTCGATAAAGTGCATGGCAGAACAGAGCAACAATGTAGATCACACCTTGGCCTGCCAAAAATCCCCAGAAAACTGCCCAGATAGATCATTCTTTTCTCTACAAACCTATTTAATGGGCTCTCTGCTCAAAGCTGAATTATGTAGCTCAGCATTCCAAAATCAAATGAGGAAGTAGGTAGCCATACCCATTGGCAGACAATATCACTGCCCTTGGTTTCTTTCACTAAATGGAAGTGGGAGTGGGGAAATGCATGTGCTATGTTGCAGAAAGTTAGATCAAGCTTCAGATGATGTCTTCTTGTAAAGCAGTGGTTCCTAGCCTTGAGCCACCCAGGTGTTCTTGAACCACAACTTCCAGAAATCTCAGGCACCACAGCTGGTGGTGAAGGCTTTGGGGAACTGCACTCCAGGAACACCTGGTTTACTCATTTTTGGGAACCACTGTTGTAAAGCATTATATGCTAAATACTGTAAGCCAACAACATTTGGAGGACCACAGTTGACCATGGCTAATGCAAACTCTTATCCACCCCCAACATGCTTGTATCTTACTGTTCATAATTCACAAAAGGCCAGCTGAAGTATGGGGAATGTAAGCTAGCCTAGTTTTGAGCAGGTGATATGATCTGAAATCAAGATGCTCACATGAGACCTCCCAAGTCTCCTGTCTTAGGAAAATGTGTAGTCCTCAGTGGCCCCTGTCTTGTCAAAGAATTATCTCTCTTTTGCTGGTGGGTGGGGAATGTGTAGGCTACATGTGAAGTACTGCTGCTTGGTTAGCTTCTTCTGGATCACCCTGCATCACTAATTGAATTTGCAAACTGATGTGGGAAATATTGCACATTTTTTGGTAGACAAGAGCAACCACTTGAAACAGAAGAAGCAGGTTGTTATTCTCTCATACCTACCACCCTCATTCTTTAAGATGGGTATTAATTCTACTTTAAAACCAGTACATCTGGATGCACTCTTGCTGGTCTGCTTTGGTAGCAGATTACATAAAAAATAAAACTCTCAGTATAAAAATTTAGAATGTATGTCTCTTAGGAAAATAAAGTTTTCACCTTGTTATTTCCATTATTCTATTACTTATTCTATAAGAATTTAGCTAATTTCTTGGAAGTAGAAATGAAAAACATATCTTTCAGTGTTCTAGATACAGTGGCAGGCTATTGACTTTGTACTTATAAATAAACTATTAGCCAAGGATTATAACAAATAATAACAATAAGAGCAAAAGCAAAGCGTGCTGCTTATATACCGCCCCATAGTGCTTCAAGCACTTTCTGGGCGGCTTACAAGTTAATTATGCAGGCTACATATTCCCCCCCCCCCAGCAGCTGGGTACTCATTTTACTGACCTTGGAAGGATAGAAGGCTGAGTCAACCTTGAGCCGGCTACCTGGGATTGAACCCTGGGTCATGAGCACAGTTTAGGCTGCAGTACAGCCATTTAACCACTGCGCCACAAGATGTGCCATCAAGTCCATTCTGACTTACGATTACCCTTTTCAGGGTTTTCCAGGTAGAGAATACTCAGGTTTACCCCAGGGTGCCCTGGGACTGTGCAGCTTGCCAAAGGCCATAGAGGCTAGCTCTTTTTCCCAGGAGAGGCAGTGAGGAATTGAACCCTGAACTCAAGCTATCCAGCCAGAACATTATTAAAAACAGTTGACAAAAAAGATTTAGGTTCTTCTAGTTCTTCCCAGATGCTTAACCTGAGTAGTGACTTTGATGAGGAGCACACCTGAATCACCCACGAAGATAATGTTTAAGTCACACATACACTTATTCATGGAGCCCATAATAGGCTAGTTGGCCAACTGAAACTTGAGGAATAGGGGTACTTGGAAATTGGCCATATTACTGGCTGAATTGGCTAATTCTGAAAGTTACGATCCAAAAGGTAACTTTTCCAAACCCTCATATCTGCAAGCAGTCCCTCGGGTGGAAAGTCATCTCCATCACTTTAGCTTGATGGCACGACGCAATCAGGCTCCTGTCAACTATGCTGTTCCCGTCACTACTGTTGGTGCTCCTATTATATGTAAGAGAATCTCTGCAGGCAAGTGCCTTTGCTTAAGGTGTTAATCTTCTGCCAAGCCCCTGTTTTGAACAGAATATAATTCAGGCAGCATTGAAACTCCCCTACTGTCCTGTCTGGAATGTTCACATTTAAAGTGTAACTTGACCTAGTCAAGTGCAGCCTAGCAAAAGTCATTATTAACTTATCTAATTACGAAAGTGGTATACTCTATTCCCAAATATTAGACTGAAATCCCTCTTTAAAACAAAACAAAGCAAAATAACAACAAAAAAGATTCTGTTCAAGACACCAGTTCTTCATAAATGATGTTGATTCAGAAATACAGTCTATTATGCTAGGCCGTCTGTCTCAGCCAACATTTTTCCCTCTTTCTGTATGATGAATGAGAAAAAGGAGCCGGCTGCAGAGCCAGGAGTTGGGCATTCGGTTCTCCATTGTGCCGCACAGGAGAAGAGCCAGCCTGCTTGGCCTTTCACAAACTCCACAGTCCCAGCTCACACCCAGAAGAAGGGAACGGCAAACCACTCTGAGTACTTTCACAGAAAACTCTGAGAAGAGTTGCCATAAGTCAAAATCAACTTGGCAACTATTTATTATTAATGAATGGCTGTGATATGCGCACACTGTGGGCTGGTTTTATATTGTACATTAATTTGCTCTCCAACATTCTTCTTAAAGTCCTCCTTTTCAAAGCTTAATGATTCACTTTTCTAGCTCTCTGTTTGGCTACACTGTCTTTCAGTATAGATTAGGGAGGTAACCTAGAACATGATTAGCGCTTGCACATTGCAGAGGGATCGCTGGAGAGCTGTTGGAGCCAATGGTTGCTTTGAGGTATCCTCAGAGTGAAAGATTAGGCTAATGTAGCAGCTATGCTTTACTCCTATACTTTACTCTGATTGGTTCTAGCATTGGCCATTCCACAAAGATGTTTTTGGCTTTTTCATGTTTTTGGCATTTGAATGAGCAATGGGGCTCTTTGAAATGCCCACCTGCCATGTTCTGTGGTGTCAGTTCAGACCTGATAGTAGATACAAACAACAGTGGCAAAAGGAGTTTGGGGTCCTGTCGGGAGAGGTGGGCACATACATGCTTTGCCACCTTTCCATCTGATGTGAGGGCTATAAATCAGGGCCATTCTTATATGTGAAGGCTATAGTCCCATACAACCATATATAGCTCCACGTTTATTTTCCTGCTTCCTGTTTTTCTGGAACACAAAATTCTAAAGGATACCTTGCCTAAAGGTTCTTGGTTGTGGGTGAAAAAATATTTTGATGTTTTAAGGCTAGAGAATACTTGCTCTGCATTCTCATACATCTCCAAATGGCTTGTTTTCTTTTTCTTTCTTTCTTTCTTTCTTTCTTTCTTTCTTTCTTTCTTTCTTTCTTTCTTTCTTTCTTTCTTTCTTTCTTTCTTTCTTTCTTTCTTTCATTCATTCATTCATTCATTCACAAGCTGCCCTGAAGTTCTCTTACTGAATGATCTAATGAAACAATGAAACTAAAACTTCAGAGGATATAATCATATATGTCTAGTATATGTTGGAGGGTTTTTTGGAACCTTGCATGCTGCCTTTAGTAGACTGGGCTGGGAGAAGCCTTTCTGGGCTGAGGTGACTGTCAATCAGTCTTGCAGTAACCAGCTAATTCCCTCCTGCCATTGAATTCAAAGAGAGATCTGCCTCTCTGCTCTGTGTCTCTTTCCCTCTCTTTAGTGTGTTGAGAGCAGTGAATCTGTTGAAGTCTGTTGTTGAAAGCAGTCATGTTTGTCACTTTGATCTCTTTAATCGTAAGTAGAGATGGGGGCATCTCCCCAGGGGCCGGACCAGTCACTGATACATCTGGTGGTAGCCGCTGCCTCAATCAGCCTTCCAATCATTCCCGAAGTGCCGGTCTCGTTCTGCTCATCTAGCCAACTCCAGGCAGGGGGAGGAAGGACGAGTCTCCCTGCGTGGTTGCAGAGTAGCGAGGTGAGTGGAAAGAGAGAGGCGCTCCATGAGTGATTAGAGAGCTGACCAAGGCTGCCACCTCTGTTGGATGCATGAGTGAACACTCCAGACCCTTGTTAGGTCCACCAGTGCGGGGGCATATACAAATACAAATACCCCCATCTCTAATCCTAAGTAATGATTATTACTTTATTCTTTCTCCAACTAATGTCTCAGAATGTGCTGTTGAGACTGTAAGTGCCAGCTACAGGGTGCACTACCCTAGGAAACCTGAAGCTATTCTGTTCTGTGAATCCCTGCACTTCTGCTGAGCAGCTAGAGGAAGTGAACTAACAATTCAAAACTCTGCAATATATAATGATGTAAAAATACTGCAGATTTTGTAAGGCATGGATGAGTTTCTGAGTATAATCCTAGGCATATCTACTGAGAAGCAAGCCTTACTGGACTCAGTAGTACTTATTCTAACAGGCAAAAATGCCTGAAATTTCAGCTCAGTATAAATAAATGCATCAGTGGGTCTTAAAGCAAGTTTAATTTCATCTAGAATGCACTAAATGTAATTCATCACAATTTTTTTCCAGGATTTTATTTTTCAGAGTGATAAAATTCAATAGTTTGCTAAACTTGGTTGTTAAAATATGGAGGGGGGGCTCTTCAGGTTCTTCAAGGCTTTGGGCTCAAAATGTGTGTGTGTGTGTGTGTGTTTTTTTTTTTAAAGACAAAAATAAAGAAAAAGCTTTCCTTTGCTGTCCATTAATGTTCTGCCTTCATCCTTGGTGACCATCTGACTCCTGAGACAAAGAGCCTCAATGAGCTAGACAGGCCTCCTCCTTAATGCAAACCAGCAGCCCAAATTACCTGTGTGACCTTTCCCATGAGCGTGAGGAGAAATCTCTCCTGGAGTGAGATAAAGAAATTAGGTCTTCATTCTTCCATGGTTTACTCCTAGGAATGCTTCTTGGCTGGACGCTAAGAATAAACCAGTTATTGAAAAGCGGAGCTGGGAAGCTGACAAGCATGGCTAAGCCGAGTAAGGAAATTTGATGAGGAAATAAGATGCTTTGTAGATCAGTGTGTAGTGATTAGTCTTTTGAATGCTGGGATTATTATATAAGCAAAAAGAGAGGGGGTGCTTATTGTAACTGACAGCTTCCACTTATACAGGTATTCTTCCAACTAATGAGAAGCATAATGGACTATTTGTTTATAAATCTTACCCAAACCCCCTGCCTTTGCCTCAGACCAATTTAGTGGGCTGGAAAGCGACAGACAATAATATTTTCCCTCCTCTGGCTGCCTCTCCTTTCATATGCAGGAATCACAATGATAGGAGTGACTACCGCTGAAGAGGCCCAGAGGAAAGAGAAGGAACTTATGATCACAAAATCTAAAGACAATTTTGTTTATAGCATAAAACTAAAATACTGAGAGGGGATTCACATGGACCTTTGCCATACAGAACTTTCTTTCTTTCTTTCTTTCTTTCTTTCTTTCTTTCTTTCTTTCTTTCTTTCTTTCTTTCTTTCTTTCTTTCTTTCTTTCTTTCTTTCTTTCTTTCTTTCTTTCTTTCTTTCTTTCTTTGTTCCAAGCGACACTCTCTATGAGTGCTTCAGGGATGTCAGAATGCAGTTTTGTTCACTTAATGCATCAAACCCAGACCTCTGTGATATCTTGAAGACTTGTGAGCTTGAATTATTGCTCAAATCATCATACTAGCTCCAAAGAGATGGCCAGTTGAAAACTTCAGGACAGATTTGCACCCCCAGCATCTTTATTTGACTCCAGTAGCCATTTTAAATCAAGATACAATTCAACTGTTTGCTCTGAGTTTCACTTGTAAAATATATCTCAAATAAATGCTATTATATGAATGTATTGTTAGCTGCCAAAACCCATGATGATCACTGTCTATTTGCCACTTTAAAGGATGTCCTTTCAAGAATCACGTTGATTTCCCATGAGCCCTTTGCAGGGCTTCTGTTATGCCCTTCAAGCAAACGTGTGAGGAAGTAGAGTAGCCCCTCTTCTCCCTCATAGCTCTTGACATGTGAATGCAACAGTCTGAAGAGGAGAACCTCTTCTGCCTGTGGGGCCTCTCCATGCAATGTAGGTTCCTAGATCAAGTGGAAAGGCTCCATGCTTGAGGATTTGATGGTGGAGGGGGCAAGCATTGCCTCTCCCCCTCCCCATAGTTAGCATAATCCTCTTTGAATGCCAGAATAGAATTATAGCAGCCCTTGCTTTAAATTGTATGGAGCCCACAGAGGTCAAGAGGAGCATGTTTGCTTCATCCCCTCAGCACTTTAATTATAGAAGCACAACTCTTTGAAGAGGCTGCTCTACACGGGTAGCCTCTCCGTGTGAGCCAAGACCTGAAACTGGGGCTCTGGTTCATGTGAAGAAGCTTCTCAGGTACAGTAATCTTTCTCTTTTCATACATTTACGTTTCCGTGATTTAAAAGATGACAAAGGAGGGTGAGGTTAGTACAAGGGGAGGAGAGAGCTTGGAAAGGTTTTTCTTTCATGGTCACTGAAGCAGGGATGTTCTTTCACAAATTTTATTGTTGTTGGCAATTGTCCTAAATCAGTGGATTAAGGATTCTGAGGCATCCTGCCCCTGGCAGCATCCCATACAATCATGCTGTAATGGAGTTGGTCCAATAGGACCATTGAGTTCAACCCACTGCTCAATGCAGGAATCCAAATCAAAGTACATATGTCAGATGGTTGTTTAGCTTTTTCTGGAGTGCCTCCAGTGTTGAAGCACTCACCACCTCCCAAAATAATTAGTTCCATTGTCATACTGTTCTAACAGTTAAGAAGTTTTTCTGATGTGCAGTTGAAATCTGGCTTCCTGTAACTTGAGCCTGTTATTACATTTCCTGCACTCTGGGATCATCAGAAACAGATCCTGCCCTCCTCGGTATTATTATCTTTCAAGTATTTGAAAACTACTATCATGTCTCCACTCAGTTTTCTTTTCTCAAAACTAAAAATGCCCATTTATTTCAATCTTCCCTAGGTTTTGTTTCCAGTCCCCTGATTATTCTTGTTGTCCTCCTCTGAACATGTTCCAGTTCGTCCTCACTCTTCTTGACGTGTAGTAACCCACAACTGGAGACAGCAGCCAAGATGCCTAACCAGTGCTGAATACAAGGGAACATGCACTTTACAGGATATGGAGACTACTATTAATGCAGCTTAAAATAGCATGTGCCTTTTTTGCAGCCACATCACACTGTTGGCTTATATTCTGCTTTTGATCTACAGTTATTCCACGATTCTTCTTGCATGTAGTATTACTGAGCCAAGTGTCTACCATCTTGTAAATGTGTGTTTGAGTTTTTTCCCCCTTGGTGTAGAACTTTGCACTTACTCCTGTAAAATGTCATTCTCATGGAGTTGGAAAAGTGGAGCAGATATTCAGGAAGGAGGGAAGGAAAGTGAAGAAGGTGCTGTCCAACGTACCCTCTAATTTTTCTAAGTTTCTGTTGCATGACTCTGCCCCCCATATGCCCCCAGCACAACAAGAACCAAAATTTTGGATTTTGGCCAAAAGGTCCGTGTAAACATAAAGTTAATATAGCTACTTGTAGTCATCTTTGTAGGCGAAAAGGAGGATAATGATGATTGTAACACGTGCTTGCCTCATTCCGCAGATAAACTTGTTTCTGTTTTGTCACTGGTCATCGGGATGTAACCAGAGTCGTATTTGCAGAGTCGTTTCTCAGGCACACCATTTTAAGGGATTTTCACAACTTGAGGCAAAGCATAAGAGGAGGAGATATGCATTCCCTATAATATATGATCTGACCCTTAGTATCCCACCAGCCATCTTGTCCCATTTGAATTCAATAGCAAGCTGGGAAACATTTCTCTCCTACCCTATCCTATATCCTTATTTACTAGAAGCGGTACTTGAAGACTTAGGAAGAGTTTGCCTTGCTGAGTTGTGAACAAAGGGGCTCTGTCCCCATGAGGAAATGATGCCCACTTTTCCTCTGACTGAAAATGAAAGACACACCACCCACAAACTACTTCCCAGCCCGCCAGTATAATGCTAAACAATTTTGTTCATTCCTAATTAACATTTTATCTGCCTTCTGTCCATGAAGCTCAAGGCTTTCATCCTCTCCAGTGTACCCCCACAAGAACCCAGTAACATAGGTCAATCTGAGAGAGAGAGACTTGTCCAAGTTCACCAAGTACTGTACATTGCATGATTCATGGGGTCTTGAACTGTCATCACCAAAGTCCTACTCCAACACTCTTAAACATCATAGCACACATTGAGTGTTTGGAAATTTCTCTCACTAAATCCAGTCAAAGCTTCCTCCTAGTAAATATGCCCAGGACTGAAACCTTAGTCACACACCAGGTGGTTTGAACAATTTGTTTTCTGGAAGTTCCCTAGGATAACATTTGAAAACATATGATGTGGAGCGTTGATCCCAAATTACTTAAGGCCTAAAGCGAGCATTTGCAGAGTAAGGCTGCTCTTAGATTTTGTTGTGCTGTTGTTGCCTGCCAAGTCATCCAGGACTGGTCTTGTTAACTTTGGATTTCAGCTAGTAGAAACAATTATAAGCAGCATTTATATTTTAAAGGTACATTGCTTTTTCCTTTTACTGCGCAGTCAAAATATGTACTCAACATTACTTCCATCTGCTTTCAACAATCTTCTTTGTTATTTTATCTCTGAGGATCCAATTAAGTTTTACTTTTGCTGTTAAAAAAAAAGATAAAATGCTCGCTGGCATTCTTATTTAGAATTTTCTTTTTTTCAGTTTTTTGTTTTGTTTTAATTCAGCATTAGGTACCAAGAGCTGGATACAAAGTCACTGGGTATTTTCACATGTGGACTTATATCTGTTGTGCTTAAGGCTACAGTTCTTTACATACTTTCCTGGGAGTAAGTCCCATCAAGGACAATTGCAAGTAGACATGTATAGAAGTGCACATATATACAACTGCAATCCACATCAAGCCTAGATGAAAAATAATATCAGCACTGGTGTGAATGTACATTTGATTTCTCTTCTGCACTTGATGCCATCCAGTAAGTGTCACAAGGAGTACAGATAATGCAGGAGAGGGTGCTTTCAGCATCGCATGTGAAAATGGTCACTGATTTCTTCAGACACAGCCTCGACAGGAAAGCAGCATGCAGTCTGCACAAAGGAAACTCAATCCTCTCAACAGCTAATTAAAAAAGCATTACCTTTCCCCAGCACTGACCTCCAGCAGTGAAAAGGATAAAGATGGGTATCTGTCAATCATGTTTACCTCACAAATGCTGGCACAATATTGTGATGAACAGACAGATCTAAAAAGGGATGGATGGTATTGCGCAGAACTCCAAGGTACTCTTAATGCCCCATTTAAAGAAGAAGACCTCATCAGTAATTTGAAACCTCAGCTTGCATGCTAGGGATACACCAGAGCTAAATTTTGCTCAGTCCTGCAGAGAGTAAATATACAAAGCGCAGCAGGGACACTTGGGACGTTGTGAGCCACGCAATGAATCTCTTGCACATGGCACTCATTTGGAGCTCTCGGTCCTTTCCGTGAGGCACATCCATATGGGATGGTACTCCACACATTCGTGGTTCTATTTATTGCAGGGTTGTGCCGAATGTAACATGAAAGGAAAGCTAGGTGACACAGAAAATGGCCTTATGCTGCCTTGATTCATCTAGTCCAGAACTGTCAACTCTGACTGGCAGGGCTTTCCAAAGTTGATGGTCGGATTCATCTTAGCCCTACCTGGAGACCCCTGGTGTTCCATGGTCACCTCACATCTAACTCCTATCTAGGTCTTGCTCTGCTTATCTTCTAACATCAGACGAGATCAGTGTGTTCAGGATAGTGTTTCCCATTGTTTTAACTGGACAGAATAAGTTATATTCTTTAATAATAATTATGTGGTATCCAGCTAATTCTGACTCATGGCAATGTTTCCAGAGTTTTTGAAAAAGTCTTCACAGGTGATTAACCTGTCTCTCCTTCTGGGCACTATGAGGCCATGCAGCTTATGTAAAGCCACACAGGTGTCAAGGCAAGTAAAGCCTATCAGCTCTGAACACTCTGCATGACCTTGTCCGGTCCCTCTTCTGGTCTGTGTGTGCAGTGGGGATGAAAGTGCCTGGCTTCTGTACTCTAACCCACAGAGCTAGATCCCATTTATTTACTTCTTCCTCTATGTGTTTCTAACAGTTATTTTTTCCCTGTACATCAGTGTACTGTTCTGCCTTTCTTGTGCATTGTCTCATTGTGCTTTTTTCTGTTCTTCTTCATGTTATTTGTTTTTACTCATTATGCTTTCTTCCCCCTGTTTTTCATGTTATTTGTTTTTACTACACAGAAACAAGCATACAAAGGCAGTCAAGTGCATACCCAATGCACAGGACATTCAATAATGAAACCCATTCATGGCATGGTCACGTCTTGTGACAACAACAGCAACAGTGACACTAGGAAGAAAAGTGGAGGAAGTAGAGGGAGAAGGTTATGTTTTGGTGTCAATGGCCACGCAATCCAATGGCCTCTGATCAAATGTCCCTCATTTGCAGCGAAACGTAGTGCTAGCATCCTGGAGCAGTTGTTTCAGCCCCAGCAAATTCATTCCCATCTCTGAGACTACTTTCTACATATTGCCTTCCCCAATACAGGAATGGAGAGTGCGAATGAGCACCCTATTTGTAGGGCTCCTCTTCCATAAGACCTCTTATACCTCTGCTTCTGAAATCTTGCAGGTTTCTGACATAGGAATACCACCCACTCATGTTGACAATTATTTACATAGTAATGGCCTACAGGGAGCACAGGGAAATTAAGCATAATGCTGTCATCTTTATAATATCCTCCAAGTGGAAAGATTGTTTTTGAGTAGCCCCTCTGCACTTCCTTGTCAAATATCTGGCAAACATAATTTCCTAACACTATGCCTGTCCTTTTTACTGACTATTTATTTCTCATTCATATCTCTCCTTTTCCCTTTTCAGGACCCTGGTCACCTTACAAATATGTTTAAAAACTAGAAAGTACTGATTATTGTCTTACAATGGTATTAAATGAATCACCAAATACATAAGTAGCAGTGTTCAGCTATTTAAAACCAGTTGATCGCATTCAAAAGCAGCAGGAAAATACCTGCCATTCACAGGTCCTAGTCATTGATCTGAGGCCTGTTTAGTTGAAAACATTTTGACTTGCCGAAGGGGGCCAGCCTCATCTTCCTTGGAAAACCTGGCAGCAGCTCCCTTCCAAAGCCTGGAAGCACCAAGGAGGACCTTTCTCTTGCCCTTACCAACCATGCCCATAAGGGTGGTGGGATAATTAGAAAGGCTGCTCCATGAAGGATTTTGAGCCGTTTTAGTTAGTTAGTTAGTTAGTTAGTTAGTTAGTTAGTTAGTTAGTTAGTTAGTTAGTTAGTTAGTTAGTTAGTTAGTTAGTATACTGCCTCATTAGAGCAAAAGCACTACTCTGGGTGGTTTACAATCAACCAAAACAATAAATATGAATAAAAACCACAAAACAACACTCAAAATATCCAGTGGCGGAAATAAAAAATGAAAAACTGCACGGGCGTGTAACCCTACAGAGCAGCCAGAAGAGGTCATGAAGGGTTGCCAAAAGAAGACCTATCTGTATATGACACTGTTTTCAATCATCCTTTAAAAGATACACACAACAGATCTCATCTGTGATAGCCATGCCACAGTCTGTCCAGCTGACCAGTTCATTTCCGTTTTCCACTTATTAGGGTAACATGTTTCTAAGGGGATGGATTGTTTCCAGGAAAGCCCACACTGAAATCAATTTGTTAGTTTCAAAAACTGTTGTTTTGTTTCTGCTCTTGCTGAAATCTATTTAACACGGCTGCGAGAATATTTACTGTATTTATTTTATTTATTTTAAAATGTTTTTACCCCACCTTTCTCTTTGAAAACAGTATTTAAAGTTGAAAACAATGAGTATGCAATGGTGATTAACATGGTTAAAAGACAATATGAACAATGCATAAAAGAGGCATCTCACATCATTTACAAGCAATATTAAAGCAAAGATCAATAAGTATACATTTTTTTAAAAAAATGCCACTCTAAGAAATGGAAAACACAAAATGGAAAACATATATAGGTGGTCATCCAGTAGCAGAACTGATGCCAGGACTTTGGCAACATAGAAGCTGGCTTACACTGGGCCACATCATTGGCTCCTCTAGCCCAGTGTTGTCAATTCTGGCTGCCATGATAGCTCTCTGGGGGTTCTTTCCTATCCCGACCTGGAGATGCCAGTTATGGAACCAGGGTCTTCTCTGCCTTCAAGGCATGCTCTCTGCCACTGAACAATAGTCGATCCCTAGAGATGGGGACTGAGGACCCACCTTCAACACACACATATTTCTCTTTGTCCTGGATGCCTTTCATGACTCATTCTGCATATATACATGGCACCACATTTTGAGGTTCACCTATGATTGTTCCTCCATTGCCACACTCTGTCTAGGAGGGTGAAAGCTAGCGGTCAGGTTGCATTGCTCTAATAAGGAAACTCAGAACAGCAAAAGAAGTCAAGGAGGTTGCCTGACCTTGGAACTATGTTCATCATCAGGAGACTACAGGAATGGTGGTGGAGGAGGAATGGATTCAGGATACCTGGGCAGAACTATGTTGAAATGCTGCTTCATGTTGGCTGTGTGAATCCTATATCAAGTAAACAAGACTTGGGGTCAAGCAACACAATATACTTGATGCTATCCAGAAGCCATGCTCCTGTAAGTAGTGGCAGATTTCTGTTTGTCATAGCATATGCTTCCTATCACCTCCATATTTTGCATTCCTGCAAACTTTGTTTTGTGATAAGTTACTGGAAGGTAAGCAAAGGTTTAATTTGCTAGTCTGATTGCCCAGACCTGTGACTCTGAGGAAATCAAGCTGGGGAGGAAAAACAAACCAATCCCATTGTATGTGAAATTCCCTTAGTGTCTTGCTTGAACTGGGGAAAAAGTGGTCCTCATGGTGCAGTGGTTAAACTGCTGTACTGCAGCCAAAACTGTGCACACAACCCAGGGTTCAATCCCAGGTAGCCGGCTCAAAGTTGACTCAACCTTCTATCCTTTGAGGTTGGTAAAATGAGCACCCAGCTCACAATGTTTAACCTGTGTAATTGTAAACCATCCAAAGAGTGCTTTAAGCTCTATGGGCATTATATATGCAGCACACTTTGCTTTTTGCTTTTGATCCAGCAAATTAAACTGGCCTGTTGTTAATCCAGATAACTGTCAATGAAATCCAAACTTAGAGAAGTTGAACACCTACCTTCAATACCTCTATCTACACAATATGACTGTGACAACTGATTAGAAACAGGTGTTTCAGTTTGTGTGTGTGTGTGTGTGTGTGTGTGTGTGTGTGTGTGTATTTCATTTCTTGTAATCTTGTTTCAGATGTTTTGAAAATTCATTCATCAAAACGTTATGCCTCTAGAGATTATTCTTAGTCTAAAGCAACCACTGCAAGAAGGAGGGGATGTGCACAACAGCTTATTGTATTCCATATGGAATGGAAAATATAGCCCATATATAAACTCACTTTCAGAATTAATCCCATCTCTTTTATTGAGAAGACAGGGCTGGCATCCAATGACAAGAACAGATGGAAAGAAAGAAAACAATCTGTTCTGAAAATGGACTTAGGTAGCTTATTTATGTGCATTTCTTGCTTGCCCACAACATCATTATCATTTTATCAGGATCCCTAGGCTGTCCTGATGAAGTGTGAGGGGATTGACTCACCGAAGCCGCAGACGAAGTGAGGCCCAGTTCTCTGATCTTCATGGGCAGCTTGTGAAACTTTCCAGTTGAAGGTAAGATCTCCTCCGGGAATATGGCAGTGAGCTCACAAAATCCTTTCTCTTTCTTTTATTCTCCCCTTTCATTATGATGTCTTATTTTCTTATCTATTATAAGAAAAAGAACTGTCCAGGTTGGAGGTTTTAAGTAAAAGTGTATATTATATTGAAATTCACAATTCCCTTCCTCCAAAGATACTGATGCTTGTCTGTATTTATTACTATTTATTAGAAATTTGCAATCAAATATATCGTATAGAAACACTAGGATATTATGTGTTGTAATATGTACACCATATACATTAAGCTGCTAAAATCTGTTTTAGCTTGTTTTGACTATATTAAACTATTATTTCTATTGTCTTCAGGCTGTTACAATTGGAAATGGGCAAAAACTGGGAAAACAGAGGCTTGTGATGGTTCATGGCTCATCACTAGAAGAAGAAACTTTCTAATGAAATGAACTATTTTGTGGTTTGTGTTATTCAGGATTCCAGGAGCAGTAGCATGGCCCCTGTGTGAGTTTAAGATACCAAACTCACAATGGATCTTTAGCTGACTCTCCTCGCCACTTCCTTCAAGTTTGACAAAGATGGGATTTGGGATGTCTGAGTTATAGCCTCCCAAATCCAGTCCCCCCCATCCAAGGAAAGTACTCTTTAACTGCTATTACAAGAAAAAGAATTTATTTATTTATTTGATTTATTTATTTGATTTATATCCTGCCCATCTGGTATAATTATACCACTCTGAGCGACTCCAGGATGGAGTTTTTAATTAAAGTGTCTACTGAAATACACAATACCCCTCAAGTTAAAGAACACTTTCAGGGGTGACCTACTTTGGGGGGGCTATAGCTTGGCTATTCTACCACCATCCTGAATTGCAGGAACCATGAGGCATACGAATTGCCAATGCCAATAATAATTCAGTGTTTTGTTTTGATCTGGGCAGAAATATTTCCCTGAAGTGCCCCCAAATGAACCACAAACCAGTGCGATTCATGGGGGTGGGGGTTGCTTCATCATTTGTTTTGTGCCCATCTTTAGTTACAATGCTTTTACCCCACCCTTGATATATACAGCAAGATATACTTAATAAGAATCCTGCTGTGCAGCTCTATCAGTGCCAGTGGCCGACTGCAGCTAAGTGAAGAGTTCCTTTTAAAAATGTTTTGGGGTGCACATGACCTGTGTCCAATGAGACCAAGTCATGAACACCAAACTTTTTTTAAAAAAAGGATACTGCCCAGGTAAAGAAATAAATGTTTTGATAGATATAATGCTAGATCTAGTTCTCTATCAAAACATTTATTTATTTTTTGTTAGACTTTCCAGATGCCCTTGCTTCTCAGTGTGCTACAAATATAAAATAGTAAAACATAACCACACTTAAAATTACCCAGAGAAACATCCCCCCCTCCAAAAAAACAGTATCTGGCAGGCAAATACCAGTCCCCTCTTGAATTAATTAATTAATTCAAGAGGGGACTGGTATTTGCCTGCCATATACTGGTGTTTTTTTTTTTAAGGGGGATGTTTCTCTGGGTAATTTTAAGTGTGGTTATGTTTTACTGTTTGTTTGTTTGTTTGTTTGTTTATTTATTTATTTATTTATTTATTTATTTATATATTTATTTATTTATTTATTTATTTATTTATTTGATTTTTACCTCACCCCTCTAGACAATGTCTACTCGAGGCGGCTGAAGAATACTGCAATGAAATTTGGTAAAGGCAATGCTACTTATCTCAAACAATTTGATCCAGCTTAAAAGTATAATGGGTTATCTTTTGAAAGAGTGGAACCCTGAAATAAAGCATGCAAACAAATAATCAGAATGACCTAGTTTGCTTGGATAATGAGGATATTTTCTCAAACAGTTAGAAGCAAGGATCTACATTCAATTGCTTGTCTCAATTACAGTATGCCTATTAAATCATTTGCTAAGTCAAGTGCAACATTTATGTAAATCCCATTGATTCCATGAGTCTGCTCTAGCTGGGGCTATCACTTGGATTCAGGTCATGATCATCACTGTTAAACACTATCACAATGAGAAATAATTCATCACACTGTTGACCTCTGCCATTGGTTGTTAAACAAACAAACAAACAAAAAATACAAAATGATTGTGAAAAAAAAACTTTCATGTAACCGTGAAAAAGGCATATAAGAGAGCATAGAGGGAAAAAGCAGCTCAGCCATAAAAAAAAAAAAAGAACCAGAGTGTAATAGTATATCTCTGCCCCCCACCCCAGTTTTTATGTACATTCTGTTGTATGCATACAGTAATTTCCTACCATGTATTTTCTACAAGATGTTCATGTGAGGTGACTGGAAAAGTAGAAGACTAGATTTTCTGTGGTTCCACTGTCTGCAAAGTACTAAAATCCCATGGAGGGTAAGCTGAACAAACTGTGGGACAACAGTTCAGTTCAAAATAGATCTGGGAGCTGATATCACATTTTTCTCAGGGCAGATCCATAAAGTATTGCAGATCACCCCACTAGGAATAAAACAAAGTCTGTCCTATGTAGTTCAGGATGTAATTTACCTTGTATTAAACACTTTATCACAACAAATGAGATGCACAGAAAAGCAGTTTAAGTCTACAAGATACACCATCAAACTTAAAAACTCAGAATTTCATTTTTGGAATTGAACTAGAATGAACTGAGTGAAAAAAATGGAGAAACGAAGGGGAATTTGATACCACTTGCCTATTCCAAAGAGACATATGGGATATATCTGCATTGCTGCTCCTTTTGTTGCTCTCCAACAGCATTTGAAACAGTAACTGTATGATGGTTGAATATCATGAAATACGGCAGAATTCCCATTCTCTTGCCCTAGGAAGTGGAAATGGAACTGTAATATGACACAAATGAGAAAATTATTGAGCCAAACCCCATAGTGCATGTGAATGAATCAGAAAAAAATAGTGGGAGAATATTGCCTGTAAAAAACGTAGCAGAGCAATGCATATAGAAAAATCTATGTTCACTGCCAGTGCTAGAGGAGATTCTCAACAAAACCAAACTCAAAAGCCAATGTATGTTCCAAATTAGCAAATTAGATGCCCCAAGTGGGTTTTCTTTTTTTGTTTCCTTTGTTTTTGAGGAAGTTATTTTAGCAAATTATGCAAATAATACTGACTACGTATGTCACACCTTTTGAGAGAATCTCTTTCAATAGATTCCATTTGAGGCAAGAAATACTCCTGACATATTTCAAAGGAAACTATGGAATTCCTCAGAAATATGAGAGGAGTTATGTTTTAGTGAATGACAACTAAATATATGGTACATCTATAAAAATACATGTTGAAGTCCTTCTCCTTGCCCTAGACATGACCCATGAGTCAAGGATAAGAGGATGCCATGCCCAGAGACACTAAATGCCAACGCTTTTTCTCACAGATTGTAAACTACCATTTTATTTCACATGCTCTTTTGTATGCGGCACATTATGTTTTGTTTTTAACTACTGTTGCCTGACTGTTTTATATTGTTTTCATGAACTGAAATCTCAAAATGTTTTAAGAGTTCCTGAGTGGAAATTTTGCACCATAGAAACAGGTCATAAAAATAAATTACAGAGATGGAAAGAAGGAACACTAGGAGAGATGATGGATTAACTTGGTGAATATTTATAAGAATCATCTTGAAAAAGGCCTGACCAATAAACCATTTGATAAAGCCTGAAACAACAGGGTTCTCTTCATTGTTTGTTGTTATGTGCCACAAAATCAGAATCGACTTATAGTGACCCTAATAAGGCGTTCTAGGTAAGTGAGATATTTAAGGAGTGCTTTTACCAGTTCTACTCCCCCAGTGAATTTCTATGGCTGAGCAAAGATTCAGACCCTGATTTCCAGAATACTAGTCTATCACTCTACCCACTACATTACACTGGGTATCTGGCTCTCTTCATTAAGGACTGTTTTTAAAATGATAAAAGACATTATTTCTAATGTCCCAATACCATTTTATGATGCCAGCAATCTTTCAATAGTTGGTGCAAGGAGTTATGGATTATGTCTTACTGTAATAGCATGGTCTAGGAACTTGGACTGAAGCAATAGAAAGAGTGCCTAGCTTAATATGTGGTCATGTAAAACAGTGGTCGTCAACCTTGGGCCTCCAGATGTTCTTGGACCTCAACTCCCAGAAATCCTGGCCAGAAGAGGTGGTGGTGTAGGCTTCTGGGAGTTGTAGTCCAAGAACATCTGGAGGCCCAAGGTTGGGGACCACTGATGTAAAAGTTTACAGATACCTGTGGGGTCTATCTTTCAGATTTCTTTCAGATCATAAAACCTTGGAACATTTATCGAAACAAAAGATTTGTTGAAGCATCACCATATGAAACCCATGTGTTTTGATAAGAATGACAAGAACGTCATTTGATAATCATGACAAGAATAACAAGAATGGCAAATCACTACCTATAGAAAAGTTAGATGGGACAGCTAACTCTCTGTACTCTTGCATCGGGTTGGTTTAAAAATATAGTAACTTCTTAAAACACTAAACTAAACAGAGTTATTCAGGTTGCCTTCTGAACTAATCCAGCCTTGAAAATAATTATGTCAGTGACCCTATCAGATCTGAAGAAGTATGCAGAATGGTATAGAAAAGTGGTTTCCAACCTTGAGTAACCCAGGTGTTCTTTGACTGCAAAATCAAGACGAAGCAGAGGGATATTGGATTTCAAATGGTTTAGTCAATAGGTGGCAACATCATCAGTTCTGAAATTTTGGAACAGACGGGGATCCCTTTTCTCTTTTTTTTTCAGTCCTATTCCTTTAAGACAGTAAAAGAACGATCTGACTACCATTTGGTCAGGTGTCTTCCAACCTTTCCTCTTTTTATCACACATAGAAACAGTCCCCACTGAAATCAATCTTTAGAGTCAAAACTTCAGTTTTTCTCTCTGGATTGTATGTCTTGCTTTTGTTGCTAAGAATCTTCAAAAGCCATTTACCAGGTATAGGGAATTTGCCAGGGATAGTGAACTTGGAAGATAATGGAAAGGAAATGTCAGTCATCGTCTAACTGCTACAATATAAACAAGTTATACTGGTGAGCAGAATTTCCCATGTGTCTCTTGGGTGAATTAACTTTGCCAGCTGTTCATTTTCATCACTACTGTAGGAAGTAAAGAGGGAGCTTTTCAGGAATGTCCTCCTGTCTAAATAGCAAGTCATTGTTTTGTTTTAAGGAGAATTTCAGAAAAGGAAGCAAGAAAACCTGTTGGAAAAAATCATATGAATGCCTGATGAGATAGACATAATCCCAAACACCAAACACTTGTTAAGACAATGTTATTGGCTTTTAACAATATTTTGGTTAAGCACAAATTGAAAAAAAATATGAAAATGTCTAATCATGAACAATGCCTGACATGAGCTAAGCTTACTGGGCTACACTTGCACTTTATGGAGGAATGGGGTGAACTAAATGCAGATTAGATAATGTATTGGATTCTCTGGGTCCTCTTTGTTTCCAGGATTTGCTATTTAACACTCTTTTTATATATGATATATAAACACACACATGTGCTTGTTGCAAGTGTGTGTGGATAGACAGACAGACAGACAGACAGACAGACAGACAGACAGATAGATAGATAGATAGATAGATAGATAGATAGATAGATAGATAGATAGATAGATAGATAGATAGATAGATAGATAGATAGATAGATAGATAGATAGATAGATAGATAGATAGATAGATAGATAGATAGATAGGTGGACGGATGGACGGACGGACGGACGGACGGACGGACGGATAGATGGAAGGAATTTACTGGATTTCAGTCAGTGAGTCAGCTGGCAATCACTGATATAATTTTACATTAATATCTAAAACACATTGGAAATTGCTAAATGTTGTGCTACTATAATTTCCCTGTAGTGAGGTTGTTCCACAATGGAGTTTCATCTTGATATTGAACCTGCATGAAAAACAGTGCATTTCTGGACTTTTCTCAAGTATAAGAACATTTATTTTATAAATAAAAACAAGAAAATATCTCACTTGTTAAAGTGGTTGAGTCAATGTTACACTGTGTTGCTGTAAACCACTGGTTCTTAACCTTGGGTTACTTAGGAGTTTTGGACTGCAACTCCCAGAAGCCTTCACCACCAGCTGTCCTGACTGGGGTTTCTGGGAGTTGCAGTTCAAAAGCATCCGAGTAACAAAGGTTAAGAACCAGTGCTGTAAACCACGTAGAGTAGTGATTTGCACTGTTAGTATTATATAAATGCATTATACCTGCTCTCTCTCTCTCTCTCTCTCTCTCTCTCTCTCTCTCTCTCTCTGTGTGTGTGTGTGTGTGTGACAGACACATACACAGAGACAGACATAAAGCTGTCCATACTAAGTCTCATTTCTTGGCTGAAAGTGAGGGAAAAATTTAAAAAGCAAAACATTTTTTTAAAAAAATCTTGACATTTTAATCCAGCTAATGACATCCATCAACCACAGTGACAGATAATCTCTTCTCCTTAGCACAACAATACACCCACAACAAGACACACTAATCACCCATCTACAGAAAAAGACAGAAGGCTATCTCACAGCCATAAATACTGCATTCCCAAGTCAACTACACCAGAGCACAGAGTGCCGTCTTCTGAAGATGCCAGCCACAGAGTCTGGTGAAACGTTAGGAAGAACAACCTTCAGAACATGGCCAAAGTGCCCGAAAAACCCACAACAACCATTTCAATCCAACATATTTTGGATTCCATGCTTATCCAAGCTCCAAAATGCTACAAAATTGCAACTGTTAAACCATGTTCTTAACAGACATAGACTACAGCAAAGCCTTTGACTGTGTGGATCATGGGAATCAGTGAGCTGTCCTGAAAGAAATGGGTGTACCTAGGCATTTAATTGTCCTGATGTGTACTGTGGACTAGAAACTACTGTTAGGGCAGAATAAGGTGATTTTATAATCCCATTTTATTCAATCTGTATGCAAAACATATGTGGAAAGTTTGTCTAGATGCAGATGAAAGAAAAGTGGATATTAGTAAAAGAAACATCAATAACTTAAGATATACAGATTATACCATTTTATGGTAGAAAGCAGCAATGACTTGGAATGACTTTTAGTGAAAATGTAAGAAGAAAGTACCAGAGCAGAACTGCAGTTGAACATTAAGTAGTGTTCTCGACTACTATATCCAGGTGTGAAAGCTGGACAGTAAAGAAAGCTGATAGGAAAACAATTGATTTTGTTTCTTTTTAAATATGGTGCTGAAGGAGAACTTTCCTGATACCTTGGACTGCCAGAAAGACAAACAGATGGGTCTTACTGCAAATCAAGCCTGAGATATCTGAGGCAAAAATGTTGAAACTGAGGCTGCCATACTTTGAGCACATCATGAGAATGCAAGATTCTCTGGAAAAGACAATAATGTTGGGAAAGGTTGAAGGCAGCAGGAAAAGAGGAAGACCAAATGTGAGATAGATCGACTCCCTTGAGTTTACAAGAATTGAGCAGGGCAGTTGAGGACAGGACATTTTGAAGATTGTTTATTCATAGGGTCACCGTAAGTCAGAGGCAACTTGATGGCACATGACAACAACAACAAAATTACTCCATGTAAGCCTAATACGATGTTGTCCATTGTAGCTGTATTGTTGATAAAAAGTTTCCTATTCTCCCCTCCAGGTTTCTAGGCCCCATTAGGCTTCTTTTGATCCTCAGGAAGGCTTCAAGGGCAGGGTGGGTGGATCTACAGTAGATGTCTGAAAATCACCACCACGAGTCCTGCTACAACTGCCAGGACCAGCAGTGGTGATTTTCAGATGTGTAAGGCTCCTTCCCATTCATTCCACTATCCCCAAAGGCTTCCCCAGGGCCAAAGAGGTCTTAAGTGATCCTAGGAACCTTGTGGGGAAGGGGTATAGGAACATTTTTATTAACAAAATAGGGCCACAGTTGATGACATCATCAAGGTTACATGGCATCACATTATGTTACAGTGGGGTCTCTACTTAAGAACGTCCCTACTTAAGAACAATCCAACTTAAGAACAGCTCCATTTGCTAAATTTTGCTTCTACTTGAGAACAAAAATCCAAGATAAGAACAGGAAAAAAACCTTTCCTGCTCTTTTTTTAACCTTAGGTCATCTTAGGTTAAAAAAAAATTCTCCCCTTAGTGGTAGAGTATGTATTAACCAGCTTTGCATTAGTTGCTATGGGAACTAATGCTTCAATGTACGAACGCACTTCTACATAACAAAAAAAACTGCCAGAATGGATTAATTGGTTTTCAGTCCATTCCTATGGGAAATTTTGCTTCAACTTAAGAACGTTTCAACTTAAGAACACCATTCCAAAACCGATTAAGTTCTTAAGTAGAGGTTCCACTGTAGTTTCTATGGACGGAAAAGAGCAGAGACGGATTAAATGGTTTTCAATGCATTCCTATGGGAAATGCAGATTCAACATAAGAACTTTTCAACTTGAGAACCACCTTCCAATACGGATTAAGTTCTTAAGTAGAGACCCCACTGTACTTGATTTCAAATAATTCCCTAGTCAGCATGACTACTGGGACTTGTAGAATGAAAAACTTACCTAGCTCAGATTTTCAGTCTAAAAGTCCCAGTAGCCATGCTGACTATGGAATTCTGCAAAAACGAGTTAGCTGACTCATATATTGCTATACTCATACTGTATACTGATATATTGATTTGAGTCAACTGGTAATCCGCTTTGGGTATTTTCTTCCTAATATATTTTTTTACTACTCCAATCACTGTGGTTGCATCAAAAGTGCCAATAACTCTTTCTTGTTTGTAGAGTGTTTGATTACCTAAGAAAAATGAATTCACTGATGGTGCATAGCAGAGTTGTACACTGTATGCAGACAAATGTGTGAAAATTGAGTGAATTAAGGTATTTATGAAATTCTGGGGTGACTATGTCTGCTGGTTGCCAAGGGGATGGAGCAGCCCTTCCATGGTTTTTCAGTCCAGCATTCATGAAGTTATCTTATCCAACTTAATTTTCTAAACTTTATACTACTAAGATTGAGGGTGTGTGTTACTATGGTTGAATATCTGCATGTTTCTTGAATGGGCTTTGAGTACTAGGTCAGAATCAGTGTGCTAGAGTCAATCTTTCTTTGCCCACCACTTCCCCCCCCTTCTTTTTAAAAGTGGTTGCTGTGGTGGTGAAGATGCCACTGGCTTTGCACTGTTGACAGAGTGCCTGTGGGCAGAAGTAAAATCCTTATGTGTATTTGTCTCTGAATATTTCAAGTGTGACATGTCCCTAGGATTGATAGTGCTGTGTAGTCCCATCCCCACCACAAGTCATAGCTGTTTGCCTTTCCCCATTCACAAGAATTAGGTTTTATCATGAAGGTCTGGAAACATACAAAGGCCATCACTGATATGGACAGGGCTCAGCTTGGAAGGGCTTCAGAAGGGCACGGGGCAGGTCAAGCACCTATCTGTGCATCCTTATTTGGCCACAGATCAAATTGAGGCAGAGGAGGAATGCACGTCCATAACATATAAGTCACAGACTGCTAATGCTTGTATTTTGTAGCACTCCTTAGTTCTGCAAACATATAGATGCCTTGGAGACTGACAATTAAAAAAAAAATAGATTTGGCATGACTTTTCAATCATCATCTTAACTACCTTTTTTTACTACTGATTAGACATAAATGCAGGATGATGGCCTTGGCTGGATATCTCCACTGAATCCTGCAAATCGTTTTATGCATGCAAATGCCCGACACCGTTCAGCTATGCAGGGGGAAGCGAAAGCGTTTGGCATCTAGGACTGGCGACAGCTTGGTCTCATACATGTAATGTAGGCTGTGTGAGAAGATCAACTGTTGCACCTGTCAAACAAAGTCTTGAAGGCAAAGCCAAGATGCTGGAATGATCCTTCATGTCACATACTATAGCACTTGAAGAATGATTGCGTATGCAAGGCTGACTCCAGCTTCCCTGATTCCTTAGAGTCTCAGCATGTCTAGAATGTCCAACATGGTCGTGTGTGGAGGCAAAGCTGGAAGAGATAAGCATATGCTCAAAACTGCACCAGAATTAGACTTTAGGGACAGTGGAGTTTGCTTCCGCAATGATTTTGTTGAAAGCACATTTTGTTCACTGATGATAGTATTGATTATATGGGGGAGACCTGTGGCTGATCCACACAGCTGGTTTTCTTCATGTAAAAGTGTAAGTTTCAGCCAATTATAATCAATTCAGCTCAATTATAAGAAACAGCACTTACAAATCAGCAATGGCCATTGATAGGTGGCAAAGTGGTTGTCTGAAGTAGTTTGAATTGAAATAGTTGCCTTGAGTCCCACCTTATTTAACAGAGGAGGGAGGAGAAGAAGAAGAACACATAAATTTCACAGTGAGAATGTCATGTATCGTTTCTAGATGGCATTTTTTTTTAAAAATGAATGCTCATATTTATTTTTCCTACTTTCTAGCTACCTGCCAAAACCTCATGACATACAGTAGTTTTCTGTAAGTTTCAGTATCCTTGACAGTCAGGTATTCTTGAAGGAAAAGTGGGTAGAAGAGTGAAGCCCACAGAGATGTACGTAGGTGGACCTGGTGTTGATTATGAAAGAAAATGATTCAGAGTTAAGGAGCTATTTTGCCTTCTTCTCTGTTCCCCTTGGCTCGCCAATGACACTGAGAAATTTTTTAAAATGATATAAAAGAAACCATGGGAACTGAAACTGAAGTAGGTGGCAGTTGGAATGAAAGCCAAGACATCAGGAAGTCAGCATAGGTTCGCTAGCCTTGACACCTCTGCTGCCAGCAAGACCAATGGTCAGGATGAATGACTGACTGGTGATCAGGTTCCGTTGCTTCCTATTGGGCAGTGGCCATGATTGATGTGGGGATCTTCTACTAATATATGGGTCCTTGTGTTCCAGAAAGAGCTGCTTTATATTCCCAATAGCTAAAATGGAGTCCCTAGGTTTCAGTGGGAGTGGAAGATGTGGGATGAAGGTTGGGTGGTGTGGAGGAAATGGCAGGCACAAGCAGTTTGAATCTAGATGAAATAAAGTTGTTTACAACTTCATTAGATACAACTTTTTACAACTTTATTAGATTCAACTAGAGATTTTGGCACAACATATGGCAACAGATCCAGCCATCAGGTGCTTGGCCTGCCAACTGATACACCCTTTCCCAGGTCTACATGCTGGGGAATCCCAATTTATGAATCTCCTGTCACGTCCATACAAGTGAGACAGCAAAGTCTGAAGAGCAGATAAATGAGGAATCTGTGGAGGGAATTAATTTTACCAATGGCAGCTCCATGTTTCTGTGGGATCATGCTCTTTACTCAAGCAGCTTCAAATAAATGTTACAGAAATGAGCAGAACGAATCACTGACCCACTGGTAAGCATGTGTAAAGTCCATCATTAAGCTGATCATATTCAGCAAATAGCACTCTTGCTCTGGGTTATGTCCAGAGACATGATTTCACTGGAAGTCTATGAGAACATATATAGCAGCTTCTGCTTTCTGCTGTGTCTAATCTGATAGTTGCAGAATGTGCCCTTCCAGGGACAGGAACCAATTCAACTGCCTCCCCTCTTGCTGCTTCTCATGACAACACTCTAAGTGATTATGGTAATGGCGATCCTCCTTTGAAGAGCATTAAGTCTTCTTTGACATATCATCTCTTCTGCTTCAGCTGCATGTGTGTCATTTGATAACTAGCAGGATGAGAGGAGTTAGCATTTCATAATTTCAGTGCACTCCCCGGCAAAGGCAGCTGGAATTGAATTGTCCTGGTGTATGACAGCTGCGAGAGCTGCGAATTGACAGTCCCCAAAACACTGTGTAGGGAGTGATCTAGCAAAAAAATCTGGTTTACTGGGTGGATAAGGGCTCCTCTCAGTTGGAAAGCATGCCATCCTTTGTGTAGTGAACTCGTTTGAAAAGGCAAGCAGAATTTTGTTGAACCAGGTTCAGTGGATTATATCTTTACAGGTAATACAGGGTCCATTTCTAAAGAAAATGGAGTGAAAATAAATTATTTCTATGTTATCATCAGTGCTGACAACGAATTAAAATAAAAGGTTGTGGCCACATTTTTAGTCTCATGTTTTCTAAAGCCTGAAACAGCTCTCTCTAATGACATCAAAGAGCCTTAAAAATGCTTAACTTTGGTTGAAGCAGGTGTGGACAGTAACTGATGGTGTGGACCGTTTGAGCCGAGTTGGGCAAATATGCTTTTTTGAATCCCGGCTTCCAGAATCCTCTAGCAAGAGTGGCCGATGGCATCTTTTCCAGACTATGAGCCTGACAGACTACTAAAGTGGGTGCCCCACAGATGATCAGTTGTGCAAATTCTGTGCCTACATATAGTACTCAAAATGACCCTGTGCTAAACATTTCAGATTTTCTTTCCTTTTTCCTTTATGTAGCACCCAAATGATGTTGAATGCACCTATAGGACAACCTTTTTATATGAATTGGGGGTGGGTTTAGCTAGCAGTGAGAGAAACCAGATAGAAATTACATTATGCTTCCAACTGCCACATTGACATGGGAGATACGACTTGAGGTTTCCTTATCCACATGATGTACACTGACATACCATCCATAATGATCTGAGATCGGGGAAGAGGGCTTTCCATGTCACAATAAATTTACTAAGAAGCAGCAGGGGGAGGGGGGGAATCCTACTTCTAATGTTCAGTGCTGCTTGATCTTCCAGGCTTCCTGAGTGACTTTTCTCCACATATTCTTTTGGCCGAGATTCACGATGAGAACACAGGAGTTTAAAGCAGATTTGTGTTCTCGAATGCTTTCACGGCTGGGATCCAATGGCTGTTGTAGGTTTTTCAGGCTGTCTGGCTGTGTTCTTGAGGTTTTTCTTCTTAACATTTCACCAGTCTCTGTGGCCAGCATCTTCAGAGGACAGGAGTCAGAACTCTGTCTGTGCTCTGGTGCAGTTTGTGAGATAGTAAAGCAGATTGCTTAGGGTGAAAGGGCATACCACCATGGCCACATTGCTTGATTACAAGATAAAATACACCTCAGTCTCTTACTTTTTTGCTTCGCTATCCCTCTGGGGATTTATCCAGTTCTGAACTCCTTCCTTCCTCTATGTAAGATTATATCCCAGACATAATCTAATGATGTGTATCATCTCTGCATTATTCCTGGACTCTTCACCAGTTGTCCCAAGCTAGCATCCACCTCTATCCATACCAGTGTCTGGATTCAGCATAGGCTTCACATCCATCCCTTTCAGATAGCGGGCACTGGTGCTACCGTGGTGGCGGGAAGCTCCACCAACCTAGAGCCAAAATATTTTCATCTCACCTTTCTCCTTAAAAATGACCCAAGACAGATTACATTATTAAAAGACAATATTTAAAACTAAAAATGGTAAGTGTACAAATTACTAAAAAGGATCAAACATACAGTACACCACTCTAAGAAACAGTAAGGAAAAGCACATTCAAAGCAGTAAGGCACAACAATCCATTAAAAAAAACCCACTTGGGCAGCTACTCACTGAGGGAAAGCTTTCATAAAGAGAA
Organism: Pogona vitticeps; assembly: GCF_051106095.1. Lineage (NCBI taxonomy): Eukaryota > Metazoa > Chordata > Lepidosauria > Squamata > Agamidae > Pogona > Pogona vitticeps. The sequence continues at coordinate 83,307,578 of NC_135783.1, read as the reverse complement.
AGGTCTTTGCCTGCTTGCAGAAGAACGGCAAAGATAGGGCCAGCCTGACCTCCAAAGTCTGGGAACAGTAACAGAGAAAGCTCTCTCCCGTGTCTCCACCAAGTGCACCTGTGAAGGTCCTGGGCCTGAGAGAAAGGCCTCTTCTGATGATCTTCACACCCAAGCAGGCTCACAAACGGAGACAGGGTCCTTGAGGTATCTTGGACCCAAACATTTAGGGCTTTGTAAGTTAGCATCAGAACTCTGAACTGTGTCCAGAAACAGATTGGCAGCCGGTAAAATTCATTGATTTTAGTAGACTGAAGCCATGAAAATAAATGTCCACTCTTGCAAGTTTTGTTCTGCAATTGTATAGATTTAGCGGAACCTTGATGTGTCTTTATAATGCTATAGATATGACCTAATGCCCTACTTGAAGCATTTCACAGATGAACATACAGTGGAATGTTTTGTTTTTTGTTTGTCTAGACAGAGCAGCAGAGGAAATTGGGAATTGCTATATTCTGGTAAGGATAACTGTATTTTAACAACAACAACAACAACAATAACAATAACAATTAGCTAGTTAGTTAGGCAACCTTCAGTCTCGAAAGACTATGGTGACGTGCTCTGTATGGGGGACTTGGAACAGCGTCTAGTGTGGCTGAGGAGGCCAATTTGAGAGTGACAATCTCTTCCACACTGAAGACAAATTCAATCTGTTCCCTGTCCAGCTCCTTGGTTTTGCTGCTTTTGTGACTTCCTCTTTGCCTCGGTCTGCTGGACAAGGGTCTCTTCAAATTGGGAGAGACCATGATGCACTGCCTGCCTCCAGGCTGAACGCTCAGACATCAAGGTTTCCCATCTGTTGAGGTCTATTCCTAAGGACTTCAGATCCCGCTTGCAGATATCCTTGTATTGCAGCTGTGGTCTCCCTCTGGGGCGGTTTCCTTGCATTAATTCTCCATACAGGAGATCCTTTGGAATCCGACCATCAGCCATTCTCACAACATGCCCAAGCCATCGTAGACGTCGCTGTTTCAGTAATGTATACATGCTGAAAATTCCAGCTCGTTCTAGGACTATTCTATTTGGAACTTTGTCCTGCCAGGTGATACCGAAAATCCGTCGGAGGCAACGCATATGGAAGGTGTTCAGCTTCCTCTCTTGCCATGCACAAAGGGTCCAGGATTCACTGCAGTACAGGAATGTGTTCAGGACACAGGCTCTATAGACCTGGATCTTGATGTATGCCGTCATCTTCTTATTGAGCCATACTCTCTTTGTGAGTCTAGAGAACATGGTGGCTGCTTTGCCAATGCATTTATCCAGCTCAACATCTAGAGAGAGGGTGTCAGAGATAGTTGAGCCAAGGTAGGACACATCAGTATTTTCTTCCATGGTCAATCCATTCTAAATCTTTCCTTGCACATAACACTACTGTAAAAGCTATCAGTGCCATTTGCTAGCAATACTAATTCCTTGCATGAATATGGATAGTGTCCTTCTATAATGGTAAGGGAAAAGCTTGCTTATGAAGAGCTGGATTAGTGGCAGGCGCTTCAGCAAGTTTGTGTTTCTAAGGAAACACAGTGCATGAAGATGCATGGGTAGGTTAGTCTCTGTATATTCATTTTTTGTTGGGGCATGGTGGTGCTGCAGGTTAAACCGCAGAAGCCTCTGTGCTGTAAACTCAGAAGACCAGCAGTCATAAGATCAAATCCACGCGACGGAGTGAGCTCCCATCACTTGTCCCAGCTCCTGCCAACCTAGCAGTTCGAAAGCATGTAAAAATGGCAGTAGATAAATAGGTACCTCCTTGGTGGGAAGGTAACGGCGTTCCGTGTCTAGTCGCGCTGGCCACATGACCACAGAAACTGACTTCGGACAAACGTTGGCTCTATGGCTTAGAAACGGGGATGAGCACCACCCCCTAGAGTCGGACACAACTGGACTAAATATCAAGGGGAACCTTTACTTTTACCTATAATCATTTTTAAATATTAATAATACAAAATCCTAGACTTGGTAGCCTGCCCCCATCCTGCCCCTATGTCTACCTTCACATTTCTTTTCATATTCCAAAAGGTTTTTCCCTAATTTGAAACAGAATCACCCAAGTCTTCAGAAAACATACAGACACATCCAGATCCCTGCTAAATCTTTTTATGTATGTGTTGGGAGAATTCCACTATTAGTGTCCGACTTCCTTTTCCCTTCCTTCCTCCTTCCCCGGGTGTGTGGCTGCTTCTTGACAGATGTACCTTTATTGTCTGCCTACACACTGTCCAAGTTCTAGCTTTTCAGCACATCACTTCTGCTGTGCAGAGAGTTCCCTGAAACATCTGCACTGAATTTATTTCTCTTTCATTTCCATCTCCACTCTTTCTCAGCATTATTGGATTTAGTCTTAAAAAGGCACAGAAAAAGCTGCTGTCAGTGCAATCTCTTACATATCCTAACAATTATATTTTCCTGACCATTTCTCCTCATTTTGAGGATTAATCTCAAAGAAATTAAGCTTCCAAGTTTCAATATCTACTTCCATGCCAAACAGTAGAAATTTCAGTTCTTGTGTATATTTAGCTATAAGATAGTTTTGGCACTTGAGCAAGTCTGTTGAATAATGAGAACTAAGATTTCAGAGTCACCCAGGATGTTCTCGTACCTCAGTCATATTTGTGGACTGGCACATTCTGTTCTCCTGTAGTGCTGTGGCACAGGCAGTTCTCAGACTGGTGATTTTGGTACCTAGGATCATGGCCAGTACGCATAAGATGGGAGGTTCCTTGTGTCAGTGGTTTCATGTTCACTCCAGTGTACAAGGCTGGAGATGCACAGGGAGTAGTACAGAAGAAGTCCGATCATATATTGGCTGCCAAGTATTACACACCTAAAGAACCTCCACCTCTAGCTGATATAGAAAAATACTTGTCCAGCATTTTTTTTCGTCAGGAAAAAAAACATTTGACTGAGATTTTGCCTATGTGCATTGTGCTACTTGTGAGGGATATTATATGCAAGCTGAAGGATATTTCCTTACTTGTATTTGCAAATTTGCCTCCTGAGAGTTTGTGTGGTCTGACTCTCTCCTGGTAGAAAGAGGATGAACCAGAGAAGAAAGCCGGAATAGGAGGAAAAGCCTGGAAAGAAATCTGAAAATAAACAAAGACCAGACTGCAAATCTCCCGTGTCTGTAATTCATGTTAGAAGGAAGCTGCAAGCAAGATGCTAGAAGAACCAAGAAGGATGAGAGCTGATGCTTCTGCTGGAACCCAAAGTGATAGAGGAACTATCACAAATGGTTGTTGTGGGTTTTTCGGGCTCTTTGGCCGTGTTCTGAAGGTTGTTCTTCCTAACATTTTGCCAGTCTCTGTGGCTGGCATCTTCAGAGGACAGCACTCACCAGAGCACAGAGTGCTGTCCTCTGAAGATGCCGGCCACAGAGATTGGCAAAACATTAGGAAGAACAACCTTCAGAACACAGCCAAAGAACCCAAAAAACCCACAACCATTAGCTCCCGGCCATGAAAGCCTTCGCGAATACATTGAACTATCACAAACTCAGTCAAAAGGTGCCCAGGAAAAAAAGAGAGAAAACAGATGCTCTTGCATCTGTGGCAACTCAGAAAGCTGCCTCCGTAGACTATTGGGCTTGTGCTCATCCCTAAATTGTTTCTAATAAAGGTTGAGTAATTATGTTATAGTTAAGGAATAAATACACATCATGGGAGATGCAGGTCTGCTGTTGAGCAATGTTCCCCCGAGTTTTCTTTCTGATGACATTTTGGTTTCAAATAGTTATGTTATGCATCGTGTCATTCAGGATTTCTTCCCCCCACCCCCACCCCTGTGAGTGCAAGAAGCCACAAGCACATTTAAATGACAAGCAAAAATGCTTTGTGGAGTGATGTCAAATCACAGGTTTTCCATGATAAATGTTGTGGTAGGGATGTGGGCTGGGGTGGAGCGTAGGCTGGCCATCCATCTTCCATTCTGACACATCACTGTACTCTTCCTTGGTATTGAAGGATTCTGGACCAAATCCTAGGGGATATATTTGCTGATGGAACTCTTCTTGTTACTGCAGTCAGGAAGGGGGAAAAATCACCATTTCATGTTGCAGCTGCTGTCTTCCTGTACACCCTCAAGGAGACCTGTTGTGGAAGGCCACTTGAGATGGGAGGTGGGGTGCCAGTGTGATACTGGTTTTTGGCTTGTGCTTCCTGGTCAGCACTCGCGATCAAACACAGCAGTATTCCACTGATATCACTCTAGCCTATTTTCCAATGTTTTTAAACTATTAAAACATCTAGAAATTTAAAATTCCTCAGGTTTATTAGACATCTAAAACTCTACCTCCTCTGATATTCCTCTAGAGTTTTAGAAGATGCCTTGAATGTCCTTTTCTTTTCTTTTTTAGACAGTGTTCTGGTTCATAAGACATTCAGTACAGCTGTACCATGTTGGTGGTTTTGGCTCATGTGCCGGATTTTGAGGTAGCTTTCAAAGTAACTTGCTACACTCTTGGCTGGAAAGCCACAGACACATATGGCAGTGAATTACTTACTGTTTATTAAAAAATGTAGAAGGCCCTGGATTTTAATGGGAAAACTACATTGCTACTCATTAAACCTCTTCAGAAATGTCTATCTTCATAAATATAAAATATTGAATTACATATGCCAAAGAACAGAGTTATTACTGTTCCTTAAAATGAAATCTTCCAGGCTTTATAATGTTTAGTAATATTGACCTACCAACATCCTTCTGGTGACCTTAAATCAATTTTTGGTGTTTCCTTAAAAAATTTAGAGAGTGATTGCTCAGTGATGATGTTTAAATAAAAACACAGTGTAATAGTTAATCTTATAGGCAGGTGATATTAAATTGGTGAATGAATTTCCCAAAATATCCTGCCTGTATTTAAACACTTAACCCTGGCAGTGCAAGGCAACCATTGTTACACTCCCTGGTCCCATTGAAATCAAGTTAATTCTAAACTAGTCCCAATTTCTTTCCATAGAATGTAGCCAATGCCCATTTTAGATGCACTGGGGCACTTTATTTCTGTGATGACCCTGGTTGGAAGGGCACATGAAAGCTGAATGCTCCTCACCACCATTTGCTTCCCAGTCCTGCCAATCAAATGAAGCATCAGAAAATAATAATTGTGTGCTGTTAAGTCAATTCTGACTTATGCCAACCCTTTCTAGGGCTTTCTAGGGAAAGAACACTCAGAACTGGCATACCATTCCATCCTTCTGGGGGCATCCTGGGACTGTGCAGCTTGCCCAAGGCCACACAGGTTGGCTCTTCTGGAATGAACAGTGGGGGATTTAACTCCCTACCACTGGCTCTGCAGCCAGATATCTAACTTACTGAGCTATCAAGCCAGCTATAACTATCAACAGAAAGAACTGTTTCTCCAGTTGGGTCCAATAAAGAATAAGGTTGCCTTCTTACTCTGACAATGCTTTTGCCTCATGTTGGATATGCCCATTGTTTACAGTGCTGCTTTCACAATGTTGTAGCAGAACCAGAACTAGGTAAAGTTACTTTTTCCTAGTTACACCTCCAATATTTCCCATTCTTATTCAGGGAGGAAAAAAGCAAAGAGTGCTGCTTGTATACCGGCCTATAGTGCTTAAAGCACTCTCTGAGTGGTTTAGATATTTTTTTAATTCTACAGGCTACACATTGCCCCTCCCACAATGAGCTGGGTACTCATTTTACTGACCTCAGAAGGATGGAAGGCTAAGAGAACCTCAAGTCAGCTGTCAGATCTGTTGGTATCTAATGTTAACCATGAGCAGAGTTTTGGCTGCAATACTATACTTTAACCACTGTCCCACAAGGCTCTGTGGCCTCCCAAATGTGTGATTCAGCTTCAAAGCTATGATGTTGGCTGAACAGGTACTCACATTTGTGCTATGCAGTGGGAAGGGGGAACACAGATGTTGTGTAGATCATGACTGGTGGCAGATGAATCCTGTCCACCATGTATATCCAGAAGCTGTGTATTGAGGTCCTATCAGAAGCACTGACCAGTCCTTGGGGCAGATCTTTTAAGGAACAGAATTTCCCTCTCTGATTTGCTCCTTGGGTATTTCAAAGAGACTTCCATAAGGTGTTGGCCATTCTCTTCATCTGTTGCTGCTTCCTCTTAGCCTCCTTGAAGGGCAATTCCCCTTAAAATCAGATACATTCTCCCTGAAAGCCATGTAATTGTAGGGTTGGGGTTGCTAGTGGGGAAGCAGGGAATTCAGCAACGTGACAGTGTCAGTGATTACAGAGAAGTTCCCTCTTGTGTGTTTGGGGAGGCAAATACAACTCCTGCACCCTGCCCAAAGTGGGTTTCCCCTGCCCTAAAATGGCCATGAACTCTCTTTTTATGGGTAAACCCTCCATCTGGTATCCAGAAATACCTCCTTGAGGTGGTTGTATCCACAGAGGTAGAAAAAGGAATCCTGGAGTCTTTCAAAGCCCAGCACATGTCTGCAGGCTAAAGCCCACCCCCATGACCCCCCTATATGCAGTTTGTAGCCAAGGCACCATCATACGCAACAGTCATTCATGTTGGAATGCAACAACCTCTGTTAAATTAAAAATCTCACTGGAGAAGAATACTATAAATCTGCCTTTAGTTTTACAGGATAATGTGAAATGAGGGACTAAATATGAACTGACACATAAATTATAGTCACAAGTATATGTATAAAATCAGCAGTGAGTTCTGATTTACCGAGACCTGGAAGGCTGCAGCAGGTTCAGACCCCAGTACTTACAACAAAGGCAGCTTTTCAATGGTGAATTCTTGAGGGAAATTTGCTATGATTTTTTATCTGTCAAGCATGAACAATGTACTTTTGCAAATGGAAATAAATCAGCAATTTTAGGCAAGAGGTGGACAGGCTATGCAGTCTGGGAAGCTACATCGAAGTCTGCAGAGGCATCCAGTACAGTATAAACATCATATGTTTACAGGCCTTAGGGATAAGCCCAAGAAGAGAGGGCCAGGAAGGAGATCACCCCATCAGCTCCCGAAAAGACCACCAACAGCCAGAGATAATCCCATCGAGACAGTCCTTTCTCTATCTTCCAAGGGACTTCACAGTTTGTAAAAGTGAGTCCTGTGGATTACAAGTTCCAGAATCCCCAGACACTGTTCCCAAAAAGTAACTTTTCAACCTCAGAGATTTGTGTGTCCTGGCAATGAGTGAAGAAGTGAAATACTTAATCCAGATAGTTGTACTCTCAGCTCCTGAACAGGGTGACACCACTCAAAATAAATTCTGCTTTATTTCATTAGTATTTTGATTTTTCTAGCTATTGTTTTTAGGGTGGGTTTTTTTGGTTTTTGAATTGTAGAATCCACTGCAGTTTTATTGCTGCAGAAACAGACTACATGATAAATGTAGAGGCCAAAGTAAGAGAACTTAGTGTCACATTCCCGCCTGTCCCTTGGTTGTTTCACCAAGGAAAGACACAAGCTATGTGTCATTCAGCTGCCACCAGTTGATTACATCAACTTTATTCACTATTAATGACAGAGGTCCAGGCAACATATCATTTAAGAACCAAGTAGAAATTGTTTATTGTTACAAGTGATAACGGTCCAGTCAATATCATTAACTCTCAACAACTTTCTTCCTCCACTCAACCGTCTACTTTTTCTTCTCTCTCTCCTTTTCTTTCCCCCACTTAACTCTGTCTGCCATCAATCCCTATTGGTCCATGCAAATATCAACATAAATATTCATAAGCAGGGTGAACGCTACACTTAGCTAGCTAGCTGAGTGCTGTTATTGTTTTTTGGGTAACTGGAGACTAACTCAGTTACAATTTTTATTTAAACTTAAACTATGAATTAAATGTTAGAAATAAGTTGGAGCGTAAATGTATTTCTTTGGTTTAAGCCAGAATTTAAGCTTATCCCCACTTATGTTACCCTATCACACCAAAGAAAGCACCGAAAACTAACTTTGGTGGCTTCAGAGATTTCCTTCTCAAGAATTCCATTGTCTTCACCCATCCCATCTCATATTTCCATTGATGGCAGAAAAATCTGCGAATCAAAAGATTCCTTCTTTCTCCCTCTTAAGCAGCACACTTCTCAGAGGAGAAAGTGGAGGATTTCACACATGCTTCATCTTTAAACCTATTTTTGGTGCACCTTTACTCTGGCAACTGGCTCAAAATTCATCTGTGAATCATGGCTATGCAGTTTGGGAAGAAGAGTTTTCCAAAAGATTGGCTCCTGGTGGGGAGAAGTCATTCCAAAGAGGTATGCAGCTTTTTGAACCCATCTTTGAATTCACATTGAGCACCAGTCATTCCTTCCCATGTAAAGGTGTCTGCCATCTCCCTGTACAAGCCCTCCTCATCTTGCAGACTTGATCCCATTGACTGTGTGAGTAGGGTTTGGGAAATTTTGATCCCCTTTGCTTAGAAGTGTTCTCTTGCTCTTTTTCTTAGAGTAGATATTTGCTGGAACACCTTTACCAGCTATTTACTCATATCTAGATGATTAAAAGTATGTGTGGGCAGAGGGAGTGCTCCACTTTTTAATTGCATTTTTATGAATAAAGGGGTTTTTAAATCAGTTTGAATACGATCTTTTAAATATCTACTCAGAAGTACATTTCATTAGATTTAATGATGTTAACTCCCAGACAAGTTAAAATAGCATTTTGGCCTAAATTAATAACCTGTACTTAGTCTACTAGACCTGAGCAGGACTGTTAATAGTAGGACATATGGAGGTTATTAATTCTTAGGGCTGCTGTCAGGCAGAAATGTCTTGATGGTGGGTAAGAATAATAACAATATATAAGGTGGGAGGCAGCCTAAAGCTGTTGTTTATGTCATAAAGTGTGCTGCTGACATAAACAGCAACAATAGATCTACTGGATTAGATCCAGTTTCTATGGTTTACAACAGTCTGACACTGCATTCCTAGCTATATCTACTAAAAATAAATCCCATAATGTTCAGTGGGGTTTTCTTCTAGGAATGTACGGTATATGTAGTATTCCAGTTTAAATGTCTACTGATCACAACCTCCCTCTTTCCTGTATCTCCAGAAACAAGTATTTTACTGAACAATAAATGTGTCTACAGAAAAATAAATAATATATTTGGAGCACAAATTAAACATGAACCAGCAGTGTGATGCAATGGAAAAAGGAACTAATGCAATACTGTATTAGGCTGCATCAACACAAGTATAGTATCCAGATCAAGGAAGTAATGTTATCACTCTATTCTGCCTTGATCAGACATGAGCTAAGAAACTATGTAAAGTTTTGAGCATCACAGACTAAGAAGGATATCACAAACTGAAGTATGTCTGGAGGCGGGCAATCAAAATGGTAAGACCTGTGAAGAATTATTGAAGGAGCTGTGTATGCTTAGCCTTGAGAACAGAAGATTGACAGGGGTATTATTGCCACCTTCAACTGTTTGAAGGCTTGGCATGTGAAGGGTGGACCAAGCTTTTTTTTCTGACCCGCCAGAGAATATGGCCCACATGGATGGATTCAAATTACAAGAATGGAGATTTTAACTAAACTTTAGGAAGTAAAACTGTTCAACAAAGGAATGAACATCCTTGAAAGTTTGTAGGACTTTTCTTTTTGGAGGTTTTTAAACAGAGACTGGATGGCCACCTTGGGTCCTTTTAAGGAGAAAGGCACTGTAAAAATATTTTAAATAAAATAAAATAAAATAAAATAAAATAAAATAAAATAAAATTGAATGAATGAATGAATGAATGAATGAATGAATGAATGAATGAATGAATGAATGAATGAATAATCTGTGTGGGATCCTTTTAGCAAGGGATTTCCTGTTTTGGCGGGGATTGCATCAGATGACTTTTATGGGTCTTTCCACTTCTACAGTTGTATAAGTGAATGCTAGATGGAATTTTGCTGTAGCAATGCCTGCTCTGCTGACCACAGTCTCCCTTCTTAAACTAGCCAGGATGGACTGAGGACCAATCCTAGAGTCTCCCGGTGCTCTTGTCTGAAAACTCAGGCTTGCAGTTTAGATGTAGCCCTGCATCTGAATGCCCAGGTCTCTGTGGTTGCCAGGAATGCATTTTGAAGCTAAGTCTTGAGCACCAACTGCATCCATTTCTGGAGATGTTGGACCTGGCCGTTGTGACATACTGTATGTCTTAGTCACACCTTGGACAAGAGCAGTGGAGAGCTATAATGAACAACTGGAATGAATTTTATGTGGGTTTCCTTTGAAAAGTGTTTAGAACCTTTGGATGCAGCAGACTCATGACAGGCCCCTCTTACAGAGCTTCTTTTGTGATGACAGCCTCCACTGGCTACCAGTCATAGTTCAGTTCAGGATGGTGACTGCTATCTATAACTTCCTGTATGACTTGGGAGGTCATGCTTCTTGAAAGAGTACATGTACTTGTTACATACAGCACTGATGTTACCTGTCTGTCATGGGTTTGGAGGGAAAGTTCCATCCTATGGGGAGTGGAAGGCGGGACATCAGGAGGAGGGGCTGTACTGTATATATATGTGGAGCGTTAGGAGAAGCTGGAGGAAGAGCTGAGAGAAGAAGCTTGAGTGGGAGTCTGTGTGTCAGACAGGGTACTACTGTGTGTCAGTCAGTACCAACCTGATAGGTTCAGGTGTCTGTATGGTTAGCCAGAACTGATAGGTTCAGGGTCTGTGCTTCAAGTTAAGTGTTCTGTGTGAACCAAACTGTGTGTATGTATGATTGAGACTAAGCCACGTTACTGTATCTTATTCACTTGATCCTTTTATTTTTCCCTGTGTGTTATTTAATAAACCTTGTTCTTTTATTTGTTAAAAATCCATCCCTGGTCTGTGTGACTTCTTATAGGGAATGGTTGGTGGCAGCTGAGTGAAACTGTGGCATATCCCAGTAGGTCTGGGTTTGTCACATTGATTGGTGTCCAGCGTGTGGGATACGACTGGTCCAGTTGTCCAGTGGTCCAGCAAAACCTTGGCAAGTGTGCCCAGAGCAAGGGGGGTCTAGTCAGGGACAATCTGAGAGCACGTAGGTAATCTTCTAGGTGTACCTCACGGGGAGGTGCGCTAGTAGAAGAACGTGTAACCTCAGATTGGGGACTAGATTAGGGAGCTCTGAGGTAGCCTGTTTTGGCGGGAAAAAAGCTGAGGCAAAACTGTAAAGTAACAGTGATCTAGCCTGTCTGCTGAGAGGCCTAGCAGAGGGGGGTAGACTCTGGCTCGCAACTGTTGCAAGTTAGTGCTGAAGAACAGCAGCAATCTACAGAAAGCTGGTTCTGAGGCAAAAGAAAAAAAAAGTGGTCGCTTTATTTTGAGGCTTGACTTTTGAAAGCAGCCTGTTCTGGGGGGGGGATTATGCCCTTGACTCGAAGCCAAATGGCAGAAATGGGTGAAGTGAAAGACCCCCAGGTTGACCAAGGTTCTGAGGATGAATTTGGCTCAGTGCAGGAGGACAGCACGGGAGAACAGAACCCAGAACTCAGAAAAATGCTTATAGCCCAACAGCATGAACTGAGGATGAGGCAATTTGAAATAGAGGACAGAGAAAGAGCTGAAATCTGTCAGGCAGAGGCAGATGCCAAGAAAAGGGGAATGGCCATGAGGATAAAAGAGATGGAACTGAAACACCAAATTAGAATGGTACAATTAGAATTGGATTTCCTAAATAAGTTTATTAACAATTTATCAGTTGAAGAAATGTCAAAGAAAGAAAAGTATGAGGCTCAGGTCAGACAAAGTGAGCAAGATCTTGAAAAATATAATCAGCAAAAAGACATTAAATTAAAAGAAATCAGAGATAAGACTGAAGAAAAAGTAAAAGAGATAAAAGCTAGGGCTGAGGAAGAAATTTTACAGATCAGGGCTGAGTTTGAGGCTAAGCGAAAGGAGCTGGATTTGAGAATAAAAGGGAAGAAATTGCAGCAAGGGGGAGGGGCCCATGGTGAAGGGAAGCCCTCAGACATGAAACCAAGACCTCAGATTTTGGAGGGAAAACCAAAAACAGAGGAGAAAGACTCCAAGTACAGCAGAAAATGTTATTTCTGTCAAGGAAAGGGCCATCTAATCTCAGGGTGTGAGAAATGGAAGCAGATCAAGGGAAATTTGCCTCATGATCTGAGTGGAACCAAGCCAAAAGCTGTGTTCTGTGTCCAGAAAGAGCAAAGCTCCTTGTCACTGAGGGAGCCTGTTGCCATGGCTACTCAATCTGGAACAGATACATCTGCTGATCAGGCTGAGGAAATTGGTCCTCTTGTGGAGGTCAAGCGCTGCTTGCTCGTGAGAACAGATTCTCAGTTGTTTGAAACAGCAGGGGTGGACGTAGGAATACTTGACCATCAGTATCGGGGGCTGAGGGACACTTGTTCCCAGGTGACCCTGTGCCATCCAGATATTATTCCTAGGGAATATATAATCCCAAATGAGAGCATGAAGGTGGCAGGGATTGAGGGGCAGGTGATCTCACTGCCAGTAGCGGAGGTACCTGTGAACTTTCAAGGCTGGAGGGGAGTTTGGCGGCTAGCGATTTCATCGACTCTGCCAGCAGCCGTGCTCGTGGGAAATGACCTGGCTGAACATGTGAAACGGGTGCTAGTGATTACACGTTCACAAGCCACCACGGGGACAGTTCAGGGGGGTACTGATGAGCCAGAGACGGAAGCAGAGGGGAGTTCAGAAGCTGTGGTGGAAACCTTAACCACAGACAGCCGATTTGGCCAAGAGCAAAAGGCAGACGCCACTCTCCAAAAGTGTTTTGAACAGGTGACTGACGCCCAGCTAACACCTGAAACCCCGGTGAGATTTCTAGAGAAAAAGGGGATTTTGTATAGAGAGACCCTGAGAAATATCTCAAAAGGGGGAGATGGGATCCGAAGTCAGCTAGTGGTACCTGAAAAGTATCGCCCCATGATCTTACAAAGGGGGCACTCTGACATGTTTGCTGCGCACTTAGGGGTGAACAAAACACAGCAGAGAATCACACAGAATTTTTACTGGCCTGACATAGGGAAGCAGATCAGGGAGTTCTGTAAACAATGTGATGTGTGTCAAAGGCAGGGGAATAGCCGCGACAGGACCAAAGCAAAGTTGTGCCCTTTGCCTGTGATTGACACTCCGTTCAAATGCATAGGGGTGGATATTGTGGGACCTTTGCCCAAGGCCACAAAGAGGGGGAACAGGTTCATTCTCACCATTGTGGACCATGCCACGAGGTACCCTGAAGCCATTCCCTTGACTAACATTGAAACTAACTCAGTGGCAGATGCCTTGGTGGGGTATATGTCCAGGATGGGATTTGCCTCAGAAATAATCACAGATTTGGGCGCATCGTTCACATCGAAGCTCATGAAACGCTTATGGCAAATCTGTGGAATTAAGCACAAGGAAACCACTGCCTATCACCCTGAAAGTAATGGGTTAACTGAGAAGTTCAATGGGACTCTAATGCGCATGATTAGGGCTTACTTGGCTGAGAATCCAAACAATTGGGACCAGAAGCTGCAATCCCTTTTGTTTGCTTATCGATCAGTGCCACAAGCCAGTACCGGGTTCAGTCCGTTTGAACTCTTGTTTGGGAGAAGGGTGAAAGGGCCCCTTGATTTGATCAAACAAAATTGGGAGCAGATCACCCAGGATGACCCACAAGATGTTGTGACATACATAGACACCTTGATGAATGACCTAAAGAGAAACCTAGAGCTAACAGCAGCAAACCTGCAAGCTCAGAAGGTCAGACAGAAAACATGGTATGACCTCAAAGCTAGAGAGAGGCACTTTAACCCAGGGGAGGAAGTGCTTTGGCCTAGGCCTTGCAAAGAGAACAAACTGCAGCTGGGTAGCCCAGAAATAAAATACTTGGGTCACATAGTAGGGGGAGGAGTGATAAAACCCCTCGAGGCCAAGATAGAAGCAGTTCGTGATTGGCCCAGACCCAACACCAAGAAAAAAGTCAAATCATTTCTTGGGTTGGTGGGCTACTACAGAAAGTTCATCCCGAGGTTTAGCGAGATTGCGGCTCCGCTGACCGATCTGACGAGGAAGAAGACTGATGACCGCATCCCGTGGACCAGCGACTGTGAGGAGGCGTTCCAGAGGTTGAAGCAGGCGCTCATCAACTATCCAGTGCTGCGTGCTCCAGACTTCGACCGGGAGTTCATCATCTACACCGATGCGTCTAACAGCGGGGTAGGAGCAGTTCTTTGCCAGGAGGATGAGAATGGTGACCAGCATCCAGTGTCCTACCTGAGTAGGAAACTCCAGAAAGGTGAGAGACATTTGGCAACCGTGGAGAAGGAGTGCCTGGCCATAGTCTACGCGATCCAGAAGGCCAAGCCTTACATCTGGGGAAGACATTTTACTCTGTGCACTGACCATTCACCACTGCAATGGTTAAAGACAATGAAAACCCACAATAGTAAACTTATGAGGTGGGCTTTAAACCTGCAAGACTATGACTTTGAAGTGAAGGTGGTCAGAGGGTCACAGAACTGTGTTGCTGACGCCTTGTCAAAAGACCTGAAGAATGAAGACGGCGAAAGAAACATGGACTATGTATATATTTTGATGACAAAAAGTCAAATGTGTCTGTTTATTAAACATGTTGGTTTGTATGAATAAAGGTAACTTGATGTATTGTTAATGGTAAATGTTTAAATGCCTAATAGAGTGTAAGTATAAGTAAGTATGGTATTGTATGTTATTATATGACTGTTTTTGTATGTTTTGGAACCAGGTTGTTTTTTTGGTGAAAAGCACCTTAGCTTTCCCCCTACAAAACAACTTATAAAGAGGGGAGGTGTTACATACAGCACTGATGTTACCTGTCTGTCATGGGTTTGGAGGGAAAGTTCCATCCTATGGGGAGTGGAAGGCGGGACATCAGGAGGAGGGGCTGTACTGTATATATATGTGGAGCGTTAGGAGAAGCTGGAGGAAGAGCTGAGAGAAGAAGCTTGAGTGGGAGTCTGTGTGTCAGACAGGGTACTACTGTGTGTCAGTCAGTACCAACCTGATAGGTTCAGGTGTCTGTATGGTTAGCCAGAACTGATAGGTTCAGGGTCTGTGCTTCAAGTTAAGTGTTCTGTGTGAACCAAACTGTGTGTATGTATGATTGAGACTAAGCCACGTTACTGTATCTTATTCACTTGATCCTTTTATTTTTCCCTGTGTGTTATTTAATAAACCTTGTTCTTTTATTTGTTAAAAATCCATCCCTGGTCTGTGTGACTTCTTATAGGGAATGGTTGGTGGCAGCTGAGTGAAACTGTGGCATATCCCAGTAGGTCTGGGTTTGTCACAGTACTGTATAAACTTCTCTTTCTTTTAAGATCTTAGAGGAAGGCCCTTTCTCAGGGTCAAAGTATACAAAGCTGATTGGATGTGATTCTTCTAGTGAAGTGATTCCCTCCTAAAGGCATGCCTCAATAATTGTTGTATGAGAGAAGATACAGCTTTTCACTGCTACCAGAGTGGCTGCTACTCCACACTAATAAATGGAGGAGGATGAAGAAAGGTCAGGTTTAAGAGTGTGTACTGTCTTCAGACAAATGTAGAAAAACAGCCTGAATTAGGGATTCTGTATTTTGACTATGGGGTGGAGCAAGGGACCACGCTTCACTACGAGGTTGGAGCAACACCACAACATTCATATTCCATATCCACATTCACAAGGCTGAATAAATGTTTAGCTATTTGAACTGAGGAAAAATGAAATGGAAAGTAATCCTGAGCTTCTGGTGCCAAAAGAAAAGGCAAGTGATCCATAAACTCCCCAGTAAAGCCTAAGATCTCGCAGGTCACTCCACTCAGGGAGGCACTAGGGAAGGCTTCGACTGGGATCATACATATACCCTTGAAGCCTCTCCACCATCCATTTCACAGAATTGAACAGATGGCATTTTTTGCATTCTGCAATATTCTTCCTTTTCTTTGATTTTCTAGTTGGCTCAGTTTCCTAAACTTGTTATTATACTATTAAAAAAAAGTATGTGCACGATTGTGGAAAGACCATTGTGTTAGTTTTGAGTGGACAGGCCACACAGTTAGGGTGCTTCCTTGGATAGAGTTATTTTCATCACCTCTCCAATCTGCCAGAATTTTTTAAAAAACTTGAAGTCTGCAGTCAGTCAGATAATGTCACCGACCTGGAGCAGAGCAGGGTGGGAATATATCCTACAGCGTAGACACAGGTTGGCTTTTGCTTTTTATTCATGAACAGAAGGGGATGGGAGAGTGATCTGAGAGCTGGAGTAGGGTGGGCCTGGGAAGGGAATTGTCTGCTTCGGACTCAAATGGAAAACTGTAGGAACTTTGGGGCAGTTGCAAGGTTCACCTCTTGTTTGAGGCAAGTGTTCTGAGACTCAGGAATCCTACTTCCAAGTTTGGGAAGCATGAGTCATGGTAATGTTACTAACCAGTACAATGTAGCTCCTTCTGTGAATATTGTTCAGTCGTTTTATTCCTTGAGGAACAAAACTGCTATCGGAACCAATGGACATTTGACCTCTGGCAATCCTTTGTTCCTGGCTGAGTCAATGACAGAATTTTTGGTCACCGCATAGCAATGGAACAATTAACCTTGTCTTTTGGTGACAGTGGAACCTTATGTCTTGTTTTTCGCTCTCTGTCTCTCAGAGAGAGGCTGCAAAAGGAGACTTGTGTCTGAGATAACAAGCCACTGTATTCCTCGAAGGCCTTCTTTCACGAGTCCTTACAAACACTCAAGCAAGGACTGGAATGTAACCAGAATCAATACTTGATGCCTTGTTTCCCTCCAGTTGTTGGTGCTTTAAGGGGTTCATGTACAGGTTTCCTCTGGACAAATGTCATTTTGTGGTCTATTATTATCGGGAAGGTTGCAGAGTAAAGGACACTCTTAATTGCAAGCATGGCAAAGATCTGGAGAGACAGAGAATAAAATGAAGCTGGAACAGCTGCCTTCCAAACTGATGTCCATTTCCACTAAGTGGAACATAAGCTACATACTACAAGTCTTGGCAAAGTTACATTTCTGGGCTAGAGTTCCTAAGATTTCTTACCCAGTCATGCTCTGTGTAGTACACAGTACTTTTCAAGACTCTGTTAATACTTCCACCTCTTAAAGGCTCTACACTTGGAAATAGCCTAGTTGCATCAGCCAATGTGATGTGGTGGCTAGAGTGACAGACATGATAGTTTAACTCCAATCACCTCAGAATGAGCATTCACACATAAAATCACTTCAGGGGGAAAATTCTCTGGTCAGGACACTCATTGGAACAACGGATCACAACAAGAGAGATGTTAGAAGGGTCCATGCTATGAAAAACAAAGAAAAATAACGTTATGACACTTTAAAGGCTGACTGTTAGAATTTAATGTGAGCTTTTGTGGACAAGTCCAATTCCTCAGAATATATTTAGTCAATCAGGGATTTCACAGGCCTGTTTCACAAGGGGAACTTTGGGGAAATAATATTCTAATTGTATCCCAAACACCACCCCCAACACTCACAAGCTGAAAACATATTGTCCTATTGCATCCCTACTGATTTATGCAAGTGCTGCTGGATTTCATGAGGGAGGAAAATAAATACTAGACAAGAAGAAACAAATTAGCCACCCAGCCTTTGCTTGTGGTTTTAGAGAAAGTCTGTTTACTCCCTTGGTTAGGGTAAATGCATGCTTAATGTGGCATTAGCAGCTGGAGCTGGTAACCATGAATCTAATAACATGTTAGAAGAGAACAAATTCTTCCATGGAGGCCTATTTAATTAAATTATGAAACAATGACAAAGGGAAGTCAATATACCTTTAATTCATAACAGGTATATTTTTACTTAGCAAATACAGTATATGTAGTCAGTCAGTTACATGCTTTAGTTTGCAAGTGATTCTGGAAGTGACTGAAGGATGGTGAGATCTGTTAGGGGCTGAGCAGGAGCAGTATGTATGCTGGGGGAAGGATGCCATTCAGCTTTCACAACAGAGACGTGCTTTACTGAATTCGGAGAACCATGGAAATAATTATCTCAGCTAATATCGTTGTCCCTGTGAGACAGTCATGTTCGTGAAAAAGGACAATACACTTTGATCCAAAGAGCTGAGTCCTATCTATATGGCTTACAGTAGATCGATGACCACGACTAAAGGGCTGAATCATGTGTTAAGGCAAAAGTGTATTTCCTCCAAATCTTTCACTGCTACTCGGTTGAGGCAAGAGACATGCAAAACAGCCATGCATTTCCTGATTGAACAAATTAAAAGCATGCTAATATGCCAAATGCAGATTGAGGCAGGCATGTGTCAGAAGGAGCAGTTTTCTTTTCTTAAGGGTGCAGGGCTTCTAAATATGGAGTTAGCATTTCATCCAGTGTGGTCTTTAGGGTTTTTCCTTAGTAGAAATGTGATAATCTCTGTCTGTCTCATTGTCATTATCTTTTCATTCCATTCCAGTTCCATAATGGTTTGTCACATTTCTTCAATTAAAATTTGTTTGTGAGCATTTTTATACATATGCATTGTTAGTCGTGAGCATTTGTAAGACATACTAATGGCTTTGTGTATGCATGTTCTTCAGTAGAATGTGTTAAAAGGTTTGGAAGCATATAGCTTTCCAAAGCAAAATGCACTTTGCTCTGTTGACATTCTCAGGATGTACAGATATTTCTTGCATCCTGCTATGTGGGAAATGCAACCCCAGTAAATGTCTTTTCCAGCCCTTTTCCAGATGGGGGGATCTTAGCACTACAATCATGCAGTTATTCTACGTACCTTGCTCTCCTCAATGGAAAGAAAGAAAGGTGATGTGGATCTCTATAAAGTTGTAGTGAAATTCCCTGTGGCAACAGAGGGTTGAATACAAAATTAGTCCAACTTAGAATAGACCCATTGAAATCGATAGGACTTAAGTTATTTGTGACTAATGATTCCGAATTCATTTCACTGAATCTGCTGGAGGCAAGATTTTCATCAGATTCAACCTGTAGAACCCCATCATGACGGTACCATCTAAACATGTCAAACAGCTTTTTAACTTGTTTGATGTAGCACGTTCTGTTACTGAGAGCACGCCAATGGTGCTCTAGAGTCCCTAAGACATCCTTTCATCCTGAGAAGGCTTCTGACATCACTGTCATTGTTGATACTAACTGGGATATAAGACTGTCCAAAACATTTACTGGCCAGAGCTCAGTTTGCCACGTTCTGAATCTTCATGTGTCTTCCAGTAGCCATTAGGCATGGGAAACAAATTATGTGGAGTCCAGCTCCACACAGTGCTGTGCAGAGTGAGCGTCTCTATGCTGTAGACCAGGTGGGGATCGGTTACCACAGGAAGGCCATTTTTGCTAGCATCCCCACAGTGACTGTAATTTCTGCTCCAGCCCTAACCCAGTGCCATTTCCTGTCACATTCCAATGCTCCCCTGAAAGAGCATACGCAACTAACCCTTGAAAATCAGTGTGGTCCAGTCGATTAAGTGACGGACTTGGAACCAGCCAAACCTGGGTTCAGGTTTCACTTCTGCTCTTAACTTCAGGGAAAGTGGGGCAGGCTTCAGCAAATGATTCTCATCATTCCCTGTCTAGCTGCATTACCAGGCTGTGCAGTGTTGTCAGGAGGTGTTTTTTTTATTGACCAAGACGGTAATATGAACGCATAGAAACCATTCATAATAAATCCTGGTCTTTGCTGCTTGGTGTGGTTTGTGCTCATCCATAAGCTAGCCTGGGGCTCAAGGAAATGTTAACCCATTGAGTTAGAGTGCAGAGAAATGAACAGTATTATAGATTATCATCCCATGGTGTGTCCTTTTTTGTTAGATAGCCCAGAAAAAAGAACCAGGTGTTTTAATGAAAGCAGTGTAGTGTGATGTAGTTGGATTCTACATATTCTTTCTTCTGTGTCTAAGTTGCTAATATTCATGAGATATATTCCCAGATTACTATCCATGGGAAAATGGCCTAGTATTCTCAGAATGATCCTATTAGCCAATCTGCAACTAAGCCCAGCAATGAGAAAAGGGGGAAGGGAGGGAAATACTGCATATTTGCAGATCTAGTACTTTGCTTATTTATTTATTTATTTATTTATTTATTTATTTATTTATTTATTTATTTATTTATTTATTTATTTATTTATTTATTTTTACCTTGCCTATCTCCTTGAAAAGTACCTGAGGAGGTTTACATCATTAAAATGCAACATTTGAAGCTAAAAACGGAAAAAAACAGAAATACTAAAAAGGATCAAACAAGTACCACACACACACACAAAAAACAGTAAACAAAAGCAACACCAAAACACATTCAAAGCAGCAAAGTACAAACCATCCATTTTAAAAACTGCACTCAGGCAAGCCAGTCACAGAAAGCTTGCCTGAAGAGAAAGGTCTTTTGGTTGTTGTGGCTTTTTCGGGCTTCTTGGCTGTGTTCTGAAAGTGGTTCTTCCTAACGTTTCGCCAGTCTCTGTGGCTGGCATCTTCAGAGGGCAAGAAAGGTCTTTGTCTGCTTGCAGAAGGATAGCAAAGATGGGACCAGCCTGGCCTCCATTGGGAGGGAGTTCCAAAGTTTGGGAGCAGCAACAGAGAAGGGTCTCTCCTGTGTCCCTCTCAGACATACCTGTGAAGGACAGAGAGGAAGACCTCTCCTGATGAATTTAACACCCATGCAGGTTCATAATGGGAGACACAATCTTTGAAAAAGCTTGGACCCAAGCTGTTTAGGGCTTTATAGGTTAGAACCAGCGTTGTGCCTGGAAATAGATCAGCAGCCTTGTGCTGCCTTTTCCAAGGCTTGACTCCAGGGCATTGCATATACATAGTAAGCCAAAATATGCCAGGAAACAGTTCACTAAAGTTTTGTTTTGGACTACAGCTCCTAGCATCTCTGAGTCAGCATGGCTCTTGTTAAGAACTGAAGCTTGTCAACTTATGGCCATGAACCATGTAGGCTAGAAATGTATGGTTTAACATTTCATGTGGGCTAGAACATGGTTTAACACTTCATGTGGGCTACAAATATATGCCAGTCAATATTTCTATAATTTTGATTGATTGTGCCTGGTATTTTTTACTACTACTAATAAAATTACAGATTTCAGAAATAGCATCATCAGAGGTTCAACACCTGGCAATATTAGGAACAACACATATACTGTACTATGTCAATGTTTACTTAAGTTTTTGATTAAAACTTGTATCTGTTATATACCAGTCAATGTTTTTATAATTTGATTGACTGTGTCTGGTATTTTTGAATAATAATATTTATTTATTTATTTATTTATTTATTTATTTATTTATTTATTTATTTATTTATTTATTTATTTATTTATTTGTTTGTTTGTTTGTTTGTTTATTTATTTATTTATTTATTTATTTATTTATTTATTTATTTATTTATTTATTTATTATAAATTGTTGGCCTTTAAGGAGTCACATGTCTCTGTTATTTTGTTGCAACTGGCTGACACTCTGGGAAATAGGGACTGTTAAATTGCCATTTCTTTTAGCTGGGGCATTGTTTTAATTCTTCTTAATATGAGAGAAGACTGCAGTTTGAAGCATATAACATTTGAAACTGTTGCATGAAATTGATGTTCTGCTCTTTGAACCAAGTCACGTGGATGGCCGTGACCTGCTGGAAGCAACTATTTCTGGTATACAGTTCTCTGTCTTCCCACTATCTTTGGAGCCGCGTGCACACATACACATACACACCCCAACAATTTTATTATAGAGTGACTGTTAAAGTCATATATGACTTGCAAACAGCACATTGGCACTTGGATTGAATTTGGTATGTGAACCAGCTGTCAGAAAGCTGACAGCAACATCACTCTAGCCAGTTATGGAGCCAGTAAATTCTGAACAGCTCCAAAACAGAAATGGAGAAAGCATCTGCAGTATCTGAAATTACAGCCAAATTGCATCAATTGTACTTGCATTGTCACAAAGTGTGTGTGTGTGTGTGTGTGTGTGTGTGTGTGTGTCCCCGTCCTTGTAATTACAGTATAGATATTACATCTTTAGATTGATATAAACAGTCGTTCAAATGTTTTGTGAAATGGAAGATATTGACCAAAATCCTGTTGCTTAGAGCAGTAAATTACATTAGGGTAAGCCTGTTGAATCAATATTAAGTAGATCTGTTGTTGTTTAGTCGTTTAGTCATGACCCTATGGATCAGAGCATACCAGGCCCTCCTGTCTTCTTAAGTAGGTCTACTCCTCTGTAAATTCTATTGATTAAAATGGTCTTACACTAACTGCAATTTACAATGCTAAAATAAGTCACAGTTAGAGTAGGCCCATTGAATCCATAGTGATGTGAACTATTATTTACTAGACATAGGTAATAATGATATATTTAGCTACTTCCTTAGAGTGGACATCTTTAGAGGAGAACCAGCATAGTAGTTACAGTGTTGAACTGGAATTTCACAATGTTGAACTGGATTTCACCACTGAGTCATGATGAAAGCCAGTGAGTCACTCTCTGCCACCCTGACCTACCTCAAAGGGTTCTTATGAAGAAAAGGTAGAGTGTGTGCCACAAATACCACTTTGAACACAATGGCTGAAATTCTGTTATGCTGCAGCACAAAAGGCAAAATCTTTGGGGGTGAATTTTCTCCAATTAAACCATCTCCATAGGCATTACTGTTCCATATAGAGTCACACATGTCAGCATGCAACAGATAATGTTTACAGAGAGCTCTTAAACTGAGGCAGTTAACCTCCAAAAATTAAACCTTTTACATAGCAGTGCAACCGGATTTCAGCCACTGGATGAAAGAAAGGACATAAGGGTAACCAGTGTAAAGAAATGCTACATCAGTTCTGTCTGCGTACTCATCCTGTTTCTCATCTGAGTCTGGCCTGATTCAGTCATTTTTAACACAAGTGAAGAACACACAAAATGAGGAGGTAATGCAATAGTGTCATCCTCTCTGTTGTCACTGTCATCGTGGAAATGATCAGCTGAAGGCAGAAAGATGGCTCTAGCCATGAAGGGTCTCTACATGAGCCAGAATTCTTTTGTGTGTGTGTGTGTTTCTCCAGTGTGGCTCATAGGGAGAACCTCCATGGATCGAGTGTTTCCCTCGTCAGACAGTTGCTGTCTAGGGCAAAAGTGATGACAAAGCAGGATGGGGTTAGCATGCTCTCCTCCTCATGTGTGCTTTCTATACACTTCAGTAAGGACTGAATAGGGCCTCTGTCTAACAATTCCACACAAAAATGTCAGACTGAATGGCAACACTGAAACTCGCTGTTTCTCTCTAATTCTTTCTCTGACGTCCTCAAATGATGCTAAATAAATACTTTTTATTGACATAATACAAGTGACATTTGTAAGCTTGCTGATCATGTTTGAGCTAAACAAACAAACAAGAAGGGAAAAACCCACTGTTTCTGAAAATAATGATGTGAGGGTTTATGTATTTACTGTGGAGCAGACTGTGTTGTGTGTTCTTACCATTATTGTTCTGGTTTGCTTAGGATTAATATCTCCACCACATGTACTGAATTAAATGAAAAATTATAGTGGGTGAGATAGTGGCTGGAAAGAAAGTTTCCCCAGACTGGCTGAAGGGATAAAGATAACAAAACACAAGAAATGTGTATATTGTCTTGCGAGCATGGTGAACCACAACCAGGCTTTCTGAGTCTTTGACCACTGCTTATGAATACGTCTGCCAAGTGAATATAAACGATTATAAGGCATAAATAAGCTGAGCCAGCACATGAATGTTTGCTCACACATATAAATGCAACAAGCAAAATGTGGACTGGAACTAAGGAGATCTTTGAGGTGTACTGTATTTCTAAGGATGACCCTCTTGAGGGAAAGTAGACCAGAGAGGCTGAAAGGATACAGAGAGTGTGGTTTGATGAGAAGCCATCAGATTCTGATGTTCAGCCTTCACACATTCTGAATGGCAGTATGAGGGAGTGGAGAGTTGCTCTCCCACTCATCAACTCCATTGCTTACAGCCAGTTTTACCAGGGGACACAGAAGGTGCCTCCATGAAAAATGTGCAGAATGTGAACATATTTGGTCCCCTTTCCTTTAGTGGAAATCGGCTCACAAGGTGGTCAGCATGTTGGGTATACCTTGTATAAACATGACATTGCACTTTTCCATGCCCACCAGTGCAAATTCTGAAGCAGCTGTAGGGGTGTGGGAGTGGCCTGCAGTGGGTTAAAGAGGTGCCAATGTATTCCATTGCACTCAGAAGTGCCCCCCTTAGGATTTAGGACTTTCAAAACTATAATCATGTAGGGATCGAAACTGTGCAGATAGCCTACAGAGGCAGAGCAAACTGTGAGCTGTAGCTGTTCACCTCTAGCATTCAGAGCATGGTGGAGACAGGAGATGGGGTACAAGAGAGGCAGCAGGTCCAACTAATGTGATTTTTTTAAAAAAAATCTGTGAACTGTACAACATAGCTATACTGTAGATCCTATAACTGCACACTGCCAAGCATAATTTTGAGGCGTAATGAGCAAATGCAAACAATGATGATGATCCCACCAAATAATACATATGTCATGTCTTCATTATGTGAATAGATTAAATGTAAGCACACACTTAGCTCTTCCCTTAGAATAAACAGGACTTAAAGGAGCTTCAACTTGATTAGATTGTGCCCTTGTGGAAAAAGTAAGTGTGAACTTGTACTTAGAGTAGAGTCAAAAGATCTGCCCTGTTTTTCAACAAATGGAAGAAAAAGAAATAAATCCATTATTCTGGGATAAATCCAGTGGATTCTCTTTTTCCACAGCAGGAACATCCCAGCTCCTTTGGGCAATTTATATTTGAAACCACAAAAGCATTTCATAAAACTGCTGGGAAAGTCTGACGGGACCCCCAGCCGCTTGTCCTCGTTTACCCAGATCCCCACATTGTCAGCCTCTTACCCATCTTATGTCACACCAAATACACTGCTGACTTCCAGTGTTTGGCCACAGTATGGAAGCATTGAACCCCTGTAAGAGAGGAGGGCAATGCTTCTTGTCAAATAAGGTAAAAAGCGTAATGTTGGAGCCCAGTTGTGTTTTTACAGCCGAGAAACTTACAGCTTTAAGAGCTGTTTGACAGTCGGGCTTTCCGTAGACTTTTCAGCATTATGTCTATTTTCCAGTTGAGGTTTTGAGTTACTATCTGGCTGATTTGCCAAGGTACAAGTCCACACAGGGTTGAATATGAATGATGCAGCAACCCTCTGGAACTTTGAAATGTTTGTGGGGGTGGCGGGTGGGGGATGAGTGAGAGAGGAGGACCTTTGCATGCACTAGCTGCAACCAATCAATTTCTGCCTGATGCCAAGAAATTAAACACAGTAAAGCCAGACCCCTCTCAGCAGTGAGTTGATTGCTTTAAATAAGGGAGATTTCCTGAATGTTTAAATTGAAACTTCGACTATGATTAAAGCCACGAGAACGGCCAGGATGGCTTCCTAACTATTTAGTTCCTAAAATTCCTGTGAGGTCTGGAGATGACAAATTCAATTCTGATGTGCTGCGTTTTACACTCTGCAGGCTGTAGTAAAAAGGGGGAACTAATCAGGCTTGGGTTTCCCAGGGGCTGATCTCTAAGATGTTTTCCTATTTAAACTCATGGAAATATGTTAAAACCCACATTGATTGGGTGAGGATTATACAGTATGAAATGTATGTTCCAGTAGGTGTTTTGTTCTGTTTTGTTTAAAGCTTTGTCCTGCATGGAGAAAATAAAAATTATTTCTACCTTGTTATATACTAATGAAGAGTTTATACTATAATTCATAGCTGTGTTAGGATCTGAACAATTACATGTGCAATCCTTCCTGAGCATACGTTTGAGAGATTAAGCTTCAATTGGACCCAATAAAATTTGCTTGAGAGTCACCATCAGGATTGGCCCATGATGTTCTGCAAAGGACATGGGCAAAGGACAACATCCCCATTCCACCCATTTCCATGTACAGAAGTCAACAGGTTGACTTCAGCATTGGCTGTCTCTGCTCTCAGTGAGGGAAGCAGATTCATTTACAAGGGACAGGACAGTCTGTGTGATGCATAAACAATGCTATCCTCTCACACCTCACCTCCATTCCCCTCTCCCAAGTGTGGCCATCTGAAACTGCCATCTCACTTTGCCTAATGGTAGAGCTGGCCCTGATAAACATTAAGGGTGCGATGAAATACTTGCCAATGTTTAATAGAAGCATCTTCAAAATAAGAAACAAAAATGAATCTCTTAATACATCAGGACAACCCACCGAACTGTGTAACTCCTGCACAAGAATGAGAAAAACAATGCTGGGGGTGGCGGGGAGGGAGCAGCAATTGAAAAATATTTATTAGTGCCAAAATATTGGGAGGGATGCTCAAATGTAGTGCTTTTTGTGCAAAATATGTTGCCTAGTGTCCTGTTACCTAAACATGGAGTGGAAGGGGAAATGCATAAGCGTCCCCACCATTTCAACAAGCTTCGTATTGTGTGACCAGTTGTGTGACTGATGTCACAACCAGTGAAAGGATAGGCATGTGACAGAGAGCATGGCAGAGCAGGGAGGGATATACATGAGCTCCCCCCCCCCCCGATTTAGATTTATGGAACAAGATACTTAACTGTTTTTATATATATGTCTGTGAATTCGTTGCAAAAAAGGGTCTAAAATGCAAAAAAAACCCCAAACAAAAATAAAAAAAGTCTTAATCTTGCCTAGCAGAGAGAACTTGACACTGTTATTCTTACATGCAAGAGTGAAATAAGTGAACATTTACATCCCTAACAAACATGCATATGATTGTGCTTCAATTTTGACAACATCATATTATTTGTATTTCCTAACAATGCTGTGAAAAGTGAGTGTTCAATGGGAAGAACATTCTACCCAGTGCATAGATACATAATGTAAAGCTAGGACACAATCCAGTTGATAGTCCCAACTACGGTAAATTCTGGATTTTCTTCCCATAATTGATCTTTGCATATATTAATCCTTGGCATAGTCAAAAAGAAGAAAGTGGCAGAACCTACTTCACATAAAGGTTGTGAATGGAAGCAAAAGCTAAAATCTTGTTGCTTTTTGCAGTAAGTCATACTAGAGTCAGGCCCACTGAATCAGTAGAAATTTGATGAGTCAGCTCCTCCATAGGTTACATTTATTCTGATGGACTTACTTTAGTTGTGGCTTACTTTAGCATAGTAAGTTGCAGTTGGAGTAAGCCTATTTGAATCAATGGAACTTACAGAAGAGTTGAGTCACCAAATCCCCACTAATACAATGTAATGCAACTCTAATGTGACTTGCTACACTAAGCAACAATATTTCAACCAACACTTACTATGTCTGTCATTTGATACATGAAGTTCCATTGATGAGATGCAAATAAGGTGTACATGTGTGAGAGATAACGGTTTGTGCTTTTACAACTCTGACAGTTGTTTTCTTCTTTCGCCTACAAAACTGGGTATACTTTGTGACAGTATAAGAGCTGGAAATATTCTTTTTTGATGATAGAAACAAAATGCAAGGAAAACAAACCACATAAAGTGCAAGCTCTGTGGTGCTAGCTCTCTTTACATATATTTATTTAAAATATTTTTACCCACCTTTTTTCTTAAAAAAGAGCCAGGGTTGTTTATATCATTAAACCTTCGAGTCTGTGCCCAGTCTCCTGATTCCTACACTATATTTTATACATGGAATGTTGTTATGGGCCAATGCATTCACCTGAAATTGAGGTACAGGTGTGTGAGTGATGGCCATTGGAGCTGCAATATACAGTATTTTTCTAGGGAGGCCAGCATGAAAGCTATACCTGATTGCTTGACTCTAAGGAGCTTCTCCATGATCAAGAGTGTTCAAAGTCACCAGCTGGCACAGCAGGTGAAAAAAAGAAATAGCCTGCTTGGGAGTGAAAATACCCACAAATGATAAGGGCAAGGTGTAACGGAAGTAGATAGTCCTCAAGCTGCAATCCTATGCATACATTAGTGGCAGTAAACCCCACTTGATTCAATTGAACTTACTTCTAAACAATATAGGATCATGCAGTTACTCTGGGTTTAAAGCCTCCAACCCACATGAAGAAAATACATCCCCTTTTTCTGCACCAGTATTCTCTGCATATAGTTAATTTAATATGGGGAGAAATATATATTTCATTCAATTATACATTTTATGGTGAAATATGTTACCAGAAGCTTTGAAGTAAAAGTATCAATGCATCCTTTTGGGGTTCTGAAATGCCAACCACCTTAAATAGAAGACCATCATTAATAGAAGCATCTTCAAAATAAGAAATAATTGATAAACTATTCCTAACTCTCATCAGAAGGAATTCTCTGTGAGTCTTCATTCAGCTTAGAACTCTCAAGATTATAAGCAGCAAAAGTGAGGCCACGTTTTGAAACAAATTGCAAGCTTTTCAACCACCGTTCAGAAAGAATCTGGCACTTGCGGTTACAAGAAATTCATACTTTGTGTTATGCTGTGTTTATAGGAATGGAAAATTAGCTGTTTCAGAAGCAACAAATGTCATCCCTCTAGAGTGAGATTCTTTAAACATGCAGTTATATGGCTTTAGTTAGGGTTGAGCTTGTTGTTTTCCGATAAATGGATCTCGGCTGCCGGTGTAGAGAAGCCATTTTCTGTTAACACTCCAACACAAATGTTGGTTTTGAATTTCTTGTTGTATAAACACCATCATTTTGACTGATGCACCATAAATGACATCTGTTGATAAGTGTGGCTTAGGTTCCTGTTGAAATAAACTGGAACCAGTCCATTTGTTGTTCCAAAAGCATGGTGGTGCTGTAAGCATTGCAAGTGCCATTGCTATGTTTGGGATCACATTTAATGCACCTCAGTTTGTTCGATGGTGCTGGGAAAGTTTAAGTGGCAGATATAGGGGGTCAAGCAGTCACCTCTTGTGGTTGCAGTGATTATGTAAGCTATGAGTTTTGTGGCATGCTGGCTTGTGGGCTTTGGGTGCTAAAGGGCAAATGAATGGGTGCAAGCAGTGGGACTGCGGCAACAGACACAGAAAGAGAAACATTTACATAAATGCAGTATTCAAGATTGGCCCTATAATTAGGCATAATGAATTGGTTGCTTCGGGCAGCAGATACTGGTGGGTAAGGAAGATTCTGGACAGCAGAGCCTACAATGTATCCATAAAGTAGATTCCTTTCTTCAGATACACTGAAAAATTCCATCTCACCATCAGTGCTGGATGAAGCTCAGAAATGTTATTTAGGGGTGGGGAATAATCCCCAGACCAATCTGGCTGATAGCTGGGGAAGTCTGGAAGTTATTTTATTTATTTATTTATTTATTTATTTATTTATTTATTTATTTATTTATTTATTTATTTATTTATTTATTTATATCCCGCCTATCTAGTCACTTAAGACCACTCTAGGCAGCTTGGCAGCTTACAACAAGCATGATACAATATAATTAAAACAATTTAAAAAGGGGGACAAACTTTGGACAAGATGGAACAGACACTAGGAGAGAGGAAAAAAGAGGGTTACAGCCCCCAAAGTTACATTTCCAAGTTCTTCCAAAGAAGCAAGTTTCAACTTTTGAAAGCCCTTTCAGCTTCTGCATTTTGAACAGGGAGGGAGGTATTTTTTGCCTTTCAGTGTGTCTTGGAGCAGCCCTGATAAGGCTTATTGATAGAGCCACAGAGGAGTGCACAAAGATATATCCTTTAGCAGTAGAGTCATGGATATAAATAGATAATTAAATATCCCATAATGAATACAGAAACATCAGATCAAATCCAAATCATTCCTCACTTTTCACCCATGGTTTCCACAAGTCTTGTATCTCAGAAAACACCATGAATACCCAGTTCAGTATTGCAGAGAATGTTGTTCAATGCTCTCTCAACTTTTTTAAATGGAGGGAGGAAGTGGCTCTTTGCATTAAAATTAGAAATGATGAGAATTTCAGTAGCAGGTCATATCAAGCTAGGCTAATTGCAAAGGTTAGAAAAGCTCCTATTTTTAAAACTCCTAGGATCACATAGTCATTATCACTGGTGGCATGCTGACTGATAATTGTGAGTGTTGTAGTACAAAAAAGAAGATTTTTTTTCCAAATTCTTGGGAAACTACATTTCTTGTGCCCCAGAAACCTGATTTCAGTGTCTTGAGCTGGAAATTCATTTGTGTCTTTATGTGCACATCTATCTTTCTTGTTGTTTGTGTCTCCATAAGTTCTCTGTGTTTCTGTCTCTGTGTATGCAATTCCTCTTCTCCTTTTTTTGCACTGATTGCCATTGGAGGTGGGGGTTCAGCCTCAGGATGCCACTAATACTGGAATGGAACTACTGTGAAGTTGCACCTGGGAAGCCAGTTTTCTGGAGTTACCATATTTTTCTGTGTATAAGACGCGCCCACTTTTCTAACCCAAAATTAAGAAATCTAAGTGGGGCTTAGCAAGTGTAGTGGGAAAGGGATCAAAGCACTGCAGGATTGCTTTGATCCCTGCTTTCTCCCTTTGTGCTAAGCCCCACAGGGTTTAGCAAAAGGAGGGGAAAAGGGATCAAAGCAATCCCACAACTGCACAATCATTTTGATCCCTTTCCCCCTTATACAGTCACAGGATTGCTTTGATTCTTTCCCCCTCCTTTTGTTAAGCCCCTTTTTGTTAAGAAGCAGAGGGGAAAGCAGTGTTCAAAGTGATCCTGCAACGCTTTGATCACTGCTTTCTTTTTGCTAAGGATTGGCAAGTGGAGGGAAAGCAGGGATCAAAGCCCTGCAGGAACAATTTGATCCCTGCTTTCCTCTCCACTTGTTTTTGTATTCTGCTCAGTTTATTTCTGTGTATAAGACAACCTTCAATTTTTAGTCTAAAAATTTTAGACAAAAGTATAGTCTTATACATGGAAAAATATGGTAATTTGTTTCAGCCAACCACACAGTGGAGAGAAGGGAGGAAATTGACCTTGTTTTATTCTTATTAACATTTGAATCCTCTCCTTCCCACACCTAGTGCCTTAGTCTGCTTATTTTCCCCTTCCCTCTTTCCATTTCCATTCCATTCTGTTTTCTTCTTCTTCCTTTTATGAGCTTGCAATGGGATAACAAGGTGGCCAAAAACATAGGAAAAAGCAAAGAATCAGCAGAGAGACAGGAAGAAGTGCTCAGTTCAACCTTATGTCCAGTTTGATAAGGTTGTTCTGCTCTTGCTGTCCAGATTTGCAGAAAGTACAGCACAGAGCAAAACGACATCGTCGTCATGGTCCTCCTCCTCCTCCTCCTCCTCTCTCTCTTTCTCTCTCTCTCTTTTCCTGGCTCTTTTTTTTTCCCTGCTTTGGTCACCTAGCTGCCCTAGTGCTAGTTTTAAAAGCCTTTTTTAAAAAACTGAAAGAGAAAGTAAAAGAAGAGGAAGAGAAGGGAAGAGAAAATGAAAGCAGACCCAAGCTCTAGGTGGAGGAAGCAGAGGATTTAAATGGCAGCCAGTTTCCTTGCTGCCTTGTGTCTCTCGCTGCTGCTGTGGCCAGACAGAATGTATTTAATTTTATTTCTTTAAAATATTTTTACCCCACCCAAGACAGCTTACGTAATTAAAATACAATATTTAAAGCTAAAAATAGTAAGTATACAAATACCAAAAAAAGATCAAAGAAATACCATATTAAGGCTTTAAATAAAATGGCTACAAACACCTTCATGTTGGCTCAAGCAGTAAAACTGATGTGAATGCATTCAATTAAAAAAAAAAAGTGGAAGCCCCAGTGGTGGAGGAAACAACTATGGATGGGAGGGGGGGAGAGACTCCAGTTGGATTCATATTAATTTTTACATCAGATAGTCAACAGAAAATAATGTGTATCAAACCATCCCAATCCCAGAGTATTTCCTGCATTATTTGTCAATGTGGTTGACAAACAACTTGCTGGAAACAGCTCTATAAGCATAGCTGTTCACATAGCCTACTAACATAACACCTCACAACTTAACTTTTACATCATGCTGTGAAAGTACAGAAGGCACTGAAGATATTGATTCAACAATTAAAAAACCTATCCTGACAGCACTTTGCTTTGAGAAAATTTTATGGACACATTTTGAAGCCTAAGAGACAGGGTTTTGCTTTTTCTTTAAAAATGAAGAGCAAGGAAGGGAAATTGTTTAGAAAATCCCCATTCTTCATTGCTTCTATTTTGAAACACACATACATAGAAGGGCAGGATGTGCAGCAAAAGGTATGCTAGCATGTATGACAATATTCATCCTTTCTCCTTCTTAAAAAAAAAACACACACACACAAGGGGCTGCCGAACCCCTGCAACTATGGCAGTGTCTTAAAAGTGAATCAGAGGGAAGCAAGGCCAAGCAGAAGCCTCAGCTGGATGTAATTACCACATCCACACAGACTAAACAAAGCGCTACTGCTCCTCCATCCTTCCCAATTTCGAACAAAGTGGAATCCTTGGCCAGTGCAGGAGTGTGCGAATTAGATTTATACCAATTCAACTGCAGGATCATTCAATCAGACTGTTATTTCACATAATTGAACATGCTAAGTACCACATCAGAACCCCAACTGAGTTGCAAAGTGATCATAAGTGACAGGAAAATCCAGCAAAAGAAGGAAAGAGAGGGTGGGAACGAGAAAGTTGTAGCCCCCGACTGCCCATTTTGGAAGCACAGTTTTCCCAGTCATCTCAGGGTCTTAATTTTAGGGCTTTTCACTTGGGGAGAAGAAAGGGGTTTCTGTGCTCTTTGAAGCTCATATGTGCTGCTTAGACAGGAAGCCAGCGCTTCTGTCAGTCAACAGCACATGCAAAATTTATCAAGTATATTACTTGACACAGAGGTTACTCTGTCATTACTAACTAACAGGGGCCTGCCAGGGACTTTTTTTTTTAATGGAAACATGTGCTGCCAAAGGCAAAGTGTCCACTGATTGATTGCCGCAGCTGACCTAAATGTACAGGAATCACTGTGTAATAAGCTCTTTATCATATATAAACTGACCAAATTTAAGTTCAAATAAAATCAGGAATCTTACTTATGCCCTAAAGGCGAAAGACACTCAAAAAGTCTCTATCTCTATCTCTCTTTCTCTCCCTCTCTCTTTCTCTCTCTCTGTGTTTGTGTGTGTGTCTTTCTTACGCACGCACACACATGCATACAAACAGATGGCAGGGAAATACAGATATTCTGCAATTCTGGGGGGGGGGGTTTAACTTTAAAGATCAGTTTTTGTTTAAGGTCTTCTGTTAAAGCTTTTAATTTTATTTCTTTTGAATAGTTCTGAATGTTGTATGAGTTTCCTGACCTGGATGTTGCAATCTCAGTGATAGACAAATATGAATGTTGACTACACATCATCATCATCGTTTGTGTTAGTTGTTAAACAAAGTTTCAGAACCCAGGGAACACTGCCTTCCTATTTTACAATCCTCAGGCAAACCCACAAAGTTACTGTAACCATGTCCTTAAAGGTTAGGTGAAATTGGTATCCCAGCCAAATGGACACTTTCCTTTCCCTCACAGATTCTGGATGACAAACACCATGGCAGTGTTACTCCATGAATATATTCATTATCCCACCTGCTTAACTAATCCATACTGGATGCTTCACAACCACAGAGAGTAACGTCCCCTATTGAGTAGCTTTCTTCCAGGCATTCTGGGGTGAACAATGTCCACATCCCTGACAGCTCTTCCCTAGCTTCTCTATGTTCATTGGAAGGCATGAAAATAAAGCCTTTGCATGTCATCTATATGCATATAAGCACTCCAGGTAAATGGGACCTCACATAGGATGGTATTTGAATGGGTGCCCCTTTCAGAACTAAACAAAGATCTGAGGCAGCAAAGCACAGTGATGTTAGAGGCAGGACCAAAGGGTGCTATCCCGCTTCCCCTCCATGTATTTAAGGTGAAGGGGACTTCTCCATAAGACTCAGTTGGATTTCAGCTGTAACATACTGCCAAATACAGTTATAGAAGCCAATTGGTCATACTTTTGCTGATAGCTGCATGTACCTATCTTGGAGCAAACTGTCAGGAGGAAAAGGCTCTACCACAGAATAGACCAACATTCTAAAGACATTTAATACAGTTACCATTCCTGCAGTTTGAATATTTGGGAATTAAGCAAGTTGTTTATGATATAGCACAGTTCTCTCATACAGGAATACTATTAGTTTAAGCAGTCGAAAGTTAGAGCCAATTCCAACAAGTTGTTTCTAATATGGTACAGTCCTCTCGTCCATGCGTACTACCTTACAATTCAAATCTGTATTGTGTTTCATTCACAAAGTGTAGATTTTAGGGAACAGACTAACTTAAAAGCCTGCTATATATAAAAACTTCACATGTTGAGTTTGTTTGTTTTTTTAAGAGGGGAGAGGTTGAAATACCTTTCATCCAAAAGGTTCCCCATGAGTTTGATGGTGGTCATGTTTCCCAAGAAAGCCATGCCACACAAACGTCGCTCAAGTTCAAGCCAGCCTTTATGCTGAATAAACTGTAGCATTTTTCAAGCAAGGAGGGATTGAACCCAGCTTCTGCTTCGGGATTTATGATAGTTTTGCTGTGCTTTTCACAATCCTTTCCATAAGCCTGAGAACAGTCACAAATGAAGAAATTTATGCCTTTGGAGTTGAAGCTATATAAAATATAAGTTTGAAGAATTGGTTTTCATATGGCATCAGTGTAAAGGCAAGTGATGCTTGCTAGCTTCAGGTGGGATTTATATTACATTTTTTGTTCATTTAACCCTGAGACTCGAATGTGAAATTCAGGAGGTAAAAATTTACCTGGAACAAACCCAAAATAAATAAAGCTGAACTGAAAAGGGCTTTTCAAATTCATAAATAAACCTCTGAGTATTTGTGTTCTTTAACAAATGCTCAGAGTCACATTTACCTCCCTCGGAATGTTTTACTTTGCTTTTGATTAGTTGGACTTCAACCTCAATTAGTTTAGGTTGGATGTTGATCAGTTGTGCTTCGATCAGTTTGCATACTGTACAATCCATAAGATACCTCTTGCACAAAACGTGACTCCAAAGGAGGGCAGGGTCCCAATTAGGCATACTCTTGATGAAGCAAGGTTATGCACTGTGCCCTAAGAACATTAAAACCAAAGACACCAGTCCAAATTAGAGCAGTATGACATCAAAGCTAATACTGTATTCTACTTGCTTGTACGTAATTTACAAGCCCATTGGATCTCAAACACTGCTGCTGATGTGTTCCCATAGATTCCAGTGTGACATTTTTTGAAACAACATAATGCAACCATTTGGCGAAAGGTTGCTTTTGTTGCCAGTATATGAGGCTCCACAGGTTTCGCCTTCTAAGGTCTTCTTGGTATCATAGATGCCCAAAATCTTAATGAGGTTGTTGGCTGGTCAAAAATTAAAATACTGAAAAACAAATAATAAATGCATATGTATTCCTGAAGGCTTTCACGGCTGGGATCCAATTGTTGTTGTAGATTTTTGGGGGGCTGTCTGGCTGTGTTCTGGAGGTTTTTCTTCCTAACATTTCACCAGTCTTTGTGGCCACCATCTTCAGAGGACAGACGTTGGAACTCTCTCATCAGAACACAGACAGAGTTCTAACTCCTGTCCTCTGAAGATGCCAGCCACAGAGACTGGCGAAACATTAGGAAGAAAAACCTCCGGAACACGGCCAAACAGCCCAAAAAACCTACAACAATCAATAAATGCAAACATTATCAAATGGTCTTTTATTGATATTTTCGGTTTATAATAGCCTCCTCTTCACCCTTTTTGGAATTCAAGCTGGTCTCCCATCCAGGCACTGATCACCATATCCAACCAGGTATGCTTAGTTCTTAGTCACCAAGTCATATCTAAGACCGGGCATCCAAGCAATATCAGAAATCCATCAAATCAATGAATTTCAGCTCCAGAATGAATGGATTAGATACTCATCAGGCCAGATACAGTATAGGCTACTCTTCTCAAAGTTTTCCTTTGGCATGGCTTAATCACTCATGATAGACAGAATTGTGGGAATTCGTTGAAATCCTGGAGAACTGCTGCCAGACAGTGTACTCTAGCCTTCCTGAACCAGATGTTCTTCAGATATGTTGTACTTCAGCTCACATCTTCCATAGGCAGCAAAGCAATTGAGTAGGTATGGGACACATAGTCCAGTGTACCAGGTTGAAGAAAAACTGATGGGCAATTTGATCAAGTGAGCAATGTCCACGTGACAATTTAACCCCCCCCAAAAAAAAACTGCATGGTGCCAGTCCTTGTTTCTCCAGCACCAAGAGTGGCATTTCACTTTTTCAGTAGCTTCCAGGCTCCCTCACTCCATTCAGCACCCCAAAATACCAAATTTTCACTAAGTTGAAATGGATTTTCCACCATCTTGATTCCATTTCTGATCTCTTATGCAACTTCTGGATGGCCCTTTTGGGCAGAATATTGGCCTGCCAAAGTTGCCCACTCCTGGCTTAAATGGTTGCAGATCCAGGTGAGGTGGGGAGCAAGCTCATGAAACTTGTCTTTGCCCTTAGACAGACAGGCAAAGTCTTCCAATTCCTGGAAAGGCAAAGCCTGATTTCCCTTTGGAAATCTGGAAATTCTCATTATATGTTAAAAGAAATCTTCTCTACTTAAGTTCAAGGACATTATTGCAGACTAGGGCTTTTCCATCATGCCTAACTACTAGCTTGCTCATTAACTACTAGCTTGCTCATTGCTTCGTGGAGTTTAGCTGGTTCTTAATAAAAAAAAAATTCATAATTGATGAACCTTGATACAGTGATTCCTCTCCCCTTGTTTGGAGGGTCAGGCTTTTGGCTGGTAGCATTGCAAGGGCTTATTAGGGTTTACTAGAGAAACTTTGAAACACTGGTTGATATTACTGAAAATATAATACTACCTGCCTCTGTGTGTGTGTTTTGTGCCTGCTAAAATGATCATTGGGAGACCAAGGTGATCCCCAAAGAAACCTTAGCAACAAATGATATTTCACTCGGTGCTGAACCTTTTCAGTTTGCATTACATTTTCTAACTTTCTGCTCCTCATGCTCCTCTCCTCACCCAGGAAAGTGAGTTACACTCCAATAAAACGTAAACCAAATAAAACTTGTAAATCTTTTGGATTCTGTAAACATTGGGTTCTTTTTGTTGTTTTCTGTAACAGTTTAACATGTCTTTCCCCTGGAAAATAACAATAATCATGTGCTATCAAGTCAATCCTGACTTATGATCACCCTTTTCCAGGTTTTTTATGTACAGAATATTCAGAAGTGGTCTACCATTCTCTTCTTCTGAGATCACCCTGGGACTTGCTCAAAGCCACGCAGGTTGGCTCTACTCATCGGAGGCACAGTGACAAACTGACAAAATCTTGCTCTGCAGCTACATACCTCAACCACTGAGTTATCCAACTGGATCAGAAATGATAGTTTTAAAATATGCAGAGGCATCCTGATATTCTTCATTGTCCACTTAGTTCTGGTGTTTAAAAAAAAGTGTTGAAAAAGGCCTAGAACACTACTAATTTCTTTAGACCTGGCACTGTAGGAAGAAAAATAAAAGTCCAGGCTGCAATCCAGTTAGGATTATACATGTAAGCTATCTGCACTCACATGCACTCCACCTCAGGTGAGTGAAGGAAGGAAAATCTGTCAGTTTTGGCTTCTTCCCATTCCCATTTTAAATCTTAAATTCTTTCGATTCTAAATGTACATTTGCAAATATTACATTCTTTTAAAAAAACAAATGGAGAAGAAATCTCTCTCCACTTCCACGATCTAAATTCAATAGGTAAATGCAGCTCCAACATTATTAGAACTACGTTGTACCAAAGTGACATAGGTGTATTTAAAAAGTGGCAACATTATTTCAGCTGCAATATAGTTGAAATAATCAGGGATAGGTGGATAGATCAATTTGATGGGTATGACTCAAAACCCTGCATCAGAAGAATAGATCAGTGGTTCTTAACCTTTTTGAAAGAAACGCCCCCTTGAGCCATTGAGGAAGTTATCATCGCCCCCCTCCCCGCAGTTATTTATTTATTTATTTATTTATTTATTTATTTATTTATTTATTTATTTATTTATTTATTTATTTATTTAAATCCAATGACCCCTGAAAACAAAATTAAATTCCAAGAAAATGAAATGCCCCCCAAAAAGTAACATTTAATGATTTAGTTGCAAG
The DNA here is from genome assembly GCF_051106095.1 of Pogona vitticeps. Classification (NCBI taxonomy): domain Eukaryota; kingdom Metazoa; phylum Chordata; class Lepidosauria; order Squamata; family Agamidae; genus Pogona; species Pogona vitticeps. The sequence continues at coordinate 83,269,421 of NC_135783.1, read as the reverse complement.
TGAATTTTAAGACGCAAAAAGAAATATAAAAAGGGCATAAAAACAAATGCAGGAACTAAAAATTTCAAGACAAAAAGTCTGAAACTAAATTAAAATTGGAGGAAAATCTATATTCATGCACACTGTAAAAAGGCTGCAGCCATCTTCACAGGTTTGGCTTGCTACAGCGCCCCCCTACCGCCCCCTTCTGGTCCAGCGCCCCCATGCCGCCCCTTTTCGTTCTACCGCCCCCCTGAAAAATGAAATCGCCCACTGGGGGGCATTATTGCCCACGTTAAGAACCACTGGAATAGATGATTCTATCAGTTCTTGTTCCTCCCACATACATTCTTCAAACGGTCACATTCTTCCCAACCTGAATATGAAGAAATGGGTGAATTCTGGTAAATTCTGATTTTTTAAAAAAAAATTGAATGGAAACAAAATTCTCATTCATCTTTATAAGTTAGTAAAGCAGTCAGGAAACTGCAATGAATTCATAGCTTTATGTTATACAGTATATGGACTGGGAAGCAAACTATAGTTAATGATTCAAAGCTGACTTCCAAATCCTGGCTTGTTTTAAAGCCATTAACCACCATTCACAATGAAGTCATAGTTTTCTGCTTTATTTTACTACTTTCATAAAGAGAGGAACAAATTAGGAACAGTAAATAGGCTGTAGGCAAATACAAGCAACACATGCACATCTACCATTACAAAACTTGGATTTGATTGTCTGAGTCAAGTAGGAGAACACAATGGGACTGCAAAACATACATCAGATTGCAGCCTAAATGAAGTAGAGAATTCTTATGTACCTGGAAGAGATACCTGGCTTACCTACAGGTGTGTTAATCAATTTACACCTCCTTCCTTTGAAGGGAGCTTGGTTAAAGTACCACTTGGAGAGCTGAGGTATGCCAAAAATAACATTTTATCATCTTCACAGCTTGTCAAAACCAGCATTTTAGCTAGACCGAGTGCTTAGGTGGAAACGATGTTTTCTCAGGAGCAATTTCCCTCCCACCACTGGAAATTAAGAACTGTTAGCACGTTATTCTCACTAAATCCATCATTCCATTAAGCTCTCCAATTTTGATAAAAATGTTATTCTCACCAATCTCCTCCCCTAATAAAACATTATTTTTGGAACAGCCTTGGTCCTTATGGAACAGGGTTTTTCCCCCCAACTCGGGCAAACCTTCACTTTGAGCCAGCCCTTAGCCTAATTGAATCTCAGCAACATCTATTTCTGATAAAATTTTTATGTAACTCCACTACTGATAAAATGTTACTTTTTCCACACCTCCACTCCTGATGAAACATTTCTTTTGCCAAGAATGCCTTCTGAAGAAATGTTGTGTTTGGCAAAGATTATCCTTGGTATACTCGACTCTCTCTCTCTCTCTCTCTCTCTCTCTCTCTCTCTCTCTCTCTCTCTCTCTGTGTGTGTGTGTGTGTGTGTGTGTGTGTGTGTGTGTGTGTGAACTTTCTACTTCTATTAGCCACCTTGTCTTGTATCCACAATGTATTTTTATATCTCCTCAACCGTCTTAATGTAAGAGACTTAAGATTTAACAGTAAGCAAATTGCTACTAATTAGTCTCTGAATAACCATAAACTAAGTGAGCATTTCCCCAGGAGGATGTAAGCATGGCCCAAAATATTTTGCTGTCTGAAGTACAGCAGCAAACAGCACTTCCAGTCACTCACATCAAGGGGCTTAGGACCTGAAACTAAGCCAGATTTTTTCCTGGCATATGAGACAGAAATGGAGACACACACATCTCCTCAACTCTATATATGAGGGTTGCAAATTTTGTTGGCTCTTCTTCTCAGAGAGAAAAGGAGGGGACAATCATTCTTTTCTGCTCCCAGCGAGACTTCTCTTCACATGACTCTCCCATCTCAAGGAATCTCACAGAAAATCCCATGTGATTCCTCAGAAGTTTTGTAGTCATATTATCTAGAACAAATGTCAAGTTGCACAAGACCACTACAGTCCCTGCATAGAAGGGCATCTTTCCTGTACATGACTCACATGAGAACAGAAGAAACACCAGCCTTCACAAGGATGTTACAATTGCTATGCAAAATGACTATCATTCCTTCCAAGGATTCACCCAGAAAGGGCACAAGTACCAAGCTGCTCAGAATTGTTGTACTTGTTGTGCAAAAAAGGATCTTTTCTGTGCAAGCTTCCCTGGAAACAGCAGCAAGCTATACAGAATTTGGTAGGTTCCAGGCCAAAAATGAGTGTGTGTGTGAGAAAACTGGGGTGGGTCTTGTTTTCATGGGAAGCAAGGAAATGTCACTAATGCAGGGGGAAATTCTGGCAGGAAAAGTGGTGAAACTCAGAACATTGTTGACAATGAGAAATTTTATGAATGCTTGTCATACCCTTAGTTTGAATAAAATAATAGTAAATCAAACAACTGACAGTTTGCTGTTCTTTCACTAGTCTCTTTCAACTAGTTGTACATTTTACAAAGTGACCAGAAATTGATCAGTGAGCAAAGATTGGTCTCCAGTGGTACAGGAACACTGAGTTAATATAAATAAATTCAAGTCTCCAGAGTTAGTTGGACTACTTATGGAGTAGTAAAAGAACTTGCAGATGCAATTTCAGAGACTTGGTGTACTCAGACATTCTGTGTATTTAGAATTTTTGGAGAATAAGTAAAATCTATAAGAACTGGAGTTGAACAAATGTTGTCCTTATCTTAAAGAAGTGGGGGCGGGGAGGATCTGTGCAACTTTCAACTGTTTAGCTTGGCAATTATACTAGAAAAGGTAAAGAAAGAAAATTCCTTACAGCTAACTTTTTTTTTAAAAAAAGTCATACCAAAATAAAGTTATCTTTCTTTTTTGGATAGAGTTACAGGTTTTGTAGATCACGGGAATGCTGTGGATGTAGTATATCTTGACTTCAGCAGAACTTCCAGCAAGATCCCCATGACATTCTTGGGCTCATTGTTAAATGTGGACTAGTTGGTGCTATAGCTAGGTGAAGTGATAGGCTATACTCAAAGAATCCTACCAATGATTCCCCATTATCCTAGAGAGAAGTGACAAGTGGAGTGCCATAGCATTATTTCCTGGGCCGAATGTTGTTCCACTTCTTTATAAATGACTTGGATAAAGGAACAGAGGAGATGCTCATCATATACTATATGTGAATAACACTAAACTGAATGAGGTGGCTTAACAGCCATGTGCATTTGTGTTTGGTTGTTATTCCATATCCCAGAATTTTCCATTCTAGGCGTTCCACTTACTAGGCAGACACCTAAATTGTGCTCATTTGGAGAAAGGCTGGGCTAAAAGTCTCATGGTTCAGGACAGGTCAAATTCAGGTCTAGTTTTCTGTTGGAAAAAGGAGCTGCTCCTGGTGGTTGCTGGGCACCGATGAATTCAAATTTCAAGAAAGGGTATTTTGACTCAACATTTAAAAAGAGCATCCTTACAGCAACAGCTGTTCAACAGTAGAATGAACTACCCTGGAAGGTGATGGGACTCTGGTTTAAGTGGCGATTTTTAAATGAGAGTTAATGCTTTGGCTTTGGATTTCCTGCTTCAGTAGAAATTTGGATTGGATAGCCCTTGGAGTCCCTCCCAGCTCAACAGTGCTATGATTCTGTAATTATGAATAGCATTTTCCACTTTAATGCTAATTTATCAAGTTTTCAAGAGATCCTATTGCCTTTTGTGTAATCACCCTAAATAAATAATCAGACAAAGCACAGCAGCTGGTTCCCTTTTCTGCTAATGATTATTGCAGTTCAGTGTATTATTATGAACTAGACCTTGAACTTTGAGAGGCTCATACCTCACTCCATTGCAATAAGCAGCAGTTTAAAACTTCCCCTGAAACCACTTTATGCTTCTTGTAGTTGGTCTATTTTAAGGCAGACGTTGGCTTTCCAAAATGTAATCCCTGCTGACATCTCTTGCACTATTCATCTGGCATCTTTAGATACTCTTCAGTGAATAATTTACATGCCACATGAACATGTAAAAAGACTACATTTAACTTTGCGGTATTCAGACATGGATGCCAATTGCTGTTCATCTTTCCATTATGATACAAGAGGGAGTAAAATGCACCCTTTGCCAATATGACAAATTATTTAAATTTTTTTATTCATTCTGTGTACCATGACTGTTTTTTTTAAATGAACATTTCAAGAGTTAGTACTGTCAAAGCCGACAACATTACATGTTAAGTCATGAAGGCTGAGAATGTATTTTAAAAATTCTTCTTCTTCTTCTTCTTCTTCTTCTTCTTCTTCTTCTTCTTCTTCTTCTTCTTCTTCTTCTTCTTCTTCTTCTTCTTCCACTACTACTACCACTACTACCACTACTACTGTGTTTCCCCAAAAATAAGATAGGGTCTTATATTAATTTTTGCTCCAAAAATGCATTAGGATTTATTTTCAGGGGATGTTTTATTTTACAGTCATGTCATCATCTGGTTGCTGCACAATGGTGAAGGGCAGGGTTTCACTTAGAGAGTCTGCAAAAGTTCACCACACCTTTAAGAACGTGGGGAAGCCTAAAGAAGACTGAGCATGCTCATTGCCCATGGAATGGTGTTTGACTGCTGGGCAACAAAATGGAAGATTGATAAGGACAGGAACTAGAATGGAATATCTTGAACAGGAGCTCTCCACATTGTCACATTTTCATTCTGGCTCCACTTGTTTACACCCTCATCTGAAATTGGTAGGCCCCTCTGCATGGATATCCAGCAATTTCCAGCCGTGCATATGAGACTATAGCATCTGTCATATTTACATGAATAAAGCCCAGTTAAATTTAGGGAGGGCTCACTTGGCTTCCAATTTAATCCTTTAGATTAATGCCTTTAAGATGACACTCTGCAGAAACACAGAAGTTTTTGTTATTGTAAAGTAAAATGAAAGTTTCCTTTAATTTTGTTTTGTTCTTAATAGAGTAAAGTTAAGATTAATCAGATATTCTGGGGCTGCTGGTTGTTTTTTGTGGGTTTTTTTTAGAGTCCATGAACTCTTTTTTCCCTCTTCCTCTGCATATATGCCCTATGAGGACAATGATGAAAAATGCTGGAGATTATCTTCTTGTGTTTTTCAAATGTGTTAAAATATTTCCAAATACATATATAGACTGACCACAGATTTATGGCTATAAGTGCTTTGTGAGGCAGCTGAAATAAGGCCTCTAATGCAGGTTTATGAGTACAGCTGGTACATTTACTGGTAAGTTTATAAGCACACCTCAAGAACCACTCTATGGCTCTGAGAGGTACAGTATCAACCAACGCCACTGGACATATGGGGCTTTTCATTTGTAAGGCCCTATAAAGCTACCCATAACCACTGCAGCTGGGACTATAAAGCTTTTCTAAAAGCTTAAAAATCTGCCACAAATACATAACTCTGGATCTGAAATGAACAATAAGGAAAATTCAGTGGTCATCACGTATGTGTATTTGTGTGTGTGCATGCACATGCATGTCCACTCTTAGCCTCCATAAAAAGCTATTGCCATTATGGCATTTCTCCTTTTAAAATCCACAGCATGTCTACTACTAACTGCTCAAAAGATGAGCTAGAGTTTTTATAAACTTTGCTGTAATCAGTAGCCTGACACAACAAAACTGATATACCTTTGAAATGGCAGCTTTGTTGTAATGAAAAGTTTGTATACCAAGCCCACAAAGGGTTAGTAATCCAGTCTGTGGCCACACCAGGAAAATGTTTCCAAGTTACTCCACGTGAATTTCGTCCCTTTTTGTTGTTGCTGTTGTTGTTCAGATGATGCACAGCTATTACCAATTCTTTTGCTTGCCCTCTGTGCTAACTCTGCATCAAATCCAGCCCATTGGTAGGCTACTACTATATTTGTTCTGTGTTTAATCATGCAGTACAACTGACATTCCACATAGCATCTACTACAAAATCAATTCATTTCCTTTACATTTGGCATGCGGTCCCACCACCACCACCACTGGCTGTCATTTGACTCTCTTAATTAAAATAATCATAATTTTCAAACTGGAATATTGGCATGTTGGTATGCTTCTGTCAAAAGGGCTGTGGGTTCTCTACTATTGAGGGTAATGCAGTGCGGAATCAGGAAAAAATGCTCCAGATCAGTACGTGACCAGCATTTTGCTGACACACTGATGTACCAAACCAAAATTTGTTTTTTTGGGGGGAAAAGAGAGAGAAGGGGGCAAATAAACACACAAAAAAGGAAGGGATGTGGCCCTCTGTAGACAAATGTACCACATCTAATTTAACTAAAAAATAACTGTTAAAAAAAGTATTAACCACTATATGGGATATGTACCACATGACTGAGATATGTGACTCTACAGGAAGCAGAAGGTGAGAGAAAATTTCTCTAGTGTGACCACAGAACCAGTTAGGTTTTTCCTCAACTAATATTAGTACACTATGGAGTGGTTTTTGCAGTGACTCTGGCAGCCCTAGCCAAAGGAACTGGATGAGGAAACCTAAAGAAGTGAATACCTCAATCCTTTCTTGGATGGTAAGGTCTTGTTTAAATCTGAAGCTTTGAAAATGAGTTTGTAATCAGTGCTTTGCATTTTGATACTTTATTGTATTTCGTTCTCAGTTTTGTGAGCAACCTGGAGAGTAATATGTCAGTGGAGCCCCGTAAAATACATAAATAAATGTGATGATTATAATGATTATCATTCTTATCATTGTTGTCTCAATAACTGGTTAAAATAACTTGTCTAGTTAGGGAAGAAAATAAGATACTGTAGTAAAGAAAACAAAAGGGACACAAAAGGGAGAGAAGAGGTTACGGGTAAGAAATCAGAGATTCAAGAGACAATGTTCAGGTTGCCTCCCCAGACATTAACCAGGTGAGAAGAATGAGAGGTGTACAAGAGCAGGAATCCCAGAAGAAAAGAAGGAACAAAAGAGAAGGGGCAGGCAGAAAAAGTAACATAACCTCAACCAAGACCAAAGACAAGGAGAAGCCAAAGAAAGAGAGGAAAGAGAAGACAGGTAGGAAGGGCCACCAAAACGAAGAGACAGAAAATGATCACCAATGAAACTGATAATAAAATCATGGCATCAAAGTAATGCGGTGTGGGTTTATACTATTAAAGATTATCAAGAAAAAGGGAAAGAAAAAACAAGAATGAAGATAGTGAGATAGAAATCTTGACCAGAAGAATTCTCTTAGGTCTCAATGGGAGTAGAAAAGAAGGACAAATCAAAGCAAATTAATCCACAAAGAAGTAAGAGCCTGATCGAGAGGAGGAGGCTTCTAGAGGGGGAAGTCCATCAGAGACAGAAAAATAATGCTGAAGGGAAGAAGAGTGATAATAATAATTTTGGACAAATAAAGGTAAAGGTAAAGGTTTCCCTTGACATTTTTAGTCCAGTCGTATCCGACTCTAGGGGGCGGTGCTCATCCTGTTTTTCAAGCCGTAGAGCCAGCGCTTGTCGGAAGACAGTTTCCATTGTCACGTGGCCAGCGTGACTAGGGAACACCATTTTTACCTTCCCACCAAGATGGTACCTATTTATCTACTCTCATTTACATGCTTTCAAACTGTTAGGTTGGCGAGGAGCTGGGACAAAGCGATGGGAGCTCACTCCGTCACGTGGATTTAATATTACGACTGCTGATCTTCTGATCCTGCAGCACACAAAGGCTTCTGCTGTATAGCCCGCAGCGCCACCAAGTAGTTTTGTTTAAAAGACAAGGGAAAAACAGAAGAGAACCAAAGCCACAGGCAATTTCCAAGATAATACCTTCTGTCATGCTTGGATCCCAAGGGATTCCCTGGAAATGGCATATGCCAAGTGAGCTGTGTGGGATGGTGGGCCTCTGCTCCTGAAAGTGCCATTCTTGATGTCGCCTCCTCTTGCTTGTCTTGGGGAGGCCTTCGGGATCAGAAGGGGAAAAGGCATTTAATGTGTGTTTGCTTGGGAAGGTACAGTTTGGGACGGTGGCAGAGTGTTTGGTATAGCAGCCACAACACTGGAGCAGCTTATTCACCACTCCCACTTTTCCAGTGCCTGAGGCAACCATTCCAGTGGGGCAAATGGTAAAAACCAGCCTGGAATGTAAAACCAGACATTTCTTCCTCAAAGCCTGCTACAGTGGAAAGGGATGAGAAACTTTAGTGAGCGCTTGCCCTAATGTGGCGGTGCATGCAGACCTCATAGGTAGACAGGGCTGCCACTTGCTTCTGCCCACTAATGCTTATCTATGCCTTTATCTCCCTGTTTTTGTCCCTGACAAATGGTGATGAGGGCCCTGACTTTTTCTTCCTTCTCCTCTTGCCCCTCCTGCCACCACTGTACAAGGTGGACAGGAACCTAGGGAGCTGATTGTGTCTCTCAAGTTCTCTAGAAATAAATATCCATCAACCATTGTGGCCTATATATTATTGGGTATAACAGAGAACATAATGATTATGATGATGCTTTACAGACTGCAGCAAAGCCTTTGACTGGGTGGATCATGAGAAATTATGGGTGTTCTGGAAGAAATGGGTGTGCCTCAGCACTCAATTGTTCTTATGTGTAACCTACATTGTGGACAAGGTGGTACCATTAGGACAGAATATTGAGAGATAGAATGGTTTCCTATAGGCAAAGATGTCAGACATTGTATCCCCTTTTCTGTTCAATCTTTATGCAGCATATATCATATGGAAAGCCAGACTAGATTCAGATAAAGAAGTTAGTGAGAACTGATAGAAGACACATCAATATTTAAGATATGGATGTGACACCATCTTACTTTTCTCATAAGAAAAGAAGAGGGGAAAGTTGAGATAAAATATTCTGAGCATAATTTATCATTGTGTGTGGATACTACGAATGGACCATATCAGGGGTATTAGCGTGATTCTAGAATAAGTACAGAGTGCAGCAAAGAGCTGCTTGTTGCCCACAGGGTGGATGGAGCAGCACCCCCATGAAGTACAAGATTCATGTACCATCCAGCATTCATGATGCTAAAATGTTTTTAACCAAAGACGCCCAGTGATTTGAACCAATGAGTGACTTGAGCTAGAAATGGAAAAGACTAAGTTGGTGATAACAAAGGAAAAGGTGTGTGACAGCTGATCCTCCACCAACAAAGTGCAGGACTCCCCAGATGCTCTAATTAGTGAGGCACTAGGAGGTGCTCCAGCAGAAGCTGCTGCCTTGTTTGTATCCTGTTGCAGCCACTCCACCGGACATTTTTAATTCCTTATTTAGTTTTATTACGACCGAGCATTGTGTGTGACTGTGGATGGATAACTTTGCTCCTCTTGTGTGGGCTGTGATTGGCAAGGAATGAATTTAGTGTGCTAGTGTCTGTCTTTCCTCCTCCCTCATTTACTTTTTTTCTTCTTTGTGGTAAATTTAATCCTACTCAATGCTAGCCTTGGCATCATTAGTAAAAGGATATCTGTTGGCAGAAGTAAAATCTTCCTGCCTATCATATCTCCAAAATTGCTGGCACTGTGTAGCCTTCCCCCCACAATCCCAGGGTCATTTTTTTCATGAAGATTTGGAAATGGACAGTCGAGGATCTCAGGCAAGGATCACCAAAGGGGCACAAAGTGAGTTTGTGTCTGTCCTTATTTGAGTAGAGATGCAGGGCAGGGATGCCACTGTATCTCTCTAGTGAGTATTCTCGTTTATTGTAGACATACCATATTAACATTCACATGCCAAATATATTTGTGAAAATAAAGTGGTAGGGAAAGGACTCAAATGAACCTTCTGCCCAAGGACTCCAGTTTTTTTTTTTTTTTAAAAGTCATGAGTAACTTGAAGGATGAAAGAAAAAGTCTCAGATTCAGAAAAGAGAATGAGTGACAACAGGCTATGAAGAAAGAACACAAGCTTCCCAACTGAAGCTTCACCTGTCCATTTTGTTTTGAACCTTTTTCTAATTTGAATATGAGATCTGCATGGTTTCTCATCCAAATCCTCTCCATCATTAGTGGCAGTCATCCAGGATGCTAGGGCAGGAGACGCTCAAATGTGCTGTTTTCCAATACAACTTTCTGCATATAACCCCCCAAAAGCAGCTTCCCATGATGGGGCTGACTTCCAAGTAAAGCTGTACAAACTTGTGTTCTTGAACTTCAATGAGGTGGGAAATTCTGGGTGTTACAGTCCAAAAACCTCCACAGCTGCACTTCCAACTCTGCATATTGGATCTGCAGCTCTAGGATTGCAGCTGGATGGAATGAAAACATGACCCTTTTTAATGTAAATGTAAATACCTTACCAGTTAATTGATGCTTTCCCCCCCTCTTCTTTTTCTACAAGGGAGGGATGTTGTTAAGTGGATTACTAGTCCAATGTCAAGGAACAATATCAAGTATGTGAGGTGTAGTGAGTAGGAGAGACCTAAGTTCAAATCTTGTCACTGGGGCATGTGTGTGGCAGTGGCAAACCACTCAATGAACTTCTCATATCTCTCAAAATCCCTGTTAAGGTTACTTTACATTGGGAGTGATTAATAATACATTTAGCAGCAGAACCTGCTTCTAATAAATAAGCCACAACAAGTACTTTACTGTGTATGTCTGTATATGCAGCTCCAGTTGTCCCACTTGCAGTCTTGTTCTTTCTCCCCAAACACTGAAAGACACTCTGACTGTTTCTTACATAAGGCTGAAACATCAACCAGATGAGCCAAATGTCCCCCTTAAATAGCTGATTTGAGCAACTGTCCTTTCCTTGGAAACACAGTAAAAGAATCAAACAAGGCTCTGGGTAGATAACTGCATATCGAGCTTGAGTTGTAATGCCATACTACACAGAGAGAGACACAAATATGGATATGTTAATAAATATACATGTAGGTTGTTGTTACATGCCACCATGTCACTTCTGACACGGCAACTCAAAGAACGAATTACCTCCAGAAAGCCCCTAATAGCTCAGCTCATTTGCCCTGCGCAATCAAGGCATTCCCTTGTTGAAACAGTCCATTTCATATTCAGCCTTCCTTTTTTCTGAATGTCTTCCATTTCACGCAGTACTATTGTCTTTTGCAGTCAGTTCTGTCTTCTCATGATGTCCAACATACATATTGTACAAAGTATGATGACCTCTTTAGTCATTTTAGCTATAGAAGATACTACTGTAAATAAATATCTCTAGAAGTCTATGTCATTTACAACCTGTGCCTAAAATCTCTTGAATTTAAGCCCAAAGGCCTGTTCCAACAAGACATTGTATGGCATATATGTATAGTAGATATTAGAGGCTGTTTGCTGTGCATGCCTGTACATACAGCTCCAGTTATCACACTTGCAGTCTTGTGAAGAACAGATTTAAGGAACTAGATTTGGTGGACAGAGTGCCTGAAGAACTTTGGATAGAGGCTCGTAACATTGTACAGGAAGCAGCAACAAAAACCATACCAAAGAAAGGGAAATGCAAGAAAGCAAAGTGGCTGTCCAACGAGGCCTTATAAATAGCAGAGAGGAGAAGGGAAACAAAATGCAAGGGAGATAGGGAAAGTTACAGAAAATTGAATGCAGACTTCCAAAGAATAGCAAGGAGAGACAAGAGGGCATTCTTAAATGAACAATGCAAAGAAATAGAGGAAAATAACAGAAAAGAAAAAACCAGAGATCTGTTCAGGAAAATTGGAGATATCAGAGGAACCTTCTGTGCAAAGATGGACATGATAAAGGACAAAAATGGAAGGAACCTCACAGAAGCAGAAGACATCAAGAAGAGGTGGCAAGAATACACAGAGGAATTATATCAGAAAGATTTGGATATCCCGGACAACCCAAATAATGTAGTTGCTGACCTAGAGCCAGACATCCTGGAGAGTGAAGTCAAGTGGGCCTTAGAAAGCCTGGCTAACAACAAGGCCAGTGGAGGTGATGGCATTCCAGTGGAACTATTTAAAATCTTAAAAGATGATGCTGTTAAGGTGCTACTTTCAATATGCCAGCAAGTCTGGAAAACTCAACAGTGGCCAGAGGACTGGAAAAGATCAGTCTACATTCCAATCCCAAAGAAGGGCAGTGCCAAAGAATGCTCCAACTACCGGACAATTGCACTCATTTCACACGCTAGCAAGGTTATGCTCAAAATCCTACAAGATAGGCTTCAGCAATATGTGGACCGAGAACTTCCAGAAGTACAAGCAGGATTCCGAAGGGGCAGAGGAACTCGAGACCGAATTGCTAATATGCGCTAGATTATGGAGAAAGCCAGAGAGTTCCAGAAAAACATCTACTTCTGCTTCATTGATTATGCAAAAGGCTTTGACTGTGTGGACCACAGCAAACTATGGCAAGTCCTTAAAGAAATGGGCGTGCCTGACCACCTTATCCATCTCCTGAGAAACCTATATGTGGGACAGGAAGCAACAGTTAGAACTGGATATGGAACAACTGATTGGTTCAAAATTGGGAAAGGAGTACAACAAGGCTGTATATTGTCCCCCTGCTTATTCAATTTATATGCAGAATACATCATGCGGAAGGCTGGACTGGAGGAATCCCAAGCTGGAATTAAGATCACCGGAAGAAATATCAACAACCTCCGATATGCAGATGATACCACTCTGATGGCAGAAAGAGAGGAGGAACTAAAGAACCTTGTAATGAGGGTGAAAGAGGAGAGTGCAAAAAACGGTCTGAAACTCAACATCAAAAAAACTAAGATCATGGCCACTGGCCCCATTACCTCCTGGGAAATAGAAGGGGAAGATATGGAGGCAGTGACAGATTTTACTTTCTTGGGCTCCATAATCATTGCAGATGGAGACAGCAGCCACGAAATTAAAAGACGCCTGCTTCTTGGGAGGAAAGCGATGAAAAACCTTGACAGCATCTTAAAAAGCAGAGATATCACCTTGCCAACAAAAGTCCGAATAGTCAAAGCTATGGTTTTTCCAGTAGTGATGTATGGAAGTGAGAGCTGGACCATAAAGAAAGCTGACCGCCGTAGAATTGATGCCTTTGAATTGTGGTGCTGGAGGAGACTCTTGAGAGTCCCCTGGACTGCAAGGAGAACAAACCTATCAATTCTAAAGGAAATCAACCCCGAGTGCTCACTGGAAGAACAGATGTTGAAGCTGAAGCTCCAATACTTTGGCCATCTCATGAGAAGAGAGGACTCCCTGGAAAAGACCTTGATGTTGGGAAAATGTGAAGGCAAGAGGAGAAGGGGACGACCGAGGATGAGATGGTTGGACAGTGTCATCAAAGCAACCAACATGAATCTGACACAACTCCGGGAGGCAGTGGAAGATAGAAGGGCCTGGCGTGCTCTGGTCCATGGGGTCACGAAGAGTCGGGCACGACTAAACGACTAAACGAACGAACGAAGTCTTGTTCTTTCTTCCCAAACACTGAAAGACACTTATATGTGCCCATGGAAGTAACCCACCTTTTTTCCACTCCTTATTTTAAGAGAATTGTAGCTAACAGTTTGTATGTTGGCTCTATGTGTGCTTTGCTCACATACACTGTCTATGGCAATGGTTCCCAGCAGAGATGGGCTATTCATATTCGTAGCCCTGGGGTTACGAATATGAATAGTGGCAACCATAGGTGCCATGGAGGTGCATTCCTCCTTCCCCCCCCCCCCAGAACGGGCCAGTCCACTCACAATTTGGTGTGTGGTGCTCAGCTCTGTTATCACTGAGCCAATCGCGGAAGGAGCTCGGTTGGCTCTTCCCCACCTCCCTGTGCAGCCAACCACTCTTCATCTGAGCAGGAAATCTCCCTGTCCCACCTCCGCACCAGAGTGGTCGGCTGAACGGAAAGGTGGGGAAGAGCTAGCCGGGCTCCTTCCATGATTAGTGCAATGACAATGATGATGATGGAGCTGAATGCCATGCGCTGAACAGTCAACGGACTGGCTGGTTCTGGCGGGGAGGGAATGAACCTCCATGACACCTGTGGTGCCACTATTCGTCTGTGTATCCCTTGGGATACAAATATGAATAGCCCATCTCTAGTTCCCAACCTTGGGTCCCCAGACATTGTAAAACCTCACCACTAACTGTGCTGGCCAGGATTTCTGGGAGTTGTAATCCAAGAATATCTGAGAAGCCAAAATAGGGAAGCACTGGTCTTTGGGAATGAGTGTCTGGAGAAAGTGGAGATTCTTTTGTAAGAAAACAGTTGGTATGAACTGACCCTAAATAAGTATGACACATGTCTGTAAGCTCTGAATGTACACAATCTGTCATAAATGCTATGATTCTAAAGTGTGGAGCAGGTATTTTCGAATAAAAAGCAAAGGAAACAATGGGAAATGCATTGTATGAAAAGAATTGCCTTGGCAGCCACAAGTTTCATTGGTTTTAGAGGGCCAGTTCCAAGAAATAAGGGCTGTGGCAGGCTGTTCCTTACTGTAAGAAAATTGAGAAAGAAAACTGAAAGACACACGGCTTTTCTAATGCATTATACAGAATGAAAACCATACGCAAGTGCCCGAAGAGGTGAAGCTGAAAACAATTAAGGGATTGGCTTGGAACAAATCCTGACATCCATCATCAGCCTCCAATTCTCAGGAAAACCAACAGGTATCACAGTTAGGCAACTGACAAGAGAACTTTGTCTGGAGCTACCGCTTTCATGAAGCTTCTTCAATATATAGTGTTCCCCTTCATTGGCAGTCCATAAAACCGTATCCCCACCAGAGCGTCCTACACTCCCAATTGGGTGTCTCAATGCATAATTGGGCATTTGGGACCCACTCAAGAGAAAGGGAGGGATTATCATGGCATACAGCATTTTCTGCATCCAGACATGGGAAAGACACCATTCAGGCTAATCCTTTCTCACTCCAGGGCTGACAGTTGTGAACAACTGTGTGGAGATCAAGGGAAATCCTATGTGTTACTGCTTTTTTCATCCTCTTGGTTCACACAGTGAACTCATTCATGAATATCAACTCTTTGATGGCTGTGGCACCAAGAGATAATTTAAATGTATGGACCGGTATTGTACTTTCAACACCAGACATTAAATGCAGTATCATGGAATCCATCCAGGGCATATTTAGTGGTCCTATCATATTGTAACACACCTTACATACACCTCCGGCATTCATTTTATAAGAGAGAAAGGTTCACCCCTCTGTCATGTAATAGAACCATTGAGGACCAGCATGTCATCTATGAGGGTATCTGCACTACACAGTTGTTGGTGCTGGGTAGTACAGTATTTAAAAATGCACTGCTCCATCCTTTGGAATTCTGGGAGATGTAGTTTGATGAAGTACCTCAAATTCTGTGCTAGTGCAGTCTCTTGACCTGCTGTAGAGAATTCTTAGTACCTCACAAAGTACAAACCCTATGATTCTACTCTGAAGCCATGACAGCTAAAGTGGTATCAAACTGCTGTAATTATATGTAGTGCAGATTTTGGAGGGCTTCACAGATAAGTTCATGTTTGGAATTTCTCTCATCCAAATATTTGACCAGATTTCAGTTGGTATTCTGTTGTGTACTGTTCCTTTTAAAGCAGATTATTTGCCAGATTCGAGTGACTATTTTATTGGATAATTCTGTAATACCATTTAGGTGTTTATTAATATGCAACCATAATTCCTTTAAGTGACTGATCTTGCCAGCTCCTGGCATTACTGATGAGTGTTACCTGACACGTGTTCCTTTTTTGTTGTTGTCACATAAAAATCTACAGGTAATACAAGATGTTACAGGTGTGAAAACAAAACCAGATGGAGAGAACTGAGCTGTTCAAGAGAATATTATGTAGGTAATAAAAGTTCATCCTGTTTCAACACAGTTTCTGGCAATGTCAGATATCTACAAATTTGAATTAGATTCTGGGCAAGCCAAATGCAAATGTGAAAATGTGGCATGTATTTGTCTAGTCATTCTCTAGATCAATGGTTCCCAACTTTGGGTCTAAAACTCCCAAAAGGTTTCATAATTAGCTGTGCTGACCAGGATTTCTGGGAGTTCTAGTCCAAGAACATCTGGGGACCCAAGGTTAGGGACCACTGCTCTAGATCGTCTCCTAGCCATTCTCTAGAGAATATACATGGCCAACACGATAAATTCTAGTTTGAACCAACAGGATCCAGATTTGGTAAAGTAAATAAAATCCATTTAGATCTGAAGCAGATAAGAAAGAGAGTGGCAGAAAGAATTTCTTGGTATCCTGTTACAGCAGGAGTTCTCAACCTTTGGCCCTCCAGATGTTCTGGGACTTCAACTCCCAGAAATCCTGGCCAGCAGAAGTGGTAGTGAAGGCTTTTGGGAGTTGTAGTCCAAGAATATCTGGAGGCCCAAGGTTGGGGACCACTGATCTAGAGGACTGCAAATTGAGAACCAGTGCATCATGGAGCCCAATAACCACAAAAAATAACAAAAATAACACCACAACCAAAGCAAAGTTAAGCATGATTACATCCGGTTGGTTTTAGTGGAAAAGTTAAAAGCATGTGTTAACTGTGGTTGATCTATGCCATAAATATCGACTCTTAAAGTTTATCCTGTTTTTCTGATAAGATTATTAACATACAACATGCCAAGTGAACAAATTACACAATAAATCAATATATTGGGAAACTTTAGTTCTAAAAAGCAGAAAATTGTATTGAATATATAATTATTATTCCAGCTGGGAGTTTTCATATTGCTAAAGCAGTTACCTGACCCATTAATCATTGTCTTACAGGGGAAACTATTTAATTACAGAAACAAATGAGAAGACGTCAGCTTCCTCCATACACACGATTATGCTCTCTCCTTTCTTCCTTGTTTTGCCCTTCACACTTCTGTTGCACTGGCCCAAAGTTAATATGAGGAAGTCACTGAATTGCTGCTCAAGGAATTCCTTTTCTAGCAATTTCCGTGTATTAGGAAAATGTAATGTATCGGGGGTGGGCCTTTTATCTCCTGTGTTCTTTCAACAGTTGCTGAAAGAGAACCTCTGAAACATTATTTGTGCCTATGAAAAAGGTCTGCATGAAAAATCATGTTTCTTTTGTGCTCCCTCTTTCGTGCAACCTTTTGGTGACCTTTGTATGTCAAATCACCTGAGAAATCTGCTATCTCAAAGTGTCACCTGGGCTGCTGTCAATAACCAATAAGCACCTCTGAGAATGGCAGAAGTTTTGAATATGTCAAATGGCCTGGAATTCAACTAAGGGGGCCTTACTTCACTTGCTCCTTTTGGGATTACTATGTGATGAGCTCCAGGTGTGATGAGCTCCTACATCTTGGATTGCTGCTGGCCTATCTGCCTGCTTTCATCTTGGATATTTTCCAGTGTTTTTTTTATTTTGTTTCCCTTGCTTTTTGGGGTGGGGTAGGGTGAGGATTTCCTCTCTTTATTAGGATTGTTTTTGCTGCTGCCCAGTGGCTTGCTTCAGTTTGCCTCCTTAGAACTCTTTTTTTATCCCCTCTTATCTTCTTGGCGGGCTTTTTTGGGGGGGTTGTCTTTTCTTGGACTATTTTTGCTGTTTCCTGGCCTGCCTACAGCTGCTTGATGGATGAAGCAAAGGCAAGGCGAGGCATCAAGTGGTGAGGGTACAGAAACTTCCGGTTTCACTCAATTTTTTAAAAAATATTATTTTAAAAATATATCCTTTGCATTTATTTTGTTAATGGTGTCCAATTTTTTGGAGGGTTTTGTGGCATGAGTGGGTTGGGGAGTGTACTTTGCAACTCTGCCAGTGTGCCACTGGGCTGTGTAAGTACCTGAATAGGTCTAATTACGATTTTCCTTTCTCATGTACTCTTGCCTGCTTTTGAAGTAGTTTGACTCTTTTACCTTGCCTCTGCTTTTTTGGAGTAGATTTTAAGTATTTTACAACGTGTTTGGTGGGCCCCAAAAACACAAACAGGGAAACATGAAACAAATTACCCAGAAGTACCTGCGCGCGCGAACAGTGCCGGGGCGCGCCGTTGAGCCTCGTGCGCCCTGTTTGCTCCCTCAGCCCGGAAGGACACGGAGAACAGTGTGGCCACGTGGGACAAAGCCAGGGCCGTGACGCTATAAAAGAGCGCCGGCCCTGGAGGTAGTTTCTCTTTCGCGTTGGCAAGCGAAGAGAGACGATCGTCGCTGGAAAGTCTGGTTTGGAGAGGGGTTAGCGGTTCGGGAGGAGGAGGACTCGTGGTATCGGGGGTGATTGGGGCTGAGTGCGTGCGTGTGTGTGAGTGTATGAGAGAGTGAGTTGGGGGGTTGTCGGGGCTGGTGAGCATAGGCAGGGACAGTGGGGGGGTGAGCGCGGCGAGCGCGCCGCGCGAACGGCCCGACCGTCAGCTGTTGGGCGCCTCCCTCCCTCGCTGCGCCGCTCGGACAGCGCTACAGCGGTGTGTGGGTGCCCGGGGGGCAGAGCACTTGGAGGTTGGTGTTCTGCTGGCGCCCCCCCCTCCCCTCCGTTCAGGCCATCAGAGACGGCGAGGGGAGTGGGTGGGCAGGACGGCAGCGGGTCGCTGGCGGCGCGGCTTACCCTGAGGGGCGTGTGGGATTTACACCCCCTCTTTTGTTTGAGGCGACTGGCCTGTGAGGATTGTAGGATTGCCCACCCCCCACTTCTAGCAAGGGATTTGTTATAAAAAAAAAAAAAAAAACAGGAGGAGTGTGCGAAGGAGTTATCCCCTGTTGTCCCCTTCTCCTCGCACAACCTGCAATAATAGGATAGGTGGTGAGGCGTTGTGGAGTGGGGCTCTGGCAGCCATTTTGTGCTATTAGTGTGTGGGCCGCATGGTCTGTGCTCAGCGGCCATTTTAGGTTTTGGTTTCAAAAAAAAAAAGAAGAAGAAGAAAGGAAAGAGGAGGAGGAAAAGAAAGGAAACTTAGTAAGGAGAGCTTTAGCAGGGGGTGACTTAGTTGGGATTTAAAAGTGGGCACAGCAGTAAATAAATAATCGAAATAAATAAATAAATAATTAAAAAAAATATTACAATTAAAAAAAATAAAAAATAAAAAATATTTAAAAATAAATAAATAAATAAAATAAAACAATAAACAGTTTTACAATAGCGGTGTGGTGCCAGGGGGGCAGCTGCCTTCACTGGAGTATTTCCGCCGGGCTATTGGTGGAAGGGTTTGGGATTGGCGATAAATAAGTTAAAATAATAATAATAATAATAATAATAATAATAATAATAATAATAATAATAATAATAATAATAATAATAATAATAATAATAATAATAAATAAATCAATAATTTGAATAGATAGAGGAATACAGAATATTAAACGTTATTACCTCTTCTATTATTGCTGTTGCTTTTAATAGGAACAATAGGAATAAAACCAAAAAAAAAAAAAGAGGATAAAATATTTCAGCAGCTTGTAGGTTTTTTAGGTTGCTAGTTATAATGCCACCAAAGAAAAGGGGAGGAAGAAAGAAGGGCAAAAGCCCCGCTAAGAAACAAGCTGTACCCCAAGAGTCTCCGAATCAGTCTGCGTTTAATGAGGAGGCCTGGGCAATGATTAAGGAATTACAGGCCAAGGTTAGGAGTCTGGAGAGCAATCGATCTGAGAGACAGGCCGGGGGTAGCAGTGAGGTTACCCCACGTCGCTCGATTAGAGAGAATAAAGGACAACGTAAGTCGGATATGAGAAGTAGGAATTTGCAATTAACAAAACATCTTAATGCCATTGAATTGGAGCAGGTACATGATTTTGAGGAACAGAACATGGATGAAGAGTCAGAGACGGCACCATTTGAGGCTTGCGGGCGTAAGCGCATGAGGTTGGATCCTGCAGGCGGTCTTGAGCCGGGAGAAGGAACGTCATGTGGGTATGATCCTTATGATGAGCCTTCCACGAGTGGTCAAGGGGCCGTGGCAGCTTCGGGACCAGTAAGGACAGTGTATGGTGAGTATGAGGGTCCGCACAACACGGGTAGTTCCGGGCCTCAGTGGCCTTGGGGCGGAGGTACACAGCAGCCCGTCACAGCCTCTAGTGCGAATGCGACACCGGGGATAGCTTGGCCTGGTGGTTTTTGGCCCCCGATGGGACCACAATGGTTCGGTTGGGGAATGCCCTTCTCCACCCCGATGAAGACAGGATTGGCAGATGATGGTAAGAGTACGGGCACACATCTGTATCCATCGGTACCCAATACGGGTTACAACACAGTACCTATAGCAGCTATGCCGTACACTGACTATAATTCGCCACTAGGAGACCATCTGACGCCGGCTGTTAAGGAAAAAATTTGGCGTGCAGATTTCATTGATTTTTATGAATTACTGAACCGGGAATTTGAGGTTAAGGAGATTGACAAGGACGATGAGAAGCTGAAGGAAAAGCATAGGCGCAAGAGACCAGACAGGAATTGGACCAATTGGGTTACTGGATTTACAATATATGCGGGGGTGTTGGTAAAAATGCAGCCTTGGAAGGCCTCAGCCCTGTTTCAATATTTTGATATCATGCGTAGGGCAAAGGCTGAATTTGAAGGACAGGCGTGGTTGAGGTATGATGAAGCATTCAGAATGCGGAGCGCAATTTGGCCGGAATTACGCTGGGACGAAACACACCCAGGGCTATGGCTACAGCATATGTCGCCAGCCAAGACAAATCTCGGTGATAGATTTGATTGTGGGCATCTAAACATAAAATATTCCGTTAACACTGGGGCCCGCCAGGGGGCGGGGCAGGCGGTTCAACCCCGTCTGCCCTGTTTTGAATTCAATAATAAGGGGTCCTGTAACAAGGCCCAATGCAAATTTAGACACGAATGTATCTCTTGTGGGGGAAAGCATGCTAAAAGCAACTGCTTTCGGTCAGGAGGACAGCGGCAGAACAGGATGGGTGGAGCCAATAGGAAGTCAGATGGGGGGCCTCCTGGAAAGGGGGCCCACACCAATTAAAATTGATGTATTAAAAAAAGGTTTAGCATTATACCCGAAAAGGGATGATGCTGAATATTTGTATTTAGGTTTTAGGTTTGGGTTTAGAATTCCAGCTTTGGGGGTTAGGAGAGCGTTTGTTGCAAAGAACCTCAAATCAATACTTGGTTTGGAGGGCGTGGTTTTGGAAAAAATCAACAAGGAGGTCAGAGAAGGCAGGGTCTTGGGGCCCTTTAAGGAACCACCTATGGGAGATTTGAGGGTCTCCCCTCTGGGGATTGTCCCGAAAAGAGCCCCGGGTGAATTCAGGCTGATCCATCATTTGTCGTTTCCGGAGGGTGAGTAAGTAAATGACGCCATACCTGAGGAGTTGTGTACAGTTCGTTACACCTCGTTTGACGAGGCAGTACGAATGATTAGAGCTTGTGGTGTGGGTGCGGAGATGGCCAAGGCGGATGTAAAATCAGCTTTTCGGATTTTACCAGTACACCCAACTGATTTTAATTTGCTGGGGTTTCAATTTCAAGGGCTTTATTATGTCGACAGGGCCCTCCCCATGGGATGTTCAATTTCATGTGCGACCTTTGAGAAGTTTAGTACTTTCGTGGAATGGTGGATCAGACAACGGATGGGCTGTAATAGCACATCACATTATTTGGATGATTTTCTTTTTTGTGGCAAGGCCAACTCGGGCAGATGCCAGAGATTTTTAGATACATTTAGGGAGTTAGCTTCCGAGTTGGGTTTGCCATTAGCGGAAGAAAAAACAGAAGGGCCAAATACGACTCTGACCTTCTTGGGGATTGAATTAGACACAATAATGCAGACTTCGCGGTTGCCTCAGGACAAATTAAAAAACATTAGGAATATGGTGCGTACATTGGCTACAAAAAGGAAGGTGAGCTTGAAGGAATTACAAGAGGTGGTGGGCCACTTAAATTTTGCATGCAAAGTGGTAGCTCCAGGAAGGCCCTTTTTACGTCGACTTTGCAGCGCCATGTCAGGATTGAAGAGGCCATTTCATAGGACTAGGGTTACAAATGGCATTCGAGAGGATTTAAGGGTGTGGGAACGGTTTTTAGATCAATTTAATGGGACATCATTCTGGAGGTCGGAAATCAGCTTAAAGGCAGATGTCCAGGTAAATTCAGATGCGGCTGGTACTCACGGGTTTGGGATTTATTTCAAAGGTAGGTGGTGTGCAGGAACGTGGCCGGAGGATTGGCATAGGCAGGGTATAACGAAGGATCTGACGTTTTTAGAATTTTTTCCAATAGTAGGAGCACTGTGGCTGTGGGCAAGGGAGTGGTCCAATGCAGTAGTGCGTTTTTGGTGCGACAATCAGGCTGTGGTGTTTATCGTCAATAACCTGACGTCACGTTCAGAGAGGGTGATGAGATTAGTTAGAGCGTTTACGTTGAGGGCGTTGCAGTTTAATATTGTGGTGCATGCCCGTCATGTTCCGGGCATCGATAACAGCATAGCCGATGCTCTTTCACGCAAACAGATGCGGCGGTTCAGGGAGTTGGCACCGGAAGCCAGAGATATGCCAGAGGTGCTTCCAGCAGAGGTATGGCAGATTGGCGTTCGGAGGCGTCGAGAGCGATAGGTATGGCACTCGCCCCGAGAACGTGTAAAAAATATGGGGCCGCCAGCGCGGAGTTTGCAGAATTTAGGAGGTTGAGGGAATTAGAGCAATTGTGGCCGGCACCGGTGGAGCACATTCAGCAGTTTATTGTGGCGTTGCACTGGAAGGGACTGACACCGGGTACCATTAAAGGCAAGTTGGCGGCTTTGGGTTTTTACGCTAAGGCAAATGGTATTAGGGATTTGTCGGGGGACTTTAGGATCAGGAAGATGTTGGAGGGCTGGTCTCGGGAGATGGGAGAAAAGCAGGACAATAGAACTCCAATGTCACCGGCGATTCTCGAACGGCTGGGCGATTTATGGGGTACGCTGTGTAGGGATAGGTATGAAGAGGCTCTTTTTCATGCAGCTGCATTGTTAGCCTTTTTCGGTGCCATGAGAATTAGTGAATTGGTGGCTTCAGGTAAAGGGGACGTCTCGAAGAAAGCCTTGCAGATGGAGGACGTAGCAGTTGAAGAGGGACAGGTGAGGATTAGATTGAGAAGATCTAAAACGGACCAGCGGGGGCTTGGTAGTATGATTATTTTGGGACAATGCAGCAAAAAGAAAATATGTCCAGTAAAAGCATTAAGGGAATTTATGATGCTCAGGGGGGTTACCAGTGGCTATTTCTTTCAACACAATAACGGAATACCTCTCACGAAGTACCAATTTTGGAGGATAACTGACATGGCGCTGGAAAGAGCGGGGATTAGCGATATGAGATTTGGCACTCATTCGTTTAGGATAGGGGCAGCTTCAACAGCAGCTGCTCTGGGATATGATGTTGATAAGATTAAACGGTTAGGTAGATGGTCATCGAAGTGTTACAAGAAATATATCAGGCAGCTACCTAACGTGTAGGCAGTGTTTTGTTTTGTCTTTCAGATGGCGAGATGCTGGAGGCTCGGAAGAACGTCTTGATTATCGGCCATAGTTATGTATACTGGGCAGCGCGTTATGCTGCATCTTCCCGATGGGGAAGCAATTTGGGGCTTGGTGCCCTGGCAACTATATCTTGGAAGGGCATGCGTGGCATGCAATGGGTGCAATTTGGAAGAATGGCCTCGTTTGGAAGCACTCCTCCAGACATCTTGGTTGTACATTTGGGGGGCAATGATTTGCCCCGGTTGCCTGGGAAGGCTTTGATATTGGATATTCTGAGGGACCTGCGCAGACTGCACATGTTATACCCCGCCATGCGGATAGTCTGGTCCACAATCATACCGCGTTTAACTTGGCGGGGGGCACGTAACATGGTAAAAATTAACAAGGCGCATCGCCAGGTCAATAAGGAAATTTGCAGAGGCGTCAGCGGAGGCGGCCTCGGATCTGTGGTGAGCCATCACAGAATCCATATATCCAATGTGGAATATTTCCGTGATGATGGTGTCCACCTGTCGGAGGCAGGTTTGGACATTTTTTTGGAAGATGTTAGAGGGGGCCTGCTGTCGGAACTTGGTTTGTCTGGTGGGCACATGGGACATAGCCGATGCTAGTCCTCATGCTTTGGCGGGTAGTGCGGGAATAACTGTCACGGTGTCTCCCTTTGGTAATTATAAATAATTAACAACGCTCCAGTCCTGACGGTTTCTGCGGATCGTGCGATTACAGGACCGAAGGCGACTGAGGTGCTTGCACACTTACGAACCAAAGGTCATCAAATACAATGGCTAGAGGTTCGGGGTGTTATTAGGCCTTATAGGTTCCTCCGGTCATCAGACAGCTGGAACCTGGGGCCTGGGACTCGCCCATTGACGATATGGAATTATTTGGAGTTATTTACCCGCACTACCGCAGGCCCCCTCAAGTTTGGAACTGGTTCTTTTTACTGGTTCTTTTTACAGGTTAAAAATTAATTAACGTTAATAAAGTGTGGCCCATAATTTAATACCCAAGTTAGTTGTCTGCGTCATTATTTCCGGGCTTGGGGAGCAAGTACCTGCGCGCGCGAACGGTGCCGGGGCGCGCCGTTGAGCCTCGTGCGCCCTGTTTGCTCCCTCAGCCCGGAAGGACGCGGAGAACAGTGTGGCCACGTGGGACAAAGCCAGGGCCGTGACGCTATAAAAGAGCGCCGGCCCTGGAGGTAGTTTCTCTTTCGCGTTGGCACCCACCCGCCCAACCCCTTTTTCTAGTGTGATAGTGGTCGCCAGTTTATTGGGGCCGGATAGGAATTTTTGACCTCTATCCTGATTGGCTGATGGATGGGGGGATTTTTCGCCTATCCCACACTGGAAGGGGGGTTTCTTTGTTTGGGCAAAAAAATTTTGATGGTGGATTCTTTATAATCGGTCACACGGGCGGGTAGTGCGGGAATAACTGTCACGGTGTCTCCCTTTGGTAATTATAAATAATTAACAACGCTCCAGTCCTGACGGTTTCTGCGGATCGTGCGATTACAGGACCGAAGGTGACTGAGGTGCTTGCACACTTACGAACCAAAGGTCATCAAATACGATGGCTAGAGGTTCGGGGTGTTATTAGGCCTTATAGGTTCCTCCGGTCATCAGACAGCTGGAACCTGGGGCCTGGGACTCGCCCATTGACGATATGGAATTATTTGGAGTTATTTACCCACACTACCGCAGGCCCCCTCAAGTTTGGAACTGGTTCTTTTTACTGGTTCTTTTTACAGGTTAAAAATTAATTAACGTTAATAAAGTGTGGCCCATAATTTAATACCCAAGTTAGTTGTCTGCGTCATTATTTCCGGGCTTGGGGAGCAACTGAGAATACCTCCCCACAAAAAACAAGACACCAACCCAAAAAACAAAAATGTTGTGGCACCTTAAAGACGGTTATGTTTTAATGCGAACTTTCTTGGCTCAAGTCCATTTCCTCAGGCACTTTCAGGCTGAAGAACTGGACTTTCTCTAGAAAAGCTGACATTAAAATATAGCAATTTGTCTTTAGGGTGACATAATGCTTGTGTCTTTTACTTTTTCATTTGACAGTGACGATGATCTTTAGATTTTCTTACAGACACTAACAGAGCTACTTTTTTGAAACCAAAACTGAGAAGGGCTCCTTTTGGCAAATACCTGGAGTGATCAATCTCCAAAGACGTATTTTAAAAATTGATTTCGATGGGATATAAATTCACCTAACTGTGCATTTGCTTGTGATTGCTGCCTTAGCACATGGAGGTTGTTATGTCTCAGAAACAGAAATGTTAGAAATTGCCTCCAGATGTGCCCCATGTGGGGGCAAACTGGGTCTGAGTTTGGCCATGTGTATTTATTCCTGCTTTGTTGCATGTGTTATCAAGCATCTTTGTTTTCAGGAAAGAAAACAAAGCAAAACCAGAAGAACAACAACACAGACGTTGCAGGATTGATGCAGTGAGCTTTGCAACTGCTATGCTTGGCATGCTGGCACTCCACTAATGTATTTTTCTTGTAAATCTCACACAAATTGATTTCATTAAAGCATGAGAGAAATGTCACAGGCATTTTCAGTGATGTGGAAATCAGCCCTGGACCTTTTTCTAAACAAGAAGAGAAATTAGTTCACATTTTAAACATGAACCCTTGCAGGTTCATTATTTACTTCTGGCATTGTTTCCGAAGTCGCTCATTTATCACAAACCAGGTACAAGCAGGATACTTGTCTTCCCTTTTAAAATGATATATGTGCATACATAAATAATTTACCTTGCCAAAAATATGTCAGAAAAATTATGATTTCCAGGGCTAGTGTTGAAACAGTGCCAAATCCAAAGTTTTGTAAATTAGGCCCTAAGTGTGAAATCCCTCCAGCTGTTAGAAGGATCCCATGTCTAATTATATTCATAGGATTTTTTTTTAAGCAGAACCCTTTTTCAGTTTAAAGCATCCAGAAGGTGCATGGTGTGTATTCACTTGCAGGCCAGGTCCCAAGAATTCTCTTGAAAATGCAAAGACAGTGAAAAGAGAAACAACAAACCAAAACAAAATAGGCCATCCACATTCTTGTTGGGGTTTTGCAAATGTTTTCCCGTGTGTCTTTCCTTGTTTTTGCAGCATTTCTATATAAGCTTGATTTACAGTATTGTGCCCACCCCAGTCTTTCCAGATGCTGTGAATGGCTTATATGTAAGAAAGTGTCCATTATGTTGTTTTAAGTATCTGTTACTATGAAAGGCTGACACAACAGCTGCACTACAGCAATAGACTCCTATGGGGATAAAATGTTTACTTGTGTGTTCTGCTTACATTTTATGTTCTGATCAATTCCAGAAGCTTTTCGCTGCCTCCTAAGATCCTTTTAGCTCTGGGATGATGTAGTTGGACATTCGAGTGGGACTCAGTCTTTTGGGATGCAAGCCTGCACTAATTTACCACAGAGTAACTGCCACTGAATTTCCTGAAGGAATTTTGGACGTCTAATTAAAAAACAAACACTTTCCATCAAATCCCTGAAGATATTCTCCACCAGGGTGCTCCAAACTAATTTTGACCCTTTAAAACATTTTTGGGGGTGAAATACAGTAGGATGTTAGAGATATACAGAAGATCCTTGAGGACTTTCACCAACCACCAAAATTATTATTGGCTCTCCCTGAAATTTATCCTGTTGAAACAAACTCTTCAAAATTCATTTCACAGTTTTCTTTCATCACAGACAACAAGCTGCAGCAATAGCACATACATAAAGACAGCTTAGTTCTGATCACAGTGCTGCCTCTTGGTGGATGAACAGCATTACACTTGCATGAGCTGCACTGTAAAACAGATAAAATTTTCCACTGTGACTGTAACAGAAAACTTTAACAGTAATCTTGGTCTTCCAGTGATAGCTGGGGACATGCTCATAACTAAGCAATCAGATATGTAAATACTATTATTTTACCCTGTTATGGAAAATAAAACTGATGTTTTTTTCAACTTCTGTTTTGGTCAGTTCTCTGGTATTGACAGGAATAATTTAATATGGAATTGGAAGTTTTGTTTGTGCAGGCATAGTATTCAGCTGCAGAAAACATCTGCAATTTTCCATACCTCTCCAAATTTTCCAAAGCAAATATCATGTAAAATATATACAAAAATATGTACGTGAAGGAATATTGTGTACAAATCACACACGTTTGTGGGAATTGCTTGGAAAAATAAGCATATTAAGGTAAATGTGTACTAAGATGAGCTTAATGGAAGTAGTCTGTGAAAAAATGTGTACTGTTCACATGGACATTTTAACAAACATTTGCAAACTGATATGAAAATGTGACAAAACAAACCCTGTCCTTCAGGAAAAACCCACAAGTTTCAGAAAATGAAACAAAGAGTTTTTTCCAGCCCTAGAGAAAATGATTTGTCCACTCCCATTTTGCAATAGCAAAATACAGGAAGTATCTCTAATGTGAGCCATAAGCAAATAAGCTGGCCACGTTTTCAAATCCTTTGTCTTTACTGAAGAAAAATTGTCAGAACAATTATGTGAAAGTGCTATCCTTGTGGTTTGTTTGTTTGTTTGTTTGTTTGTTTAAAAACATGTTACACTTAGGAGTTATATTGTTTACCATGGGCACTTTTAATGAGTTCAAAACCCTAGAAGGTCATCAGAAAGTGGTCAGCATAATGTGGGAGAAATGTATTACTTTGAAGGCACTGACAGACCTTGAATAGGCATTTTGGACAAATAGCTTCATCTAAATTGTTTTATTCACCCACCAGATAGTAAGAGCCTTTGAACTCAATGGTCCAAATCTTGTCGGCCAACTTTGTGCATGCACAGGCCAATGATATCAATAGGCACATACTTTAATTTAAATTGTTCTATCCACCCACCCAGTCGTAGGTTCTGAGGATCCCTGGGAATCACTTTTGAACTGATGAAACCTTTGGGAGCCTTGGGATAGGGAGACAGCTGAACATTATTGCTGGAGGTCCTGCTACCAGGATTGGGCTCAGCAGCAATGATTTTAGGATTGATGCAAAAGTGATGTCAAAGGGAATATACTCTTTCTGTTTCAGAGACAACTCCTTTTGGAGACCCTTTGAATTATGTAGGCAATTTCAGCAGAAAGAGCAAATAAGGATAAAAGCTTCTGTGTCTGTAGCTACGAGGAAAAAGACTTATAGCGTCATTGTTAGCTGCTGTGCAGGTGTCACGATGGATTTTTTTCTTAAGAAACCTAACAGGTAAGCTGAAGTCTATTAGAGGATCTTGAATTAAAAGAAGGTTTTGGACATTTCTTTTAACGAATAATAATGAACCATAGCAGGAGAATTTACTTCTTAATCTCTGTCTTCCATTGCTTCACCAACTGAGTCATTTGAAAGGGACGGAAGAAACAGAAAGTACTGTGAAAATAATGC
The DNA here is from genome assembly GCF_051106095.1 of Pogona vitticeps. Taxonomy (NCBI): domain Eukaryota; kingdom Metazoa; phylum Chordata; class Lepidosauria; order Squamata; family Agamidae; genus Pogona; species Pogona vitticeps. Next base: position 83,240,715 of record NC_135783.1, on the reverse strand, counting down.
ATACAAGCACATGGCACACAGCTATGTCTGGTTTGGTAAAAGCAATTGAGGCTGGAACTGGTGTGGCTTCAAAAGATGGAAAGTTCATTCTCTTAACATTGCTGGACCACATTCCCAAACATGTCAGCTCCAACCACATTCTCTAAAAAAGGATGCCTCCAGCGGTTTGTTGAAAAATCCTGTATCCACAAGAAGTGCCAAACTTGCTAATGCCAAGAATAGCACCATACTGGTGATACTGTTAAAAATAATTCTAATTTCTTAATCATATTATATAGTATTTATATTTATATACTATAAATTTATAAACTATATATTTATAGCACCTCAATTAGAGTTCTCCTCAGACCTGGCTATTCCTAGCCAGTGGGGCGGGACCATGTGAACAAAAGAGCTGAAAGGTCTGAAGAACAGAAGGTTGAGGGAGACAGCTCTGCAGTATGGGATCTGGGTGGCAGATTCTATTACACGATAACTTGATTTTTCAGGACCTACCAGCTCCCACAGCTTGAACCAGATGGGAGTTTGTCATATGTGTAGTGAGAGCCACCATAGATCTAAGTTGTAGAGATAGTAGCAAACCAAGTAAGGAATACACCATATCCCTGTATCCCTTTGAATGCAGGGACTGAATTACATACCCTTTTATCAATGCCTGTAGTTCCCTATGCCAATGGATTATCCTACAGACAACACCCCAGCAATGGACACAGAGGTGAGAAAACCTAAACGGAAGCCTCAGTTAGGTGGCAGAGTACTTGCCTGACAACACAGGGCCTCCATTCTTCAAGCTGTTTTATAGAACCAGCCCTGAGTGTTTTGGGTTGAGAGTCTCCAGCAATGTGGCTGCAAAGCAGTTTGTAAGGACCCACTGCTTATGCCTGATTAGTGCTTGGACAACATACCTACTGCACAGTTCTTAGCTATAGCTATCTTAGAGATAACCCCGCCCCCCGGTGTTTCAGCAATTGAATCCTAGCATCTGACTTCAGTATTCATTTCCTTTTTCTTACCTTGACGTTGACTAGTTTCTAGGCTAGTAAGAAAAAGACCCTTCTGTATTTCATCCATTTGTACTAGAACTAGGTGTCAGTGTTTTAAATTTGGCATGTTTCAATTTTGCTTCTTTCATGATTTGGCAACTATCAATATATCTGACCACCTTTTTTGACATGAAGAATGTAGTAACTGTTCAAATACTCTGCCTCCATTCTCTTCATGAGGATTAGGCTTATCATACTGACTGATTTGCCCAGAATGTCCTGATTATGGCCTCACCTTGTTCCCAGTGTCATGACTGAGAATGTGACATTTTATTTATTTTTAATTTTATATCTCCAACTGATATCTCCAACTCACCATGGAGCCTTTAGGCCTCACCTCCCCATAGCAAACAGGAAGGGAGGTCACCCCAGTCAGAGATCGATCAGGCTGAAACTAGTTCTGAATGAGCAAAGATGCTTCTGGTTGTTTTGGGAAATGGCTTGCTTAGTTCTCTGTATGAGGGAGTGATGGTGGGGAGATGATGGGGGAAGTAGTGACAGGGACAGCAGGAAAGCTTGACTGTCATGTTAGTCTAGCAGTAGATAGTGCTGACATGATATGGCACCAAATGTGGTGACAAATTCCAGAAATGGTGGCACACCATCTTGAAGGCTGGGTTATCACAAACTACAAGCATAGAAAATGATCACTATACTTACCTTGCACACATGCACACTGCATGGAAATGACATGAAGAAATACCTCTTGCATTTCATAACCTGTGGCCTGACTGTTTACATTTCCCTCATCTATACTTACATAAATATATATCTGCCAACTGCAGATGACACTTCATGGATTTAAAGTGGACTCTACTCCATGAAATGTTATGCCAGAATAAACTGTGGTCTTTATGCTGCTTCAAGACACTTGCTTTATTTTTGCAGCCAGCTATGTAATGGTGTTATTTTAGCTGGTTCTTTGTAAGGAACCAGTTGTACTGTTCACTGTCCGTTTTATTATACGTAGTCTCTTCTCAACCTGATAATAATAATGTCCCCCCATGCCCCTCATTTCTCTACACGCACTGATTTATAAAGGGCCTAGGAAGAGGTCATGTCTGCAGGCTTACAATATAAAATAACACTGGAGAAATAATGTTGTGTGTGAAATGTCACTTGCCACAGTATCTCACAGGGAAGAAGAGGAACCTGTATGAGAGAAATAGTTTGAAGATAAGGTGTCGTAATATTTCAGGCTTTAAGGCAAGCAGAGAGATTTTATATTTTGTACCTAGCAAAGAAGGGTCAAGATGAGAGAAGCTTAGTAAAAAAGTTACTACAAAATGTTTTGTCTCTGAACTCACACTGTGCTAAATTGCAATATTCGTATGTTTGTAAATATAAGGATTTGTGATATTTTAGGTTTAGCACAGTGCAAAGCCTACTATTTGAGCTGTAAGAAACAGAAAATGTAAGTTGCCCTTTTTTACATTATTCCAGAATGTAGCAGTGGTTATTCTGTTGGGAAATTCTGGGAGTTGTAGTCCAAAAATATAAGTTGTGTAGTTCTATAGTCATGTTTTTTTAATATAGTAATATATCTTGTTTCAATCCGCAGTATTTCTAGTTCACAGTTAATTGGGTTTATTAATGCAAATCTGTTTCTTACTGGATTTTAAATTCATCAGGAACAGTGTCTAAATTATATTTGGCACTATGATTGTTTTAATGTTCTTTTTCAGCTTTGCTCTATTTATTATTATGTATTTGATTTTTATACCACCCATCTGGCAGCCAAGGCCACTTTGGGATGTTTACAACAAAAGTAAACAGCAACAGTAACATAGTGACAAAGGTATATAACAACAGTCAAATAAAACTCTAATGTTGGATATTAACAACTTGTGGTCTGTTTGGGCAGAGAGAATGCAATTTCTCCATCTCCTGCTTCCAAGAGTTTGCGTACCGTGTTTCGCCGAAAATAAGACAGGGTCCTATATTAGGTTTTGCTCTAAAAATGCATTAGGGCTTATTTTCAGGGGATGTTTTATTTTTATTTTTTCATGTACATTTATTCAAATACAGTCATGTCATCTTCTGCTTGCTGAACAATGGTGGAGGATGGGGTTTCACTTAACTGGGGTTTATTTTGGGGACAGGGCTTATATTACGAGCATCCTGAAAATCATACTAGGGCTTATTTTCAGGTTAGGTCTTACTTTGGGGAAAATAAGGTAGTCTATGTGATTTTTGTATTGACCATTTGATAATGTTCACATGTATAACCATCTGTTCGATTGCTTGAAACATGTATTTGCAACAAACAGGTTGTTGGCTTCACAGAATTCTCTGAGTCATTCTCCTGCTTAATTTGCACCCTTGTCCAAATTTTCCAGCAACATTTTGTCTGGCGTTGTTCTCTGCTTTTGCATTCCAGCCACCTATGATTATAAACTTGTCTTGTTTTGGTATGTGATACTTGCATAAAAGCTTTCAACTTCATTTTCCGTAGCATCAGTATTTCAAGCGTAGATTTGAATGGTGGTTATGTCGATAGGTTTTCCACAGAGCAGACATCTAGAGACAGTCATGACACAGTGGTTAAACTGCAATATTGTAGTGCTCATGACCTGATTCTGATCCCAACAGCTCAGGTAGCCAGCTCAAGACTCACTTATCCTTCCATCCTTCCAAGGTCAGTAAAATGAGAATCGCTGTGAAGGGAGGGGGCAATGTGTAGCCTGCATAATTATGAACCGCCCAGAGAGTGCATTAATTGCTAGGGGGTGGTATATAAGCAGCACACTCTGCCTTTTGTTATGCTTTTAGGGGGTCTTATTTTCATGGTGTTCACCAAATTTCCAAATACCTGAGTGTCAGGGCACCACATGCAGCAGCTCTAACTGGAATCACACTTTATTTCTTACATACAATTTAAAATTAGAATTGATGGAGCTGCCTTGCTGCCATCTCTTGGATTAAAAAGATTTATTTAATTTAATTTTTATTTCAAATCATTCTATTTATCTCCTGCTCTATCCTTTCAGAAAAATCACATCCTTTATTTTGCTTTTCTTGGACCCCGTTCTTTAAGAAAATACACATCTGGATAGCAAAACCACAACATTCCGCACCAGTCCTGAAAGAATGCACAGCACGGAAGCTGGCTGATTTATTTTATTTGATTTTACTTTACTTTTTTGCTTCTAGAAGGAATGTTAAGTGTTTGCATGCATAGTTCTCCAAGCATTCAACACAGAAACTTTTCAAAGGGTATGTAAATGAGGCAGATGTAGTTGTTGACAAGCAGCTGTGTTTGGCGCATTGTACATGTAGTATTGGAGGTTTTTATCTATTCAAAAAACTGTAAATGAGGGAACGAAGAGAAAGAGGGGAGGCTGTAGCTTTAAGCCAGACAGACATCCGCCCGCTGTTCTGCTCCTGTGTAGTTAATCAATGTCAGATCCTCAAGATTGCTTCAATTGGTTCATACCTATTGCATTTCAGTTCTCTCTTTCTGAATGGCTGATTTCCTTATTTACTCACTACAAAATATAAACAACCATTACAATGTAGATAAGGGAAAATATGCAATAGAGTATCCCAGTGGCAATGAAATAAGTGTGTGATTTGCCAGTACAAATTTGCATCTTAGTGAAAAAAAAGAAAAGTAAGATAACACACTTTTTTTTTCCAAAGGGCATACAGACGTTTGGGGATACAACTTTAATGGTGTGATCAGATCAGGATCGATTTTGCCTTGAAATTTATTCATTCAAATGCAAATCAAGTACATTATTTATTTATTTATTTATTTATTTATTTATTTATTTATTTATTTATTTATTTATTTATTTATTTATTTATTTATTTATTTATTTATTGTGTTTATTTATTGTGTTTATTTATTGTGTTTATTCCTTGTTGTGCATCTGGAAATGTCCCTCAGTGGCAAGCATTATCAATGAGAACCAGACAGGACAGGCCCCACCCTCAGGTTTACAGTCTGAAAATATATGACAGAAAAGGAAAGCCAACCTAGTTGGATGCCATGCATGTGTGACTACAGACTTCAAAATACATTATTTACTGAGTCAAATAAAGGTACAGCTACATAGCTGGAAATGTCCATTGTGAAACTGCACCTGGAAAGTTGAGCTTTCCTAGATAAATTTGCTTTAGCAGGAGAAGAGGAAATTGGCAATCAACTCTTCTTTGCAGCTTGTTAAAGTAACAGTGCTCTAGTTAACTAGATTTGCAGGACATGTGGTTACAGAAGAAGTATAATAACAAGCTGCAAAGAAGTGCTGATCAGCAATTTACTCCTCACTCTTTCTTTTTCCCACTGGTCTCCTATGTGCCCTATCTCAATAGTGCTAAAACAAGCCAGAAGGAAGGAAGGAAGGAAGGAAGGAAGGAAGGAAGGAAGGAAGGAAGGAAGGAAGGAAGGAAGGAAGTGAGGTAAGGTGACCAAACCAACTGACAGAAAATGCAAAGGAAATCAGAACCAGCTACAAGCCAAATTTAAAAGGAAAAAGAGGCTCGGCTGCATATAACAGCCACATACTGCTAACTTGCTTCCAACTTACAGGTAAGTGTCTATGACCAGTGGAAATTTTGATTCCCTTGGGTTCAGCCCCTGTGCTGGGAACATTTGGTGATCCCAATCTGGCTTGAGGCCACTTGTGTCTCCACAGGCTCTTTCTAGATTACAGTGACCCAGCTTTGAAAAAAAAAAGTCCAGGCTAGCAGGATTTCTGGTGTGTCTCATTTAATTAGCCAAATATCTGCTGGAACGTTTCTTCCTACATCACCGTTCCTGTGACTTAACATAATCCAGAGGGGGCATCTGGGGGCATCATCTAAAGAGCCTAATGAACAGACTATCTGTCTTCTAATCCCTTGCAACCCCCATGGAGTTTAACCACTCCCATGATGTCCTCCTCTTTCAGATGGATGGATGGATGGATGGATGGATGGATGGATGGATGGATGGATGGATGGATGGATGGATGGATGGATGGATGGATGGATGGATGGATGGATGGATGGATTTGAAATTATCACCCTGTCCATCCAGTGGCTAGGGCACTGTTCTAGGTGGTTTAAAATATCATACCAATAACAGAAATAAAATTCAGTAATAATTTCATTAATCAACATCAACTTAAAGCAGCAAGCAAAAGAGACTTAATCCCATACTAACTATAAATACGAGAAAACAAATGATGGTGGTAGAAGAGAGACACAACAGTCATATATATATCTGGGGGTAAGGGGCAGGGATAAAGCCATGAAAGGCCTATGTAAATAGTCATGTCTCCATTTGTTTTCTGAAGCGGAGGAGGAAAAGAACCAATCACACATCAACTGGTAATCACTCAACAGAAAAACTTGCAGAGGCACAGGTGTGTTTAATGAATGTTGTCTCATGATTGGATTTCTTGGCTATAGAATTCTTGGGGGAAAACTAAAGGTCCCATGTCTAGCCCACTTTGCAGTTTGGGAAGAAGCCATTTTAACCATCAGTAATAATCTTCCCACCATTCAGTGTGTGCTACACATTTTCTTACACACTTCCTCCACATATAGTTTTTAAACCACTAGTATGTCTCTTCTTATTCACCATTTTTGTATGCTGAAGAGGTCAACTTTTGCTTTTCTTCAGAGTCCTTCTCAAAAGGCAGTCTTTTTCCAACCCATTGATAATTTTGACTACTCCTTTTTTTCAATTCTTCCAGTCCAAAATATCTTCCTTTTAAAGGTGTAGCAACCAAAATTGTATATAGTATTCCAACTCAGGTCTCATTACAGGTATGCACACGGGCATTATGACACTGTCAATTTAATTTTAAATTCCTTTTCTAATTATATTCATCATGGGCTTTACATTTTTAACAAGCTTACACAAAGGAAGCCAATATTTTTATAAAGCTCTCCAGTAACTGCACACCTTGTTTGATATTTCATCAAGCAATACTGGCTTCCAGTGTTCAAACCAATGAGTACAACAAGACCAAGATGGAAAGGAGCTAAAACTGGATCTACACTTAGTGAACAATTTCTACAGGGCTTCTCTAAATATGTCTAAGTCTAAATCCATGTCTCAGTATTTGTTTTATTTCCTCTGCCAAAGTTCAAATGATTTAAATAGCTTTAAATTATATTGTGTTCAATATACTATAATTTTATGTACAAGGACTTCCCCAATATACCTTGACTTACAATGGCTTCTCCTTTAGCTCTTCCGCTCCCACAACACACTTCTGGATACAAGCCTGATTTCATTTAACGGGACGCATCTCACTTGCTACTGTTCTCAAATATGTGTACCTATTTTGACTCATCAAATGCCTGAGTGGAAGTTGCAAACTCTTCAGTCTCAGCGTGGTAAGCGTACATCTATGCATACTACCGAACTGGAAAATTGCTGTCTTAAGGCACATAAAGTGTATTCCTCCCTAAAGAGCCACTTACATCATTAATCCTCCTTTTATAGCATCGCTTTTTTTCTGAACAGTTATTCCAATTTCCCTGAACTTACAAGTGTCAGGTCTCCAACAGGATAGATCCTGTTCCATGTGGAACGCCTTTGTAGCAGATTGTTAAACAAATGCCATAAATAAATTACAAGTCTACTTTTTCAGGAAATAATGTTTTTCTAAATACAAAACCTTTGGTGTATTTCTGGTTTGCTTCACTCTCATCTTGAGGGTTAGAAAGAGTTCACTAGATTTCATCTTAACTCTTAACCTTTTCAGGATTTAGAATTCCAGAAAAGCACAGGAATACTTTATTTTTCGTACTGCAAGTTTTTACAATGTAAATGTATGCACTGGTGAGCTGTATCTTTTCAAAAGTGAACAAGGGCCATTTTCACTGGTAATAAAAATTTAATTACTGCTGTTTTCAGTTTTTTTTACTTCTTCAGCAAGTTCTCAGAAGTGAGAAAGTGATATGACAAGTTTAATCATGACAGGAAAAGTTTATTGTTGTTGTCATTGTTGTTGTATCTAAGATAATGATAATATATCAGACTTTTATTCACTCTAAACCTGCTGCTCTATTTAAAGTTCTTTTATTTGAGGACAAACAATAGAGGAGACAAAAACTTTGAAATTTAAAGGGGATAAAACATCATGCCTCTGAACATGGATTGCATCACAGCTTTAGTGACTATGCAGCCAGCTTACAAATGAATACCAAACTCATCTTCCAGTGTGCAACAGGCAAAAGCTAGCTAGTTCATAGTTTCCAAATCTATGAAAATCCTGAGGTAGGAAACACATGATCTCATTACAGAACTGCCATCTCCTCTGTTTCCATTCTGAGCAACATTACTATGGTGCCAAAATAATTTTAGGCTTTTAATATTATCTAATTGGTAGAGTCCCCTTCATGGATTGCTGCCTTGTCATGGCAAAGGGGCTTGAGTAATTCAGAGAAGCTATGGACTATGCCATGCAGGGACACCCAAGACGGATAGGACATAGTGGAGGGTTCGGACTAAATGTGATCCACCTGGAGCAGGAACTGGCAAGCCACTCTAGTATCTTTGCCAAGAAAACTCCATGGACAGAAACAAAAGGCTAAAAGATATGATGCTGGAAGATGAGCCCCTCAGGTCGGAAGGCGTCCAGCATGTTTCTGAGGAAGAGCGGAGGACAAGTACAAGTAGCTCCAGAGCTAATAAAGTGGTTGGGCCAAAGCCAAAAGGACCTCAGCTGCAGACGCGCCTGGAAGTGAAAGGAAAGACCGATGCTGCAAAGAAAAATACTGCATAGGAACCTGGAATGTAGATCCCAAGCCGGAATTAAGATTGCCAGAAGAAATATCAACAACCTCAGATATGCAGATCATACCACTTTGATGGCAGAAAGTGAGGATGAATTAAAGAACCTCGTAATCAGGGTGAAAGAGGAGAGTGCAAAAAACGGTCTGAAGCTCAACATCAAAAAAACTAAGATCATGGCCACTGGTCCCATCACCTCCTGGCAAACTGAAGGGGAAGATATGGAGCCAGTGACAGATTTTACTTTCTTGGGCTCCATGATCACTGCAGATGTTGACAGCAGCCACAAAATTAAAAGATGCCTGCTTCTTGGGAAGAAAGTGAGGACAAATCTAGACAGCATCTTAAAAAGCAGAGACATCACTTTGCCGACAAAGGTCTGCATAGTCAAAGCTATGGGTTTTCCTGTAGTGATGTATGGAAGTGAGAGCTGGACCATAAAGGAGGTTGAGTGCTGTAGAACTGATGCTTTTGAATTGCGGTGCTGGAGGAGACTCCTTAGAATCCCCTGGACTGCAGGGAGAACAAACCTATCAATTCTGAAGGAAATCAACACTGAGTGCTCACTGGAAGGACAGATCCTGAAGCTGAAGCTCCAATACTTTGGCCATCTCATGAGAAGAGAAGACTCCCTGGAAAGGACCTTGATGTTAGGAAAGTGTGAAAGCAAGAGGAGAAGGGGACGACAGAGGATGAGATGGTTGGACAGTGTCATCGAAGCTACCAACATGAATTTGACCAAACTCCAGGAGGCAGTGGAAGCTGCAAACCACCTGGGAAAGTTCTGCTTGCTGGTTTGCAATCTCACCATTTATGTTAGTATTAAAGGCTCCCCGCCTCCAACCCCCACCCCAGTCTTAAGGCATTGGCATATTTTCTGGTGAAACCAGGTACAGCAGGCAAAGGGATGAGGGTGAGGAGAGGTAGGCCACTCTTCAGCCCACCACCAATGCTGACCCCGGGAGACTGTGGAGACCAGCTGAGTAATGAGGTCCTATTCCAACCCAGCAAAGATGCTGAAGAAGGAAGAGCCTTCAGTAGAGGCAAGAGGAACTTAGGGGAAAAGGACACCTGACAGTATGTTCTTCCTAAAAGGCATTATCTGACTGGGGTCAATGTGGAAAACTAGACCCCAGCAATGGACTGTGGACTGCACTGTCCTGGTGAGCTGAACTAGGGCTCAGAGGAAGACTTGGTGGAGTTAACTCAGCACTCTGTGGAATACCAGAACAGAGTGCATCAGGCACCCAACCTACATGTGTACCCCATTCATCTACATTAATAATGTCCAGCTCTACCAGTCTGGAGTGTCTTGACCTCTTGGACTCATGGCTGAGGAGAATTTCCCTGCCATCTCCACAGTGGGCAGGGGCAGCAACGGTTACACCAGATAATTAGATGCTTTTGGAACCACTGCTAAGTATACCATTATCATTCACTTAAGGGTGTTCTGAAAAGATTGTATATTTGAGGCTGGTTGGTAGTTATTCAGATTTTAAGGATCCAAAAATTGGCCCGTACTCCAATCCTATTCTGTTGCTAATATAATTACCTGGGACTGGCATGGGCCAAGCACACAAGTATAACTAAACTCACCAAACCTTACCCATATGAAAAGGATAAGTAAAAACAATGAGAACACCTATACATCTATAATGTTATCTGAAATAATGTTCAAAACAGATTATCACACTTTAAGACTCCTTTTCAAGTGGTGAGAGGAGGTACTTTGCTTTTGTTCTTCCCTGTGATTCTCCATCTTATTCAAAATGGAATTTCAAATCTCCTGTACCCTGAAATATGAAAGTTCTACAGCACACTAAAAGTTCTCCAGCTATATAGTTTTTTCTTACTGCAAAGCAGGTCCTACAAGCCTGGGAGAACAATGAAAGGAACATGTAAGATGAAAGAGGATGTGAACAGTTCTTGGGTTTTCCGCTCCATGCAGTGCTAGTGTTGGAAAAGCTCAGAACTCACAGTGTGCTATTAAGTGGTCTTGAGACAGAGAGACCAAAAATCAATGAATTCTATGATTTAAAAGTTCCACTGGTTTAAGAGAATGAAAGCACTCACAAGTATGTTTATGCACTGAATAGTAAAGAAATTATAGATTGCAATGTTCACCTTAAGTCGCATACCACAAAGGCTATACAAACATACATTCTATTCTTACTCACAGCTTGGCCTTTCCATATACCCACACGCATTCCCGTTCTTTTACCAGCCTAGAGGAGTCAACCAATCAGATATGAACTTGCGCTCAGCCCTCTGCTCCAATCACTATTGATAGTTTCAATAGCTGATGATAAAACACTCCCACTTGACAGCAACAAAAGCAAAGGTAAAATTTTGTGATTTTAGAAGTTCTCTCTATCATGCTGGGCAAATTATGACCCACCAGACATCACTGGACTGTGTCTCCTACAATCCCTCACTCTTAGTTTTGATAGCTAACGCTTATTGGCTCGGTTGCAACTACAGGTATGTTTGCATGCCACAAGCTGTCCACCTCTACCCTAGAGGGGCTTTCAATGAAACATCACAAAGGAGCCCAATTACAGAACTCTTCAGGGTAAGTGGTTATAGTGGTTTGCTTATATTTGGAATATTCAGGTTCTAGTCCTCAGTGAGCCATTAAATTCATCGGACAACCATGATGTCATGACTGTCTCTCTCATCCTGACCTACCTCACAAATTTGTTGTCAAGCGGGGAGGGAGAAGAGCCGTGTATGCTGTCTTCAGCTATTTTGAGGAAAGGCAGGATAGAAATAGAAATGAATAAACTTTTAATAAACAATTTTTTGACAGAGTAGAAACTTGGAAAAGTGTATTTCAGGTAGAAGCATCGAAACAAACAAGCCAATCTCTATTTCTCAGTCATTTTCATCATGTTATCTCTGGGAAAAATTCTTTTTTGTGAAAAACATAAAATATATTGAAATGTGTAAGTTACTAAAATACTGCATAAAATGTATACATAAGCATGTTGTGTGACCCAGCATAGTTGTGATTGCAAATTAAAATTCTTAGTGGTGACAGGTGGAAAGAGGTCTCTATTTTTGTGTGAAAGGTCTCCTGTTGGCAAAATGCCAATTGTAGTAAAGCTGGTATTCTTATCAAGGAAGCAGTTAGCCATTTGGCAGGTTTCACCGCATACAAAATCAAGGTCAGCTTGTGATAGGCCTATTAACAAGCAGCCTGTGTACTTTCTTTTGTCATGAATATACAGTGGACCCTCTACTTACGGAATTAATCCGTATTGGAATGGTGGCTGCAGGTCGAAAAGTCTGTAGGTCGAGTCTCCATTGACCTACAATGCATTGAAAACCTATTAATCCTGTAACTGGCCATTTTTGTTCCATTTTTGTTCCATTTTGGTTTTTTTCTGGTCTGTAGGTCCATTCTCAGGCTGCAAGTCGAACCTAAATTTTGCGGCCAGAGAAGTCTGTAACTCAAAAAGTCTGTAAGTCGAGCCGTCTGTAAGTCGAGGGTCCACTGTAGGCCAATGGACTGGCAGTTCATGATAACTGAGCAGAGAGCAGTGGCTAGAATGTCCAAGGTCCATTGCCAGTTCAGACTCAGAAGAACTGGAAGATGGAGAAGACAGCAGCACAGCCTAAGGGAAGAAGCTTAAAGAAGGGATTGAAGCCACAGAAGATAGACTATATCAGCTGCTATGAGAGAAGTGATTCTGAAGAGTTGACTTTGGCCAGATCATTACTGGAACAGAAGAAACAAAACTTCGAGAGAAGGCCTGTTTCTGGCCTGAGTGATCTTCTCCTCAAGTCCCAGACCAAATGGAAGATTTTAGGATGAGAGGGGGACTATGTTCCCTCTAAGTTGTGTGCATGCCCTTGCACAGATGCAGAGTCCCATCAGAGCTGTGCATTGGCGGCTGGTGTTGCCACCCATTTAGTCCTGGTTTCAGCTGGAAACAACGCTCCCCCTATGTGTGCATGGGGCAAGGGTCCCTGCACAGTGGGCTCCAAAATTAGAGGGAACATTGGAGAGGGAGCTTCAGGGAGCTTGTGTGCCTTGGGGTCTTCTAGAGAACTACAAAAACCACTCAAAATGTGTGCAAACAAAAAGAAAAGTCAATTTCTGGTTCTAAAAATATGTAAACTTAGTTGTGAAACTCTATAAGGAAACCCTGTGACCTATTTAAAAGGTGATTTACTGCTCCAGGAGACTTCCCAAGCTGCCAATTCACATCCTTATTTTAATAGATGGGAACTGTTTTGAGGCAGTGTGGGAAAGTCTAATGGGCTGGGAGCTACAAAAACCAACCTTGCTTTAGCAGAAGCTGATGTACACTTGCCAGTGGAAAGTTGCTCATCCTGGGCAGTTATGAGGATGAGTACTTGATGAAGTCTAGTTATCGATCTAATTCTGAGTAAGAGTGTGAGTTAATGGGTAAAGGTAGCATCCAGGAGTCAGTGTAACTGTGTGAGCTAATGGCAGATGTAGGAGAAGAAAGTCAATGTAGGCTAGAGAGCCAGACTAAAGCCCAGGAGACCTGGATTCAAATCCCTGCATAGCTATGGAAGTTTACTGGAGGAGGGGTTGGCATTGGCAAAATCAACCCCAAAGTATATCACATCCGTTGGAAACCTTAATAACATTGCCATGTCGGAATCAATTTGTTGGCATGAAACACAGTCCACATAAAGTTAGTTTGGCAGCTAGGGAAATGAACTGGAATGAAGAAATAATTACTGCTTCAGAGAAACAATACCTTCAAACTAAGTAACTGACAAAGCCTATTGATAATACCTGATCTTCTTATTAATCGGTTGACCAGTGAGGAACAAAGGCCACAGTGTGATCATTTTAAGTGGGAAATGGTAAAGAAAGCCCCACGGGGTCACATTTGCCTTCCAAATAGGAAAATTCTCATAATGGGGTGATTGGCCAAAAAAAAAAAAAAAAGATGTTGAAAGAGAAAGACTAGAGGATCAGATCTCTCCAAAATGCTACACAGTACAATAATGGAAGCTTGGCTAGATGTGAACTGTATACCATAAAGGAAACACCAAGTCTAAATGATCGCTAAGATAATAAGCAATAACAAGATAGCTATGAGAAAGAAAGTATTGCCCAAAAGGGGTAAAACTAAAAGAAACTCAATCCTCCACAAAGAAGATGCAAGTAGACAAAAGGGGGTGCCAAAAAAAGATAAGGTAAAGGTAAAGGTTCCCCTTGACATTTTTAGTCCAGTTGTGTCTGACTCTAGGGGGCGGTGCTCATCCCGTTTTCAAGCCGTAGAGCCAGCGCTTGTCCGAAGACAGTTTCCATTGTCACATGGCCAGCATGACTAGGGAACGCCATTTTTACCTTCCCACAGAGGTGGTACCTATTTATCTAATCGCATTTACATGCTTTTGAACTGCTAGGCTGGCGAGGAGCTGGGACAAAGCAATGGGAGCTCACTCCGTCGTGTGGATTCGATCTTACGACTGCTGGTCTTCTGACCCTGCAGCACAGGCTTCTGCGGTTTAGCCCACAATGCCACCACGTCCCTGGATAGGTTGATATGAACAATAAATAGATCTTTAAATACACCGTAGTAGACAACCAGCTAAGGAATTATATGGCCATTGGATGACAGTAGAGTTAATGGCATACTAAAGAAGGAGAAAGACTTTGCAGTGGAGTGAAATTAGTTCTTTGTGTTGGTCTTTGCTGCTCAAGATACAGTACAGTGAGATCATTCTTAAACTGATGTATGCAAGAGAGGAGTCAGGAACTGAGCCCATAGTGATGACAGGAATAGAGGTTCTAGCTGTTGTTGGCAAATTACAGCACATCATTGCATCCAGATGGTATGCAGTTGTTGAAGAACTTGGACATGCAATTGCCCGTCTTCATGTAATAACATGGTCCTCAAGAGGGTTCTGTACCAGAGAACTGGGAAGTGGCTAATGGACCACCAGTTTTAAAGGTGTCAGAGGTGGTGGTGGGGGTTTCATAAAATTATGGAGTGGTTTGTTTAAATCTCTTCCAGGCAAACAGGTGGAAACCATTGTTAATATCAATACTATTGTGAAATTATAAAAGGATGTATTTTGAAGAAGGATCATTATGGCTTCAGCAAATACAAGGCTTGCTTTACTAACATTTCAGCATTTTTGAGAGTGTCAACAAGCATGTGGATGGGAGCAATATCATACATAGTTTGTTTATTGCTACAGGAAGTATTTAATATAACTCCTCAAGGCTCATGAGTAAACGAGGTCATCAACATGGATAACAGAGCAGAGATCACTCTATAGATGAGGAACTGGTGAAAGAACAGGAAGGAAAGGAAAGGAAAAAAATGAACAGTCGTTGCAATTAAAGGAAATAAAGGAGATTCTGTACTAGGAATCCACAGAATAAGCTCTTCCTTCTGGTGCTAGAATATCACCCCAGCATTAACTAAAGGACAGCGAAACAGGTCAGCCCTCAGGATCATGCCTGTCACGGACTATAACCAAATACATAATGCCTTTTAAGCTGATGTCTTAAAAGTTGTGACTAGCTCTGTAGGACAAAGAAGCCGTATAATGAATGTGTCATATACATCATTATGTAGGCACCAAAGGGTAGTTGCTAGTAAGCTATGCATACAAATATGTTACATTTTATTTTTGAGAAATCTGAGCCTTTGCCTTCAGATCGAATTTTAATAACATGCTACCCATATGTTGTGCTTCAAACTGCTAAACTATTAAGCCACATTTTCTGTCATATGCTATTTTTAATACTTCTTAAAAACAATCTGTGCATTCAAAGAAGTGCCCAAATGAAATACTGTACGACATAGCTGAGATTTATTTTCTTTGTTTAACTGTTCATTCCCCCATTCTTTTCAATGAAGGTACTCTAATTCCTTCACACACTGTTTTATTTATGGCTTCATATTTTGGTAACAAGCCCATGCTCCTATTAAAATGAAAGCGAATTTGTAAATAGATTAATTCAATTTAAGCTTTTTTAAAAGTGTCACTTTCTCCACAATCTCTCTCTCTCTCTCTCTCTCTCTCTCTCTCTCTCTCTCTCTCTCTGTGTGTGTGTGTGTGTGTGTGTGTGTGTGTGTTTTAAAGAAAATGTTTGTGTCCATTCGCATTAATGACCTCATGGATTTTGCTAGTTAAAAAAGAAAGCCAAGAAACCACGACTGATACTTGATTGGCAAAAAGCCAGCACAGTGAAATTAAGAACATATGTTGAAGAAGCCATTTGTAACAGCTTTTCCATTTATTTATTTTTTAATGGCAGCTTTAAACCGCCAGCATGTATGTCTGCTCTTTTCTTGTCCTTCTTTCCCTCTCTCTTCTTAAAAAGTTATCTTTAGATCACTACCCTCTTCCCGGACACTTTGGCTTATTGCCCAGAGCAGGATCACAATGACAGAAGGATTCAAAACAGTATCTCATGCCCCATTAAGTGATTCTATTCTGGCTGCTTCTCTCTTGTTTATCCTGGTGATCTTATACAGTAATTTGAGTGGAATACAGAAAGTGAATGCATGGTCCATTGATGATCATACACCATTCATATTCCACCCAATCTTATAGTGAGGATCCAACTTAATGTGATACAAAAGATCAAGAGCTCCTCTGCCCCGTATGGTTTTCCAAATTAAAATAATACAAGCACCGGCCAAAGCTATCATTAGCTCCACAAGAAAAATATGTAGGTATTATATGGGGCACAGTATTCCCCCCCCCCACAGGGCAAATAACCATTGGGCAGAGGACTGTTTTAAATGGGAAAATGGTATGGCGTGGCTAAGTACTGAGGTCACAAATGAATTATTTCTCACCTCCCCTAAATGGCTACTATTAAAAGCTGTTTGCTTTACAATCTTCTGATCTGTTTGACAGAAATTTGCAGTTTTTAATGGGAATAATTGTGTGGTGGCTCACTTCAGATTCCAAGTTTTAAATATCACCGTTGCTAGCTAGATTTCACCAGTCTCCATATGGGCTGGGGAAACTAGGTCAAATCACTTCATTGTAAATATGAAGTGAATATGGAAACCCTGCAATTGGGATGGAGAGATACTTGTCTGCTGGGTTTATTTGTGTGGATTTATATAATATAAATAGCTGACAAAACCATTCGCCTCATAATTTTGGTCTCTTGTGTTTATGCAAATTAATACATTATTTCTCATCTGTTTTACCAAGGTTTAGCCACATTAAAAAAACTTGTTTCTAAAAGTCAGTGTAAGTCCTTGTATAAACTGCATAAAATTGTATGTGATTTAGAAACTGTTTTAACCTCACCCAAACTTTTTACTAGAGACATTTTAGTCCTATAAATAATGTAATCTGTATGGTGTAAATGGGCATCTACAAATGCAGATGTTAGTTAACTAGCTTATCCCAGGAGATGACATTGATTAGTTTGCTGCAGCAGAAATAAATGTCTGAGTTACTTAGACTGTTCTGCAAAATGGGGAAAAAGAGACAGAAAAAAAATGATTTTTAAAACGTAGAAGAAATCAAGGGAAATAGAGTAAGAAGGAGGGAAGATGTTTGGGGTTTTTTTTTTTGGTTATAAAATTATAAATGTGACAAAGTGTTAATTAACTTTAGATATCTGCTATTCCTTAAAGATTGCATTTCATTTTCAAAATGCCATATATGCTGCTTATATTATCTGGCTTTTTCACCTTAATTGGTTTCTGCTTTAGATAAAACATATGACTGAGAATAAGCTGATATCAACTACTTCCAAGGCATAATGACCTGCCTCTGAGAAAGAATTTTACCATGTAGCTGTGTATAGAGACAATAGCCTAAAAAAACCTAATTGTTAGTCCCTGCTGGAGTAGACATATTGAATCAAGGGAATTTACTAAGTATTGATTTGCCCAAGTCCCATTCATTCAGCGGGTCTCCTCTAATGGAGAACCTCTAGCTGGTACTACCAATTGGATTTAATCCTCAATACATTCAGTTGCTATAATAGCCAAGTTGAGAACCTCTGTGTTCAGAGGAAACTGATTTCTGAAAACCTAGATCTTGCAAAAGTTGTGTTCTACCATTGCTCCCAGAATCCCCAGGCAGCATGGCCACAAATAACAAATAGAGTGATTTGCCATGATGGCTAAATAGAACTTCATTGTCAAGATAATGCCTGAAAAAGAGGGGACAAACAGCAATGGAAGCAGGCATGATACCTTCCTGCTCTGCTGGTGAGCTTCCAAGGAGCACCAGACTGGTTACTCTTAGAAAGAGAATGGTCTGACAAAAGAGATGGAGTTTTGGATCTTCTCCATCCCTTATGTTCTTGTTTCATTTTCTTCTAGCAGTTGAGAAATACATCCTCATCCAAACATTTGCATTAATTGCTGTACTGATATTAGCACTATCAGAGTGTAAGCATATAACAGTATTGGTTTCACCCTTTCATGAATACACTTTCATTCTGTTTAAATATTTGATATAAATGTAAATTCCAAGGGGAAGAGTTGGCCCATACAGTTTGAAGAGAACCTCTTTCCCCACCTCCATAGGATCTAACTCTGTCTATCCACTTGTGGAAGAGACACTGCTGTCTCGATAGACTTCCCTTCCCTTTTGCAGCCTCCCACGTGCCCTTCCCAAATCTACTTCAGAGGTTTGGGGGGACCGTCCAAAGGAGCTTAGCAAGAAAGCGAGGCAGAGGAATGCCGTTGTGCAAACCCAAACCACCTTCGTAATACTGGATGAGGTGCACCGCTGAACAAAAATAAAACACTTGGCTGCCACTTAATACCTTCCGTGTGTTGTCAAGGAAGAATAATCCTTTCTCTCTTCTCTGAAATGAGCAAATCTTTCTGAAGTTTCAGACTTAGTAAAGGCTATTTCCAAGCAGTATGAGGTTTCCCTTATTGTTTCTAAATCTGTTAGGGGGTTTCCGGTTTCAACCACTGATGGAGCAATGCCTGCTACGATTCAACAAAAGTTTGGATCAGAACCTGTAAATGGAAAGGAGAGGGGTAGGAAAGGTGGTCATGGCAGCATAAGAGATATGGGAGACAGATGGCCACTATATATTTTACAACACCAAAGTATTAATACTTCCTGTATGTTTATGGCAGCTTCCAAAAAGTTTGGAAACTCCATTCTCTAGCATACTAACTGGAGTTGTTATTACAGTTGGTTCTGTTCGGCTTCAGTTTGCTGTTTCAGCCATTAGCAAAGCATCCAAAAGTATCACAATCAAACAATAAAATAGCCACCTTGGGTCCTTTTAAGGAGAAAGGTGGGGTAAAAATATTTTAAATAATAAATGATAAAGCCACCACTTTTAAATTGAGTACCCAGCTCACTGGGTGGGGGCCAATGTGTACCCTGCATAATTAAATAGTAAACCGCCCAGAGAGATCTTTAAGCACTATGGGGTGATGCATAAGCAGCAGTACACACATTTTATAAAGCAGACTTTAAAAATGTATCCCCAGGTGTTATTAATATTAATTTTTAAATTTAGCTCTTTTTTGCTAACTACCGTATGTTTATGTTGATATATCACCATATTGATTCTGTTGATATATTTCGACGGGGGGGGGGGGCTGGGGGTTTCATGTTTTATTCTGAAAACCAACCAGAGTGGTGGGTATTCACTAACTAGGAAGTATACAAACCAAACCCATCCATCCATCCATCCATCCATAATCCGAGCAATTACACTGTGCTAGATTAAAAATAACACATTGCTTTGGCAAAACAAGTAAGACTGGAGAAATTGGCTTTGTCTTCTGGGGGCAGGAAAAAAGAAAGAAAAAAAATGGAAATGAAAATAAATAAGTATGCTCCATTCTGCAGAGTGCCACTTTCCCTCTGTCGGTGAATTGAGCTGTGATTTAAGGAAGTCTCATTTGTAGAGATTAAACAAACAAGATGCTTATAGGGATGGTGGAGGATGCTGTCCTAAGTTAACAGATGAACTGAGCTGGAAAAAGATGGCATTCAGCATGTTAATTTTTTGCAGGGAAGTTTAGGTTACTAAAGGTGACAGAAAGAGCTCTTTAGGTAGGTCAGGAATACTATTCCAGGGTTTTACTCTCGCACTGCAGCAAGATTCCATGGCTAAACTTGAAGAGTCCTAACTTAAAAGAGTTCTCTTCATGCTTTCACAAGCCCTCACTCTATAATTACTTTTCTGAAAAAGACCCATTTCTCTCCCATTTGGACACTGCATCTCCACCCTGGCAGCCTGATGTCCTCTATTGTTAGTACTTTCTGTGGTCTAGACATGTGCTGGGAAGCTCTTTATTGGTGATAGTGGAATAACTGGTGGTGTATATGCAACTCAGAGTGCTCCTGCATTTACATGTATCAACAGTTCTCTACCTTCTTGGAGCAAAAATGGTGTGAAAGGCTGAAGCTCCTCTGGTTCACACGTGAAACTGGAATATTCATGGGAGGCTACTCATATGCAGGGCTTCCTATATTTATTTTACCAATTGCTTCATGCAAGAGAGAGAAGTGGTGTAGGCGTCTGTGATGCAGAGGAGCTCTCTGCTCAATTTTGGGTTTTATATTTGCATTTAAAAAACAAAGAGGGAATGGAAAGAAAAAATAGTTTTGGATTCGTTTTTTCTTGAAAAAGAAGTGAAGGTGATGGAAAATATTTCGGTTTCCCTGCTGGCAATTATTTCAGGATAATGTGTGAGCAAATAATAAAGAAATTAGTTTATATTTTATTGAGACCTACAACAATATTTAAAATGCTAGCTAGCTGCATGGATGGTTGTTCGTATTGTGGAGCTCTGCCATGGAAAGGGATATGGGTAACACTTGACAGAACACATTTGGAGAGATGGGGCAGTTTTATTGCACTTTGAAAAGATGTCTCAGCTTTGCATCACTTTTACCTTGTCAAGAGACATCCTACCCTCATAAACCAATACTACTTCCTTCTTTTTTTCTGCTCCTGCAACTTTGAATGGGATTTTGTTCTACTTTCTTTCAGAGACGAAAGAAAGAAAGAAAGAAAGAAAGAAAGAAAGAAAGAAAGAAAGAAAGAAAGAAAGAAAGAAAGAAAGATTTCATAATGCATTTTCTTTCTCTTTACAAACAATACTATCAAGGGTACTCTCATTAATGACTGAGAAGTGAAAACTGCAGTGTCTATTTTTTAACTGGAACATGCACCATGCTGTGACGTACACATCCAAGAGACGGAAAAGATTGATGGCTAGACATGTGGAGGGAACTACCAGTGATTGAAATCAGACAACTGCAAGCTGTGAGGGAGATCCAAGGGAAAGCATTTTAACCACAGCAATCCTGTTTCAGTCACTTGGCTGTGCTCTTTCTTACGATTGATGGCTCTGTGCCAGGAGACAGAATTTGGAATACGACAATGAGGTTGAAGACCAAATAACATTCATCTATAATAGATGTGTTGTTAGCCAGCCACTTTACACCTAAATGACTTCCTTCTGGAGCAGTAACTTTCAATTATCAATTCTGCAGGTATGAGCCATTTTTAACATCTGTGAGGATTTCTGCTACCTCCAAACTTCTAAAAGTCATTAAAATGAAAACAGATACTTTATGTATGCTAATAATGGGCACACTATATGAGTGTGGACCTTTAAGCTGTCCAAGTAGTACCATCTACAAACAAGGAGGAGATATCAGCATGGGGCAGGCAAACCCCAAAGTTTGCAGAAGTACTAAAAACAGTGGTGGGGAAAGTAAGTTACAAGAGAGAAGCAAGCAGAAAATAATCAAATGATAGCAGAGTTTGCCAACTGGAAATGGAATGCTGTCTGACTGTTCTGCAGGGAATGGAAATCTAGAAGGGGAGAGAGAGTGGAGTGGGATAGGGTAGCCTTAGAAGAGGGAGTACCCGTTGACCTGGCTTGAATCCTGAATAGGAACATTTTTGTCTGTCTGTCTGTTCACACAGACACACAGCTATCTAATTTATGTATGGCCCTTTAAGGGCCAATTTGACCCACTCCAGGTTTTGTACAAGTTAGAAATACACTTACCACTTGAAAATTGTAAAATACCAGTTGATATATTAACAGCAATTCATAAAACAATCAGTAATTTATAACACACAGGCTGAAATAAAATGCTTTGTTTCCTGAATATTTCCGAATAGGAATATTACCTGGGGGTACCATAACTGTTCCATAACCGTGGGCTCATCACAAAACAGGCCATGTCCCTAATATCCATCAGCTTAAGAGGCGTCTGTCTGACAGCAAGGCCTTAACAAAAATGACAGATGCCCTTAGTTTCTGTGGCCACTTGTGCGCCAGTGAGTGTTACAGTCCAAGAACAGCTCCGGGCTGTGGACTTGCTCATTCCACTAGAGCATGTAGGTATATACCTGTAATATTGTACAAGATATACTAGACTATAGATGCATCTGAAAATAACCATTATAATCAGATATATAATGTCATCAGAACCCACAAAATACATATGTGCTTACTACAGGTATATACTGGTTTATGTTTTCTATACATTTTAAATACTCTCAGCCTTGTATAGTACATTTAAAAGCCCTTTCTTACGGACCAGTGAACTTTCTTTTGGACCTGTAATAGTTCTTTAGGTTTACCTCATCATCTTTGTTTATCTTTTTGTGAGGGTTTGCAGATGGGAAAAATTAAACATTCAAATAAGTAATGCAATTATTGCTATAGTAGGAAATGCATAAAGATACATGAAGACATTGTAAAGAGCCTCTGGAATTTTTCCATCGTTAATAAACTCACTACCACAAATGCACTACTACATTACCCCTTCTCTCCCAATGTGCATTAGATATAAACATCACAAAGACCACCCCATTGGCTAATAAAAGGGCAACAGAATGACATGTAAAAAGAAGGCATGATTCCTCTTTGATTCCTCAAGTGCAGTAGTGCAGTTCCTCATTCTCAATCTCTCTCTCTCTCTCTCTCTTTTTAATGGGGAAAATGTGCTTCCAGTGCCTCGCTTAATGTACATCACTTAGATTACAAAGAGAGATTGGTGTTGGTAACAATTGTGGAGCTATGCGCTTCCAATGAGACATTTTTATGTCATTACAGATATCGGCTTACAAGCCATTAGTCAAGCAGATTGGTCTGGACCAAAATGCTCTTGTGTGTATGCAAGTCTGTGTGTGTGTGTGTGTGTGTGTGTGTGTGTGTGTACGAGTGTGGAAGAGAGAGAGTCAGTAAGTGTGTGCATGTACACATTCACATACACCTTTATCATTAGATCGCCTTCTTCCATTATTCAGGCTTTTAAATAGAAAAACAGAGAGAAAGAGGGAGCCTTTCAGTGCATTATGTTCCATGACTTGTCTCTAGTCAGGTTTGCCTGAAATAGGTTTTATTGGAAATCATTATTTATACTCCTCCACTAAAGAGAGAATATTGATCTCTCCTACATAATAGTTACCAGACTGCAAAAAGTACCAGAGAGGAGCCACAAACGGGCTGACAAAATGTCAGTGGCAATTCATTTTTTTTTTTTTACCAGTTAGGATGCTGGTTTAATATCCCGAAAAAAAGCACTTAACACCAGCCTTTTCATAGCATCTGTCAGGGCCCTTCCAGTTGGCTGTTTGTCATTGAGCCGTTCCTTACACGCTCAATTCCTTACCACTCCACCCTGCACTCTCTTGTAACACTGAACATAGAGGAAGGCATTTGTTGTAACTTTCTGAGACATTTCTAACTTTTGTAGACAAGTATCTTATAAGAAATGAAATGAGATATTTTTTTAAAAAATAAATGACACAATGGCCAAGATCCTGTTACGCAACCTGTGGTAGCTGCGCTAGTGCCGAGACAGAAGTACTGTCCCTGAAGCACTTCAGCTGGCACGTTGCACAGTCAGTCATGCTGAGGACACATGACCCATCAAGCAATTGCACAATGTAATTCCTTGTGGCCATGTACACCAGAGTAACTTTACATTACACTGACATGAGTGGGGTTTTGCTCTGCATTTAGGATCTCCATATCCAAGCTAAGACAAAGATATGTGAGACATACCTGTGGGGATCCTGAACACACTATGAATGCATAATTCATTCACAGTATGCCTGGCTGGTTATTTCCTGCCCTCTTCTTGAAGTGTTATAGTTACTTCTTGAGGTATGTGTATATATTAAGGGTACACAAATCTTAATTAAGTCTAAAATGCTAGGATGTTTATTTTTGTTTGCAATCAGGGATGGTTTTGCTGAAGCTGCAGACAGTTAATTCCTGGGACCTGCATGTGAAATTAATGGAAAAAAACCACTCAGATGCTAAGCGGTATGTACAGATAAAGTAATGGAGAGAGGGAGAAAACATTCATTTACACCAATAGGATAAAAAAGGTTGCTGCACAAGGGTGGAGGGCGGGGTTTCACTGAACCGGGGCTTATTTTGGGAGTAGAGCTTATACAGTATTACGAGCATCCTGAAAAATCATACTAGGGCTTATTTTCAGGTTAGGTCTTATTTACTGGGAATCAGGGTAGTCTGAGTCTTTCTTTGGCGCTAAGAACTCAATGTGGCTGTGTTCATTTCAGCTAAGAATTAGCATTTACACTAGATTTAAGAGAACTTCTAAAGACATTTTCCACAGTTCGTAGTACTGCAGAGGTACTGGACTCCCATTATTTGCAGACAGCATGGTCATTAATGGGTGAGGAAGAATGGGGATAATTGAGTTTTGTCTCTGCACACAGTATCTTTCAGTATTGCTGGGACCCCAGTAGTGCCTATTATTTATTCTCTGAAAAAATAATCAGAGCTGGGAGAAGTTACTTTTTAGTCCACAATTCCCCAAATCCACCTGCCAATTTGACCATTGCTTGGGGACCCTGGAATACAAAGCACCCCCTCCCACCAATCTCTGAAATACGTATAGCCATTTAGATGAATGCCATGCTGCTAGCTCCGAAAGCTACTGTTTTAATTTTCAACAATGTTTCCATCATACTGCTGATCCATTTTATTGCACTGTTCCCCACCCTCACCATCATTCAAGAGCATTGTTGGATATTTAAATAGCAGGGCAATTGGTATACTATTGGCTGACACTGTGATAAGGAGGAGAGTTTCACCATACTTGATATGGGAAGGGAGGGAGGAAGAGGGGAGAGATACCATGTTTCCCCAAAAATAAGACAGGGTCTTATATTAATTTTTGGTCCAAAAACTGCATTAGGGCTTATTTTCAGGGGATGTTTTATTTTTATTTTTCATGTACAACAATCTACATTTATTCAAATACAGTCATGTCATCTTCTTCTGGCTGCTGCACAATGGTGGAGAGCGGGGTTTCATTTAACCGGGCCATATTTTTGGGGGTAGGGCTTATATTACGAGCATCCTGAAAAAATCATACTAGGACTTATTTTCAGGTTAGGTCTTATTTTCAGAGAAACAGGGTAGTTACTGGCAAATAAGAAAAGTTGGTACATATGAAGGCATACTGTATAATGCACTGCATTTCAAACGGATTGCTTGAATCAGTTTCACCAAACCTGAAATCTACATTTGGTACTTTGCTGTCCTTTTCCTTCAAGCCTTGGCTGATTGTTTAGCCCGTGTTACCTGCATTACACTTACAACCACAACGTATTCTTCAAAATTATGTCAATATTTTGAATGAAGCATGCAAACATTTTAAATTCCACAGACAAACTAGATACAAAGTTATACAAACCACAACTTGGTACTGAATGCATGGATGAGAAGATAACCCAGCGTCCCATAGCATCATCCTCTCAAACAATGTGAACTGAAAATTACTTGTTTCAAAAACCAGCTCTGAACTTTTGAAGCGTATGTATGCTGGCAAGCAAATGGAAAAAAATTGTCCCAAACCATTCTAACACTGGTGAGAAGAGAAACGGTCACTAAGAAGCCTCTGCTGTCCATATTAGAAAAAGTATAAATCAATTACCTCATTCTCTTGAGAGAAGGGCTCCCAAACAAAGTTCAGAAAAGTTGCTTTTTTTGGATAACGACCCAACTGGGAGGTGGTTGGAATTGTTGTTTCCCAATGTTCCCACTGTACCCCATCTTCAACACTGTGGACAAAGTGGAGTTAGCCTGCTGTCTTAAACATCATCATCAAAGAGAACCTGTGCACTCTCCCTAGCTAATACAATCCAAGAAATGATGCAGAAGATGCGGAAGATGCAGAAGAGAGTTGGCTGTTGTATTTATCTAAGGCTTAATACAATCAAAATAGTTGTTCTGCTATTCAATACATTTGTTATGCATCAACCATTTTTCCATGATGTGGCTGGTTTGACAACTGGTCCTACTGTTGTAGGAGCTGTCTGCCATGGTGTTTGGCTAGGGGTGTGTGAGTGAGATTTCTTTAATGGAATCAAGGATTTTAGTAGGGAGAGAAAAGGGAGGTGCTGATAAATTTCATTTGCTCTGCATTTCTAAGCAAATTCATCTTTTTCTAACTAATGGATGGATAAGAACATTATTCTGGAACACAGTTGCCCTTCATATGTGCACCTTTCTGGATTTTGTTGTGTATAATAATGTTTACAGTATAGTAATGTGTGGACCAAAGTGTGTATATTTGGCAAAGTCGCATACAAAATGTGCCTATTGGGGAAGCTGTGTACAAAATGCATATGAAGGTTGGGCAAGAAATGAATGGTGGTACTGGAAAGTTACAGACTCAAGCAGCAGTTGGGCAAAATTAATCGATGCCTTAATTAGAGTGAACCTGACATAGACTAGACATGAACACATTTATCTGTTCCTGGAAAGACCAAAGCTTCGCTAAGCAGCTAAGACTTGTCAGCTAGGGATCCGGCAGATGGCTAGAGCAAGAAAGATAATGATGTGGCATGCTATTGCTCAGTTTCAGCTTTAATTATTTTAAAGTGGTGCAAAATGTGGAAAAAATTACCAAGGATCAAGGTTTCCAAATGTATTGCCTGGCAATTAAAAAAAAAGGAGGGTGTACTTTAAAACTGGTTTGTTAAATGATGTCATCTGTTTTCCACAAAAGGTTTGGCCAGGTACTCTCTTCCCCGTACCAACAATCTAATTCTTTATGAGGGGAATTAGAAGTGACAAGTGACTGAGTTAGAAATTATTACATCAATTACACAACTTTGTAGGTAGCATCATAAACTAGGAATACCTACTTAAACATTAAGTCCACTGTCAACAAACCAAACAAAAAGAAGCACAATAAATCTTAGCACTGTAGGTCTCAGTTACTTGCCAGGAAAGGCAATTAAAATAAGATGAATTCACATGACCATTTGAACTTATCACGTGTTCTTTTACCCCCAGCAGTTTTGAGGCAGTAATGTGGTCTTGTGAAAGCCATCATCTACTATGAAACTACAATTCTTGGTCCTCTAGGAAATGGCAGGGTTGTATGTGGAGCCAGTAAGCTGCTGAAGAGTCACACGATCAATGTGATCAAGCCAAATGATGTAGGATGGAATTGTTCAAGTAAATTGGTCACTGGAGACTGAATTTGTAATTCTGTGTGAAAATCAACAGGTATAAAAACAAGGGGTTTCACCTAGTCAAGTACAAACATACATCTTCACAGTTTGGGCTCACAGTGCTTGTCAGAGTGACTTTGCCCAAGGTCAGGTCCTCCCAGGCAATGCTCTTCTGGTGGCCATTCCAAAGGAGGCCAGGAAATCATCCACAAGAAGCCAGGCCTTCTTTGCTCTGGCACCAATACTTTGGAACCAGCTCTCAGTGGAGCTGCTCCTGGCTCCCCCTCCCCATATTTAAAAGGCTTCTGAAAACACTTCTTTTTAGAGAGGCCTTTCATTGAATCCCTACCTTTATGCTTCATTTTCCACCCTTTATCTGGAAAGTACACCTCTTGTGGTTTGTTTTATTGTCTGATGGTTTTTATTTATAATATTATCTGTTGGGTTCTATTTTAGCATACTGTAAACCACTCAGAATAGTGCATCACATTAATGAGCTGGACTACAAATTAAATTAATAAATAACAATAAATATATGCAGAAGTGTCCATCAAGACACATTTTACTTCCAGAGGTCCCAATAGTGTCCTGCCTACAACCACACAGGACTCTCCACATCTCCTTCCATGTTTCATACATTCTACTCATGAAGCATGAAACATCTAATTCACAACAATGCCTGTTGTGTTACCTGTGACATTGCTAAGATTAATCATAATTTAGGGTTTCAATATAACACTAAACTGCAGTTATCGGAAAATGGAAAATGAAACCTGTCAGTCTATTCCTAGTGGCAATTCTTGGAATGAGATGCAACAGATGAGTCCGTAGGCAAGATCTATGGATCGCATATTATGATCTATTTTGCTGATAGTTTGCCACAGAAATGCATGCCCAAGAACCATCCCAAGAATCAATGACATATAGCTCTAGAATAATAAATAATCACATTAATTGGATTTCTATTGCAACTTTCTACCAAGGATAGAACTCAAGGCAGCTCATAGGAATGGTAAATAAATAAATATAATTTTTAATACACATGAGATCAACTATTAAAACATTAAATTACATTAAAAGTACAACTTAAAACATTTTTTAAAAAATTTAAAAGCACATAACTAAGAAGTGTAAAGCTAGTAACAAGCACTATACTCAGCATGTACTTAATTGATGTTAAATTGATGTTCTTCTGTTAAAGTATTTTAGAAAGGAAAGGACTCTTCACAATGTTAGTGGGGAAAAACACTTTGGAGAAAGTTCAGTCTAGCTCAAGACTAGCATGAAAATACTTCAGAGCAAAAAGAAAGCAAGAGAGAGAGAGAAGCATAGTATTCAGTGTAGGATGGCTGTCCTCTGATACAGTTGCCCTATGATTTAAAAAAAAAATCATTTTGCTTGTGGACTGGGAACCATGTAAGATAGAGGAAAACATAACATAAATAATTGTTGTGCCAATAAGAGCAGCATTTAAGACAAACATCCAGCAGATGTTTGGAGCTTTGCTGCTTTTCTTGTGGAGAAAGGGTTGTCCTGTGGGATGGTACTATAAACCATCTTCTAGAAGCCAATATTTGCATTCACTCTCTCTACTACGTGGTGGTGCTGTGGGCTAAACCGCAGAAGCCTGTGCTGCAGGGTCAGAAGACCAGCAGTCGTAAGGTCGAATCCACGCAACGGAGTGAGCTCCCGTCGCTTGCTTCAGCTCCCGCCAACCTAGCGGTTCAAAAGCATGCAAATGCAAGTAGATAAATAGGGACCACTTCGGTGGGAAGGTAACAGCGTTCCGTGTCTAAGTCGCACTGGCCATGTGACCACGGAAGATTGTCTTCGGACAAACGCTGGCTCTATGGCTTGGAAACGGGGATGAGCACCGCCCCCTAGAGTCGAACACGACTGGACAAAAATTGTCAAGGGGAACCTTTACCTTTACCTTTACTCTACATAAATATTATTTTCTGTTACCCTGTTTCCACGAAAATAAGACCTAACCTGAAAATAAGCCCTAGTATGATTTTTAGGATGCTCATAATATAAACCCTACCCCCAAAATAAGCCCCAGTTAAATGAAACCCCACCTCTCCACCATTCTGCAGCAACCAGAAGATGACATGATTGTATTTAAATAAATGTAGATTGTTGTACAGGAAAAAATAAAACATGCCCTGAAATTAAGCCCTAATATGTTTATGGAGCAAAAATTACTATAAGACCATGCCTTAATTAATTTCAGGTAAACATGATAGTGCCTATAGGGAGGTGAACATGTTACAAGGTATTTTAGCTTTTAGCTTCTCTTTAAATTTCAAGGTGCCTACTTTAAGCAAAATTCAGTGTCTACTTTACATTTAGTATATGAGTGCTACCCCTTCATGGATTGCTGCCTTGTCGTGGTGAAGGGGCTTGAGTAATTCAGACAAGTATGGGCTATGCCATGCAGGGACACCCAAGACGGACAGGTCATGGTAGAGAGTTCTGACGAAGCATGATCCATCTGGAGCAGGAACTGGCAAGCCACTCTGGGATCTTTGCCAAGAAAACTCCATGAACAGAAACAAAAGGCTAAAAGATATGATGCTGGAAGATGAGCCCTTCAGATTGGAAGGCATCCAACATGCTACTGAGGAAGAGCGGAGGACAAGGACAAATAGCTCCACAGTATTCTTCTTTGCAGCATTGGACTTTCCTTTCACTTCCAGGCATGTCCACAGCTGAGCGTCCTTTCGGCTTTGGCCCAACCACTTCTTTAGCTCTAGAGCTACTTGTACTTGTCATATCTTTTAGCCTTTTGTTTCTGATCATGGGGCATTCTTGACAAAGATACTAGAGTGGCATTGCCATTTCCTACTCCAGGTTGATTGTGTTTAGTCGGAACTCTCCACTATGACCTGTCCGTCTTGGGTGGCCCTGCACGGCATAGCGCATAGCTTCTCTGAGTTACTCAAGCCCCTTCGCCACGACAAGGCAGCAGTCCATGAAGGGGGAGGGTGAAAGAGGAGAGTGCAAAAATGGTCTGAAGGTCAACATCAAAAAAACTAAGATCATGGCCACTGGTCCCATCACCTCCTGGCAAATTGAAGGGGATATGGAGGCAGTGACAGATTTTACTTTATTGGGGTCCATGATCACTGTAGATGTTGACAGCAGCCACGAAATTAAAAGATGCCTGCTTCTGGGGAGGAAAGTGATGACAAACCCTGACAGCATCTTTAAAAAGCAGAGACATCACCTTGCTGACAAAAGTTCCTATAGTCAAAGCTATGGCTTTTCCAATAGTGATGTATGGAAGTGAGAGCTGGACAATAAAGAAAGCTGACTACTGAAGAATTGACGCTTTTGAATTGTGGTGCTGGAGGAGACTCTTGAGAGTCCTCTGGACAACAAAGAGAACAAACCTATCAATTCTAAGGAAATCAATCCTGAGTGCTCAGTGGAAGGACAGATCCTGAAGCTGAGGTTCCAATACTTTGGCCATCTCATGAGAAGAGAATGACTCCCTGGAAAAGGCCCTGATGTTGGGAAAAGAGAGAAGGTAAGAGGAGAAGGGGATGACAGAGATGTTTGGACAGTGTCATCAAAGCAACCAACATGAATTTGACCAAACTCCTGGAGGCAGTAGAAGACAGGAGGGCCTGGCGCGCTCTGGTCCATGGTGTCATGAAGAGTCGGACATAACTTAATGACTAATCAACAACAAGAATGTCTGTAAAGGGAACACCATCTTGATTTGGTTACCTATAGAGCAGTTAGGCATTTTGAATACATGCACTGTACAACGGAATCAGTAACAGTTTCTTTGATTCAGTTCCACAGCAGTATCATGTTTTCACCTTGCCAGCCATCCACCACACCAAAAAGGAGTCCTAAAGCCTTGGAAAAGCTTCCCACTTAACAAATCCCTCCCCATCAAAACACTCACACACTTCCTACCATATGGCACATCACGAGATCTAAACCTTCATCTCATATCACTCCACAGAAAGCTCTTCCAAGGTATTAGCTAAATGCAAGGAGCCCAATGCCCCAAGGAACAACGTGGAAAATACCCTCAGTGTGGCTTCTGTGGTCTTCAGTTTTACACGCTTTGCATCCCTTTTGCCTCCAAGTCACATTTGCCATGTTACAGATCGGGGGGCAAAGGAACTGGACTGCCTCTCTGACTCCTAAAACGTTTAACAAAGCAATTTAATTTATTTTCTTCCTGTCTCAAAAGGAATGCTTTACATTTTATAAACACTCTATTTTGAAGGTGTTTCTGGAGGTTGACCTGATGTGTGAGGAAAGCTTCTGTCTTTTTATATGAGCACCGGCTCAAAGCAGGAATTAGGCAGGCTCTGTAAAGATGAAGCCCATTATTCTTCCCCAGAGAGTTCCCATCCTACCTAACACTCAATAAGGAGTAAACAAAAAAGTGATTTCTGAATTGAGCTTTGCATGTCTGTGTACAGTATACGTACTGTAGTGATTTTGCCCTTTCCATGGCAAGTAGCAACACTCATGAGTTGAGAAAGACAAGGCTGGCCTGTTCCAGGGTAAAGTCAAACATCCATTTCCATGATATTGCTACAGAATATCCTGAGCAGAGAAAAGCTATAAAAATGTACCCATGATTTTCTGGGAAATAAAAAGGATCAGTGGTTGGACCACATCCAGACAGACAGTTCTCAATCCTTCCGCGATTCTGCTGGAGTGGAACTGTGTATACACAATATCTAACAAGATAACTGTCTTGTATATATGTATGTGCATGTGTTTACTTAATGTGTGCCTCATCCTATCCCATGTATTCAAGGCAACATGCAATAAGGTAGTGAATCTAGGGGGTTTCATTCCTAGGTGGAATGTAAAGTCTGCAGTTCTCAGGTCCCAGTTCGCCAGCCAAACCACTATACAACACTATGCAGTTTGCTAACATTTTGTCTTTCCTTCATGCCCCTTTACCCTAAAAGTAAGATCTCCCACATAATCTGGTTTGATTTGGTTTTATTCACCTTTCATTTCCAAAGTAAAATATAAAATGGAAGTACAGTAAATAAAAAAACCTTTTCTTACCGCGCCAACATTTCTTGATAAGTAAGTGATAAGGAACATTTTAAAATGAGAATTATGTTATTTAGGACAAATGCCTTTAATTGGTTTAAATGTTACATGTACTTCAAGCCTAAGTGTTTAATTCAGTAGGACTTATTTTCAAGCAATAGTAGACAAGAATAAACTTTCTGCCTTAGTTATGACTTGGGGGAGGGGTTGGGGCTTGATCTATTTTGTTTAGCATTTTTAATACAGTTTAAGTATGCAATTGGACAAGGTATTTAATATTGTGTGTTTTATAGTAAACCAATATTATGCACAGGGCTAAGAGCAAAAGAGGTCCCCCGACTATGTAATATGCTACCTTTTTATTGGATAGTTTTACAGTGTGGCAGTGATATTGGAATTTATCTCACTATATCAAAATTTCTCTCATGGCCTTTTCACCAACAACTTTGTAATGGGTGGCTGAGAATATGAGAGTTTGCTTCTTACCAACTTATGGTAACAATACTGTCTGAATATTTCTTTCTGTCTTTATTTGTGATGTAGTTTTGGAGTGAAACACATGAACATACACACATGCATGAATGAATGCAAAGGCATGCACACTATACCATCATTTGCTTATAGTTTTGTTATGGTTATGCTTGTAATTGTAGCACCCTTATTTTAAGGGAATAGCTTCATTCCACACCACCACAGTTAGGTAGATTATAAATTATAATGGCCCATATTTGAAAGATGTAGGTATGAAGCGCTTTGCAGAAGAAAGAGTACAGCTCCATACCTTGAGCAGTTAAGTTTAACTCTGGCAGCATTCATTTGCTTGAAAGAAAGGAAGAATGCTCACTTTAATTTTAAATGTAAATGGCTGCATTAACTGAGAATAAAACAAAGACCCTCTGTCAAGTGTGAAGGACATACGTGTATATGATTATTTCTTCTTTGATGTTATAATCTTACATGTACTTACCTGGGAGTAGGTTCTATTGAACTCATTTTTGAGTAGACATACAGAGGACTGCGTTGTCCCAGAGTATATCACAACTAACAAATAAGCTCTCAGTAAATCTGACCAAAGTGTTAGGAGACAGAAGATATTGTTTCATGTGCCATCTTCACCAACTCTATTGAGCCAATGTTGAGCAATCCTGATGTTCCACACAAGTACCAGCAAGTCCATCAGCACATTCAGCATCATAATGCACTTAAGAACATGAGGATGCCTTTTCTGTATATGCCTTCTCAAAGAAAAAAGGCCAATCCACCATTAGTGTCAACATCCACAACTGTGCACTTCTAGCTGCTGCCTGCACCATTTGTATAGATGCACCATGCAGCACTTCTGATGAATTTTTTTAAAAGAATGTGCATAATGAAGTGGGAGAAAGAAGTGGGGATGGAGTGTGGCATAACCTTGTATGGTATTGTGGATGCACAGAGATGCAAAGCAAAAGTACAGTCACAGATCAAGTGTGAATGCAGCTGTTGCTAATCTACATTATACCTGAGTAGAATATATATATATATTCTAGATTCAAGTGAAATGAAGATCACACTCTTGTAGACCTATGGAGATTTCACATGCCCTTACAAATGCAGCCATCATGTATAGATTAGCTGTTGTATATATTCTACTCAGGTATAATGTAAATTAGCAACAGCTAATCTATATATGATGGCTGCATTTGTAAAGGCATGTGAAATCTCCATAGATCTACAAGACTGCGATCTTCATTTCACTTGAATCTAGCCTGGACATTCAGGTACACTGAGGCCCTGGGTCACATAAGGGAAATGTTCATATTGTGTTTTTTTTCCCTTCCTGTCACACAATGCACAGTGAAGACCAAAACATTTTTCCTGCCAGCTGCGGTTTAATTTCCACTCCCTGAGAAGCTTGTGTTATTTCATAGTTCTGTTGTACAGTTACTGGCGCATTCCTTACTGGGTTTGCCTGTGCGCACTACCCGGCCCGCTTCTTTTCTGAGGCAAAGGCTGTAAGGTTGCCACCATTACTGCAGCTCACATATTATTCCCACCCCCAATCTGTCCTGTTTGGTACATCTATACATTGTTAAAAGTACATCACAGCCAGGAATTATTTTTTTTTTTAAAAAAAATCCATATTAACAACACACTGAGCCAATAGTTGTTGTCATTATTGGCCATTTAAAAAGAAAAATGTTTTACAGTCACCCCTTCCTAACTATCTGCATTTCATATGTGTAGCTGGATCCTGTCATCCTTTCTGCCAAGAGTGTGCCTTTTTTGTGTTCATGGCCTCATAAATTGATAACTGAGTGAACCTATTCCAAGGTTTGGAGATAAATGATACCCACACAGCTTGACTTCCATGTTCCAGTGTCCAGTGGATATCCAGTGACATACGGTGGTCCAGTATCCATTGTGCTCAATATGTTTATGCAAAATCAACCAGTGCAACAGAGGACACTTCTCAAAACAGAAAACTCCGTAGACTTATATCAATATATCAATGAAGTCATAATTGTGGAGTTTTTTTAATTGAGGGCATAAATGGGCCTTTGAGGATAAAGAGAAAATAAACCGGCAACATTGTATAGCCAGCCATATCGATTCAAATAGGAAATATACCATTGCCACTAAAAGTGCTTGGGACTTTTATACATATATATGTGATACAATATATACTGGTGTATATATTGTATCACATGGCCGCAATCCAATACAACAGAAGTATGGAAAGTATCAGAAGAACTACAGAACATTTCTCTTGTGCAACCAGGATTTGACATTCCATCATTGCTGTCCAAGATCCAAGCAACCAAGACCCATTTTATACAATCCTTTCGCTGTTTCAGAAAATGACTGTTGTGATCCACACTTTCATTTTCCCATCTGAAGTAGTCCAACAATTGCCTTTTCCAGTTCTCGTTTGTTTGACGGTGATCTTATTTAGCATAAGAAAACTCTCCAGAAAACCACTTCGGAATGAAACAAAAGTCAACATGAACTGTGCCAGCGCACTTTGTGCTATGGTTGGGTGACTCCTGCCATTGGAATGTCTCCAATTAAAGTATGTTTCCTTCTAGGAGACATCCGATTGATTCCAGCACAGTCTGCTTTCAAATAATGTGCTTTAAGTCTGAGTATAAGGGTCTTACATACAGTATGATTTATATTTTCATGCCCAACAAAAAATGAAGACTACATGAATTTACCCTTCAAACTGTAAGCATAAGAGAGGAGAAAGTGTTAATAAGACCTTTTAAAAAATTATACTCTTAACTATGTTTTCTCTAAAGTGAATTCTACTGACAATGAGACTTTTGACCACTCAAAAATGCACCACTCCAACTTGTAAATCATTTCAATGGAACTTAGGAAGTGCACTTTATATTGTGGCTTGCTCTTTTTTTCCAGTGTGAAGGCTTCAGTCAACTGAATCAGCATCCCTTCAAGATTTCCAGTGATAACTGGAACCTCCAACTTTTAGCAGAACTGAAAGAGTCAGGCACACTTTGCAAATACTGTAGGATGATTACCTCCTCCCTCCAAAATTTCGAAATGGAGCAGATATCAAAGGAAGATAACATGACAGTGCTACTTTACCAATTGGGCAATGGTCCATCACCTGTGGATGACAAAGGGCATCATACTGAAAATGTTACAGTTCATCTGAACCATATTCACATTTGGATGTGCATTCATTTGCACTGTATAATTTTCCGTTGGTTATCTATCCAGATGAACATCTCAAAGCAGGGTGGTTGGGTATGGGTCCAGTTGCCCTGACAATAGAAAAAGTTTCCACTGCATCTAATATAGCAGTCATTAGAGCACAATTACTTCAAGCAGGGATGAAAACAATGTTCAAGACAATGGAAGCCTAAAGATTATTTTA
This sequence comes from Pogona vitticeps, assembly GCF_051106095.1. Lineage (NCBI taxonomy): Eukaryota > Metazoa > Chordata > Lepidosauria > Squamata > Agamidae > Pogona > Pogona vitticeps. The sequence continues at coordinate 83,204,590 of NC_135783.1, read as the reverse complement.
AAAAAATATTAGCACAGATTTGTATATTTCCTGAAAATGCAATTTTCATGAAAATGTGGCAGAATTCTTTATTTTGTATTTTTGTAGAAAAGTTGTGTGTATGTGGGCAGATAACCTTATACACTTAAGTTTTTCTTGTTTTCTTTTCCTTTTGTTTATTTTTCAGGCATCAGCTTAACATAGTCCACACCCATAAGGGGTTACAACTATGTGGGTTGTAAAATGAAGAAAGGTTTACAGAGATTAAAAATGAGAAACACACTTGCCTGAGTTTGTGCTTCAGTGAGCAATCCTTATCTTCAATATACAATCTGACATATGGGCTTAAACTATTGTTATTCAATTATATGTTTCACGTCATTGGCGTTTCTGTATTCCATTGTGCCTTGTAAGTTCATAGTATATGATTTAGAAGCTGAAATCAAAGGTTCTGCAAACAAGTTTGTTTGTGAAAAGTGGAATCCTCAAGTAGGTAGATGCTTTTAACCTCAATGCTGTTTTTGAATTAGCTGTGCGCTGGGACTAGTGAGGAGTGCTATTATTTGCTTTATTATAAAACCCCTGTATTGATTTTTTTCCAGTACACATGCATGCATATAATTCTATCATTTTAATGTAAAAAAAAGTATTACCCACTACAATTTATATCCAGATAGAGTTGTAAGAGATGATGAATAACTTATCTTATGTTCCCCAGAAAATGTAACTACATCTTAAAACACTGAAAAGTAATTTATAACAGAAATAGAGAGGAGTGCTGTATTGGGTTCTTTTTAGGAGAAAGGCAGAAAATAAATAAATAAATAAATAAATAAATAAATAAATAAATAAATAAATAAATAAATAAATAAATAAATAAATAAATAAATGACAAACGAAGGAAGGAAGGAAGGAAGGAAGGAAGGAAGGAAGGAAGGAAGGAAGGAAGGAAGGAAGGAAGGAAGGAAGGAAGGAAGGAAGGAAGGAGTTGTTAACCTTCATGAAACTGGATACATTTGCTACTAGCCATATAAAGGACCAAGCTGTTTTTGGTCCCTATGCAGAACTGCAGTTTATGATGCAATCAGACAACAGGAAAGGTGTGTGTCCAATCGTACAGGAAAAAGTCACTTTGAAGGGGGTGATATCCCTTAACATGACCCCTTAAATTTGTTGGGGAATTGCTCCTCCAAGCCACCCCCCAAGAAGCAGTCTTACACATTTGGGTGTGAATTAGTGCCTGGCTACATTACATGGTTGTTGGAAAACAGATCACATCAGACCACTCTACAAGGAGCCCAAAATGTGATCTGGTGCAGTCTAAATAAGGTCACTTGATCCTTGCTTTCAAATGGCATATCAACCTCTAGCAACCCTTCAGCTCCTTCCTCTTCCAGCTGAACAATTCCTTTGCTCCTGTGCAGAGGGGCAGGGGAAGTGAAATTATTGTTTTTGCCACTGCTACACCACTATATATGCACTGAATCACTTTGATTAAATTTCTTTTTTAAAAAAAAAAACTGCTTTGTCTTGTGTGTAGTGCTGATTGAGAAACTGCCCAGTCACAGTTTCAATCAACAGTTCACACAAAGGCAAAGAAAAATATTTCTAAATTTAATGTAAGTGATTCAGCACATCAGCCATGATCTAAAAGTTAAAAAAAGAGTAATTTCACTTCCCCTGCCCCTCCACAGATGAGCAGGGGAAGTGTTCAGTTTGTTAATATCTTGAATCATCTTGTTTTTTAAGCTACCTCATGATACTGGAAATTAAAAACAAAAGGATTCTTGGCAGTTTTGACAGCTTGGTTCTAGTCTGTTCCCAGAGATTGCACATGATAGGAATCAACCCATTGCACACGATGGGCACCAACCCACACCAAAAAAGTTAAAGCCCCAGAAGGATCTCAAAAAAGTACAGTTTAGGGGAGCCCTGGGGGCAAATTGGTCTGTTTGTTGTGTGATCACCAGAAAAAGAGTGAACCAATCCACTCCCACAACACATCAGATAGTGGGACAAAAGCCCATCTGAATGAACTATGTGAGTATTATTAGCTTCAATTCTGTAGGTGTTCATAAGGTTTGCATAATTTGCTGTGGCTAACAGTGCCTAACTGACAAGATCTTGGGGCACATCTTGGTCATATACCTGAATGTATGACAAAATGCACCCTGGTACCTCATCAGTTAGTCACAACTAGCCACAGCAAGTTATGCAGACCTCACATTAACATCAATAGGATCCTGGCTACTGTCTTGGTGAAACACTAAGCTCTTTTCAGTACAATCCTTGGTGAATTTAACCAGAAGTAGTTTGGACTGGTGATGATGTTCCCCCTCTGTGGGGAGGGTGGACCCATTAAGGTGGTCTGCCCCTAGAGCCTAACGGATCTAACTGGGTTCCAGGAGGCCTTGGAGGGGTATCTGACTGATCTGGCTTGTGTTTCTGTCAAAACCCAGGTGACCAAATGCTATTCTCTGTCAGTCTGGGTGGTTGCCATGATTGCTCCTAAATGTCCTCTCTGCTCCCTGGTTTATGGGGGACTTGCAAGCCATGAAACAACTCAGATTAGATTTTAATTGCCTTTTTGGTAAAAAACAAAACAAAACAAAAAAAAACCCTTGATGGATTATATTTACCAGTACCTTTTTAAAATCTTGTTGCTAATATTGTGGCATATATTTTATAGTCTACATTCAGTAATGAAATTGGTCTGTAATTTTGGATTTCCTCTGGATCCATTCCTTCTTTGTGAATCACCATAATTATAGCTTCTTTCTATGTTTCAGGGATTACCTTCTTTTTTTGTATCTCTTCTAATAGTTTTTTAATGGCATAATCAGAACATCTTCAAATGTTTTGTAGAACTCTGCTGGAAATCCATCACTTCCTGAAGATTTTCCATTCTTCTGCTTCCTAATCTCACTGATTGAAATTTGTTGATTTAACATTTCTTGTTGTTTTGTTAATTTTATTTCATAGTGTTTTTGTAAATAAGTTTTTTTGTTCCATTGTTGCAATTCCTTTTTCTATATAAAACTTCTCATAAAACCTTTCAGCCATTTTGTTCATTTCTTTGGGGTTTATGGCTTTGTTTCCTTCCTCATTTTTTAATGTTTGTATGTGGGTTTTCATCTTCTCTTTCTTCAATCTGTATGCTAGCCATTTTCTGGTTTTGTTTGCATTTTCAAAATGATCTTGTCAGGCAAATCTTATTTTATTCACTACCTCTTCCATTAATAGAATATTTAACTTGTGTTGTATTAATTTTAATTTTTTTTGTTTTATTTCAATTGCTGAGGGGTTTTGTTTTGCTTGTAGCTCTTGTTGCTTTAGCTCTTTTTCCAGGTCTACATATAAAAAAAGAAAGAAGGAAAAGAAAAAAGGGGATGCTGTTTTGACTCTGTGGGTTCTTTGTTGTGGACTCCCACAGAGGTCAAACATCTTTCCAAAGCTTTTTTACATCTATATGAGGCCACTTGGGGAGGTGATCCAGATATCTGGACTTCACTGCCATCAATTTGCTGATGACACACAGCTCTGTCTCTCCTTTTCATCTTCAGCAGTGGAAGGAGGACCCTGGAGCAGTGCTTGGCCTTGGCTATGGATTGGATGAGGGCAAAGAGATTGAAGACAGAGACCATATTGTTGAGTGGAGAATCTTCCTGATTAAAATGTATTTTCCTGGGTTTGGATGGGATCACATCCCCCCTAAAAGACCAGGTCCATTACTGGGTAAGTCCCTGGATCCAGCTTTCTCTATGGAAAAGTAAATATTGGCTGTGGTCAGGTCTGTCTTGTTCCATTTTCACCAGGTTGCACAGTTGTGGCCCTATCTGAACAGGAAATCCCTAATGACATTGGTCTACATGTTGGTAATCTCTAGGATTGATTACTGCAATGCTCTTTATTGGGGCTGCCTTTGAAATGTCACATGGAAGCTTCAGGGGGTGCAAAATGCAGTGGCCAGGTTTATATCAGGAGTATGGTCACATATCCCCAATCCTGGCACGCCTGCATTGGCTTCCTGTTTGCTTCTGTTCCAAATTCAAAGTACTAGCATTAAGCTATACATCCCTTAATGGTTTGGAACCTTGTTACCTGATGGAATGTCTCTCCCTGAGATCACCTACCCAGGCAACTGGGACAGCCAAATTTTACAGGTTTTTCCAGTGGTGTCCACAATGCTATGGAAAGCATTGCCTGTGGATATACACGAGGATCCCTCCCTTTTAGCCTTTAGGGAACATTTTAATTGCTGTTAGCCACCCAGAGTAGTGCCTGGTCACTAGGTGGGCAGGATAGAAATGTAGTTGGTAAAATGAAGAAATAAATAAAATAAGCACCAGACTTCAGTGGGACTGGAGTACTGTATATACATGATTGCAGCCTGAAGCAATGTAATAAATAAAAAGCCCAAAGTTAAGCGTACAAAATTATTTTTGCAAAGGAGTTTTGAAAATATATCATTTTTCTTTTCAAAAACAAATCTCAGCTGAACAAGAAAGGTATCAGATATCTTTCTTAAAATGGGCTTTGTCCCCAGAAGAGATATGGTGGAAAAATATTTGCTAGTCGGAATCTCATGTTAAATAGAATGCAGACATGTATTTTCCAACAAAAAAGTATTCTTTTATGCCAAACAAAAATTTAAGGACACCTATTAATTTAGAACTGAACCTTTACTGTCAAATCTGATTTCAATCACTTTTTTCCCCAAAAAATCTGGTTTTGTAATCCAGCCAGATATGCACTAACTGTAGGAAGGTAGACAGACCCATTCGCAAAAATATATGTGGTCAATCAATTAAACTATGTAGGAATGTTAGAGCAATCAATCAAGTTTTAGAAACTTTAAAACAGAAAACTGTTGTGATTACACTGTTGAATCACAGCAGTAGCCATGTGTTACAGGAGCAGCTATTGGGAGATGTATGTTCTCTTTTTCTTAACTCAACAAGATGTTGGTAATGAAGTCTTAGGTTTTATCAACAGTGATGGACAAGATCCTCATTTCTTAATGTAGAACATGCTGTCTTAAAACAGGTGGATTTCAACTCAGCTGAGAACTGGATTGAGTGGGTGGGCACCTCACTTCAAATTTTTTAGTGGAGTGCCCGCTGCTATAGTCTGAAGCTGCCTATATTGTAGACCAGTAGTTCTCAAAGTGTGTGCTGTGGTGCCCTGGGGAACTGCCAAACACAGCCAGTGCTGCCACAGAATCTTCTCATCATTACTAAACTTATTTTAACAAGTGGCTTGACTTTATTAACACCCAGAGTAGTAATACCTAGAGGACTTGTTGAAAAACAGTTCTGACAATTGCTTTGTGTTTGGGTGAGAAGTGGTTAACTGATGGAAAAAGGAATCATGTTCTGGGACTGTCCCCTGCTTAATGTCTCTTTGTGAATGGTGGTGAGCACAATGTTGAGATAGATGTGTTTATGCAACACAAAATGTACAGTACATGCATGTACATGTGAATTTTATAATGTACTTACTAGGAACAAAATGTCATATTAGTATAGAATGTGTTTAACCAATCAGATTGTATTTGTGGTCAGCCAGGCTGCTATAAAAGGCAATGTGAGCCAGGAGTCTGTTAGACAGAGACTGATAGTGACCAAGACAATATGTAGACTAAGGTAAGGCTGACAGGATCTCACATGGTATGTACCTCAGATGGAAAGACAGAAATAAAGATAATAACTGATAATATGTGCTATGGCTGAATAAGTATTACAAATATAAAAGTATAACGAAGAGTTAATTATTTACCAGAGAATGTCTGTCAATCCAAATGTATAAGCACTATATATTATGTAATATAGATTATATATGTTTATAATTAGTAGAAGTTATTTATTGTTTTTAAACCAAGTCATAAGTGATTGTTTGAATATTAATTGCTGGCACAATCACACAAAATGGGAGAACACTAAATCTTATATTTTACAAATAGTGCTTTTTTATCTAAACCTTTCCAATATGCTAATTCTGCTAATTTATAGGTTATAATTTGTTTATTATAACCAAAAGCCAACACACAAGAGGGTGTCCTGTAGATTATCTTCACTGCTGTCATCAACATTTAGGCTGCCCTTCACTATGTATTGTTCGGCATCGTTTCCCTGCGGGCGATGTGGACACAATATTGTGCAGCCGTATTGGGCCATTTCCTGGCCTTCTGAATTGTGGATACAGAAAGACAATATCCCACATTAATAAACTGGAGGATTTTTTTAAAACTGAATTTTCTGACTTTTTAAAAGAAAATTTTAACTATACGTAAACTACAGAAATATTCCAACAGCAACCCAGTGCTAGGGGATCAATGAGCAGGCAGTAAGAAAAGACGAAGACCTAACATGACATGGGTTGACTCAATAAAGGAATCCATAGCTGTTAGTTTGCAAGACCTGAGCGGAACTTACTGGCAAAGATAATATTGCTATGAAGTGTGGAGGGGGGGCAGCAGGAGGAGAGAATGATTTAACAGGAGATGTTTCCTGATGGTTTGCAAGATCTGGGCAGAGCTGTTAATGACAGGACATTTGGGAGATCATTAACTCATACAGTTATCGCACATCAAAAGTGACTTCATAGCACATAACAATCTTTAGAATTTTTTTTTAATTACCTAAAAATGGACTATATAGGACTTGGGTCTGATGCAGCATCTTATTTCTTACAGGATGCCAAAGACTGAGCTGGGACTTTCTGCAGGCAGGATATGTATTCTACCCTTGAAATATGAAGACTTTTTATGTTAGCAGGTATAGATATATATTTAAAAGGTTCATTTGCACAGAAGAATGAACAAGAAGAAATAGAGAGCATTGCCATGATCCAAAGACCTGCATTAGTTCTGTAAACCAGTGGAGGCTCAGGGCTTCTGTAGCAGCAGAAATTATTGCCATGTAGGACACATCTTTTGAAATGGATAGAATTTCAAAACCAATTTGTGTTACACCATGGAGAACTGCTGCATGCAGGAAGGGGAGAAGTTAGCAATCCTGCTAAGTTTTGTGCCCAAGCTCATGAATACTGTATACCTAGAGGGTTATGTTCAACAGTAAAAATTTTCCAAGATAGGTATGGCACTTATGATTCTGGTTTTGCGCTTGATAATACAAAATGTTTCCTTCCATGTTACCACAGCTGCTTTTGTATCTTGTACATGTCCATACCCCTTTGAACTGTCTCTGTCTTTTCAGAAGAATGGAGGATCCTACTGGCAAATATAAATGTGTTCACAGTATGGTGTTTGAATTACTTGAATAAAGCCAAGAGGGGAAAATTGTGGTGGCAAGGAGAGGTAGTAGCATACAATAGAAGAAGAAAAAATTATATAGGTCAATTTAAAAAAAAATCCACAAGGCATTAGTAGAATACTTTGCACCTAATTTAGGGCTATTTCACCTGTGAAATGTGCTTATTAAGTTTCTTTAATGAGTAGGAGACTGTTTGTATTTGAATAGGCCAGGTGTGAATTAATTCTGCAGAAAAGAGTGTTAAACATTAGTCATGGCTGAAATATTCTATTTTTACACAAATGTATTTTACAGTTCGTGTCAGTTATAGAACACATACAAAAGCTATTTCCTATCTTCAGTAGACGAAACATTAGAAACAAATCCCTTCCCCCTGTTTATGTGGCTGCCTTTTTATTAAAGGCAATAACAAAGTACAGTGAGCACAATGGCTAGTTCCTGGCGTTGCATGCAGGAAAAATGAATTCGGAAGCGTGAGAATGCAGTGAGCAATCCACACTACACAAGTTCAAGATCCTAATAATCCTAATAAATCAGAGACTTGATGGTTGAGTGGTTGACAGACCCAGCAGTTGGTGGCCTGAGCTCTCCCTTTACTCTCTTCTTTCTCTTCACCCTTCTCTGCTTGCATTTCTCCCTCCCCTCCCACAATTGTGCTTCCTCACTTTCCCTGCCTCCTCCACTCCATGCTTGCTCATGGCATGGAAGAGAGGCTGTGATTGGGTTCTTCCTGAGCTGGTGATGGTTCCCTCATTTTGGCGGGAATAAGAGATGGAGTTGATTTCAAAAATTCAACAGGTTCTACTTTATTAACTTCAACATCATGATCAACTAAATTAAATGGGTCAAAACAACTCAGTTCTGGTAACATATTCTAACTTAGGATTTTAGTTCCCGGCGTTAACAAGTCACTTCTTACATTGGGGCTGGACCAAAGCGCTCACGGTCAGTCATCTCCCTCAAAGGGGTGCTCCTTACTGCGCACACTGTCCCATAGCAAGGGTGTCTCGCCCAGTCCCCTTCCAAAGGTGGGACGCTGAATGAATGAATACTTTATTACAGTCAAAGACCAGTAAAACCAAATCAATATAAAATAGATACATATAATTATAGTTTGGTAAAATCATTCAGGGTAATAAAATTCCATTAAAACATGATAAAACAACCCCTTCTTTCCAGTTAATAACATCATGTATCCTTAATATAAGAAAACCTCAGACAGAGTTATATTAAAAACATATCCATCTAAAATCACCTAACCAAACGTTTGATTACGAATAACCATTGCTGCAGCACAGAATTGTCAGAGAGTAGCAGCTGGACATAATCCTTCTCTGATCTCCCGGGAGATTTACAGATAATAGGTAAGCTCTATACGAAGATCCCGATAACAAATACAGAAAAGGAGAACGTGACCAACTGATTCAACTTTATCACTATAGCAAGGGCAGAGACAGTTTGATGTAGGCAAACCTCGAAATCTTCCCTCCTAAAGCTTAGAAGGAAGTACATTGAGCCTAGCTAGCGTAAAAGCCCTTATGGCTTTAGATGACATAGTGCTGGCTAAATACGAAGAGGTGATAAAAGCAGATTTCTTTAGAAAATTATATTTCCCTAACTGGCCAACATGGTCCTGTAGTTCAATATCCCATACCCTTCACTGCTTTGATGGCATCTTTGAGACCCATTGCTATAAGTATACTGGGGGGGGGGAGCCAGTTTTCGATATCTCTTCAGTTATATGCTTCTTCCACTCCGACTGAAAGGAATCTAGTAGGTTCAGTGGGGCCAAGCCTTCTAATGCAAAAATCATTTTAAGTCAGTATTTCACCATAAGGACTTTAGCCCGTGCTTTGATGGATATTAGCCCAACCTCTAAGCAAAGAGCCACATTGGAAGTGCAAGGTGGAACTCCAAGAATGGCTCTCGCGAATTTGATCTGAGCAATCTCCAGGGGTTGTAGATTAGCATAAGCGAATAGTTGTGAGCCATAAAGCATTTGTGAAATAATCCTGGCCTTAAAAACCTGTATTGCCGATGGTACATGTTTACCCCCATCAGTATGGAAAAATCTTCTTAGTGCTCCAGTATTTTTCTGGGCACTCATTGCTGCGTGATTTACATGAGTAAGCCAGGATCCTGAAGAGTGAAAAACTATGCCAAGGTATTTGTAGCATGCTACTTGCTCTACAGGGTGTCCATTTAGAGACCACTTATGCTTTATTCTCCTTCTACTCACAACCATAATCTTGGTTTTAGCATAATTAATTATTAGTTGTTCTTTATTACAGTAGGAGGAGAAGGATCTCAGGAGTCTTCTAAATCCTATGCATGTTGTTGACAGTAAAACAGCATCATCAGCATAGAGTAAGACTGCAGTTAGGCGAGAGGCAAGTTTAGGTTGAAGAAAATTGGGGTTGCTTAAATTCCAAACTAAGCCATTGATATAGATGTTGAACAAGGAGGGGGCTAGTATGCATCCTTGTCTCACTCCATTAAGTACAGGGACTTGGTTGGATAAGATCCAAATGTGTATTTTCATGAAGTTGCCGCATCAGTAAGAGAAGCCATTTATCGATACTTGTGGACTCAAATTTTGACCACAGACGTTCCCTTGGAATAAGGTCAAAAGCAGATTTGAAATCTATGAAGGCTGCATATAGAGCACCACCTTTGGGGGCAGAGTATTTAGATGCCAGGTGGTGTAAGATAAGACCCTGGTTTATGGTGGATCTTCCCAGCCTAAATCCTGCTTGTTCCTTTGCAAGTATATTCTCCACAAGTAGCCAATCTTGTAATTTGCCCAATAAATGCCTTTAATATAGTTTACTAATGGTGCGACTGGGACGTATCACCTTCCTGCCTCCACCTTAGTTGCGGGGGTAAACTACCACCATCCATTCTAGAGGCTTCACTCCTCTTTTCTCCACTTTGGGTATATCTGCATCTGGTAGCAATCCTCCTCCTGTCTTTAAATTTGGGAAGTCTTTTAACAAGCCACAGACCTTCGTTGATGCATCTTCTTCTCTTTCTTTTGCACCGCACAATCTTTAGTACCTTTCTTTGTGTGGTCCTTTCAATTCTAAATTCTTGCGCAACACCTCACTCTTTTATAACCTCCTCCAACATTATCAGATCTTGCTCCTCCCCTTCTCCTTCCTCCTTGTCTTCTGACAGACATACTCCTACTGTGTTTCTTTCCTTCATTCCTTCCTCCCCTGTTTCTATGAGTACGCTTTCTACACATCCACATGCTTCCTCCTGCACACTTTTTGTTGAAGACAGCTCACTAGCTTTCTCTCCTTCACAGAGGGCTTTAGCAATTTGACCTCACTGTGGCCTCAAAGTGTATTTGGTCCACTGTTATGGTCATTTGCCCAAGAGGAGGAAAACTCCTGTTGCTACCAATGGGAACTTCTCTCCTGGTGCAAAATGATCACACTTTAAATTATAAATTGGAGAAACTTACACGCACCTATCTATATATTACTAAAATTAGCCAAAAGCATGGGCAGCCATATTGCCACAAAAATATTGCAAAATCCATGTCAGGTCATTGCAATTGTATTTGGTCAATTAATCTGAAAGCTTACACACTTTTGGTCCTTCTTTATAATCTCAGTATATGTTTTGAACTTATTGGAATAAATGTCACAGAAATAGGGGTGTGAATCTCACAGCAGCTAAAATAGTGTTCTGTGTATTATGTCACGTAACCTGATGATGCAATCAGCTGCAGGAACTTTTAATAAAAAACAATTGGATTGCCCTCTGAAAGAATTTCCAGTTGAATCACCTTCATTGTGGTAAAACTACTGGGGACTGTGTTTAATTTCCAAAAATCACTGCCAGGATGATTTTGCTCTTGACAGCAATTTTTGGGAAATTAAAGTCTTTCCCTCATCCCACAGTCCCCAGTCTCTTCCCCAAAATACCATTCCATGGGAACCTTGGGACCTTCAGGGAGGAACTGGAGAATGTTTATTTCCAAAAAAAAAAAAGCAATTGATGACATCATCAGCCTTACATGGCATAGCTGCACAAACAGGAGTTCAGCCTTAGTTTCCATGAAAAAAAAAGGATTCTCACTGTGAGATTTCTCAGTACAATACTAGCTTTTTTTAAAAAAAATCCTTCCTTCCTGCCTGCCTGCCTGCCTGATTGGGCCATTACTCACAAAATAGTCTGATTTAAGGAAAACAAAAAAGGTTGTTGTCACAGAAACAATAAATGTCTCTTATTTTTAATGAGATGGAAACAACTTCCAAATGGCAGACAGGCATCTTTACCACAGAGACTTTTTTTTTTACCAGTACTGCCAAATCCTACCAAATTTTCCCTTAAGGTGCCTTTCAATGCTGGGAAACATACATGTTGTCCAAATTGTTTTGAACAGAAAAAAAAGAACGCCTACAGTGGTCTTAACCGACCAGATAGGCGGGATATTAAATAAATAAATAAATAAATGAATGAATGAATGAATGAATGAATGAATGAATGAATAAATAAATAAATAAATAAATAAATAAATAAATAAATAAATAAATGAATGAATGAATGAATGAATGAATGAATGAATGAATGAATGAATGAATGAATGAATGAATAAATAAATAAATAAATAAATGAATGAATAAAAATAAATAAATAAATTGTATCACATGGAGGATTTTTTGTGCAGGCTAGAAAATGGATCTTTGAAACATCCACGGAAATTGGTTTCAGTCAGGAAATCCATCCATATTTATTCCAGATCCAATTAAATCACTCCAAAAGTGTTATTCAAAGGTAAGTATAATAGACAATGTGTTGCTATTTAGTTTTTGGTGTAGAAAAAACTCTATCCTATGCAGAATACACTTCAATACTGGGCAGACTGAAAAATGTCATCTCTGAAAACGCTACTGAAATTGTTTTAGGTGAAGGAAATTGTTACCTACAAAATTCTACCATGGTCCTCCTGTAACATTTGTCATTCTGTGATGGGTTTGATAGATGTGTTGTTCTAATGGGTTTTTTTTTCATAGAAGAGCTTTATTTACATAAGATAATCACTTAAATTATAAAACAGCAGTTTTGACATCTCCACTTTTTTCATAGGAAATCCTCTCCCCCCCCCCACCGCCTCCCGTTTTCTTGCAGACTACTCCAATTTCTGTGCAACAGTCTTCTGGAGTTTGTGGAGGAACTGCTTTTTTTAATCTAGCATTTGGTGAATGGGTAGTGGTGGAAATGTTGCTATTGTGCCGGTGGAAAGAAATCTCGTGGGAGCTAGGGAGTTTCAGCCAGGAGTCTTGGCAGAGCAAAGCTAGGGAAGCTGGCTAGGAAAGACATATTTTTGAGTATTCATTATATCCCTACACTGAAGTACATAGTTAAATCAGACTGATTTCATGACCTCAGCTATGCCCTGTGTATACAGTATGAGCCCCAAATCAAATAATGTTAATTTGCACAGTTCCTTCTTTGGATCTATAAAATGCAGGTATTTGGGTCAGAGAAACACAACATCCTGAAATACAACCCAGAGTAAGGCCTTGTCCTCTGTGTGCTCATTTATTTATTTATTTATTTATTTATTTATTTATTTATTTACAATATTTTTTAGCCGCACCATTAAGACAACTTGCACCAGCATCCATATCATGCCTAAAAATGGAAGCTTTAATCCATTTTAGATTATGACAGACATTGTTGTATGCAAACACCACAGAGAAAAGGAATAATTTTCTAACCTTGTGTGTTTAGTCGTTTAGTCGTGTCCGACTCTTCGTGACCCCATGGACCAGAGCACGCCAGGCCCTCCTGTCTTCTACTGCCTCCCGGAGTTGTTTCTAACCTTAGAACAGTATTAAATATGACATAAGATTTTTAACTTCAAGCAAACAACATCCCTGCATAAGAAAGAATCTAGGACAGATATATCTAAATGAGGAAATATATTGTCTCTTCCTCGAAAAATGATAAGGCGGCTTGTAAATACAACTTTGCATGAAAAAGAGATAGGGCTACCAACTCCTTGATCAATATATAATGTCCGTCAGTGTCAAAGGACTTTTCTGATCCAATTTTACATTGCTGGAGAGACATATTTAGACCAAAGCATTGTAAAATACAGCCAATGCTGAGCATGTTTTAAAATCCCTTCAATTCTGAGGGTGGCAAATCAAACAGGTGCTCGGTAATAACTAGTAATATATTTGCTATATTTGCATGAAGATAATTGCAGTTATTAAAAACCCTGTCTCAATGTGTTACATTCTTTTTGGAATACCCCACTGCTTTTAAGTCAAAGGACAAGCTGAGCATGGCATTTTGAACCCCAGTTTATTCACACAGACATTTATTGCAACATTAGAAGAAACAATGAGACAGAGCCTCTCCATCTACTTTCTCAAAGTGCAGTCAAAATTGCTCTCAAATGTTCGTTATAAACTTGTAATCTGAACTCCAGCCACTTGGCAGGGCTGCAGAAGAATTTACGATGTGCTAAATATTTCCTTTGTTCTTCCCAGTGGTAGCCTGCTGTAGCAATTAGAAAAGCAACTGGTTGCACATGTAAACTGTAGCTGTTTTCTACAGCCTTGGTGATAACTGTTGAAAGGTTCAGTAAGAATGACTTGGTATTTTAATATTACATTGCCCCCCAAAATTAAATCTTCATTATTCTATACTTCATTTTATTCATTTTATACTTCATTTTATACAGCTGTAGCAGTAGTAGGTCACTGCTGGCTGGCTCACCTCAAAACAGAAGAACTGTAGGAAGTGACTTGCTGAATCAGAGAACAAGGCTCCACAGAGACCAGATTATAGGATTCAATAATGACCAGGGATGCTCCAGGAATCTTGCAAACAGAATACTGGAAGTAAGGTCCAACTCTTCTTGCCATTTTTCAAAAACCTCTGTTAAGCTAGTGGACCTTTAAAATAAAAATAATGATGCAAAAGGCACAGTTTCACTTTTGCATCTGAAAAAGCTGACTTTTAGATTCTGTAAGAGTAAGAAGCACCCTTACTGAGATTACCCTTTTCTCTTACTTATTTGTGAGTCATTCTTCTGAGTGTGCCTCTGGTCCAATACAAAGCTTGAAAAGTGGTTTTCTTGTTGTTGTTGATGATGAAGATGTTATCTCCCAGAAGCCCTGGTCCAGTGATCCCTTTTCCAAGCTCTGACCTCTGATGCAACCCCATCTCATGCAGAGACACAGTAATGACCCTTGCTCCCATCCCAGTATGCCATGAATGGGAAAAAGGAAGGACAGAATTGCAGCCACCAAGTTGATACTCTCTTCTGTGGGTGGGTTCTCTGAGGTCATACTGTAAAGGAATCTTGTAGGTTATCTTTTGCAATGTACCAGCATTTCTTGTTTGGGAATGATTGCTCTGTCACTTATCCACTGTTCACGCTACTGCCCCAGAATGTAAAATATTGTTCTATTCCTGCAACCGTTCCATGCCCATACTGTCAAGCCAAGGCAGGTTGTTCTGTGTATCATGAACCACGGTATACACATGACATCTTACCTTGGCTTTGCCAGTATGGCAAAAAACTAAGTCTTATAGGAAAGGAACAAAATTCCAATATTTAAATATAAGGGCGCTTTCCAATAAAGGACTCACTGCAAATGGAGTAGGATAAAGCAATAGTCTCATGATTTTGTTTCAGTGTCCACTGATTCCCCTTGAGCTTTATGTAGGTGCTAGCTCTAGCAAAAGGGCCTACTCTTCCTCTGATTAGATCCAACCAGGAAATAAAGTCCATGTTCAAATCAGAAAAAAAGAGAGGTATATGGGTGCTTTCTTTTCTTCCTGTTGGATTAACTATTAGTAGTTGGTTATTCAAGGGGAAGAAACTTAGCATTTAAAAGAGCCATCGAGAAGAATAGCCCTGTTATTTTGTTGTGTTGTAGCAAAAACAACAGCCTTTTGGCAGTTTAGAGGCTAAAAGGTTTTACTTGGCATAAGCCTTTATGCAGTGCATTTCACTTCCTCAGATACAAGAACTGGCCTGCAATCTATGAAAACTTATATCAAACAAAACATGTCCACTTTTAAGATAGCACAAGGCTCTTTGTTGTTTTTCTAAGCCTTATTACAACCCTAGCTAGCCATTGATCTGATAATTTTTTCACTGTTCAATAAGACAGTTAAATAGGTTCCCTGAATATGGATGAGTGGTGATTTACCAATGAGGTACAACTATAGAACATATTTTGGTGTGGGAGAAGCATATTCTTTTGATTCCATCAAGGCAAAATATATCTTCTAATTATGCATTTTTGCAGAGCCTTGAGTCCTTTGCCTGACTTGGGAACTCTTGACTGAATGAAGCCTATTTCTGAAATAGACACTGTATTTGAGAACAAAACAACAAAAAGGAGCACATTGTGATAGCTGAGCCACAGGGTAGAATTCTGACTGGAGCAGTACAATCATACATGAAAATCTGTCTTTGAAGCTCTTCTCAGAATCTCTTGGAACAACTCCTTAGGAATTAAAAAAAAATCTGTGCTCTAGCCATTCTGTAGGAATATTAATAACACACACACACACACAACACACAACACACAACACACACACACACACACACACACACACACACACATACACACACACGGAGGGTTCCGAGGCTTACCTCTGAAAGTCTGATCTCGTCTGCTTACCTTTTTCTGATTTTGTGAAACTACAGTCATAATTAAAGGAACAGCTGAAGTATTGGCAACATTGCAGCTTCAGAATGAAACCAAGAACGCAGAAGATAACTTTAGCAGCTGTTGCTGCCCTATGCTTTCTGAGGCAGGGAAATCTTAATAACTTTTGAAATGTTGCTCAGAACTTCACCAACCCAATGAAAGATTGCATTATTTGACAAGCCTGGATATAGTGCATCAGTAGTTTTCACCAAAAGGTAGCAGAAATATATGTGTCTGCAGAAACTGGAGTAAATATGTCCTTTTCCAGCTTGTCTACATAGCCTTTTTTAGAGTGGCCTGCTTTGGGCTAAATAGACTCATTTGGGGTTGGGTAGAGGTCTAGTATGCCATTTAGTGTGATTTTTATATTCAAATGGCATACCAGACCTCGAACAACCCTGTTTGGTACAGCTCCTTCCCAACCCTGTTTCGTACAGCTCCTTTCACTGGGAATTTCCCATATCGTGAAGCAGCTTAAAAAGACAATATTGGCAAATTAAACACTTCCTCTGCTCTGTGGAAAGGCAGAGGAAGTGATTTTTAAAAACTTTATTAGGGCAGTGCTGATGTGCTGCAACATTTGTAATTTAAAAAAAATAGAAATCTTCCTCACAGAAGGAGGAGGAAACAGGAAGGAGCAATAAAGAACCAAACCCCCCTCCTTTTCATTCAGACTTCTCTTAAAGTTCAAGCCAGTACACAACAGTGGATTTGGCTGTGGCAGGTTCTTGACCTGATCTTTAAGACAAGAAAAAAATTTAAGCAGAATAAGCCTTGATAAGCTTGTTTTGGTTCATTTCCTGCAATTGCATACATTGGAAATAAACCAAATTAGAATGATTCTACAAACACTAAAAATGTAGAGGCCCCAATAGGGGCCCAGAAAGGTACAAATGGGTATGGGATGGTTCACTCCAGTGATTATGTGGTATGGTTACTGGAAAAGGAAGGGAACCAGCCTGTCCCAATAATGGACCAAACAGCAGGCTAAATGCTTGTATGACTACATCCTTAATCTTGCTGTATTTATAGCTATTTGAATTCTTATTCAATTCAATAATTATTGAATTAGTCTCTCTCTCTCTCTCTCTCTCTCCCCCTTACCATTACTTTCTATCCTTTTACCCTTTCAAGGTACTTTACGTTTGAAAATAGAAGGAGGAGGAGGAAGTATGGCAGTTTTGGTGGAGTATTGGACCGGCTGGTTCTGAGGCATATGCAGTTTGTGACCCATTTCAAAAATTTTTGGAAAGATGTCCCTCCAGTACACAGGTTACTCTGAGGTGATGTCATTTTACCCCCAGGCATTTTATTTCCGACGATACTGTGTGTAGGTGGGCATTCTGTCGCGGGGACAGCGAGCCCTGGCGAAGAACTGCACAGGGCACCCGCCTGTCCTTCTTGCCTCCAAAGTGGGGGGGGGGGAGGGTGGCATACCAGGCCAGCTGGACTCTTTGCCTGGCGGAGCCCTGGCAAAGAGTCTCTTTCTTGCCCGCACCCATCTGCCTGGTGTGCTGGTGAGGAGGCCCCCTTCCCACCCTGCCTCATCTGAGCTCATGGCCAGTGGACCTGCCAGACCTGTGGTGCCCGCCTCCCCTCGCCAAGGATACACTTTCCCAGCGGTGTGGCAGCTCCAGCCTATCTGGCCGGATGATGGCCACAGGTCCTGGGCGAGCGCAGAGGCGGGGTGGGGGTCGGCCACAGACAGCAAGAGCCAGAAGGTGGGTAATGTCAACATAAATAAATTTGGGGGGGGGGTAAAAGGTAAAAAAGTTCCCTGACCCCTGCTCTAAGTACCTGGGGGAAGCTTTCCTGGGGTGGTCCTCTTTGTGACTCTATAACATGGGGGGCCATGATCCAATGTTCTCCAAGCTTTCAGGAGTTGTAGGAAAGTGTCTGAGAAAGCTTTTAGGCAAATCTGGTGTCTCTAAGTGTTTGGGAGCCAGTGTTATAGCCATTTAAAATGTAGATGAATCGACAGATCTAAGAATATTCATATATTCATATTCGTTGATCCGTTAACCTTGACGAATAATGGATCAAAATGAATAGCCATTTTTTTTTTATTTGTCCCCATCTCTGGTCATAGCCAGTAGTTTGAATTGGGCCTGGAAACAGGCTGGCAGACAGTGAAGCTGTTGTCCCAAGAAAGTTATTTGTTCCCTATAATCAGTGCCAGTCAGCAGTCTGGCTCAGCATTTTGAACCAGTTGAAGTTTTTGAATACTCTTCAAAAGCAGCACCATATAGAGTGCATTGCAGTAATCCAAATGAGAAATAATAAAGGCGTGTGTCATTGTGGCCAATATGAACATCTCAAGGAATGGGAGCAGCTGGTACACTAACTTTAACAGTGCAAGTGCATTCCTGGGCGCTGCTGAGACATTTGCATCAAGACTCAGGGTTGAATTCAAGAGCACACCCAATCTGCAAACTTGACTTTTTCAGAGGGAGTGTAGACTCATCCAGTACAAGCTGAATCCCTATCCCCTGATCTGCATTTTCACTGATCAAGAACACCTCTGTCTGGATTAAATTTCAGGTATTTTGACCTCTTCCAGTCCATTGCTGACAACAGAAACTGGTCTAGAACTAGAACAGCTTCCTTGGAATGTAAAGGGGAATTAGAATTGGGTGCCATCAGCAAACTGAGGTCACTGAACCTCAAAACTCTAGCAGTTCATGCAGATATTGAATAGCATGAGGGACAGGACTGAACCCTAGGGGACACCACAGACTGGTGGCCAGAGTCTTGAACAGGATTCTCCTAGCCAAATCTTCTGAATTCAGCCATCCAGGGATGATTGGAATCACTATAAAACAGTACCTCCACAACGGATTCCAGAAAGGTGGCCCAGAAGGACACCTCGTGGCGCAGTGGTTAAACTGCTGTACTGCAGCTAAAACTGTGCTCACGACATGGGGTTTAAATCTCAGGTAGCCGGCTCAAGGTTGATTCAGCCTTCTATCCTTCCAAGGTCGGTAAAATGAGTACCCAGCTCGCTGGGGGGGCAATGTGTAGCCTGCATAATTAAATTGTAAACCGCCCAGAGAGTGCTTGAAGTGCTATGGGGCGGTATATAAGCAGCACGCTTTGCTTCGCTTTTTTTTTTTTACCATGGTCAATAATATCAAAAGCCACTGACAGGTCCAGCAGAACCAACACGGATGCAATCCACTCTCCAGTTCCCAATGTAGATTACCAGCAGTGTGACCAAAGCCTACTCTGTTTCACAGCTAGACCTGAAATGGATCTAAATCAGTGGTTCTCAACCTTGGGTAACCCAGATATTCTTGGACAGCAACTCCCAGAAACCCTGGCTAACAGAGCTAGTGGTGAAGGCTCCTGGGAGCTATAGTCCAAGAACACCTGAGCTACCCAATGTTAGGAATCACTGATCTAGATAATCTACTTCATCTAGGAACTATGGGAGGTGAGACACCAATGCATGCTCCAAATATTGCCCAGAAAGGAAATACTACAGACTGTCTGATAATTATCCAATACAGTGGGATTAATGTACAGCTTTTAAACAAAAGTTTTACTGTTGCCTGTTTCAGGCATGCTGGTATCCTGCCTTTCTGCACCTTATCCACTTGGCCAGTCGCCCTCTAAGATAGGAAGGACAAGGGTCCAGCACACACGTGGGTGTTTCTTCTCTTCAAAGATCCTGTCCACATCCTGAGATGCTAACTGAAATGTATTTGTTCTTAAAAGACAAACAGGGGGCAAAGTTATGTTGACACAACCTGCACAAACGGCAACATCTAAGTCAGAGCAGACCTGAGCAACGTTGTCTGCAAAGGCTCATGCAAAATTTCACAGAGGGCTGTCATCTTGCAGGCGTCTCTGCAACAGGCCCTTGACCATCCAAAAGACCTCTGTTGGATGGTTCTGTGCAGATGCAAGGGTGACAGAGGAGAACAATTTCTTCACTGCCACTATTGTCCTGGAGTAGGCATTCTAATCACCTCTAGCCCATGCTTGTTCAATCTGTTCTGAGTTTTCTACTATTGTCACTCTAATCACCTTCTCACTCATTTCATCATCCCCAGCTCCCTAGTAAACCAAGAAACTAGTCTGCCTCTCCTTCAGGGGAGGGGAACTTTAAGAGTGATCATAGCAATTGCCTTGGCTGATCTCCCCATTCAAGAGATCAGCCAAAACTTCAACAGGATCACTTGTCAAGAAATAAGGAAACTCTCCACGAGCCATCAAGAAACTATCTGAATCCATCAGCTTCCTAGATCAGACAATTTTAATTGCCCCCCCACCCCAAATTAAACTGGCTCAGAATTCAAATAATCCTAAACTCCACTAAGTAGCAATCTGTCCATGCCAATGGACTTACTAAGAGTTCATCCACACCCAAATCATCACCATCCCACCAGTCTGCCCAGTACAGAACACCACGCCAAGAGTATGTCCTGCAACATGAGGAGAGCAAGACAACACTTGGGACAGCTGCACAGTCACCATGGTAGACATGACATCCCGAGATGCTCCTGACAAACTGGAGCATCTCCAGTTCAACATCCATGCAACTTGGCATGGATGTTGAAGACCCCCAGCACAACAAGCTGAGGCACCTCAAGCTTGGCCTGAGGCCAAATCATTTACACAGCCATAGCTGAGATTAGAAAAGTTACTGATCTGGACAATCATGGCCAGTAGAACATTCAGATTTGCAAAGAAGAAATCTGCAATTCTGTTAATCTAATAATAATTACTAGCAGTCATTCTTAAGTGTATGTATGTATGTATGTATGTATGTATGTATGTATGTATGTATGTATGTATGTATGTATGTATGTATGTATGTATGTATGTATGTATGTATGTATGTATGTATGTATGTATGTACAGTGGGGTCTCGACTTACGAACGGCTTGACACACGAACGTCTCGACTTACGAACCGCTCTCATAGGAATATATGGACTCGACTTACGAACTTAGATTTGAGTTACGAACTCTTTTTTCCCCTTTTTTTAAAAGCTAAGTCATCTTAGGTTAAAAGGAAAAAAGAAAAAATATCCCCCTCTAGTGGCAGAAGGCGGAATAGCAGCTTCCCATTAGTTTCTATGGACGAAAAGAGCAGATACGGATTAAATGGTTTTCAATGCATTCCTATGGGAAATGCAGATTTGACTTAAGAACTTTTCGACCTGAGAACTGCCTTCCAATACGGATTAAGTTCGTAAGTCGAGACCCCACTGTATGTGATTCCTTCCTCCCAGTTAGTTTATCTATAGTGCTGAGTAGCAATATTAGCCATGGCTTTTTAAAAAAACAATTTGACACTTAACAGGATGATTACTTACTTTGTAATTTGTGTGTGTGTGTGCGTGTGTGTGTGCGTGTGTGTGTGTGTGTGCGTGCACGCGCGGGCATATGTGTAGTATTCATCTGTTGCAGGAAAAATAATAAAAGTTTTGTGACACTTTAGAGATTACAGTGGTACCTCGAATTACGAACTTAATTGGTTCCGGAACTCCAGTCATAACTCAAAATGGTTGTAAGTCGAAGCACCATTTTCCATAGGAATGCATTGAAATACAACTTCAGTGGTGCCCCACATAGCGACGATAATCTGTTCCGAAAAAATACTTTCAGTGATGTGTTGGTCCTAATGACTTCCATGCAATATAAAAAGAAGAGGAATTTTTAACAGTAAAGTTACAAGACCATGCCTGGCATCCATTAATTTAATGGTATGCAGTTTGACGTCCATGATATTTAGTTGGCACCTATCAATTTACCTAGAGATTCGCCTTATACCCACATGCAAGAGGAGGTACTGTAGGTCAGATAATAGCGTTAGATTGATTACCTAATCAGGATGTAGGGCTCTTATGACCTATGGTACATCTCCCCTGACTATTTGGTAGGTAATTTATAGGCCAGTAATTCAATGTAGTGGTAATCACAAAACTTAGCTTTAAGGTACTTTAAGTTATTCCCAAGTAGCAGTGTTATATTGCCTACTTTGGAAACACTCTGAACTATTTGAATGATTTATGTTCTGAGAACACTGTCTTTCTGAGTCAGTTAAACTATGTTGTTCTAATGCACATTTTCAAAATCTTCATGTTCCTTATTTTCAGTGTATAGCTAAGTAAAAGGCAAAAGTCAAATAAGAACCAGTAGAATTCTGGCCAGTTGCACAGCCCTGCCCACCAGCAAAAGTTTCAGTAACTAGTGTCATCAGCCTCTGATTATTTTTATACTTTGTTTGACAGACACTTCTGCAAATGTCTCCCAGTTTTACGTCGTCAGCAGAGCTCCTAGGCGAAGTTCCTTACGTATCTTTAAGTACTGCTAAGCTGATTGGCATTTACTCACCCACCCCCTCCCCATAAGAATCATGGGGACAGTCTTGGCAGGAATTATTGTTATTTTTTTTAATTGAACAGCTGCCTTTTAAAACTTAAGCCTATCTGCCTCTTTTGGGGAGGGAAGGAACCAGGTAACCATTAAAATTTGTTCTTCCTAACTGGAGGAAAATGCTCTACAAACAATTGAAAGGCCTTTTCCTACTTATGGCCTGACATTTCTACAAAATGTTTAATTGCTTGCATGGGCCTAAAGGGTGGTGTTCTTTTTTTAAGCTGCATGTGCTCCCTGCCAAATACTAGCTTGGACATGCTGTGAGTGGTTTTTTGGGTCACCAGCAGCTTGTGCTATTTTGGGTTCTGTCACTCCTTGCTGTTGTAATTAATTGCAATGATCCTGACAATCATAATGATGGTCTCTCTTTTTTCTAATGTCTCAAGAACCTTTCCCTTGAAGAGGATACAGCATTAACTTTTCACTTACAGAATACAACTCTCCAATAAGTCTTCTGATGTGAGGGCAATACTATTAAACATCATTATGAACAGGAATTTTCATATGACTTGGTCTTAAGGCCAGTACAAAAGCACCAGAACATGGAAAGGCATAATGTTCAGTGCTGATATGTTTATATCTACAAATCAAGGTTTATAAACGGGGACCTAGCGATGCAATGCCTTCCCTTCTGTTCTTTCCTTCTTATACCAACATTTTTAGTTGATTATCTTTTTCAGTTTTGCATCAATACTGACCTTAAGGAATGAAAACTTACTGGGTTCTTCTTTTAAGCCAAGAGATGAAATAGTTTTGCAAACTCTGACTAAGAACGAACCTGCTAAACCTTGGTGCAGATGTAATTTTGAATTGTGCTTGAAGCTAAAAAAAATGAAACAATTAGGATAATTTATATCACTGCGAGGAGAGGGGGAAAGTGTCTGTTACTAGTGCTGGATCCTGCTTTCCAAATCACAGGTTGCAGGGAACAAGCTTTATGCCTATACCAGAACTTAAAATAAAAGGTACACTATTTCGGTATATCTGATGACTGCAATATACTGTGTAGGATGGTTCGCTTGCTCCCAGACAGTTAAAGCTGTTTTTTAATGCATAGGCTGTTTCCTGCACAATGGTAGACTTCACAAAGCCACCTCAAAGATCTTCTGAGGGTGTTTGCTTTATCCAGTAATAATTTATATGTCCTGTATTCAGAGGAGATGGAGGTTAGAACATGTGGTGCAACAGTATAATGGATAATTAACTTCTGCTCACAATCTCTGAACCCCATGTTTAACTGAGAGAAAGGCACTTAAATATTACAATCATTACACACATCAGGGACAGCAAATTAAAAGAAGGATGGAATTGTTAGCAGTTATTGCTTTCATAATAAAAATGAGTTATTACAGAGACAGCAGTGCAATCAAATAAACCAGTATTCTTTTTTTTTAAAGAAATCAGACTTATGGAACAGCCACCACTCCTGAAATCCACTTTCTCTCTTCTTTGACTCCAATGTCCCCCCCCCGTATTGTTACTGTGAGGTGGCAACACTATAATTATATCTTGAAGATATATTTCTTCAGCAGTGCAAATTTGTGCAACTTTGAACTCCTTAGGGTACTTTTCATCTTTGTTCTATAACTGCTTTCATGTTTCCTTTAATACACGCATGTACACTCATACACATTCAAACACACACAACACTCAGGCTGTAAACCAGTGGTGCTCAGCAAAATAAAGCTCCGAGAGACAATGTTCACTTCCAAATTAGGGCTTAGATCTGGTTAGTGGGAGTTGGGGAGAAAAAAACAGCATTGAGAGATCTAAACCCCTAAGTCAGGGGTAGGAATTATGTGGCCCATAAATCCCATGGAGTCTCAAGCTTAATTTTATGACCTCCGCACAAAATATGTTTTTTTCATAAACAAAAAACAAAACAGGAATTGATGTAACTTCCTACTTTGCCAGAAGGGGACAGACAACCTCTTGTTGTTCCAGGGGTGTTGAACAGTGGCCCCTCAGATGTTGCTCACCCTGATCTAGATCTACCACATCCCTACATAAACTGCTTAAGTTATTTCTGTTAACTAGGATGTGAAGTGTTGAAAACCCATGGAGACGTATTAAACTAATCTATTAGTATTCTCCAGCTGCATGAAAGATGATGTGCAGGCTGAATTTTCACCATGAGTTATCTTAGAGATGTGGGAATGATAATGGAATATTGGAAACCATGGATCAGTTTAGTCGACTTAACAAACAATAAAATGGCAGCAAATAGATGAGGCTTTAAGCCTATTCATTAAACTTACTTTCTGATGAGTTAAAACAGACTCCTTACTTCTGGTCCATAAACACCCTCTGGCAGTTCAGAAATCTGTCATGGTTCAGGCTGCTGTGACAAAATTTATTCATTTCCAGAACACCGTACGTAGTAAGAAAGGCATCACATATGGTGACATAGTTTCCTTAGGTCTGCAAAGTAGAGGAGAAATTTTCTGGGTAAAAACTCTAATATGGTCCAATAATACTTTTGATCCCACTAAAAATTAGATATCTGTGGGACCAGTTTTGAAAAAGGAGGCTGCTTAGAATCTCATTACTAAAAAGTGAAGCCATTGTTCAAAATCATTCTTGGCTGGAGGGTCGTGTGGTGGGAAAATATTTTAACAGGTTTTCCTATTAGACAGACTGTTCTCAATATGTAATGCCATTGTTTTAAATGACAATGGATCCTTCAGCAAGTGAAACAATTTCTGTACACATGCTTTAAACGCTTCACATCATAACCAGTTTCATTATTTAACAAACTAGATCGTTTCTAGATTCCAACAAAACACAGTCTGAATTGTATTCTCAACAAAATTATGCTAAACAGAGATGTATTATTTTGCAGTTGTAAGATCAAATGTACTATACTACAACATGTTTCATTCATTTTGCTTTTAACACTGCCTAGCTCTTGCTCTTTCTTAGTAAGAACAGTATGTTTCATTATTTGTTATGAGGCCATCATGCCAGAACACATGGCTGGAAACTCTGCATTGACTGAAGAAGAATCAGTGGCCCAGAGTTCCATAGCTGGAATGTCTTAACTCACCGATAATTAAGCTCTTTCTCTTGTATTATACCTCCCCGCCGTTTCTGCAGGATCTGCTGGATCTCTAGGTACCATTTTCAGGTAGCTGGAAAAACTGCAGAGGGGAGGATGGGAAGTACACTTCAGTCAACTCAGGTGCACGAGCCCAAATTATTCAAACTCTTTATGCTTATTATTTCTATTTAGCTACCCTTCCTATAAGGTTCTCAATATAATGTGTATGGTTCCCCTGCATTATACCTGCATAACAACTATATTAGTCAAGCTAGGTTCAGAGATGGTGGCAGCTGGGTTTTGGCTTCATACCTCATTTAGGATCTAAAAAGGTCTGATTGTACTGTGAAACCAAAAGTGGGCAGCTGTGGCCCTCCAGCTGCAATTGGACTGCAACTCCCATAATAGGGAACACTGGGTTGGTCTGATGTTAGGAAGAATTAAGGTTTGTCTGTCATAATTTGTTACCAGTGCTGAGTGTGAATTGCTACCTACAAATTAAGGATGCATTTTAGCCAAAGTTAGACAACACATATAAGGTCTACTGGTCTCACTCAGATCACTTTAATTCATATAAATATCTCTCTAGTTGAAATCAGTGAGCTCTTGTGTTTCACATGGGCTGGAAGGTATCTAATTGATTTATTATAAATAAGCAGATATAGACATTTAGATATTAAAAACTACAAATTTGCTTATTTTTCTGATTTTCCATTTCATTCATGGGTTTGTATTTCCATTATGAAAATTATAGTGTCAGAGGTTCTCCTTAACAGCAAAAATAATTTGGATAAGAATGAGAGACTACATATTTTTAATCTTGTTTATACAGTTGCATAATTAATTGATTGATAGGTGGGGTATAAATCAAATAAATAAATCATCATCATCATCATCATAGATACTATATATGTGTTTCATTTATACTTGGCTCAGCAGTTAAGGGCTACCACTTACATAACTGTTTACAAAATGGTCTAAGTTCATATTGGTGCCCAGGCTAATCTGACACAAAGCTGACTGTTCTAAATTCATCTGGGAGTAAACAGACCTTCTACAATATAAGCAACAAAGACAACCAGCTGTTTGGTGAGGCTAGTTTTGTACTGGCATCATTTGCACTGTTTTGCCAGTAAGCATGATAGACACACCTGCTGAGTTTCTATTTGGTGTGGGCAGTGTGTGTGCAGCCATGGCAGTAGCATGCAATTCAATTTTAATGTGATGCCAGGAGTACAATAAAAACAGAGATATTGCAGAGTTTTACACATATATTGGTTACCTCTGTGTGCAGAATTAGCATTCCAGGGATTAAAAACACCAACATACACCACAGATATATCACACTTTGGTATGTTAAAATCACACATGTAACGGCAGTGGATGCAAGTTTAAATGGACTAACACATGCAGTGCTACCTGGATAGGCTCTTCTTACATGCTACAAATGCTATTTAATTGCGCCTCAGGAAAAAAACATACATTTGTGTATGCAGTTCTTTTATACATTTGGGATATGTGTGCAGAAACTTACTCAGCATGTGTATTTCCCTTGGCTGAGTCAGGACACAGTAAAGTTGGGCCAGATGAATCCACAAAAGATGGGTCCTTATTTTCCAAGAACTGGTCAACATTTGTACAAATTTCTAACTGTTCATTTGTGTGTGTGTACGTGTGCGCACGCAGGCTCACGCATGTGTGAAGTAAATCTATTAATGTTAAAACACTTATTGTTTAAAATAAAGAAAACCTTTTAGCCCATGCAAAAAGTTCCATAAATTCCATAATCTATTATGTTTGAGTTTGTGCACAGTGGTTAAACAACATTTTTGTTGAATGACAAAAGTTAAGAGCTTGATGCCAAGAGGAATAATCTCCCTGAAACAAAATAATAGGTTAAATAACTTTCATTATACATTCACCTTTGGATTTTTTTTTGGTTTAAGGCCATCTCTGCTGTCCTTCTCATAGTAATGATATTCATTGAGGCTGAAAACAATAATGGGACCATGGTTATCATCAAACATAGGTGAAACTAACCACTGTATACTTTCAAGGACTTCTAATAAAATCAAATTGTGTTTTTTAAAAAGACATTACTTCTCAGAAAAACAAAGTCCAATGAAGGATTGAGTCAATGCTTTTAAAAAATATAAGAGCAAATACGTTTTAAATATAATATTGGAAGGCAGTGGAATACAATTTAATGATGGAATCAGCATTGTTGTACAAACCTGGCCAGCTGGGTAATACCCCTAACCAACCCAATTGATGGGTGATATTTGTTGTACAAACCAGGTCCCTTTGGTAACAAGTGAGATACTAACAAAATCAAAAGTAAATGCCAAGACATGTAAGTGCACTCCACAAGCTGTTTTAACTTGAAAACTTCTCTGTTATAGGCTAAAACAGTGCCTGAGAAGAAATGGCCCCCGCAACATGTGTTATTGCCATGGTTCAAAAAAATGTTACACTTAAAAATGTGTCTCAGAATGTGTGTGAGTTCATGCACACCTCTAACAGTATGCTTGTTAGCAACATTTTAATGGTTATATAATCTTTGAAAGAAAGACTCAGTATGTTCACATCATGCATAAGCTTAGGATGCCATTAAAGCATGACAAATTGTCAGTTAATTTATTCATCATTATTTTCAACTTCATCATCATAATTATTGTATACAATCAAATTGATTCTGACTCATGGCAACCCTTTCCAGAATTTTCTAGGCATAAAATACTCAGAAGTGGTTAATGACTTCTTTCTTCTGGTAGCGGTCTGAAACTGTGCAGCTTGCCCAAGGCCACACAGACTGGCTTTTCTTCTGGGAGGCACAGTGGGGAACTGAACTCCCAACCTCTGACTCAACAGTCACACACCCAACTCACTTAGCCATCCAGGTAGCCTATAATTAATTCCATGGAGATACATAATTTGGATTTTCCAACTCAGATATCAGTATATCTTGGCCAAACTTGTTTACAGTGCTCTATAAGAACATTCATAGGGTTCTTTCCATCTCTATAACTTATTTCTAATCAAGTTGTTTGTTCAACTTTTCCCATGTATCTCTACAAATGTTTTTCAATTATAGCATCAAGTAATTTTATTTTTCTCTTACAGGCCAATCCTAAAGGAGGAAATCAACAAACAGACATCATCATCCTTCAGTACAATTTTAGCCACAAGTGACAACTCTTAAGTTCTTACTGAAAGTTACTGGTCAATTAAACTTTTGTAGCTCATGTGACTGATTTAAACAAAGGTTGGAAAATCACTTTTTTGATAACCACTCCCAGAATTCCCCAGCCAGCATGCACTTCTGGATATGAGAATCCAAAAAAGCACTCTGTTTTAAGACAAGAAAGAAAGGTGCAGCACCAGCAGTAATCCTTCCTTACGCTAAAAAAACCTATCATACATGATACTAGTAGCCCCAAGAGCATACAGAAAATAACTTCAGGCTTTTAATTAAGTTAACCTGTGGCTCTGTTCTTCTGGTAATTAATGAGCTGGAAATTAATCAATTAGTAGGGAATCAGTATTAAAAACATTATTGTTAGTACACATTGCATGTGGGAAGTATGCCCATAAAAGAAGCATCCTCCACTTTTGTCTCAAATAGGAAACAATACCAGTTATAAGATGATGACTAGGACCACATGTGTACATTGCCTTACAACAAACAATATTAGGCTTCCTTTATCAAATATGTTGGCCAGAATCCTATTGAATAGTTATGTGACACAAGGGGAATAGTGGAAATTGCTGTAGCTTATTGATGAGGTGTTGTTCATAAGTCAGTTGTATGCCTAATCATGTGCCTGATCGTACAGTCAGTGTGTGTCTGGCACATGCCCAAAATCTGATCAATTAGCTGCAATTAGCAGTAGTAACTTCTGTGATGCATAAATATTCAGTAGGATTTTGGCCATTCTGTCATACTAATTACTTATATTGAATGGATGAGTTTACCCAAATTCTTACAATTTACCAGTTAAAACTACTATCTTATGTATTCTCAAAGCTTTTCACAGCCGGGATCCAATGGTTGTTGTGGGTTTTCCGGGCTGTTTTTCTTCCTAATGTTTCACCAGTCTCTGTAGCCGGCATCTTCAGAGGACAGGAGTCAGAACTACTATCTTATGTTTACTTACTGGGGAGTAAGACTTGTGCTAAGAAATATCTTTGCTTGGGTTGAAGCCCTAGTTAAAACAAGATATGCTGGCTAATTTTCAAGTTCTACTAGGATCTTTAGACAATTATATGGAACCATATGTACCAATGGTACATTCAGTCTGTAAATTCCAAAGACAAATTAGTAAATTACTGTATTATCTCTCCTTTGTTATGAGAAAAATCAGCAGTAAATCCTGTATCTATCTCTAGTATTATTCCAATCCTATAGGCACCATGAAAAGCAGATGTAGGGGAAAAAAGGGGAGGAAATTAAGCTATTGGTCACAAAAGTTAGGCTTTGACTCATAGAGACTGAAATTAAACAATTAATGATATATTTCTTAGTATTGAAATAACTCTTAAACATACAGACTTCGTGCTTTTGTTATCCTTTTGAATAGACACATAAATACTTGCCATGCAAATCTACTGCCTAAGCTGTGTTCTCCTATCACTGAACACTTTAAGTAAAAAAAAACCTCCGAAAATCTAGGTTCCCTGCACTCCTTTGTCTTATATATTTTAATGTTCCCATTTTCTCTACCACCGTTTGTTATTGTTGAATCTGAAAAGAAAAACCTTTGCCAGTGTGTGTGTGCATGTGTGTGTGTTGTTCTTTATGGATCTATTACTCATTGAGCTGTCATGTGTGCCAGCTACTATTTCAGCTGGATATTAATGTACTGCAAATAAATAAATAATGAAAATAAAATAGATATACATTTTCATACACATTTTCCAATAACAATTTATGTCCTCCTTTCATTGCTGGGCTGTCCTGTATCATTTGATATTTATGAGAAAGCCCCCAGGGCATGCTATTTGCTCTGAAAGTTAAGATACCAGCTGCACCATATTTAACATTCACTTCCTTTTCTCAGGAGAATGCTCAAAGTCTCAGATGGGGTCTCTAAAGAGCTACCTCATTTTATTCCTGCTGTTTCAGCTCCAATTGTCAACAGTTAGAATACTGAATCCATCTTACCAATTGATAAATACTGTCTTGAAATCAGGCCTTTGGGAGCTTTTAGTTATCCAGAGAGCTTTATTCATCCACATGAATTTGCTGAATGACATAAGGTGCCATATTCCCAAATCATTCCATTGTATACAAGTACTGTAATGATTGCTAGGGGGCTGGCAGTACGAATAACAAATCTTTTTTCAGATTAAACTTAACGTGCAT
The DNA here is from genome assembly GCF_051106095.1 of Pogona vitticeps. Taxonomy (NCBI): domain Eukaryota; kingdom Metazoa; phylum Chordata; class Lepidosauria; order Squamata; family Agamidae; genus Pogona; species Pogona vitticeps. Next base: position 83,173,847 of record NC_135783.1, on the reverse strand, counting down.
ACACACGAGTTTACTCTTCTAGTACATTTTTACTGAAATAACCAGATCCATGAGAAAGACATATGTTTAGCAAACTTTGAAAATGTTATCATCAAGCATCTTCCTTTCTGTACGTATTTGTAACAGAGGGTTGCACAATTAAGACTCATGGACACACATTAAATACAGGCAAAAATCAAAAACCAATTAAAATATCAAGACAATCAGACTATTTTTTGCTCATAAGCAGCCAGAGCTTGAGATGTGTGCAGAAACCTTCTTTCGAGTTCAGCCGTCGTCCAGGAGATCAGCGTCCATGAAGTGGGTAGGCTCAGTGCTGTTTCAGTGCAACACTTCTGGAAGTGAAGGATTTGGTGCCTGCATGCTGTTGCCCAGCGGACACTCGAGTGTACTCACAATGTTTTTTCACTCTTTGTAGAGACTCCTTTTAGTAGCAGAAATGATTATGAAGAAGAAATAAACAGAGGTTAACAGTATTACAAATTTAGAACACACTTTTCATCTGAGGCAGCAAATAATCAAATATACTTAATATTTTTTTTACAAGTTGTACAGCTATCACTCAAGTCTCACAAAACAGCTGCAATGGACATGGTCTTGCCCAGCTACAAATGGTTACCATGATCAACCAATCAATTTGGTAACCTTTATTGGCATAGGAAACTTAAAAACATACACTTGGGAAATTAATAGTAAATAGAGATACACATAATAGTAGTTACACAGCTAAAAAATACAACAAGAAACACAATAGGGGATACTTTGGGGTAGTCTAGTTAATTTTTAGAGACCTGGGAGGAGAGAACCTTTGCAAGAAACTCGGCTACAAAGGCTGTTACCATGATCCATATGGTCCATTCTAGCTCTGCAGTTCTAAGATGATGGTGGTGATGGGGGTGGGGGCAAAAATACATCTTAGCATTAAACACTAGTGGAGCTTGCTCCTGTCCATTTCCCTGAGTGTCCTAGTCTTATGTCTACTTGTCAGTCTCAACTAGAGACCAAATGACTGGGATTTGGTCAGTCAACATTCATGTAAGTCCCATTGATTTGGTGGGTCCATATTAGTTGGGACTAACAGTTGAATTTCCCGTATACGATAGAAGAGAGAAAAGTTTCTTTTTGTTTTTTAAATAATGGTCTAAATCCAATGTTAGTCCCAGCTAGAGTATATTCACTGAATCAATTGCTGAACAGTAAGCAAATATTTACATAAATCTCATTGATTTAATGTATTTCCTTTAGTTTTAATTAGCAAATGGATTTTTGACTAATGATGGCTATGCATAATAATTATGTCTTCATTTATAATAAAAAGTTGTTGAAAAGTGTTAAATAACTTGAGAGTTTTTAATTTATATAAATATTTAAAGCATTATGTTTAAGCATGTAACATTTTTAATACTTGGGTATTAAAGTATAAGTAACAAAATGTTCAGTTGTGAAACAGTAAGTGCCTGCTAGCCAAGAAAAGTGTTATGTCTGCAGTTATGTTTAGTTCATATTTTGTGCTAATCTATTACTGAATCTACAGCTGAACTCCTAATACACACTGAGCTACTGAAGAGGGTAGATCTCTTCCCCACCCCCACTTGAAATCTGAGAACCAAGGCAAAAATAACCCCATTCATTTTTACTTTGTAAGAATTTGAGGCACTGAAGCACTGGCAAGATCCTCAGCATATCATCTACTTTGAAGAACCTGGTTTCAGTTGAAAGCCAAGTATGAAATATAGCAAAATAAAGAATTCATGTACTTGGCAGCATACACTCTTGTTTCCGATTTAGAGATTCTCATCAAAATAAAAGTAAGGGACCATGCAGCATATTTGACATTATGCAATTATTTAAGTCCATAATTTAAAATTGTGCAACATTCTGATATGTAAAAAAGGAGAAAGAATATGGAGATAGAAGCTAGTGTGAAAAATAAAGCTTTTATTATGGATTCTAAGGTAATGCTTACAAGTGTAAATTGGAGAAGCATAAAGAATTCCTTATACTTATTTAGAATGGGATAAAACAGTGAACATTATTAGCTATTCTTACTACAATAATGTGTTTAGCTGCTTTTCCTCTGGCTCTACCAATATCTGCATGCATGTACCACACTTGCAAACACTGGTAAGGAAAGAAATAAAAACATGTAATTTGTCTCACCCAAAACATTCTTCTGTTCATATATAACCAGGATTGCAGAGGAAAGAGCCATTACACATGGGTCTGGCCCATCACAGTGACAAGACTAATACATAACCAGACAACTTTCCAATTGTGTCTGAGAGGGGTCACACTTTGAGACAAAAGTTACATAAAGGTTTATATTCTAACACATAAGGGCATTTTCAATGACAAAAAAAGACATTAAGTTTTAATGTTGCAGAAAAGCCTTTTTAAAAAGACCACTCAAAATAGGTTTGTTTTTAACATATGAGTGCATAGCAGTTCTGAACAGCTGAAGATAGGTTTTGTTTCTTAGAGGTTCAGGGTTGTAAATGGCCCATCCCTGTACCAGATACAGTACTTGCTTAATTTATTCAATGCAATGATGTATCAAATAGATGGTTAGAAGGTTATTTCTATAAGCCTTATTTTCAAAGCTGGCTCACAATTAAGAAACAAAGGAAGCTGCAAACAAAACATACATTGAATTATTAAAATAGCAACAGTTAAAAGCTTGTAAAAGAGGCAGAATTTCACTGTTGTAGGGAGAAACTGGTTTCTATGGCAAAATATTTAAAGTGGTTTCTCATACCCTACTTCTCCAAGTACTAAAACACTAATAATTTTAGCTTGCAGTCATATACACAGTTATGATGATCAATGTGGGAATTAAGTTTCATCGAGCGTTTTGATATGTATGGACAGAACAGAATTGTAATTTGTGAATAATAGATAATTTGCTACTGTGGGTACAGAGCTATATAAACCTTTCAGTCTCATATGAGCCACATGTGCATTTGTGCCAGCATGCATTCTGTCTCTCATCTCAGCATATACTCAGTTTAGCACACACTTACCCCTTTCCAGATCTCCGTGAACTCCTGTCACCCAGAAATCACCACTGGGATTGCCATTTATTGCCATCGCTACAGCTGGGGAAGGGACTTTGAGAAAAACTAATTCCCACTCCCATAATTCAGCAAGAACAGTCCAGGCTGAATTATGGGATGGGGAGCCATCAAATGGCAGGAGGCAGAGAAGCCCTCTTACTTCCACACAGTTCCCACATTACTTCTTTACACTTTCTGCAAAGCCCCCCAGTGCACCAGGATTCCCAATGAAGAATGGGTCCTGACAGAGGTTCCCACTTAACCAATTATGGGACTGGGGGTACATTTTTCTCATCTTTTCACCTCATCAAAGTCAGCAGGGACTAGCCATCACTCAACAGTGGAGGGCCTGGTCTCAGGCCTGCATGTTTTTCCACTCTGTCCAACCACCTGCATCTGGGAAACTTCTAACAAGAGTACAATTGTAGCAGCTTCTTCTGTTGTTTCTTCTAGTATTTGGTAACCAGAGGCATACTGCATTGGAATATGGAAGCGGGTTCTGGTTAGGTGAGACAACATTGTTTGTTTGTGCTGCCTCCTCCGGTCTAATCTTTTAAAGTTTTCTTCAAATAATTATCCTGTTCAAGACAGCCTGTACTTATTAGTATTCTTGTTGTGCTTGACACCGAACTAAGAGACAGAAATAGATTCGAAAACAAACAACTTGTAAGCTAGACTTTGCGGTTTGTTGTGCATACCTTTGGTGATAGGATAAGTATAATCAACCAAAATATAACTGCTGCTTTGAGAAGCTGACATCAACAACATCTGGGGACCAAAAGCTGGTGACATTATCTAAGTTCTCTGTTGAAAGAGCTTGTGTATACTCCTGATACTCTAAGGACGGGTCGTCACTGAGGCCTTGAAATTTGGAAGAGAAGGTTCGCCTGAGGCAGGGAATAAAAGCTTTGTTGGATGGCAGTCCCTTTGTTCCCACTTCCTCTACACTGCTCAACTGTTGATTAATTGGCGAGATTAATCCAAACCCACAAAAAGCCAGCTGAAGTGCCCCACTTTCTGAAAAGCTTTGCAACCTCTGTATCAAGCAGGCATTGATTATCAAGTACAGTGGTGCCTCGCTTAACGAGCACACCGAATAACAATGAAATCGCATAGCGATCCGTTTTTTCGGATCGCTAATGCGATCGCTTAACGTTTTTAAAATAGGGCTAAATTCGCTTTGCGAAGACGGGTAAGCGTTTCGCTTACCGATCTTCGCAAAACGAAGCCCAACCATCAGCTGTTCGGCAGCCAAAATGGCCGCCGGAAGCCCGGAAATGGCCCAAAATGGCCGCGCGCAGCGTTTTCGCGCCCTCGTTAAGCGAGGCGGGGGCGCGAAAATGGCTGTCGGCCATTACGAAGCTTTGCTAAACGGTGAGTATTTGGCCCATTTGGAACGCATTAAACGATGATTAATGCGTTCCAATGGGTTTTTTTGATCCGTTCAACGATGCTTCAGCATAGCGAAGGCACCACTGTACTGTACTCACTATCAAGTAGAGATTCACGGAGTAAGAACGGCAGGTGTGGTAAGCCATTTGAGATTACTTCTCTGCCTTGAGAATGAAACTCCCTACAAATTTTGATATTTGTTGCCGCAAAGTCTAAAGACAGGGAGCTGAGACGGACATCTAGTTGTGGGCTTCTTAAGATCTCCAAAGAAAATTTGGGAGTGCCCGCTCAGTGTTTGTTTGTACTTCTATTATCGTGTCCAAGTCTGTGGGAGCTCCTCATCGTTTTAAATTTTCAATTCTGGTTGATGGACTTATTCCGGACTAGTTTAACAGAATTTGGAATTTGGAATTTTTTGCATTTATAGTTTTATAGTTTTGTATTTTTATACTTTTTTAGTTTTATATATGTATAGAATTCATCATAGTTTATTATTATCTTACTTTCTTATTTTTTCCTATTATCTTATTATTATTTTTAATTTAGTCTATTACAGCAATACAGGGGACCCTTGACTTACAGACGGCTTGACTTACAGACTTTTTGAGTTACAGACGTCTCTGGCCGCAAAATTTAGATTTTACTTGCAGACTGAGATTTGACTTACAGACCAGAAAAAAACCAAAATGGAACAAAAACGGCCTGTTACGGGATTAATCGGTTTTCAATGCACTGTAGCTCAATGGAGACTTGACCTACAGACTTTTTGACCTGCAGCCACCGTTCCAATACAGATTAATTCTGTAAGTCAAGGGTCCACTGTACTGCCTGGACTGTATTTTCCCTGCCTTCCCTGAACCTTTCTTGACCTAAGAAAAAAAAGAAACAAAATATCCCCCTCTAGTGGCAGAAGGCGGAATAGCAGCTTCCCATTAGTTTCTATGGACGCAAAAGAGCAGATACGGATCAAATGGTTTTCAATGCATTCCTATGGGAAATGCAGATTTGACCTGAGAACTTTTTGACTTGAGAACTGCCTTCCAATACGGATTAAGTTCTCAAGTCAAGACCCCACTGTAATTCGATTTTATTGAATAATGGTTTTTACTAGACAGGGGTATAAAAAACATGGGATTTCCCCAGCACATGTCAGCTTTCTGGAAGAAAGGAAAGGGAGGAAAGGGAGTCAAAAGAAAAATCACTAATTTCTTTTCTCCCAAAAATGAGGGCATTAAACACACAAATAAAACTTTAGACTGGTCAATTGAGAACAGGTGTACAATAATAGAATCAAACAAAGATGATCCTGGTCCTAACTTGGCAATGGAACTAGCATCTGTAGAAAATGCTTCGTTCACCAGTGGGGTGGAGAAGAAAGGAAGAAAGGAGGTAGATGACTTTATATTAAAACAAATAGAGGAATTAACACAAGGAGGCACCCAAATAGAAAAAGGACCCCCGCCAAAAATAATCAAGACAAGTGATAAGTCTGATATCAGCACACTGTTCTGTTGGTTAAAAGATATCCTAGATGAGATGAAGTTAATTAAATCATTCCTCTTCGAATCTCATGATATACTAACTACATTAACCAACTTAATTCCAATAAGCAATTTACCCAGAAACAATAATATACAAACTGACCAAGGTACCGCATCCCCACTTCCACTGCATGATTTGTCCAAAGGGAAAAAAAACTTCTAAAAAGAAGGCTAAAAACAGGAATATGGAGGCTTCATGGGCACCTATCACAGCTGATAGCAATTGACAGATTGTTCCGCACTGAGTTTACTTATATCTTCTTGGGACTTGATTACATGTTTTTATTCAGCTCTTCTAACAGCTAATTCTAAAATGGAAATGGAGGTGGTGGCACTTTAGATGAAGCAAAGTAAAAGCACTGTGCTATTGCAGAGCAATCTCCTGCAGACAAGGTTATTAGCTGAGCAGCATTCCTTTGTCTGAGATTCCAGGGCCAAAACCAGAGAAGGGGAAGTTATGCTGTCACAGGGCAGGCCCCTTTGCTATCACAGACACAGCAGGCAGGGATGGGAGCACTTCTGCTCCAGCTAAAGGCACAAGGGCAATGTGGGCAAATGGGTACAGAATGTAGATAAAACCTGGTCAGCCAGGTAATATGACAACCTTGTGCCAGGGGGAAATGCTAGTTTCTTGGCAGATGTGAATGTGAAGGCAGCTGCTGCCAGCTTTGAAAAAAACCCCACCAGAGATAGAAAGCACCTAATACACAGAAATCAAAGGTTCTCTTCCTTTAGTGCTGCTTGGTTTGTCTTCCTCCCTGAATACCCAGGGAAATGCATTACTTTCCTGTAGGACTTCAGCCCTGCTGCAGAACATGGCAGTGACAACTTCTCCACAGAAAAAGTGAGCTAGTTGCCTTGGCTTTAAAAGCAAGCCCTATTTGTTTGGCCCAACAAAAATGAACCCACATGAAAACTATTTCAAACCACATAGTACTTTGGCACCTTATGAGGTTTTGGACATGATAGATGGCTTCAAATAAATGGGATAATAGTCCATAAAACTTTGCACCATGATATGACTGTTAATGTTTAGGGTATCGCTCTTTTGGGGGAAAGGCATCAACTACATCGTTATTAACTAGTTAACCACAGGTTTATTTTTTAGAAATGAATTGTTAGGATGACATAGGGGCTTCTAGTTTGGGTGTACGTTTGTCTTATCTCTAAATGGGAAGCCATAACCATAGCCCCTTCCTCACGGCCCCTTCCCAGACAAAAGAAGCAACTCCTGGGCGGGAAATTTAACGCAAGGCAGCGCATCCGCAGCACCAGAGGCACTTTCAGCTATAGGTAGGTAGGGCGCGGGGGGGGGGGGGAAGAGGGCGGAGCCAGCGACCCACATCCACGTGCCGCTTCGTATCGGCTCTCTGCTCCCAACCAATACCCACGCGGAAAAGTGGCCAATAGCGAAGGGGAGCCGCTTCTGGAGGAACGGCTGTAAACACGGTGCCCCCACCCACCCACCCACCCACCCATCTCGTCGTCGCTGCTTTCGCTTGACACCGCCACGCAAACGCGTCAGCGTCCTGGTGCCCCGCAAGCAACACTCGAGAACTGGCGACAGCTCCCTCTGTACAAGTGCAACCCCCGGGAAGCATGCAGGAAACGGGGCAACGTGGCGCCCGCCTCTCGTTCCTTTCCTGACCGCCGCGTGCGTGCCTCCGTGCGCGCGTATAGGCGCGCGCGGGGGGGGGAGGCGGGTGTCAAGAAGCAGCTCACTTCGGGGGACTTTTCGGCTCCTTAATCGACGGGACCGGGAGGGACAAAAACGAAGTGCACCTCAGCGAAGTAAGGTGTTAACGTTATTTCCTTAATAACAGCAGCGTGTTCCGCGCTGCGGAGGGAAAGCCGTCCTGGCTCTCCTTTTGCTTTCCTTCCAGTTGTACTTTAGTGCGCGAAGGACGGTGTGTGTGTGTGTGTGTGTGTGTGAGAGAGAGAGAGAGAGGAGGGGGGGGTGTCGCGTTGGAAGGGATGCCTCTTCCTCCTCTTTAAAAAAACAGCTTCCCAGAAAGGCACCTTCGACTTGGGCAAGGGGAGAGTGGAAATCAGGAAAGACTTCCTAATAAGCGTCGGCAGTGGAAGGGGGGAGTGCGGCTTTTGCCCTCGTCCTCTCCCCTTCTTCCCCGTCGCCTGGGTTTCTGGGCTCCCCTTAATTGAACGCCGCTTGCCCTCAAAACAGCGGCCACGCACGAAAGCGCTTCTCCGAAAGGGAAAGCCAAGAAGCGTGACAAGGAGCCGCCAACACAAAAAGTTGTTGACGGCTGGAGGCTTGGCCGGAGCGGCGAGTTACGCGGAATCCGTTTCGCTCTTCGCGTCACGGGACTTGAGATGCAGGCAGAGAGGTCGTGTGGGTGGGTGGGTGGCTGCCTGTGCGCGCCGAAGCGACATGCGGAGTTTCCCTGAGAAGGGGAGACCTTCCTTGATCGTCGTTGGAGCAGCAGAGACTCCGTCACCCGCCCCTTCCCTTTTCCTCAGGTGATCGAGGCTCCTCTGGCTTCTTTATTTGTCCCTAGTATGAAGTCGTTTGGGAAACTTTTCCTCCTGCTTCTTTCGCTCTCGAGGTCCTCGTTCGTTGAGGGAAGGGTTTTCCTTCTTCCTTAGCTTGTTGTGTGGGTGTAATAAACGTACTCTTACCGGTAAGACGGATCAGTCGACCACTTGTTGGTCCTCCTCCGCTGCATCTCCAGTTTTCGTTTTTTAAGGATTTATGATTTCGTTTTCCTTGGGTTTCGTTGCATTTCTCAGTCGAGTGGTATTCCACTGAGGATAGTGGTCCCGGCGGTGTTTACCAGAGACATCGTGAGAGTCTCTAAAAGTCTGGTGCGAGAATTTGTATTGCCCTGGTTGACAGCAGATGGAAATGCAGCATTGACAGAGTAGAAATAAGAAACTCGTACTGGTAACTGTGGGAATATATACCAACTTTCTTGGAGCAACCGTAGATTTTTTTCTCTCTCTCTCCGCCCCCTCCCCTTCTCGTTTTGGATTGTTAAACTTGGATCTGGAATATGTATTATTTTGCTGAGTTCAGAAGTTGGATTTTTCTAGCCTTCATGTTTTCTTTAAGGCAGTAGGAATGTGTCTTTACTAGAAGTTGCTGTTGATGAGACAGTCCGATTTGGGGGCTACCAGTAAAATGAAATGCGGACAGATTTCTAGGCTGTTGTGGAGTCGAAAGGTACAAGAGGTAAGGTTGCTTTTTGTTGGTGCGCTTGCTTCGTATTTATCTGAGGGGAAAGTGCTAATTAGCATAGAATATCTACTGCTTGTGTGCCTCTTTCCACTTTTCCTCTTGGTGTTGGGAACAGATTAGTTACTTTCCTGATGGAGTTGGGGGTCTCTTCACGAGACGTAAAGAATACTGCAGGCAGGACTTAATGTTTTGGTCTGAAAGCGCTTCCACGTGGAGGAATCTCTGTTACTACTTGAAGTAACATAAGTTTCTGTGCTCAGTTCAGTGAACTTTTTGGTCTTTGATATTTTTTTTGCCTGTTATGTGCTAGGTAAAAGATAAACTGGACAATGTGTTTTTGCTTTAAGTTTTATACAATCAGAAGAGTATTCTTTTTACATATATATAACAGCATGATATTCTGAAATGGCCAATTGTGTTTACCTGTCTTTCTCTTATATAGAGTGCTATGGGGAAAAACAAATGTGATTGAATTCAAATTGTTTGTTTTTAAAAATTGTACACTGTCCTATTGTTTGTATCCATTTCATTGTGATGCAGCTGAGCAATATTAACATACAGGAGTGCTGGTTTTATGAAAATACTTTTGTGACTATGGATTGTTACTGAGGACGGAATTATATATTACAGATGAATATAATTGGAAGTTTTGTTCTTTTATTTCACTCTATAGTAAAGGGTTTAAACACAAAATCAATATATTGCCATTCTCTGATTGCCATGACATGAGATTTTATGGTTATTTTGATAAATAATAAAATGAACAGTAATTCATCTAATCAGGCGTTCATTTAATTAGTGTTATTGGTCGTTCACTCATCATAAACATGGAATTAGCTTTGTATTAAAATACAAGAAACATTATTTAATTTTTTGAACAATTACAATATTTTCACCTGTTAATCTGGGTGGAGTCCTTTTATGTTTAATCTATTACATAACACATCCCTTAATCTCCACTTTCCTTCTTGCTCATTTCTTCTTGATCATTATTTGTTTCTTTGAAGCAGTTTGCATCCAGATACTAATTTTTCTCTGGTTTGCCAGCCTTGCTTTGATTTCCAAAGTGCCTTTGCACTTGAGACACAGGTTATTTTGTTTGTGCACCAATGCCGTATTTCATTGTAACTGAATTATACTAAGAATAATGTTTGCATCCTTTTTATCATACTGTAGAGAGTATGGTACATGATATACTGTGTATTTGTGAAGAAGGAAGCTCATGATGTCAAATCATTGCCCACATTACTGTTACACAGTATACAGTTTGGTTATTAATCATATTTTAATTCAATGCAAATATTAGTCAAAAGACAAAAAGCAATATGTTTACACATGTTTCATAGTTGTGATTGTTAACAATAGTTTTGTATGCTTATGGCACGGCGTTTTTGGACTTTTTGTCCCTTTGCAGTAGAAATTTGTGTTGACATTAATTTATGTTGAAAAATTCAGTAATTGACAGAGTTCTAAAACTCTAAATCATCCCATCAAAATCTAGAATTTTTCCCTTGTGTAATATGGCTCAATATGACTTATTACATATACTAATTAGAAATAAATCTTTAGGCTACATTCTGTCGCACACACTAAACAGGTCTGCTGATTATGATTTGAACTTGGTTTCATAGTAGTCTTTTAGGAATGGGATTCTAGTTGTTTTTGCAGCATCAGTTCTGATTTAAACAAACTTAACTATATTTATTTGCAAATGGTCACTTTTCACTAATATAGTCTTGTTAATTCTAGTACTGTGTAATGTTATATTGTTCTACAGCTTACTGTTGACTAAGTTCCCAAATGTTCTAATTTTATAGAGGCAGCAAATTTACATGTGTTGACCAGTAGGGCTTCCAGTTTTCTGTAATTATGTTGCTTACTTGTCCTGAAAGTGAAACTGAGGTCAGAAGTTGGATAGATCACTTAGTCTTTTATATATAAGGCATTTATTTATTTGTTTATTGGCAAAAGTTAATATTTTAAAATTTGAAAATGAAGACCTAGTGATCTCAGACTAAAACAGTTTTTCTTTTTTTTTTTACATGAGTTTATTCTACATAGTTTTATATAGCAGCTGCTGATCATATTTCATAGAGCTGTTAAAGCACTTAAAACCTAAAATTAGGTACTGTCTGGTAGTAAATATTTCAAATTGCTGCTTGAAGAAATAAATGGAGAAGGGGTCTCTAAAATATATTGCTCGACAAAAGCAAGTACAGTACTGTACGGATATACAATTAAATATAACACATAACTGAAAATATACATCCTCTATTTAAAATGCCTTTTGTTTTCACTATAAATGATTGCACTGACTCCTTGAATCTTCTGTTCCAAACAGTCCTTTTAGAAGTGTACAATAGGAAAACTGTTATGGATCTGTTATGACTCTTCTATTGTGTTCTGGAACAAAAGGGACCACACTCATCTGCTTTGGTGATCAGAGTTTTATTCCTCAGAAGTGTTACCTTTTCTCTTATTTCAAACCTGACATACAGTGAATTTTATAAAACAGCATTTGATACTTAAATACTGTTTTTGTTTTTATCCAAAAAAGGTTAGAATAATAATTATTGTGAATGGTGCTTGGGACTAAAAATAGACGTGCAGATACAGTAGTTGTCAAGTCCTCTAAAACATATAAATCATCTTGGTAATACAGTTTTAGTAGCAACATCTAGCCTATTAGATTAATGTCATTTAATGTCACAATATAATAATATAATGTTCTCAAATGTTTTTGTGACTTCAGAGCTTCTCCTAGTAGCTATCTTGAACAGTATATAATTTTTTATGATAAACGTTTGTTGCAATTGAAGCATCATCTTGATTTTAACAGTGTTTCTTCTTTCTTCAGTGTTTTCACACATAGTTGGATTGATACATTGAGTATATTTTACACTTTGAGCAATGATTTGATAAGAAACAAAGCTGATTTGTTATGCACAATGTTTTTTTGTGCAAAAATTGATTGTGTGGCTTAATTATAACATTTCGGTCTCATTGAAAAGGACTAATGGTTCTTCCAGGCATTTTGATCTTAGTTATCCTTCAGAAACAATACCATAATTGTCCATACTTTTTTACAAAGTGCAGTTAAAGTTAGCTACCCAAACCATGGTATATGCTGATTTATTTCAAACAAATCCTAGGCCAGATTAACAGCATTTCAGTTTAGACATTAATACTAAATTGCAGCGATCTAAAACTGAAGCAGGAACTTCCCATCTTCTCCTTGCAGATGCACAGAAGGAAGGAAAAAGAAGGATTGAATAAGCCCAAGGTTCACCACAATTCATTCTGCAAATCAGGATTTGGTAGGCAGTAACATCAGCTGCATATTGGAAATCACAAGAAACCTAAGTAAACTATTCATTAAGCATGAAGTTGATAGTTCATAAATTACTCTAAGTATGGAAAAAGATCACCAACGTATTTATGATCTGGAGTTAATGAAGCTAACACAACATAGATTCAGTTCAGTAAATGACAGTACAGTTTGAATCTTGTTTTGTGGAATTTCAAATGGGCATCTATACTTGGAGATTTTATTCAAAGACAGTTTTAGTTTCCTTAGTAATGAAATGCTTTGCAATTTTTAAAAGTTACTGGTGAATTGATGGTTTATTTGTTGCAAAATTAGAAGCTAAGGAAAACAGTCTGGAAAAATCTGTTATGCCAGTTAGTAGCATTGATTGCATTTTCACATCACAATAAACTCAGGTTTCTTGTGATTTCCAAAATACAGCTGATGTTATTTGCTACCAAATCTTGATTTGCAGAATGAACTGTGGTGAGCCCTTTCCTTTCATTCAGTGCATCTGTAAGAAGATGGGAAGTTTCTGCATCAGTTTTAGATCACTGCAATTTAGCATTAATAGCTAAACTTGGAACTGTTGTTAATCTTGCCTGGGATTTGTTTGAAATAAGTCAACATTATAATCCATGGTTTGAGTAGCTAACATTAAGTGCACTTTTTTGGATTCATATGAAATAACAAAGTTGAGTTCTGATAACCTGGTTGTGATAAACTTTTATTTGTTGTGAAAATGAATATAGCTATTATTCTGCATTTAAAGCCTGTGGGGTTATGTCAAGGATGGAGAATATATGGCTGTGGATATGCTGATGGACTGGAATCACTATGATTCCTCACTATCGATTGTACTGGCTAAAGCTGATGGTAGTTGCTGTCTTCTGGTATAAGGAGGGCCACATGTTCCCAACCATTGAGTTACACGTTTATTAATGTGGGTGATATTTGTAGCAGAATATTTGGAAGGCTTGCAGTGTGGTGAAGTAATGTAAAATAATGAAGGTTAGTTTTCAGTTGTTTGCTTAAAAAGTTCATACTTGTACTGTAGAAATTATGCATATTTCGGTTGACTATTATCTGTAAATTTTCTTTAATTTAGGTTGATATCATGGTATTCTTTACATATGTACTGTATATTATTTATTTTCAGTTTCTAGTAGATAAGTAGATGTCAGTGTAAACGTGACAATATAATTCCAACAGTTAATTTGGAAACTGTAGTTCAGTTGCTTTTTGAACACTCTGCTAAGCTAGTTAAGGTTGATATGATTTCATTTATTGATTTGTAATAGATCAGAAAAAAGGAAGAAACACTGGTTAGTTTTTCTTACCAAGCAGGAAGTACAGTATTGTATAATGAAGTTGTAGAATAAAGACTTGCAGATTTTTTGTATTTGGATAATGACTAGAATTTAATAATAAGTGCACATGACACTATAACATAATATTTTAGTACAGTGTAGCATCTATAATTTGTTTGGTGATGTTTAAGTTAGCAGGTTAATTCATAGTTAGCAGTTTTACAAAACTGGCATCTCTTTCCTGACCTTAAAATGTATGTGGCTAACATGGTGAAACAACCTGGGCCTCAAGTATAACTGATAATGAATGGAAAGCAAATGCATCTGTAGTCCTATAGTCCATGATCTGAAACAAATGCAGCTAGTCCTAATAGTCTGTGGGATTTTTTTTTAAAAAAAATAATATAAAACATAGCAGCCCATGAAATCACATGGCAAATCACTTTTTGGACTAAAGGAACTTTAAAAAGAAGTTTCTAATTTGACAAGAAGTTATGCTAAATTTAAAAAGATCTCGCTTAGTTTTCCTGAAATCTACAGCTGTTAGCCTTTATCTGTAATTAATCTGTTCTGTGGCCTTTATCTGTAATTAAACCAAGAACCTTTTAGGAGGTACGTAGGGGGTGATCAGGTGAGTAAAGGTTCCACACCAAGTGAGCATGGGTGGTCTGTTCCATCTAAAGGAGACTGAGGCTTATCAGTGTTCACGTCTGTGTTGCAGTCACTTCTCTAGGAAAATAAATCCTTGTAAGTCCTTATAAATCCACTTTCCCTAGTTTTGCCTCAGGAGGTTTTCCCACCAGTTTAAAAGCTAATTAAGTGCTGTTTATGTGCTTCAAACTTGGGAGTCAGTAACTCTCAAATGAATTCTCCATGGGAAGTGCTGAAGTGTTAAACTCCACCCACCAGAACAAGTTCTCAAAAAAAAGAGAGAAGCCACCCCCTGAGCCAGAACAAAAAAACAAACAACCAAATAAACAAACAAAAAGGATGGGAAGGCAAAGAAAATGCATGGCTCTTATTAGCATGTGTGTTGTTTCATCAACAAGGAGAAAACTGAAATGAACAGTACCTAAAAAGGTACTTTCACCAGAGAAATGCTTTGATTATAGAAGACTGTAGGCATATTAAAAAGCAATTATAACATCTTTAAAACATGCTCCTTAACCCTCCTTTAAGTGGTCCCTCCCTTAAGTGAAGAACCCACTGTTTAAGTGATCATTAATTTTAAAATCATGAAATAGTGGCTTGGAATAAATGAGTGCTTAATACCAGTTTAAAAATCTGGTTAGTTGTACCTTCTATCAAGTCTATACTGGTATAGACTTATGCTTGTCTGTAGACGTAAGTCCCACTAAGGTCATTTGAACTTTCTCCCAGGGTTCAGCATTTAATGTCTGAAAGAGTTGTAATCTGTATAGTAGAATAGGCAGAGTGTAGTGGAGAGAATACATGTGATTCCCAGTGTTGCTTTTGTCATTTTGGATAGAAAAATGGTGCTTTGCTCCTGGAAACCTCCAGGAGGTGTTGCAACTCTAAACTTTGAAAGACTTCTGCTAGTCAGGGTGAAGCAGTCTTGATGATATGGCAAGCTTAGTCTGGTGTGTGAAGACTGAAAAGTTACGGTTCTTGGTGACTTTATTTTACCTTTCTTGTCGGCTGCAACATCATTTTATAGGTAAAACTGGATTCGAGCTTAAAATAAAGACTGAAAGTAGTAGGAGCATTATTAGCAACCTCATTTTTTTTGCATTGAAATACTATAATTCCCTACCTCAGCCGTGGAAACTCATTTGTGTGTGTGTGTGTGTGTGTGTGTGTGTGTGTGTGTTTGTGTGTGTGTAATGAAAAAAGACTGCTTAAATGCCTCACCTTGAAAGTTGTATTAGTTGCTGTTAGTCAGTTTGGGGTTGATAGCACATAATAAAAAATCCCATATTTCATACACTGGAATGTTGTGGATGGTGCCCCTGAGGAAGGCCCAAAAATTTGCCACTCAAAACCGGTGGTCCCTCCCTCACTTTGTAACTTGCTTCCACCTGAAGTACAATTAGCCCCATCCCTCCTTGGTTTCAAGAGACAAGTTAAAACTTTGCTTTTCTCACAAGCCTTCTGTGGCCTTCTCCAAGAGTAATTTTGCTGATCAGTGGAGCTCCCCCCCCTCTGTTTATGTACCTGTCCTGTTTTTGCCACCTTTATTGTCTTTAGTATTTTTAATATTATAGTCTATATTTTTTCTAAGTATTTTATCTTTTGTTCTTGTGTTCCACATTTACCAACTATGTGGGTGTTATTGGGGTTGTTTATATTATGTTATTATGATTTGCTTGCCACTCAGAGTAGTGGCTCTGCCACTAATAGGGTGGGATTTTGTGTTTGTGTGTGTTTGTACATATATATAAAATTTTGGGAGATCCATTTAAGTCTAATATAAAATTAATTGAAGATCTCAGTAAGAAAATAGAAGTTGATTGAGATGTCTGCAATTTATAAATGCACATATGGCTGTTCTAATATTTTGTACCTGTTATTTCTATGACACTTAATGAATAATTGCCAATGAATAATGCAGCCTACAGAACTTCAGAAAAGTAGAAGGTGGAAGTGCTTTGGTTAAACAGCTGTGCAATGTATGTATAAGTAGTACCGGTAGCAGTCATTAAAATGTGCAGATGTTCTTGAATTAAGAAAATTTCAGACTCAAATTTTGAATACAGTATTCTACATTCTTCTATTATTGCTATCATGAACAAATTTTCTGGGAAAGATAATATAAATATAATGAAAGAGACATGTTTTCAAATGGCTATCTCTGTGGACTGATTTAAATATTGTAAATTTGGTCTAAAGATGTATTTGTAATGCTTACCATACTTAAACAATTATGTTCAAAGGTAGAGGAATGAAGCATAGTGACTTCTTAAATGAAAATTTATGGCATAGTTCACTTTGCATTCTCAAGTGAAGGTAGTTCTCTGCACAGGTGAAGGGTTATATGGAAAAGAAAATACAGAATGAGAAGTCTGCATTACAGATTTGTCTTGATTTTGGGGGATGGAGGAAGTTGGAGACAATGAGCCAGATCATTTTACCTATTTATGCTGGCATAGCATAAATACTGTAGTGTATCCTTTGAAGACAAATTGCTCTAATGTAAGAAATGATGATGGACGCCGACCTACCTACCCACCCACCTTATTTATTAAGAAGACATTATCAATTGCATACTGCCCAAGATGCAACAGATATTTTCTATTATGCTTTCTTGACTTGGGACAATTTGCCTTCAAGAGTTAGGCTAGAGGCAGTCACGAAAGCAGCAAAATCAGGGAGCTAGACGGGGTACACATTGTATTTGTCCTCAGCGTTGAAGGGATTGTCACTCTTGAATTGGCCTTCTCAGCCACACTAGACGCTGTTCCAAATGCTCCATGCAGAGCACAATACCATAGTCTTTCAAGACTGAAGGATGCCTATGAAGTATGAAAGAGGATTTTGGCAGTTCTCTTTGTTGAACATTATTCTGTGGTAATCTTGGAGCTCCACATTGTCCACTTAGTTTTCTTAGAAATGCAGATAGACACCAGTTAGATCTAGTTGCTAATCCCAACATGCTTTCTCAGCACTTAAGTGAGTCCCACTGATTCTGTGGATCTGATTAAGTTGGGACTAAACATTGAATTAGGCTCTTGAATATACAGTAAAACTTTGTCTTCCTCTCCTATGTGCAGACATCATTCTCAATCTCCTACATCAACCTTAAGCAGACACTACTTTTTGCTACTATTTTCTCCTGCATACCCCATTCATCCTCTCTCTCCCCCACAATTTGATTTTGCCTCATATACTGTATATAGATACCTTACCTTCCCTTCTACCAAGCTCTCACACTGTTCTCTCATGCTTTCACACACCTACACTTTGCAGACTGCCTGTCAGTTGGTCCATATTTGGCTTATTCTGATAGGAGATTACTTGACTGGGCTGCCAAGCATACTAGAATGGAGGTAAAGAGCAGCATGAGACCTCTGTTCAGCTGATTTGGGCTGAAAAGGTCTGTTCCCCTTCTAGCATGCACTGCAAGGAATAGAACTGTCATAAGAACATAAGAGGAGCCCTGCTAGATCAGACCAAGGGCCATCCAGCTTTCTGCATCTCACAAGATGCCTCTGGGAGCTCACGAGACAACTAGATACCTGTCTCCTGATACCCTTCCCCTGTGTCTGGCATTTTCTTTGAAGCCTGGAGATTATACATCCCCATCATGGCTTGTAACCTGTGATAGACTTTTCCTCCAGGAATCTGTCCAATCCCCTTTTAAAGGCAGATAGCCCAGATGCCATTACGACATCCTGTGGCAAGGAGTTTTGCAGACTAACAACATGCTGGGTAAAGAAATAATTTTCTTTTGTCTGTTCTACACCCTACCTCCTCCTTTCCTCCGCCTGGAGTATTGTGTACAGTTCTGGTCACCACCCCTCAAAAAAGACATAGTGGAACTTTCGGGAAAGGTGCAGAAGAGAGCGACTGAAATGATGACTGGGCTGGGGCACCTCCCTTATCAGAAAAGGCTACAGTATTTAGGGCTCTTTAGTCTGGAGAAGAAACATCTGAGGGGGGACATGATTGAGATGTATAGAATTATGCAGGGGATGGATAAAGTGGATAGAGGGAAGCTCTTTTCCCTCTCATGCAATACCAGAACCAGGGGACATCCACTTCAATTGAGTGTTGGGAGAGTGAGAACAGACAAAACAAAATATTTCTTTATGCAGCATGTTGTTTGTCTGTGGAACAAATTATCCCAGGATGTGGTGATGGCATCTGGCCTAGATGTCTTTAAAAGGGCATGCCATGCCCCCCCAACCTGTCCATGGTTGAGAAAAGGTTGGTGACCACTGCTGTACAGGAAGCTGGACTAGATGGGCCCTTGGGCTGATCCAGCAGGGCTCCTCTTATGTTATTATGTTCTTCTGGGAAATGGAGGGAAGAGCAAGCTGAGAGAGGTGTGTTAAGTGATTGTTGTGGATTGGCCAGAGGAGGTGAGGATGCTGTATGATTGAGGAAGCTGATTTTGAATGTGCCTGGCTCTGCAGATTCCTCAAATAAAGCAGCAGTTTGAGGTTGTTGGTGGTTGTGTCTTAGGAAAAGGCTAAACACCACACACACTTCATCTATCTTTGGTGCCAGCTGCCTCCCAAATCGATTTTAAAAGCAGAACTAAATTTAACCTGAACTGAGACACATGTGAAAATAGAGAAGGTAGTTACGATTGCTCAGTGGATCAACAGATAAACAATATAGTGTTCCTTGAGTTTTTCTGTATCCATTCTTAAGATAAGGTATGGAATATGGAAATTCTTGGGAAGTTGTACTTTAGCAAAGTCTTTTGCAGAGTGGCTCCTGGAATGTCAGAACTGGAAGGTATAAATGTACAGTAGACTTATTACGTCTTTCGGCAGAGACCCGGGTTCTAGTAATTTTAGCTCTGAAAAGGGAGTACTTGTTGTAGAGATGATTTAGACTTTAAGTTTCAGAAGGATAACTGCAGAGACTAAGGAAGTTATGATGCTTTTAAAAGAGTTTGACTTTTTAAAACAGCAGTGAATTGTGACGCCATTAGAAAACAGGAAGCATGATCACTCCTTCCGTCAACAAAAGTGATTGGAGAGCTCTTCAACACAACACCCTACCTCCTCCTTTCCTCCAGCAGAGATGTTTTGGGCAGCATAGCATGCCATTCTGAAGTCTAAAGGTTTAATAAAGCTTTAAGTGGTGTCTAGATTCACCTCTCTTAGCTTTGGATGGAAGCCCACTTTACCTCAGTCCTTTGGAAGGTCCAGCACAGTTAGAATGTGGCCTCTGATGAAATGTGATAGCTAGAGAAACGGAACATTTCATTACTTTGCACAAGAATAATAACAATTAAATCCATTAATACTGGAGAAATCCAGACAGAGCTTCTTATACTGTTGTATTTCATCATAATTCTTTTTCTCATCATTTTATGCCTTGTCAAAGCTAACCATCTTTGGCTCTCAGACAGATGCTTCTTCTTTTTTATTATTATTATTATCATGCTTTGCATTCTTGTAGGATACTAAATAACTACCTGTCTACACTAGATGATTTATCTGACTTAATAAAGGAGAGAGCGAGCATTTTACTAAAGAGTCCATACCCATGGACTTTTTCCTTCTGCCCTTTGCTAGATTCATTTCTTTTAGCAAACATGGGGTGGAGGGCTGGTGCTATTGTGCCTGCTCCTTGATAACACACAGCCTAATGTAGCAACACAGGAGTTGTTTTGACCCTGTTCTCTGCAGTGTGCTGGTCCTTTCAACTCAAAGCTCAGTGGTTTAGGTGTCTGGCCTTGGAGTTAGAGATTGGGAGCTGGATTCCCCACTGTGCCTTCTTGACAGGGTCTGGACTCAGTGATCCATAGGGTTGCTTCCAGCTCTGTAGCTGTAAGATGATGCTGATCAATGTTTGGGTAGCTTACAATGTACTGCCATGTCTTGTGTTGGCACAGTAACATTATTATTCTACCAGCTGGGAAAGGAAGAGTTAATTTTCAGCTTGGGAATCCTGGCCACAGAGGTGCCTCAAGAGCCCACTCCAGATCCGTCACCAGTGCTAGCTGCTCCGGATCCTGGACCGCTGCCTGCCAAAGTGTCAGCACCGCAGCTGCAGCTGCCTCTGGAGGTTTGGCTGTCGGGGGGAAGAGGAGTAGTGTCCTGGCAACATATGGCTTGTGTGCCTGCAGAAGGGGCTTTGCTTGCTAGCTGTGGCATGCGTGCCATAGGTTCGCCATTGCTTATCTAGGACATACACTGGAATGGTAGGTAAATATTCAGCAGGATTAGAGAGTAGGTGATTCAAAGGATCTGGAAGAGAAGAAATATCTGGAGGAGATAACTGCTCTGGAAGATTGGGAAATAAACTAGCAGTTGAGTAGCTTTGAACATCTGAAAGTAGGAATGAAAAGACAAGTGGAGAAAACAAATCACCTTTGAATGAAAGGAGATGTCCGCTGTTCACCTATCACTTGATTGCAAAACAGAAATAAGTGTTCTGTTCTAAAATTTATTTAGCAAGCAAGCGTGTGTATAAAAAGCTTAAAGTTATACATTTGTATAAAGTATATAAGAAATGGATGAGTATATTAAAATCTACAGTCCTTTTATATAAAACCTCAATTCATGTATATAGGTAGCATTCAGCCAAAAATGAACTAAAAAACCAGTATCTTACTATACTGTAGCTTAAAAACGTAAACTTAATATTCAGAGGCCCCATTCTTAAATATACATTCTTAATGTCAAAAAGGAGGGAAATACATAAACTCTCATACAAGTCACTTAAAATATATTTTGTGAAAGCATTTTCAAATATTATAAAAGCATGGCATTGCAGAGTGTTACACATTATAAATAAGTTACATCTTATTATGTAGTTCTTACCCACTCCTGGCAGAGATTTTCCTCCCTCTCTCAATAAAAACAAAGCATGTGTCTTTCTCCATTCTGAAATAGCATGTAATCTCCCTATTCTTATATTACCTTGTTCTGGATATAGTCAAAAAATATCTTCATCATTAGGGCTTGAAAATTTTTTGAATTTCTCACCAGTCAGTCAAAAATTTCACCAGTCAGCATGACCGGACTATAGCCTTGGAATTTATTGGGACTGGGAATCACTAATTTATATCCTGCGACTTGTGTTGCTTTATTACCTATGTGTCTGAGGGGTCATGAAACTTGTATTTTGAATGCCTTCCTTTTGAATGTCTCCAGCAAAAATAAAAGTGAAAGCAAAAGTGCCTCTTTAGGAGTCAGGGTTCCCTCACACACCAAGATGTGTCCTCGTTCAGTTGAAATTGGGAGCAGGGAATCTCCATATTCTCCAGCATGGGACTACTCTATATTCTCCTGCAGAGCTATATCTACGTATGTGCCACTTGAACTCTTCTCATGAGAAGAGGGCAGTTTTCTTTTGTCATGGGAGGCGGGAGGGGAGGACTGCAGGATTAAAGAGGGAGAGACAGTTGGAGGGGAAGGAGGCAGGGAGGGAGGGAGCTGTGACTCGTCCAGCAGCATTTTTCACTCATTACAGGCGAGTAGACGAGTGCATTTTTCAAGCCCTGTTCATCATAGTTTGGTCTTGCCAGCTTCTGAGAAACATGTTAAGGGTCACAACTTCAGGTTTTGTGGAGTCCAGGGCCTTCTCAAAATCTGGCTAGCTGTCAAACCTACAGTTCAATGCATTCCAATGGGGGGGGGGAAATTCACCAAAAATTAACGAAGACTCAGAACAAAGCCAAATTAAGTTTGAAAAGGTTTTACAGGGTGCACTAATGATTCCAAGCATTTTAAACAGTTTTTGAACATTTTAAGACACACTTAAAATAGTGAAAACGGACACCGCTAAGCGAAACAGGGGGACCTAAACTGTCATCGCTAAGTGAAGCAAGGTCCCGAACATCGCTATGCGAAATTTCCCCATTGAAAACATTGCTAAACGGAGTGCAAGATCGCTCCAAAAACTTCATCGCTAAGTGAATACATTGTTAAATGAGGCAATCGCTAAGTGAGGCACCACTGTGCATTCATTGGTACTATGGAATATATAATATTTTATACCTTCTTCTTTCAATAAAATACTTCCCCATTTAAAGCTTGTTATTTTCACTCATATCTTTTATTAAAATCAACATTTAAGAATACTATGTCGGTATATCATCCAAAAGTGTAATACAAATTCCATCTGATCTCCCTTGTTGTATCACATAGCTTGAAAAACAAGTTAGTATATTCACATTTGTCTTTCTTGTTTTGCCATACTTAGCTTTTAAATTGTGTGGTAGCAAATAATGGTTGCCTATGTACATAGTACTTTTCAAGGGGCATATATGATAAGGGGCTAGGTAGATCAGGAAAGGGGCTAGGTAGACCAGGAAAAAGAAACAATGGCTGTGTATGTGGTGCCAGGGAGATTAAAGGGAGAGTATATGACTGTTTCATATGGCCTAAGTTATGATAAGGTAGGATCTGAATGTGTCTTTGAAAATGTTATTTAACATAAACGGTTACCTATCAGTACCTGTATGTTCATATCCAACTAAAATGGATAAACAGAAAGATTTGAGAGAAAGATACTGTACTTATTGAATGGGAAATCTGGAGTTGTCCTCATCAGGACAGTTTAAAACGTATGTAGTTGTTTCTTTTAAAAATCTTGGGACATAAAACACTTCATCAGCTTTAAATCCACATCTGCGGAAACAGCTGCCTCTTCCACACTAATTTATCTGTAGGTTTAAAACTTTCAATAATAATTTTAAAAATATTGTAGTTGAAAACATGTGCTGTGTAATGGAAATGCAGTACAGTATGCACTCTCTGTTTCTAATCTGGTCTGTCACTGGAGTGAAGCATGAAAGCAAATTTGGAAACCAGGTTATTGCATCCTAAACTCCTTGTGTTTACATGTTATCACTTAATTTTACATACAGTGTATTTTCAAGAAATAATGCTACTCTTAAATTATGTATTGAGTTCTATAATGTTTTTACTGTTGCAGATCTGGACAACTAGAATACCTACAATTATGTGCTTTAAGGGAATTATGGTGACCTCTCAGGGTTTTCTCAGCATAAAATACTCAAAAGTAATTTACCAATCCCTCCTTCTGTTGGCACTCTGCGAGTTGCTCAAGGCTGCACAGGTAGCAGGGCTTTTAATCACATCAGCCACATGTACTTTGCTGATCTTCTTTGGAGCGTCTCTTGAGAAGCCCAGTGGGGATTCAAATTCCTGGCCTCTGGGCTCTGCAGCTGGGTGTTCCAAATACACTGAACCATACCAGCTCCGGAGAGCTGTACCCTAAAAGAAAAGGGCCTCTTCCTGCCTATTATAAATAGTATTACCAAACAGTATTTTTGAAACTTTTTCTTTAAACATGGCTGGGTAGCTCAGTGAGTAAGGCATCTGGCTGTGGAGCTAGAGGTCAGGAGTTAGATTCCTTAGCTGCGCCTCTCATGAGAAAAGCATGTCCATACAACCTTAGGAGAACTGCACAGTCCCCAAGTACACCAAGAAGAAGGAAATGGTAAACCATTTACTTTATACCTAGGAACCCCTGGAAAGTGTTAGTATAAGTCAGAATTGACTTGTTGGCATGAGTGTTAAAACGTTTCTGTAGATTTTATGAAATTAGCTTGTATTAATACATTGAATGTCAGTTCTGTGTGCAAGAGTAGGCCATTAATATCATTAGCCCTGTTATGGATTTCCCTCTAAGATTCATTTCATGAAGTGATTAGACTTACAGAGAAAATTCACTTTCCCCCATTTTCATTAATGTGAGGTGTTTGTAGGGACAGTGTGGTTTATGTCCTTTGCCAAATAGGTGGTGGTGGTTATGTGGATCTTAAGTATCCTAAGCTCTTACATTTTGCTAGGAAATATATTCAAGAGAAGATAGAAATATTGGAAGATGACTTGTATGAGTCAGACCATTGTCCCGTCTAGCCTTATATTGTCAACTTAGATTGGCAGTAATAATTCAGGATTTCAGGCAGGATTATTTCATAGCCCTGCCTGGAAATTCCTGGAATTCCCTGATGGATTCATATCCAAGTACTACTCTGCCAAATCCTGCTTATTTTCCAAATCAGCAACCAAAATCTGCTTGCTCAGGGGAGGGTAGTGTGTTAAGTCCAACTGACTATGATGACTATCCAGTCAAGCACCAGTGTATAAGAGGTCATCCCTGTGAAAAGCAAAGAAGCCTCATTAGGCTTCATTTTAGGAAGCAGAACCCTCTTTTCCACTTCAAAACTAAATATTAGATCAGTTTGTCTTAGATATAGTAGTCTTTCAGATTTCATCTTCTTGAACTATGTAAAGCCTTATAAGCTTTGTTATCTGATTCTCAGCCTTCTCAGATATTTCATTGCAGGAGCTCTATGTGCATGGTAGAAGACTGTTAACAAGCCTGCCTATTGCATCCTGCACATGCTGTCTCCTTTGAACCAAGCCCAAGAGAAGCCCTGCCTTGAGTGTATTTAAAGTAGTCCATTCTTTGAGACTATCAACATCTGGATCAGTGTGGCCAGACTGTACCACCAAACCTGGTAGTAGGTATTCTTTGCCACTGAGGCCTCTAGTGGCAAAGATAACAGCATCCTCTCAGTCACTGTTTTTTTTTTCCTTTTGCAGGATTAATTTTTTAATTAGATTATTTAAATATTTTACACATGAAGATTGATAATCCATGCAGCTCCCTTCCCTTCCCTTCCGTCCTCTCATCTCCTCAAAACTAATATGCAAAAATCTACAGTTTTGTTTACGAGTTCCCTAGATAATTTTTTAAAATATATGCTACATTTCCTTTATATTTTTAGAGTAGATTATTTTTTCCTTGATGTCAGTCAATCAATCAATCAATCAATTGTTTATTTACGGTCAAAGACCAGCAATATATTACAATTAAAATATAATTTCCATAACCTCTAAAAAACAGGTGATTCATTTTGAAACATTAACTTCCATGTTGACATCTACCTTTAAGGCACCTAATAGCGTAGTAAGCACAGATTAAACAGAGGCCAAAAGCCATTATTGCATTCATTGTCATAACATTAGGCCAGGGCAACCAGTAGCCTCACAGGGATAGGAGGCTATTGTATGATATTACAGCAGCACAATATTTAGCCACTTGTAGAGTAATGGCTGGGTCTTTGTCTGAAAGCAGCAAAGTTATATAGAAATTTGTATTTCTCCGCAGAAATTTCTGTAGAATGGACAGTAGAAAAGACCTTCACAGGTCTTGATAAAATGAGCAGTGTAACAAAACATGTCCCACAGATTCCATCTCTTCCCCATTACAGGGACATAAACGTTCAGTGTAGGGGATACCTTGAAATCTTCCTTCTAAAAGTTTAGAGGGCAGGAGGGAACTGCAAAAGCAGCCCTCAAGAATTTTGTCTGTACCAGTTCGAGGTGACGCATATTGGAGTGCGCAAATATTTGGGAGCCATAGAGCATTTGGGCTATCATTTTTGTCTTGAATATGTGTAGCACAGATGGCACATGTTGTCCCCCTTTGGTGTAAAAAAACCTAATTAATGCCATGGGACTTTTCTGTGCATTAGTTGCTGCATAATTAATATGGGGGACCAAGACCTGGTAGAATGGAAAATTATTCTCAGATACCTATAGCACCCTACCTGCTCAATGATGTTTCCATTAATAGACCACTTATGTTTTAGTTTCCTCCTATTGAAAATCATCACCTTAATCTTGGAGTAATTAACGGTTAGTTGTTCTTGCATACAATAAAATGATAGAGCTCTTAGCAGTCTTCTCAGTCCAATACAAGTTATAGACAATACAGCATCATCAGCATACTGAAGGATGGAAACAGAATGGGAAGACAGTTTAGGGGGATGAAAATCGGGTCTCGACAAGCTTTCTATTATGTCATTAATATAAAAATTAAACAACTTGGGGGCTAATATGCAGCCCTGTCTAACACCAGTGAAGGTTGGAATTACTTTGGACAGTGCTCCTGATCTGTTACGTAGAACCCGAAGATGGGTATTCTCATATAAACACTGAATTAATAGAAGTAGCCTATTGATATTAGTCTCAAATTTGGCCCAGAGCTTGTCTCTTGGGATCAGGTCAAATGCTGATTTAAAGTCAATAAATGCAGAGTACAGGGCACCACCTTTGAGTGAGGAGTAGTTATATGCTAGATGTTGCAATATTAGATCCCGATGTCTAACAATTTAAGTATATGACTTGAATTTTTGCCTGCTGATTCTCATATAGTCCCTATAAATGATTCTTCCCAATAATTATTTCTATTCTAAACAGCTAGCAGTTAAGTTGGAACTAAATGTTACACTTAACATGGGGCTGCTATCAGATTTGTGCACTTTCCCATAATATTTGTTTTTTTGTGTGAGTGTTCAGCAATAGATAATAATTTGCAAGTGGAGCAAGGAACAAACCAGTAATATTACAGCATGGGTAAACATAACTGGGTATTAGGAGAAATTTTGTAAAATGTGGGACTACCAGTGGCATTGACACATTGACTTGACATTTACATCTACCCATAAATTCATTGTCATAGTCATCATCATCATCATGATCTTAGAACTGCAGATCTAGAAAGGATTGGATCAAGTCCAACCTCTGTGAAGGATATACAGTGGAGAATCAAACTGCCAGCCTCTGGCTCCACATCCAGATAACTAAACCATTGACCAAGGCTTCCCTCTAAGCTGGGCATGTACACAACTCCACCTCCCTCTGCGCAGTTCTCTTCCACCTCGGTGCAGTGATCGTATTTGGTTCTGGTGGCGGAACCCTGCACACGAGGGAGGGTGGGTGGAGGCATCTGCGTGTGCACGGGTGAAGTCATGTGCCCAAGGATGTTGCCATAAGCCAGAGTTGACTTTTATAGCTTATAGTGGCCAGCATCCTATTATCTATGTACAGTACATCAGTGAAGATCGAATGGAATAAATCCCTGCAGTAATTTGCTCCTAGCTAAGGGTCTGCATTTGCATTCTTTGTCATGTATCAGCCATGTGACTTGGTGTATGAAAAAAGTACAAGCTTAAACTCCTTGACTAGCAGCATTTCACCACTGAAATTTGCACTGCGTGGTCTGCCGCCGTGCATAAGTAATAGGATTCTGGTTAGTTAATAATTATTTTAAGTGATATTTTTCTTTTCTTTTTTATTTACAAAAGAAGCACTGTGATGTGTGTGTACATGTGATGTAATAACCAGGTATTATATGATGTAAAATGGGGTTATTTCTTTAGACAGTCTATGTATACGGTAAATAGTTCCAGCGATGTGTACGGAATGATTGACATAGATATATATGAGTAGAACTTGATAGTTAAAGATACCACAACAGAGACTTATGTTGAGAATTGGATTTTGATGAAGGACCTGGTAGCAGCTTAGCTCAAACAGAAGAGAGTTTGAATGTGTTTGCCTAAGACGGTGGATTGGAATCCAGTAGTCGGTTGTAGCAGGAAGAAGATTAGGTAAAAGTTAGAAGCCACTTACTTGACAGATTAAAGGAGACTATAGAGTGACTCATGGTGCAATGTTTCCTCCAGAGTTTATTTTCCTCCCTTTCAGACTGCAAGCTGCACCTGCATCATTGTTGTAATGAAATATTTTATTGCGACTATTAAATCAAAGTAACTCTTTCTTTCCTTACTTTTTTAATAAAAATTAGGACATCCATTTGTGGCTTAAAGGAAGAATACTTTTCTTTGTGGAAGAAAAGCAGAGTGACTAATCTCCATGGAAGACTCTCAGGATTTAAATGAACAGTCAGTAAGTAAATGTTTAACTAAAAACACATTTAAGTTCAATGCATGCCGTGTTTGTTTCTTCCTACATGCCATACAGTTTAATTAAATCTAAAGTTTAGCTAGTGGATATAGATTGTACAGAATACAATAAATAAAGAAGATAATCAATTTATAAGAAACTGCCATTTTATCTCTGAATGTATTTGGCTGGGATTACTGTTCAGAACAGAAATTTAGTCTTCTCCATCTCCTTATGTTATTTGTTTCTGAAGTTGCCTTCAAGCTTCTGAGTTAAGCAGTCATCCTTGCATTATGTAATTTTTTTCAGTCCAGGGGGTACTTTTGATGTAATACTGAAAAATACTCTCTTCATTATTGTAATGAATTTTTAAATAGAATTTTAGAAAATTAATAAGTAATTTGTGAGAAATTAGAAGATTTTGAAATTTTATAGGAGGCAACATGTCATACCAACTAAGATCTTCGAATGTACTGTTGATACACATTATTGAGACCTTTTGGTATACTCCACATTCTTTCTAAACACATTGAAACAGTAGATGAGGGGAATAAACTGTAAAAGGTTTGTGTACCTGATCGAAAAAGATGTGACTTTTGAATAAAAGATGAACAATAATTTGAAGACTCTAAACAGTGAGTATCACTGCTGTGACCAGTGTTAAATGTCCTCTTCACTAATGAAAAAAATGGATGTCTAATTGATTGCTGCTGCAAATTGACAGGGGCACTTTAGATGCTAGATTATTTAAAATGTTTAAATAATCCCAGTCACCCAGAGATTTGGGAACGCTCCAGAAGAATAAATTATATCAAGCACAAATTTAAGGTGTACTTAGAATATATCTATTTTCATAAATGGTGGGGAAAACTACCTGTCTAGGCAGCAGCTGCACTTCTGAGAGAAATGCAAAGTGACTGTATTCATCCTGTATTAATAGAAGCATAATTTCTGGAAGGTAGAAATTAATACTTTTTTGCTTCGTGCTTGTTGTGTCTGATCTGAAGTATCATGTTTCATTATTTTTCCTCCATTTTTATGCCAAGATGAATTATTCTAGTACCGTGAAAGAAACAGCACTGATTCTTTTGATTTGTTAATATTGCCGTTGCAACCTGATTAAATTGTATTCAGCCGATAAGTGAGTGTAGCTTTGAAGTCTCTACAATTAAAAAAAAATAAAGCTGTGACTTTCTGACTCAGTTCAGACCCTACCTTTGTTCAGTGTGACTGCTGGATGTATATGTCCATAACTTGGTGAAAGCAAATGTTTACCATTTGTTCTACATTTTTTTTGTACTTGCATCTTTTTAGGCTTCTTGAAAACTTGAAAATACCATTTTGTTTTGGTTAGTCACATGAAAAGGTTGTTTAATGTTGCCTTTTCTTAGAAGGTGTTTAAGGTGCATGAACATACAACCTTTGTAGTGTTTGTATTTTGAAACACCAAACAAACATGTAT
This sequence comes from Pogona vitticeps, assembly GCF_051106095.1. Lineage (NCBI taxonomy): Eukaryota > Metazoa > Chordata > Lepidosauria > Squamata > Agamidae > Pogona > Pogona vitticeps. Next base: position 83,144,214 of record NC_135783.1, on the reverse strand, counting down.
TGAATCAATGAATACTTTATTACGGTCAAAGACCAGTAATACAAACATGTATTGAGAATTGTTTTGTTTTACTTTCAAGTGGGTTTACCAAGGTATAGGCTTTCACAGTACATTGGTGCCTCGCTTAATGGCGATAATCCGTTCTAGGAAAATCGCTGTTAAGCGAAAACATCATAAAGTGAAAATAAAAAGCCCATTGAAACACATTGAAAACCTTTCAATGCATTCCAATGGACTTAAACCCCACCATCCAGCGAAGATCCTCCATATGGCAACCATTTTCGCTGCCTATATAGCGAGGAATCTGTCCCTAAACACAGCGGGAAGCCATTTTATTTACCCGGCGGCCATTTTGAAACTGCGGATCAGCTGTTAGAAAAACGTTGTTTTGCAAAGAATCAGTTCCCAAAGCAGGGAACCGATAATTGCAAAGCAAAATTCCCCCATTTAGACCATCATTTTGCGATCGCAATTACGATTGCAAAAAGATCGTCGTAATGCAGATTCGTCATAAAGCGAGGCACCACTGTATTATGAAATAAGTGATCAGGCTTACATTCATTTCTTTACTATAAAATATATTGGAATATAAAGCAAGAATTCAAGAAGTTAAGAGGGCAGAGACCCAAGCTTAACATAGCAAAACCACAGGATGGAATCTCGTTGACAGAGATTCATAATCATAAAGCTGATGGTATTCTCAGCTATATTATTCTTTAATTTAAAATTTCCTATCCCCTCCCTTGAGGTTCTGAGGCTCCCGAGGGATCCCTTTTGACCTGAGGAAGCCTTTGGGAACCTTGGGATGGTGCTTTCATATCTGAAAATCACTGTCAGCAGTCCCAGTCCCAGCGAGGATTTTGGCAAGAATTTGTTGATTCTGGATCTAATTTAAAATACTGAATCCTTTGTAAATTTATTTTACGTAAGTTTAAAGTTTATTTCCAAATTATTAAACATTATCAGTTTACTTTCTTTATGAACAACTTAAATGGGGTTTATAAATGCAAAGTTAATTTTTCTTTATACTTCCTCAACAACCCAAAATAGGAAGTATATGTGACATGCTGCACACCAACAGCATCTATTGCTCAGGTGGAATCAGGAGATGTGAAAGATATCTTCATGTCAAAACAGAACAATCAGTATGGTGCAGCCGTGAACTAGCATGTGCAATATCACTGAAGTCAGTCTCTATATGCTGATAGCACTGAAGATCAGGGAAGTGTTCCCTAGCCCAGAACTATGCCCTGTGCATGCTCATGTGGTTCTGCCTAGCACAGTCCCCTTTGAAGCCACCGGTATTCACGCATATCAGAATAATGGCCATTGCCTTACTTTTGAGTGTTAGTGTCCTCTCACATTGACACTCATGAACCATGGTATTCTACATTTTCAAAATCTAAGTGGGATTGATATGGATATCGGCATCCAAATCCATCTCTTTGATATCATAAGCACCAATCCCAGCTGTAACCAGATAAACAACAAAAGTTACATAGGTTTTTATGCAGTCTTCAGTTCCACTGCCTCCTTCAAGTCAAAATGGTAGCTTCTTTGTGTTAAAGCCTATCCTAAACTGTGGTTTAGTATGATGTGTTAATATGGGCCTTATCTACTGAATCTTGTGGAGAAACTGCCTGCCCTGTCTGCTTTCTTTTTCATTTTTATTTTTTACTTGACTCCACTGGAAGGATGTCTCAGTCTTGCATACTGTGATTCCTGTAGCTGAAGTTGTTATGAATCAAATCTGGGATTTTCTGTAGGCACAGTATGGTGTTCAGTACTGAGCACCAGCATGGCATACAAAATTTTCTGCAGAAAAAAGTAGACAATAGAAGATATTCTGGCAAATTTACCAATGCTGAATTTTTCTATCAAATATTTTCCAGTTTTGAGGAAAATAATAATTTCATGAAATTTATTAGCAACTTTGAATGAATAACAGTACCAGTACAACATTAGAGAAGCTTGGTAGTTTCAAAGTTGTCTGAACCAAGAGAGTAATGATTATGTTTTTAAGCAAGATGAAGGCATAATCTAGATTGGTTGTCCTTTGGCTGTTTTCAGAGCAATGCTTTTCAGATGATTATTCTAGAAAAAGTATATATGAGTATTTATCTTGTATTTATTTGCAAATGTAGTGGCAGGGGGCAACAAAACCACTAATACTGTTATAATCCAAACCAAGATCAAGTTATAAATTCATTGTTTGACGATGTGTTTCAAATAAAAGCCAAACTAAAACTTGTGCTCCACCCCTACGTCTGACAAAAAAACAGCAATTTTTCATTTCTTTTTTTCTGCTAGGGATTTTTTTTTCACAACAACTTCTGTGGGACCTTAATCTTTGTACTACTCTGTTCTACAGTTACATGCCAAATAAAAATCCTAAGTTGTGTTGTCTCTGTTTGGAGTACTGGCCAATATTTCAATAACATTTTCTGGAAAAATCATATAACTAACACTGAACAATGGCCACTCTTATTTTTATGGTATTACCTAGAGATTGGACTTTCAGATTAACACAAGTGGGGGAATATGACATCTATTTTCTTCCATTTTTGGATTCCTTTCTTAATTTTCTAAAGTGAGCCTTTGGACCCTGAATTATTTTATAATGAAAGAGAGGATCACAAAAAATTGAGATTTCATTTGGATTTTTTTATTTGGATTAGACCCATGCATAAAAACTCCTCATTAATATTGCAAAAAATAAATAGTATTGTGAATCTTGCAATGAGAGCTGTCGGTTGCCAATCAGGATTCAGAGAACACCCTAGAAGTGGGAAGGATGTACGGGAAGAGTGATTCTTTGAAAGGTATCAGAAAACTGAAACAGTTGTTCTGTTTGCTCCTTGGTCACATATTTCCTCCTGCCGCTGGGAGAGCTCCTCTATCATTTTCCATTTTGTATTTGGATTGTTATCATACTTGCTGGACTGCTGCTGTTCTTCCCCTTTGGGTTATTTTATTTATTCCTTGTTTGCCTATTTGTATTTCTTCCTCTTCAGCCTTTTTAAAATTGATTGAAGGGAGAGGATTCTTCCGTTTCTTTTATGTTTGCTGTTGCCTGGAATACCTCCCCTGGATTTGAAGGATTGCTTCCTGCACTGCTAGATTGAAACCTTCAAAGTGGTAGGGAAGAGAGAAATCTGTTCAGTCCTCATATTCAGTCTACTCTATTGTTTTTGAATTGGTGGGTCAATTGTATTTCTTGCCTTCAGGGAGTGGTTTTTTTAATTGATCCCCCCATATGTGGGGCGCACTGCTCTTGATCTAATGATATTTTTTTTCTCTTTCTCATCTATGCTACTTCCTGTTGATGAATTTATGAGAAGGCAGAGCATGGTGATATAAGGATAAATATGAACTGTGAAGTATTGTTAGTGTCTGCATAGGTCTGATGATAATTGATTTTTCTTTCTCATGTCTCATTGTTGCCCTCTTTTGGAGTAGATAGTTGTGACTTTGCCCTCTTTTTTGAAGTAGTCTTGAGGGTTTTGTAGGACTTAATTTGTTCTTGCAGCGGAAACGTGTACAGATCAAAATGGAAGAATTCGAAAGAGACATTCCCTTTGTATTTAACTAAATAAATGGTACCCAAATGAGTAGAAGAGACACTCCGCTAGAAGATCCCAAAATCAATGAAATCCAAATGTTTTCCCTGTGTACATGCCTTGTCAACTTAACTATCACTTACTGTATCAATTCCCCCATCCCATTATGTCTCTACAGAAAATGGAACACTAATGCATATGAATGCAAAGTATTGCAGATCTTATTTTACAATGTTCCAAAATTGCTACCTGTGTTCTCTCTTAAGACAGAATGAAATGAAGACATAGTCCATTATGATACTTGATATGCTTACATGTATAGAAGTACTATGACTGCATTCCAGTCAACATGCTCATTAGGTGAACTGCAAATGACAACTTAGGCGTTGAATTTTATAATGATCTCTTTGAAGCAATGCAATACCTGCATTTTGAAAGGTAAATATGTACACATGCACAGACTTCTGCAGAATTTTCTATAGTTTTTGAGGATGTACAGTAGCCGTAGGAAATCTGTTGAATAATAGCCCCAAATGAATTGTGTGCCGGTTAGAGTAAGAATGTGGGCCTTTAGTAGGGTTGCCAGATGTCTGGCAAAAGGAGAACATGTCCTACTTTTCAGGATCATGTCCTTCGTCTGGCAGGCAAAACTAAAAAACTTTAAAATGTCCGGCTTTCTAGGTCCTTCTTTTTATAGACGTGTATCTGTCAACCCTAGACTTTAGCTGTCCTTTAGAGCTCAGAATGGTTGTAAGAGACATTCATTCATTTATTTGTCTTATTTAACTGTCCTTTAGGGCTCAGAATGCTTATAAGAGACATTATTTGTCTTATTTATATGCCATCTTTCTCCCAATAAGGGGACTGGAGGTGGCTCACAGGATTAAAATGAGTAGAATTAAAAACACAGTGAGATATAAATTAAAAATAATTAAACTATAAAAGTAATGAAAATACATTGAATAACCAAAACAGGTAAAACATTAAAATTATCTTAAATAAAAAATGGCATTCAGGGACTCAGTCATCATTGTTAAAGGTGGGTCTTCGGCTGTAGGTGGAAGGATAAAAGGGAGGAGGCTAACCTGACCTCCTGAGGGAGGCAATTTCATAACCTGGGAGCAGCCTCAAAGAAAGTCCTCTATTTTGTCCCCATCAGCTGTGCCTGTACTGGCAATGGGACCCAGTTACAGTTATGCCAGAATAGATTTGCAGTATTATTCTCACCAGTGCTTGTAACAATAGCGCCTGGCACCTAAAAACGTGGTCTTTCTGCACATTGCTGTATTCCCCCATTTTTATTTATTTATTTATAAACTCTCAGAAGCTATACAACAGACAAAACAACAGCTGAAATCCTACCAGCAAGTCACCGGTAGAATAGACTGGAACTTAGAAAGCAGTTGACTTTCCAAATCGTCACAGAATCAGTGGGCCTGTTCAGGTTGCAACTAACTACACTAAGCAACAGGATTTCAGACAATTAGGTTAATGCAGTTGAATTGTTACATCTTGCAAATCCCTTCCATTTTCTTAACAGTCACAGCATTTGCAGTACATTACTGAGGTATTTGTGCTCATTTTCACTTCATGTCAACCAGCCATGGAGTCAATGCATAGTTATTTTATAATATATTTTAAAGGAATAATTTCATGTTTTTATTTAAAAAATCACTGTATTTTCTTTGTTTAGCAGCATTAAAAATCTTTATACGTAAATTTTAAAAATAATTTAAAAACAAGCTATGTATTTTTTTTCCTTCATAAGGAAAATTATTTTGGGAAAAATATTCCTTTATAACAGCTGCCAAAGGTTGATTGCTTTTATAGTCATGTATAATGGCTGTTAAGAGTTTCATTTTTCTGGGAGACCTTTGCTCTTTAGGCAACTATTATCTTTTTTTTTCTGAGAGAGAAGAAATAAATTATGCTGTCCATGAATGATGCCCTTTACTTGAAGCCCGAGGAAAACAGAAACTAGGCTTTTCCTAGCCACATGAACATATTTTCCCCAACTTTTACTCTATTGTTTGTTTGTTTGTTGTTTTTCTAACAACAGATAATTGGATTTGAAGATTATTCTGCCAGTCTGAAGGCATCAGTCACAGACTGCCTGTAGTTTCAATTGGCAAGTATAAGTAAAATGTGGCATTGTCATATGAAGTTTAAAAAAAAACACTCCAGGGTAACACCTGCCATGCCAATCTTTTCTGCATTATATCGTTACTGTCTTGGGACTGAAACATAACACAGCAATGAAATATACATGTAAACTAGTCTGTGAATACTTTATGGATGTTTCAACTACAGTAGTCATATGAACCACAAATAAAGAACATGTGAAAAAATGCATTCAGATAATGAAAGAAGAGTATAAGGAGGCAAGAATTGGTAACTTTTTTGTGTAGGTGTTTGATATTGTTATAAAAGAAAGACTTGTATCACAATATAGAAGTTTAAGAATCTCCGCTCTAATGTAAAAGTGTACTGTGTTGCCTTTTTCTTGATTAAAAATAAAATTGCTGTTGATTACAAACATATTCTGATAAATATTAGGTTCAACTGACTAGAGAGTACATGTGCACTGAAAATATGCATTTTACTAGCGAAAGGGTGAAGAATAAACAGATATTGAGCAGGAATTATTTATTTATATATTTATGTATGCATATTACAGGTCATGTATAGGTCCTCTAGTCCAGTGGTTCTTAACCTTTGTTACTCGGATGCTTTTGAACTGCAACTCCCAGAAACCCCAGTCAGGACAGCTGGTGGTGAAGGCTTCTGGGAGTTGCAGTCCAAAACTCTTGAGTAACCCAAGGTTAAGAACCAGTGCTCTGTCTAGTCTATAACATACTCCCAGGAATTTACATAATGAGACAGTGCAGGGCCCAGATGTTAGTTTGTATATCTTTTCTGTTGCAGAGTGATGTAAATCTGATAGGAAGAGGGTACATATTTCTTTCCTTTTCTTAATTTTGTTGTGCCCTACCAGTCACCAAGTCTCTTAATGTACTGTACCTCCTGATTAGAGATGGGCACTAATATAAAAACAAACCAGGAAGGTTGTCAAAAATTGCTGGTTTGTTGATTCGGGTCGCTTCAGGTTTGTCCAAACTGAAGAACCCAAACTTCCCAAACCAATGACCTCCTTGCCCCCATTTAACAAACTTCCAGGTTAATTTCCCCACACCACCTCCTTCCCAATGCCCCCTTTCCTCCATACCTTGTTGTACCACTGCTGCTGCCACCACCATCTAGAGAGACAGCAGCCTGGATTATCTTTTGGGAGCCATGCCTGCTGTCTCAGCAACTGAACAGCCCCCTGGCTGCTAAACAAACAAAAATTATTATTACTATGATTTATCATTACTATGATCCACAAGAGAACTCCTGTAGATTTAATAATGATAATGATAATAATGATAATAATGATAATGATAATGATAATAATAATAATAATAATAATAATAATAATAATAATAATAATAATAATAATAATAATAATAATAATAATAATAATAATAATAATAATAATAATAATTTTTCCCCTTTTTTCTTAGCAGCCTGCGAGGACCTGGCTGGCTGCAAAACATTTTTAAAGCAACCAGCCAGGTCCCTGCTGGCTGCTAAAAATAGTTGGGGGGCATGTGCGGAGCCCATGGGCCTGCTGGAGCTGGCTGCATTTCAAGATAGCGGCAGTTGCATCAGAAGAGGAACAGGAGGCAGCGGCAAGAAAAGGTAGGGAGGCAATGAGGGCAGTGGGAAGGGGCCAGAGAGCAGGCTGTCAGGGCAGGGAGGCAATCTGGCTATCTTTAAAAAAAAAAAAAAAAAAAAAAAAAACCTAAATGAGCTGATGACTCAATTTTTAGCTTGTTCAGGAAAAAAATCATAAATTTGTGGTTCATGGAATAGCACAAACCAAGACAGGGTGATGGTGAATATGCATTTTTCTGTCATTTTGTGCTTCCGAATAAATAATAAAATAATTTAACTTGAATTCATCTGCACTGTGGTGTCATGCAAAAACCAACATTGCAGTGGTTCCTAACCTGGGCAACCCAGGTGTTCTTGGACTGCAACTTTGAGAAACACCAGCCATCACAGCTGGGGGTGAAGGCATCTGGGAATTGCAGTCCAAGAACACTTGGGTTACCCAAGGTTGGGGCCACTGCTGTACTGGATAAGCAACAGACAAGCATGGGTTCATTCACAAGAGAACTCCTCTAGAAATACAGTAAGACTCAGATACTTTATAAGGTAATAAGACTAGGACAGGTGGGACAACTTTGTTTCCTGCAGGCACTCCAGCTTCGTGTGGGCCTAGAAGACCAAGATGTGTGTGTATGAAGGGCAAGTTATAAGCAGCACATCATATTCGGGAAGTCAGATAGCACTTCAAGTCAGAATTGATGCTGTACCTCATTTAATATTAGGGTCTTTAATTTGAGTTGATCTTTCTGTTCCAAGTAGAAGAGGTAATCATGTTAGTCTGTGCAAGCAGTATAGGTAAAAACAAAATAGAAAAAAAAGTTTTGTTTTTTTTTTAAAAAAAAGACAAAAACAGGTGACACCTTAAAGACTAATGTGTATATTTTTTGATGTGAGCTTTTGTGGACATGTCCACTTCATCAGTTCACCAGTCTATTTTTGTAAACTGCAGAGTAGTGGGATTTAAGTAAGTAAGTAAGTAAGTAAGTAAGTAAGTAAGTAAGTAAGTAAGTAAGTAAGTAAGTAAGTAAGTAAGTAAGTAAGTGTTATTTACATCTTCTTTAAAAAATCATCTTATCCTTTTGTACTTGCAGATTGTATATGTCTCTGTGCTTTGCATCTTAAACATAAGTGATGCTACTTTGTATAAACAGCCACAAAAGGCATTTTGTGTAAATTGCAAAAAAATTGGTTGAGAGAGTACTTTTTTTCTATTAGGAGACAAAAGAATCTCATAGTGACTGTAATTCCTGAATATAATTACAACCTAAACTAGTGAGAATAAGGAGTTTGGTAGTATTTCCATCTTTATTGAGTAAGACCAGCTTTCCATGGAACACATCTGATCCTGGAATGTAATTCTTGAGAAAACCTTAAGCAGCACACAAACTGCTATGAGGGAAGATTTATGAGCATCATGGAGTAAGGAAACATAGATGCAGATAACTAGGAAGACTTTGACTACCATATTTTTCCGTGTATACGAAGACCCCCCCTTTCCAAGCCCAAAGAAGAAAATTTGATCACTGCTTTCCCCCTCCACTTCCTAAGCCCTTTGATCCCACTTTCGTGGGGCTTAGGAAGTGGAGGGGGAAAGCAGCAATGAAAGGGCTGTAGGATCAAAGGGCTGTGATTCTGCAGCACTTTGATCCCTTTTCCTGCCCTTACTTCCATGTATAAGATGACCTTTATACACGGAAAAATGCGGTATGTAGGGAATACAGGAAGAACATCTGTTAGTAACAGTGGTGTAGGAGCATATTTCTCCCTTCTGCTACAAGGGCAGAGAGCTCAGTGGCTGTATGCCATTCTCATTGACTGGTCCCCTGCCACATGTAGACCTGGGTTACATGGAAATCACTTAATAGGCTGCAGACTGCAGTTGGGAGAACCAGGGTAAACCTAAGAAAGTGGGTTTCCCACACAGACACAGTACTCTGCAAGTATGGAAAAGAATAGAAAATGCCACATTTAAGTCAATGTACATTATGACCCTCAGTAAGTACTATGGAATATTTGATGTTCACTGACACAAAGGCTCTTGATGTTGCCCGTTACTGGGTGACATCAGTAACGGGCAACATTACTATTAATAAAAGAGTTCTAAATATAAAATTGTGAAACTTTGTGGATGGTTACTTCTTTACTGTCCTATCAATGTATATTTGAAGCTAGATGTTTTTGTTTTGGTGTGCCTCGTTTAACACTATATCATACTGAATCTTGTTTCAACTTTTTAAAGTGGCAAAAGATAACTAATTGTTCTAACAGTTTATTTACTCTGTGTATTTTATATAACGTTTTTATCTTCGAATTTTCAGGTCTATGACCGTATAATAAAAATAAAACTGAACCAACCTAACTAAGGATGAATATGATACAAAAACAATTGATGTAAAAGAAATGGTGGGAGTATCTTTTTTCTCCATTTCCCATAACACTTGGAACATGGCATTTTCTAATGAAATTTACTGATAAGAGATATATAATATAAAAGATACAAGTCACTGTTACTTTAAAGTCATAGTCTCTGTTCCCTTTCCTCTTCTTTGTTCTTCTGCTTGTCCATTCTTTTTTTTGTTTCCTCTTGTATTTTGATTTGTGTATGTTTGCTTTTTGGGTGACATAGTTGGTACTCATGTACAATACATATCAGAGTTGTAGAGACGTACAGATAGATTGTTTTTGTTGTTGTGTGCCCTCAAGGTCGGAACCAGTTTATAGTGACCCTCATAGGGCTTTCAAGTTAAGGAGATATTTAAGGAGTATTTTACTAGTTCTACTCCCCCAGTGAATTTCCGTGGCTCAGCAGGGAAGTGAACCCTGTTCTCCAGAGTCTTAGTACATCACTCTATCCACTAAACCAGTGGAGGCAAACCTTTTTTGGCTTGAGTGCCCAAAATGAGGGGATGGGGAAGAAACCAGTGGCTGCCGTGCCGCCCGGAAGACCAGAACCGGAACAGGAAGTGGCAGTTTCAGGGGGAATCATGTGGACAGACAGGAAGTTGCAGGGGAATCATGGGGACGGACAGGAAGTTAAAGGACCCAGAAGAGGAAGAGAAAGGGGGAATCCCAGCTGCAGCTACTTCAAAAGGTTTATTTCCACAAGGCTGGGTGGGTGGGTGCACCGCTCACACACGTGCCATAGGTTTGCCATCACTGCGCTAAACCATAGAAGAGAGTAATAAATACATACATTTAGGTCTTTTGGTTTTGAAGAAGTATTACTGGATTAATAAGTGTTTTTGCAGTCTTTTATTTTACCAAGTGAAACTCTGTTTGGTTTTATGAGTAGGATATAGCCATTGTCAAGATGGCCAGTAGTTCAGATTTCACAAGTCTCCTGGTAACTTTCTTGCTTCTACCAACTTGGGTAAGGTGGTAATTATCCTATAAAGTTACCTGGATCTTGAATTGGCAACCAACTGTATCATCAGTAAATGATTGCAGCTCAGTCTGTAACAATGTTTGCTGTATTCTGGGGAGAACAACAATGATGGAATCTAAGGTTACGGCTCAATTGAAGGATGGTATAGAAAGCTTCAAATGTTTTTTTTTTTAAATATATGTATATCAGAAACTTAGTATGATTTTGGAGTAGTTTATTATAGTCTGGATGTTGTGCTACTATAACAGTGATGTTTATAATACGTCTTTATTCGTTTGTGTTATTTAAAGACAATGTGTCACATAATATTTCAGCCTTGGGTTTGTGTGTTGGCGTAGTGCTGGTTAGCGTCCTTCTTTCTATAGCCTTTTCTTCTTCTCTAATTTATAATCCAGTCCAATAGAGATTATGTCCAGATTTTTTTTATCTTGCCATTCATCTTGTTACAAGCATTTAAGCAGATTTTGTGTAAAGTGTAATTTTAAATGATCCAGGCAATAGCAGAATTTAGAAAATGGAAGCAGTGTGCTATCGTATTTCTCTTGTGATCATTTTTAAAGAATAGAAAACATTATTTGAATTTCTTGTTGAATGAATTATTATAATAATATAATATTAATAATGTAGTTTTTCTTTTGGAAAACATCTAAATTCTGATCAGTGCTACAGACAGGCAAGTTCTGCAATAGATATCTATAACTTCAAAGGGAGTCCTCTATTGCTTGTTTATCCCACAATAACTTGGCGTAATTTGAGAGCTTGGCACATAGCAGAATACTAACTAATTAAGTTTGCAACCATCCATTACAACCTTAAGTCTGAAACAATCCACACAGAAAGACTTAACACCATATCCTCATACCAAATTTTCAGTTTTCTGCATAAAGCCTTTTCTTGAATGTCCATCTGGATGGAAACTTCTTTGTGGTCTAAATGGCTGCAGTTTATCATTGTGAACATAGGTTGCCTGATATAAAAGGTGTTACTTTACTGACCCTGTGAATTAAAAATGTGGCGGGGCTACATCTAACATCTGTGTCTATATCCCTTTTTCTTTATTTGCATGTGGATCCATTGCATAGCTCACTGGTAAAATGTTTACATTGGTTGGATTCTGTATGTTTTGAAAAAACTTTTGTGACAAAACTCTGTACAGATCTGTGTCTTTGTCAGCTTTACTTAAAAAAATGACACAAATAGTGACATCTGGGAGCCAACTCACCATTTAATTAAATTAGTCTGTAATAAAATCTGCCATAATGAGATTAAAATTAATTATTAATCAGGAGCTGACATAGGCACAAAGCACCATAAATAATAAATGAAGGCTGTGTCTGCTGTTTCTAATTGAAGATCTCTACTTTGCTGCAGAAATACTTCTGTATGAAGTGTTATTGGACTTCTTACAAAGACTTAATATATATGTACTTTAGACTGTGTTCCTAAATTCAAATATATTAGAAATTGCAATTCCACACTTGGTGCATTAGTTGGTATTTGTAGCAAATCCTAAAGAATGGGTTGTTAATTTTTTTAAAAAAATAACCAACAACTAAATATTTGGCTTCATGATGAAAAAAGGTTATCTGAGCAAACATAAAATTCATTATGACCACAATTCTCTGTAGTGGTAAATTGCTTACATTTTATTGATTTAAATTACAGAGATAAACTATGTACAGGATCCTGTACAAACCCATTTATTAAGGGTATAAAGGCGATAGATATGTGAGGAAATCTGGGAGGAGATTATTGTAGACCTTTGGTCTAGATGGGCGGCATAGAAATCAATCAAACAAACAAACAAACAAACAAACAAATAAATAAAAATTGTGCACCAGTGTATATATGAAGTTTTGTTTATCACTCTAAAAGAAAATAATTTACAAAAGAAGATATTTGATATATTCCATTAATGAAACTAGTTTAGATACTTGATAGCACAAGAAAACTCTTCTTAGCCTGGCTGATAGGCACATAGAAATTTTGAAATCATTTGAATAGTTGCTGTGTAAGTCTTGTTAGCTACTATGATGTAGAGTGGGATATAATGCAAACAGAGTAGGTGGGTACATTTCTACAAAGTCCACATATGTGAACTTATTTTCTTTTCTACTGCTATGTCTGTTTTGTGCCCAGTTGCAGTGTGTGTGTGTATTTTGCCCTTTCTCCTTAAAAAGTACCCAAGGTGGCTTACATCATTAAAAGGCAGTATTTAAACTTAACAATGGTTAGTATCCAACTACAAAAGTATCAAAAAATAACATATTAAGAAATATAAGCAGCACAAAAACACATTCAAAGCAATAAGGTACATGCATACCTTGGTTTACAATATTAATGCATTCGCTGGGACGTTTCGTAATGTGAAAAATTCGCAAACTGAAATGGATGGATTTCCTATAGGAATGCATGCACGGGGGTGATGCTATAAACCTCCCTGGCACAATGCAAATTTGCTTCATATTTTGGGAAAAATTCGTAAGCCAAGGCATTATTTTCAATGGATTTTCATTTGCAAAACAAAAATTACGTTAACCGACGCGTTCCTAAACCAAGGTACCACTGTACAACAGTACATTAAAAAACTTCTCAGGCAGCCGGTCACTTAGGGAAAGCTTGCCTGAAGAGAAAGGTCTTTGCCTGCTTGTGGAAGGACGTGTGTGATTTCATAAGATGGAAGTTTATTCTCTCTTCCTTATTTTTGCCCATGAACATGCAAGTTCATACACATATACATTGCTTGAATAATATCTGGTTGAATTTTGCATACATTTGTGATGTCCAATTTCTGAATACACTTTTAAATGTGACATAGGCCTGCATCGTCGCTTAGTCGTGTCCGACTCTTCGAGACCCCATGGACCACAACATGCCAGGCCCTCCTATCTTCCACTGCCTCCCGTAGTTGTGTCAAATTCATGTTGGTTGCTTCGCAGACACTGTCCAGCCATCTCATCCTCTGTCGTCCCCTTCTCCTCTTGCCGTCACACTTTCCTAACATCAAGGTCTTTTCCAAGGAGTCTTCTCATGAGATGGCCAAAGTACTGGAGCCTCAGCTTCAGGATCTGTCCTTCCAGTGAGCACTCAGGGTTGATTTCCTTTAGAATTGATAGGTTTGTTCTCCTTGCAGTCCAGGGGACTCTCAAGAGCCTCCTCCAGCACCACAATTCAAAGGCATAAATTCTTCGGTGGTCTGCTTTCTTTATGGTCCAGCTCTCACTTCCATACGTCACGACAGGAAAAACCATAGCTTTGACTATTCGGACTTTTGTTGGCAAGGTGATATCTCTGCTTTTTAAGATGCTGTCAAGATTCGTCATGTTAGGCCTGCAGCCACCCTTTAATACACAGATTCAGATTCACAAATATCATTTTGTTCATTGTCTTGGATGTGCAGAGTAGGTGAATTTTTTGGTGGGGTGAGAGAGTGGAATTTACCAGAATGTGTATTCCTTGCATCCTGCATATAAAAAGGGGCTGAAAGCTCATTCTGTAAGAAGGTTGCAAGAAGCTATTCTGTTGTGGTTTATGAACTGTCCTAATTCAAGAAAACTGAGGGTTGTTTGACCAAGATGACCAGGTGCCAACTCAACAGGTTTTCATCTTCCCTTTCTAAAATAGAGGGGAGCTGTGCAACTTATTTGGTTGCTGTGTCGTGAATGTCAAAACATAATGGTCAAGACTTGATAGACCTGGTTATCACATTGTTTAGCTTAGTTACCTGTGACATTTGAAACCAGTTATCTATATTTTGTGTTATTATTTAATTGACTTTGAACCTCTTATATACCACTGTAGCTCAGGTCAATTTCATATGGTTAAGGAAATGGACTTGTCCACAAAAGCTCACATTAAAATATAGTAGTTAGCCTTAAAATATAGCAGTTAGTTTTTAAGGTGACATAACATTTTTGTGTTATTTATTTATTTATTTATTTTGCCTAATACGCTAGTGCAGTCTGACATGGCTACCTCTTATCTGGAAGTTGAGTCATGGCAACTGGACTTCTTTCTTGTTAGGTTGAAAGGTTTCGCTACTCACCCAAGTAGCTTCTTTGTCTGATCTGGACTCACCCCAGGTTAATTTGGTTCTTGTGGTTCTTAAAGTATTTGTTAGTATCTACATGTTTCTGGATCAGGAGAAAAATATGAAAAATAAAGGACTATGGCTTGATTGGAGAGTGCTGTGCAGTACCACCAACAATGGGAATATTGTGTGCTGTCAGTTTGGCTACAACCTTGCTTGCTTCCCTCCTGGGAGCTGTGTTCACAGATACTTATATACCACTTCATAGTGCTAGAGTACTCTGTGTGTGGTTTTCAACATAATTATGTAAACAACACTTTGTCCACAGCAAGCTGAGTATTCATTTTACTGATCTTGTAAGGATGGAAGGCTGAGTCAACCTTGAGCCAGCTGCCTGAATCCGTTGGGATTGAACTTGAATCATGAGGCTTAACTGAAGTACTGCAGTTTAATCACTGTGCCATGAGGCTATTTGCGGTGGAATTTGTAGGAGATGGGAAATGTCCCCTTAGTGTCTTCACTCATTAACCTTGTGTTTCCTACATATAGCCTGGTTTAATTTGGAATTAATTAATTAAGTAATTTATTATTATTATTATTATTATTATTATTATTATTATTATTATTATTATTATTATTATTATTATTATTATTATTATTATTATTATTATTATTATTATTATTATTATTATTATTATTATTATTATTATTTGCACATTTTCCACCCACCTATTCTAGAAGGTGCACAGACTCTAATAGCAAAAGTATAATAATAATAATAATAATAATAATAATAATAATAATAATAATAATAATAATAATAATAATAATAATAATAATAATAATAATAATAATAATAAAGGCTTGCATCAAGCATTCAAAATAAAAGTATAAAACGGTAATGCTTATGGTGCTTGAAATAGCTTCCTAGCTGTACTTTGACCTACCCGTTCGAAGCCCACATGAGTGTCAGTCATATTTATTCATCCATCCAAGGAGTGTGTGCGCCACTTTGCCCCCCACCCCATGCAGGACTCCTCCTCCTGTGCACCCACAGCTATCTTTATCAGCTCCGAACCCTGAGTGGGATAGCAGAGTTGCTTGTGTGTATGCATGAGGGCCAGACCCAGTGGGGCTGAAAATTAGAGGGAACATTCCATCCATCCATCCATCCATCCATCCATCCATCCATCCATCCATCCATCCATCCAATTTATATACCTCCTAGTAGTGAGATGTACAGTCTCTGGGTGTTTAACAACGAATGCATATAAGCTACAAATAACACAAAAAGAATAACTAAGATAAAGAACAGTAAATTGATAAGTGAACTGCTGGATAGCTCAGTGGTTTAAGTATCTGCGGAGTCAGAGGTTCAGAGTTCAATTCTCCATTGTTTTTCCTTGACAGGGGCTGGACTTAGTGATCCATAGGGTCCCTTCTGGCTTTGCATATCTATGATTCTAAGATTATAAATGATAAAATAAAAATACATGGTTCACCTAATGTGGGATTCCACTCTTTCTGTAAAGTTTAATTCTTAGTTTATATTAGATGTTCCTGATTTTTAAAGATACTGTGTTCTAATTTTAGCTGGAAATGTTTTCAAAAGAGTAATTCAGTTTACCAAGGTGTGCTTAAGGTATTTATTTTTCTGGAGATTGTGCAAAATGCACATTTCCTGCTCACATTTTCCCTTACAACTGAAAATCAAAACTTTTTTTGGGGGGGGCACGAAGCATTACCTGAAACACAAAAGGATTTTTTAAAGAAGAAAATTTAAATTTCTTTTAAGAGACAACGTTGTAAGGAAGACCTAATTATGTTTTTCTCTTTTGGCTCTTTAAATTGCAGATTCAGGAACTCTAGAAGCTCTTTGCAGCCTGATATGCTATTCCATTCTTTCTGCAAATATCTAATAGTCTAGCACCAACTCTTTAATATTTTGCCAAATTAAACATAGGTCAACTGAGCAAGTCTAGCTACATAAACACAGTTATGAAAAATACATTCAGTTTATATTGACAGACTGTAAGTTTGTATGAATCTCTTATTGTACTGGCAACGAGTCAAGACAAAGCTATGGTTTTTCCTGTCGTGATGTATGGAAGTGAGAGCTGGACCATAAAGAAAGCAGACCGCTGAAGAATTGATGCCTTTGAATTGTGGTGCTGGAGGAGGCTCTTGAGAGTCCCCTGGACTGCAAGGAGAACAAACCTATCAATTCTAAAGGAAATCAACCCTGAGTGCTCACTGGAAGGACAGATCCTGAAGCTGAGGCTCCAGTACTTTGGCCATCTCATGAGAAGAGAAGACTCCCTGAAAAAGACTTTGATATTAGGAAAGTGTGACGGCAAGAGGAGAAGGGGACGACAGAGGATGAGATGGCTGACAGTGTCTGCGAAGCAACCAACATGAATTTGACACAACTACGGGAGGCAGTGGAAGACAGGAGGGCCTGGCGTGCTCTGGTCCAAGGAGTCACGAAGAGTCAGACACGACTAAATGACGATTTATACTGTTTTAGTACTTTGAAATAAACTGATTTTTTTTTAGTCATGGAGGTTTATTACTCTACCATACAGATTTCTTTAGTTTGTTCTTTTTCAATAAATCGATTGCCTATTTGCATAAACAGAACAGTCAGATTGAAGGTATGAATCATGCTATTTTACAGCCTGATTCAGGCTATTTTACAGCCTGATTCAACAGTCTAGTACATATCTCAACAGAGGTTTGTCCCATTCAGTTTAGGACTGCAGCCAGTACATGCATGATTACAGCCTTAGAATGCTATATTTTTATTGTCTGTCTGTCTGTCTGTCTGTCTATCTGTCTGTCTGTCTATCTATCTATCTATCTTCTGGTGCTACATATTTATTTATTTATTTATTTATTTATTTATTTATTTATTTATTTATTTATTTATTTATTTTCTGGTGCTACATATTTATTAGCTGAATAAATGAGTAGCATTTTCTCCTTAACCTTGGCATGTTTCTTGTTTCATGCCTGGACAAATTCTGCAACCTTTGAGGACATGCTGAAGCTCTTTCCTGCAGGCTCAGTAGCATTATGTAGAAATTTATTGTTTTTGCAGTCTTTCACGGCCGGGATCTAATGGTTGTTGTGGGTTTTTCGGGCTCTTTGACCGTATTCTGAAGGTTGTTCTTCCTTTCAGGAAGGTTGTTCTTCCAGGAAGAACAACCTTCAGAACACG
Source organism: Pogona vitticeps (assembly GCF_051106095.1). Lineage (NCBI taxonomy): Eukaryota > Metazoa > Chordata > Lepidosauria > Squamata > Agamidae > Pogona > Pogona vitticeps. Next base: position 83,126,305 of record NC_135783.1, on the reverse strand, counting down.
ACCAAAGAGCCCGAAAAACCCAAACAACCATTAGAAATTTATTGCCAGTTGGCTTGTGGAGTGGTTCTCAGAAATATCTCTTTCCCCTTTAATATTAAAGTGGCTGTGTTATGTTGTTTGCTACATGGATAAAAATGTGGTAGTTGGAATCTCCTACTGACCACCCAGTCAAGAAGAAGGCATAAATGAAACCTTTAAAAATAAATTGCAAGAATTTCCAAGAAACATGAAGTAGTAGTATTGGGATATTTCAGTTATCCTGATATCTGTTGGGAGGCAAATTCTTCCAAATATGACCTTCCAAGAAATTTCTGGCTTGTTTTGCTGATAATTTTTGCCAACAAAAAGCTGAGGAAGAAACTAGAGGATTAGCTCTCATTGACTTGATCCTATACTTGCTTCTAATGAATGATAACAGACAAATTAGTAGAAGTAGGGGGAATTCTGGGGGAAAGTAACTATGTTTTGCTTGCATTCTTGATTTCAAAGGAAGCAAAAGCAGTGTGTAGCCCTACGTGTATGCTGAATTTTAGGAAAGCCAGTTTTAATAAATTGAGATCCTAACAGGAAAAGGTGGCCAAAATGGGTGGATGATTCTTAAAAAGGAAATACTAAAGATAAAACTACAAACAATTCCAACAAGGAAAAAGTGGTATAAGACAGCAAAAAGGACAAATGTGGCTTCATAAAAAATCTCAGAGAGGATCTGAAAACTTAAAAGGGACACATATAGGAAGTGGAAGGAAAGCTAGGTCATAAAGGAAGAATACAGACAAGTAGCAAAGAATTTCAGGGATGGCGTTAGGAAAACAAAAGCTGAGAATGAACTGAGGTTAGCAAGAGACTCTAAAAGAGCCAAAAAACAAAACAAAACAAAACCTATATTCTTCAGGTATATGTGTAGCAAAAAAGAGAGAAAAGGAAAAGAAATAGTGGAACAGTTATTTAATGGGGATGGAAAAGACAGCAGCAAAAAGGCAGAAGTGCTCAATTCCTACTTCAGCTAAATCTTTTCCCAAAAGACAGTTTATGACTCTGAAGGAAGTGCAAGTGGAGCGGAGAGGACTGAAGCTTGAAATTGATAAACAAATAGTCAGTGAATACCTTGTCACTTTGAATGAGGTCTAGATGAACTACATGCAAGAGTATCAAAGGAACTGGCTGAAGAACTCTCAGAACCACTATCTGTTACTTTCTTGGAACCGTGGAGGATGAGTGAAGTGCCAGATGACTGGAGGAGGGCTAATGTTTTTTTCTACCTTCAAAATGAGCAAAAGGGAGGAATCTGAGAACTACAGATGACTCAGCCTGATATTATTCCCAGATATCAATCTGGAACAGATTATGAAGCAGTTACTCTGCAAAGACCTTGAGAACAATGCATTAATAACTAGAATTCATTGAGGATTTTTCAAGAACAAATCCTGCCAGACTAATCTTATCTCATGGTTTGATTGTGTAACCTCCCTGGTGGATGATGGGAATTTTGTAGATGTAATATATCTTGACTTCAGTAAAGCTTTTGACAAAGTACCCCATGATACTCTGATTAGCAAGCTAACTAGATGTGGGCTGGATAGACCAAGTGTCAGTTGACTACACAATTGGTTATAGAATTGTACAGTGATGCCTCGCTTAATGATTGCTTCATTTAGCGATGAATTCGCATAACGATGTTTTTTTAGAAAATAATATGCACCGTATAATGATGTTTCCTATGGGCGATTTTCGCTTAGCAAAGTTTGGGACCATGCCTCGCATAACGAATGCGATTTTAGGTCCCCTGCTTCACTTAACGATGTTTCTTTTTTCAATTTAAAAAGTGTCTTAGAAGGGTCAAAAACGGTTCTAAATGCTTGGATTCGTTAGAGGACCCCCTAAGTCATGTGCAAACCTGATTTGGCTTTGATCTGACTTTTCGTTAATTTATGGTGAATTTTTTTTTCGGCCCATAGGAACCAATGGACCTGTCAAAATCTGACAGCTCCATTGTTTCCTATGGGGGAGAAAACAATTCACCATAAATTAACGAAAGTTCAGATCAAAGCCAAATCAGGTTTGCACACGACTTAGGGGGTCCTCTAACGAACCCAAGCATTTAGAACAGTTGCTGAGTCTTCGTTAATATTTTGTGAATTTTTTCTTCCCCCATAGGAAACAGTGGAGCTGTCAGGTTTTGACAGCTGTCAAAAGTTGGGGGGAAAAAATTCACCATAAATTAACAAAAAGTCAGATCAAAGCCAAATTAACTTTTGCATCCGTTTTAGAGGGTGCAGAAGCTAATCCAAGCATTTAAAACCATTTTTGACCCTTTTATGACACACTTAATTTTGCAAAAATTGACTTCGCAAAGCCATTGAAATGTATTGAGTCGGCTTCAATACATTCCAATGGAGGAAACATTGTATCGTTTAACGATGTTTCCTATGGGTTTTTTCGCTTAAGGACGGCAATCCGTGCCTATTGGAACGGATTAACCGGTTTCCAGTGTATTCCTATGGAAAATGGTTTCACATAACGATGTTTCACATAACGTTTTTTTTTTTGAACCAATTAAAATCGTTATGCGAGGCACCACTGTATTGAGTCGGCTTCAATACATTCCAATGGAGGAAACATTGTATCGTTTAACGATGTTTCCTATGGGTTTTTTCGCTTAAGGACGGCAATCCGTGCCTATTGGAATGGATTAACCGGTTTCCAATGCATTCCTATGGAAAATGGTGTTTCACATAACGATGTTTCACATAACTTTTTTTTTTGGAACCAATTAAAATCGTTATGCGAGGCACCACTGTACTCAGAGAGTGATTATCAATGGCTTCTTCTCAAACTGAGAGGAGATAATGTGGGATAGTACAAGGCTGAGTCCTGGGCCCGGTGCTCCTCAACATTTTTATTAATGACTTTGATGAGTGGGTGCAGGAAATGCTTATCAATATGGATGACACAAACCTGGGTAAAAGAACTAATATTCTGGAAGACAGAAATACAATTCAAAAATACGTTGGTAGGCTCATGCACTGAGCTCAAAACAACAGACTGAAATTTAACAGGGAAAAATACAAAGTCCTATAACTAATGGGGTGGCGGTGGACAAATGGGGGATACTAGGCTCAATAATACTACAAGTGAGAAGGATATTGGAATTGTTGCAGATCACAACCTGAATATGAGCTGACAGTGCAGTCTGGCTGCAGAAATGGCAAATTCTGTTTTAGGCTGCATTTAGTCTCCAAATCCCATGAAGTACTAATTCCCCTCTATTTGAAACTAGTTAGACCTCATCTAGTACTGTGTCCAGTTCTGGACATCACACTTGAATAAGGATGCCAACAAACTTGAACAAGTTCAGAGGAGGGCAACAAGAATGATCAGGGGATTGGAAACCAAGCAATATGACGGAAGACTGAAAAAAACTGGGTATATTTAGCCTTAAGAAACTAAGACTGATGGGAGATATGATAGCACTTTTCAAATACTTGAAAGGTAGCCATACAGAGGAGGGGCAAGATCTGTTCTCGATCATCCCAGAGTGCAGGACATATAATAATGGGCTCAAGTTATAGGAAAAATGTTCTGTTAGAGCAGTGCAACAATGGATCCAGTTACTTCAAGGAGGTGGTGAACACTCCAACACTGGAGGCATTCAAGAGAAAATTGGACAACCATCTGTCACATATAATTTAATTTGTATTCCTGCCTTGAGCAGGGAGGTGGACTTGATGGCTTCATGGACCCCTTCCAATGCCATTATTCTATTACAGTATTTCTATAAAGTATTCCCCACTACCCAAAACTCATTCACTTATACTGTGAAAATACATATTGTGGTGACTACATATTGTGGAAATACTACAGTTTCAGATAGGTGTCTTTCCCAGAGCTTGTGCCAGGGACTCAAATTGAGATCTTTTGTATGCAAAGCATGTGTCTTTCCTCTCAGACACTACCCTTCCCCAGTAGAAACTGTACATTGTGTATTATAAACAGGTTGATGTTCAGTAAATTTGTATTACTTTGTTTTTACTTTTTGATGCAATGTTATTTGATGCAGTGTCATATAAATTATATCAATACTGTTGCAGAAATTGTGATACATGTTCACATTGGATATTGTTTTGAAACTCATGTGAAGAAAAGTGATTTAGAAATTTATATAGAAGTTCTGGAACCTCATATGCTCCAAAGTGTTATCTGTCAACCCTTGACAGATAAGCCTGTTCTTGCTGTGTTAATGAACTACTGTCCCTTTATCTATTTGTATGCTCATCTGGACGTGACTCCCACCATGAAAATAAATATAGGGGAACATGTATTTGCATTCCCTGTGTCTGAAGGCCATGTTAAGATTTGTTTTTTGCCTTTTTGCATTCTTTAGTAATTTCATCAATAAGCAGCTAATCTTTTGTGCCTCTTGACTTTTTAAAGTCCCTTTTCTGTTCAGTTGGGAATAGGGAGTTTTCAGTTACATATTTATATATTGATCTTGCAAGTACTCCTGTGAGGAGCTTGAACATTGTAGGAAGGCATGTAATTGGTGGATAATTATTGGATTCATTGCCATTTTGATTATCTTTTATTATCAGAAATGTGTGGCCAGTCATCAGTTGTAGAATTTCGAAGTAGGTAATTACATTGCACTGTTACCCTGTTTCCCCTAAAATAAGATCTAACCTGAAAATAAGCCCTAGTATGATTTTTCAGAATGCTCGTAATATAAGCCCTATCCCCCAAAATAAGCCCCGGTTAAGTGAAACACTGCCCTCCACCATTGTGCAGCATTGTGCAGCAACCAGAAGATGACACAACTGTATTTGAATAAATGTAGAATGTTGTACATGAAAAAAAGTAAAACATTCTCTGAAAATAAGCCCTAATGCATTTTTGGAGCAAAAATTAATATAAGACCCTGTCTTATTTTCAGGGAAACACCGTATACATTGATGGAAACTTGTTAGATGCTTTAACCAAAATCTGTGCAGCTCATCTGGACCAGGTGTACTTCAATTTTTCACAGCCTTTACTTGCCTCTTAATCATTTCAGTTGTTATTAGAATATTATCCATTTGTTTTCCTTGAATTTCTTTACAAATGTCTTTAATCCATGAGGCATTTTTGTTACGTCCGGTTGGGCTTTCCCACATTTCTTTCCAATAACAACAACAACAACAACAACAACAACAACAATAAATTTCTTTTTCTCTTTACCAAGCCCTATGAGGAAAGAATGAAAGAACTGGACATATTTAGCCTTGAGAAAAGAAAACTGAGGAGATATGTGATACTACTTTAAAAATACTTGAAAGGTAGTCATGCATAGGAGAGGCAGGATCTCTTTCTTGATCTTCTCAGAGTGCTGTCCATGTAATAATGTGCTCAACCTACAGGAAGCCAGATTTAGTCTGAATACCAGGGAAAACGTCTTAACTGTTAGACCAGTACAAAAGTGGAATCAATTACCTCGGGAGGTGGTTAGTGTTCCAATGCTGGAGGCATTCAAGAGAAAATTGGACAGCCATCTGTCAAATCTGCTCTTATTTGTATTCCTGCATGAGCAGGAAGTTGGACTTGATGGCCTTATAGTAGGCCTCTTCCAACTCTATGTTTCTCTGATTTTATTTTGACAACCTGCACAGACAAATGTTGGTACTTTTTGGATACTACTGCACAAAATAAATGTTCTGTTTATATTCAAACTGAAAAAAAATATACGTTTTTTTAAATTTATTTTTTCCCTTGTTTTACTTTTTTGAATATGTGGTGCTTTCGATCTTGTGATGTGAAACCATCTGTCTATTACTTTTAGTATCCTTATTAGAGGATTTTGTGTGAATTTTAAGGTTGATAGTAACAAAAGATTAATTGCAGTGGTGTTAAGACAGAATCATTACTCAGTTTAGTTGCAGACTACATGAATTTAACAACTCTCTTGGGAAATGTTGTATCTTTCATTAAAAGTTTAAAGATTAAAAATAAAGATGCTAAGGTGTTACCAAAAAACTGAGCTGTCATGGATTTAGACAGTATCAACTAAATCCACTGTACTGATGAGAAATCTACTAATTCTGTGTTCCAACAAACCCTACTTTCAGCCACTGCTACTGATCCTTGATCAATTCCCCATTTTGCAGTTACTGTTAGGACACAATATGGAGCGACATAATGGTTTCTTATAAGCTAAGGTGCTAGACAGGCATGCATTTTATCCCTGTATCTGTGCAGTCTCTGTGCAAAACATATGGAAATGGAGACTGTAGCCAAGACATCAGAAGAATCAGAAGAAGTTTGAGTCTCAGAAGGGCAGAAATGAAGAAACTAGAAAAGATCAAGAGTAAGGAATTATCACTGGAGATAAAGACCAAGATCATCCACACTCTTGTATTTCTGTTCATAATGCATGAGTTTGAAAGCAGGAGAGTAAAGAAAGCTGGCAGGAAAAGATATGATTTGTTTGTAATACGGTGCTGGAGGAGAGCTTTATGGATACCCTGAACTGTCAGAAAGACAAACAAATCAAGCCTGAACTGTCTCTGGAGGCAAAAATGTTGTAATTGGGCACATCATGAGAAGGCAGGGTTCTCTGGGGGAAAACCCCCCAATAAAGCTGGGAAAGGTGGAAGACAGCAGGAACAAAGAAGGACCAAATACGAGATGGACTGATTCCCTAAAGTAAGTCACAGACTTGAGTTTAGAAGTGCTGAGCAAGGCAGTAGAGAACAGGATATTTTGGAGGTTGCTTATTCATAGAGTTGCCGTAAGTCGAAGGCAACTTGACAACACATAACAATAGTACATTTTCACTGCTTCCCTACACTCCTGTGAGATAAATGCTCATGAGATTTGATGGACTTTCTGACAACAAGTGTCTTTTGTTTTATACATGTATGAAATACTTTTTTTAAAATGTGGGTTTTGGCTACTCCTGGTTTTGTCAGGAGAGGATTGTGTCACCTGAGATCAGTCGTGGGCATAGATGTGATGTGCAAAATATACTGGGGAAAAATTTAAGTGCTTGTTTTCATTAGTAACTCTTATTAAATTTATTTAGTAACAAGGAATCAATACCAACAACGTACCCTCTAATTTTCAGCCGAACTAGGCAGGGCTCCACCTTTCACGTAATCAGCTTTGCTCCTACATTCATTCATTCATTCATTCATTCATTCATTCATTCATTCATTCATTCATTCATTCATTCATTTATTTATTTATATCCCACCCATCTGGTATATTCTACCACTCAAGGCGGCTTACAGCATAAAATAACACAAAACATTACCAAACAAGAATAACAGATGGTGTGCAGGAGTATAGTAAATAATAGATACCAAAGAAGAAAGAATCAGATGTTGATAGGAGGGAAGGCCTGGATGTACATCCATGTTTTTAGTTGACTTTTAAAAGTACCCACCGTAGGGGCCTCACAAATCTCCAGAGGAAAGTTATCCCAGAGGCGAGGAGCCACCGCCAAGAAGGCCTGGTTTCGTGTCTTTTCCCTCCGGGCCTCCCTCATGTGCATGCGACTTCACCCCCCTGCACGCTGGGTTCCGATGCGACCAGAACCTAACACAGTTCTGGAGAGGGAAAAGAATTGTGCGGAAGGAAGTGGAGACATATGTGTATGTGCCCAGCTTAGCAGGAACCTTGGATTCCAAATTTAGCAAAGCAAAGCGTACTGCTTATATACTGCCCCATAGTGCTTCGAGCACTCTCTGGGCGGTTTACACGTTAATTATGCAGGCTACACATTGCCGCCGCCCCCAGCAAGCTGGGTACTCGTTTTACCAACCTCGGAAGGATAGAAGGCTGAGTGAACCTTGAGCCGGCTACCTGGAAGTGAACCCCAGGTCGTGAGCATGGTTTTGGCTACAGTACAGCAGTTTAACCACTGTGCCACGAGGCGTCTCAATCGTGTCCCCCCTCAGGTGTTTCTTCAAAAGAGAGCCTTTCCTCATAAGGGAGGTGGCCCAGCCCAGTCAACATTTTAAACCCTCTCTTCTGCACCTTTTCCACTTCCACTTTGTCTTTTTTGAAGGGTGGCGACTAGAACTATATGCATACTCCAGGTACGGACTTGCCAGTGTTTTGTACACTGGCATTATCATGTTGGTTGTTTTATTTTCAATCCCCCTTTTAATGATACCAATATATATTGACAGTGTTCACTATTATCCACAGTTTTTAGTATACACAGGGGGCTTGGAACCAATCCCCAGCGGATATGGGGGTCATACTGTATATGAATTTGGGCAGGGGCAGAAGATAGTCTGTGGCTGGAACTATTTTCGGTATTAGCAGCAGACACTTCTCTTAGTATAGTTATGGTGTGTGTGTATAGGGAGGGGTACAATTTCTAGCCATATTTTTTTCCTCCTGCATTTCCTAGACCAGGTCTGTAAGGTTAAACCTTTATATTGGAAGCCATGTGAGACTCCAAGGAGAAAAGGAATTACTTAAAATTGTGTCCCCACTCCTGCCCCAGCTTTTCTCCCCTTTCTTTGTACTGAGGTAGGGGCTGATACAGTATATGATCAGAGCAAGGATAATGACAAATGGGTAGTGTATAGCTTTTAAATAGTGTACATGGTTATCACAGGTTTTGTAGAAGATTATGTGCAGGCCATTATACAATAATTATTTATTGATTTGATTTGATTTGATTTGATTTGATTTGATTTGATTTGATTTGATTTGATTTGATTTATACCCCGCCCATCTGACCTAAAAGGCCACTCTAGGCAGCTATAACAAGTTTGGGGCGAGATTGTATCAGTTTCCCATTGTAGTCCCTGTATTCTGGAGAGTTCTCCTCAGCATGTAAATTACTGAGTTTTATGTCATTTACACCAGGGATGGAGAGGAAATTATCTGTTTCCAAGAAAGGCTCTGTGGAAGATAATTTACAAAAACATATTTAACAGGGGAAATTGTTTGCCAAAATGTCTGTGCGAGAAAAACATGCATATAAAATATGTATATTTGGAGAAATTTGCATAAGAAATATGAAGAAATCTTTGTTTAGACTTTTTTAAATGCAAGTAGATCTGGGAACATAACAAATGAACCTAAAACTGCAAAAATGAGAAACTGTATGATACTGAAATTGATAGATTTCTCCATATCTGCACTCCAGACTTTGCCTCTATATGGATCTGCATAAATATGCCTTTCCTATACCTCACTTCTATACAGATTTGTTTGAACAAGCCTTTTGTGCCAAAATCGTAGCCTCATTGTTGGCCATTTGGCTAATGTTAGGGGCACTACATTTATGGCAAGAACTCTATCAGCATATGAAACATTTTGGCTCAGTGCTATTTCTAAAGTACTTCATATACTTTCTTCCAGTAATCATAAAGAATGTTTGAAAGTATATTGTAAAAAAACATGCAAATCGTCTGTGGGTATTCTTAAGCTTTAAATTATGGAACTTCAATTACCTGGTTTCCTTGGAAAGGTGGCATGACCACTCAAAGAACTTCATTTTGTAGATCAACCATAAAACATTTTCCAAAGATGTTTTTATTTTGAAAAATATTTAATAACTTCTTATTTTATAAACTGATATTATATTGTGATTTTATATAGATTATATTTATGGAGTTTTTGTTAACCTTAAGTTGTTGCATTTTGGACTTTTATCTTTGGGTACATGTATCTATTTATCAGTGGAATATTTTAGATCTGTATAAAGAAGTAGATATTGTTTGAGTCTTTATTATTTTATTCAAATGTTGTTGTATTATGTTATTCTTTCTATATAGCAGTGAAAAACAAGTATGTAACAATATTTCATTATGCTTTCCCCAGAATTTAAATATGCTTTACTTGAATTTTGTTGTAGTAATAGCTAGGGTGCTTTACTTTTGATAATGCAATAATGTGAGGATTAGTTGAGATTTTAGTATTTTACATAATTACAGTGAAGATGCACCTGTTTGTGGAAGTCCGCAGTAAGGTTTGGGGGAGAGAAAGCAATAGATAAATAGCTAAGTAATATTGCAAGAATTTAACATTGAGAGCTTCAGAATGCATTTTTAAAAATCGTGTGCATGACTTCTTTTCTTGTGTAACATTAAAACAAGATACTTCCCTTACTAACAATCATAGCTTTAAATGTGCTGCTGACATATTCTTCTAACTTAAAATGCCAGTGCAGTGCAGTGACTGAGGGTGTGAAGAGGGAAGTATTGTACCCAGTTCAAATATCATCCCAGCCATGAATTTGTTGGGCAGTCTTAGGCAAGCCATTATTTTTGTTGCATTGTTGACATATAAAAGAGAAAGAGTAAATTTTTAAAATGTGCAAAATAGTACTTCGTTGTTAATAATGTCTTTAATGCGAAAAACACAACTTGGTCAAATGAGCAGCAGTTCCTGTTTTGTTGCATTGATAGTTACTATTTTTTTTTAAAAAAAGACAAAACAATCCTTAAAAGTTTCAAAGGATTTTGTGTGTTTCTTTTTATAATGAGTCATTCTGTGGTTGTTCTTTGTGTGTACTTTATATTTCAAAGGTGAAAAATGCCAGGGTTTTTTATACAGTTTACATGTTATGAGACTCCTGATAAGCAGGGCAAAAACAAAATAAAAAATAAATAGGACAAAATGTGTCATCTTAAAGACTAATTGCTGTATTTTAATGTGAGCTTTTGTGGACAAGTCTACTTCCTGAGACACTGTCACATTAAACTATAGCACTTAGTCTTTAAGGTGCCACAATGTTTTTATCTTATCTGTTTTTTTTCCTTTTGGGTTTGCCTGATATACTAATACCAGACTAGCATGGCTACCACATCTAAAACTGATAAATAAAAATAGTCCTGATTTCTCCAAGAGGCAAGAAATCTCACAAGGCTTGTAAGTTCTTCATCAAGGCATCCATCAAGTCAAGGAAACTTGGACCAATAGGACAGACTAATGTAGTCTTTTAAAAAGGAAAGTTGGGTCTAAATGTAAGTATTACCCACATCCCTTGTGGGCTTGGAAATCCTTTCTAAAAATAAAGTGTTGGAGCTGTCAAATGTTGACACAACTATCGTAATCTACTGAGAGAGTTTTTAAATCCAGGTCATCAATCATGTTTTATTAGCTTTAACAGAGTCAAGCTGCTGTCATTTATGTTGCACTGGGACAATGTGCTGACAATGTTCTGCAGGTGTAACTTTCAGTCAAAATCTATGTCTAAGCAACAACCTGGATCTTGCTCATGTTGGGAGAGAGTGCCATCTTCAGTTTCAAGGGGCTGTTAAAGAACAGCGTTAAGCTTATGATTTCGCTTATTTGTTGAATGTCAGTTTATATCGGCTTATCCTATTCTAGTAAGCTAAGAAATTGGTTTCCCAGTATTAAGCATATATACTTATAAGTTTAACAGTTAGCTGTGTTACATTTAAGTGTTTTGTGGGGCCATTGGAACATTCAACCTGTAGTATGCTGAAGGGCCTTAATGCTTATACAATGATGGGGATGATGATGGTGGTCCTTACATACCCAAACATGCGAAAGACAGAAACATCAACATTTTTGCAGAGGTCAGCATGAGCGTACTATGGAAATGATATATATACTGTTTTTGTTTTCAGTCAAGCTGATACTTTTCTATTTTAAAAGTTAATTCACTTTTAATAGAGATACAGTGTTTTACTTTGAAGGTTTTGATAGAACCGAGATGTCTTATTATTTTGGTTCCAAAATATTGCTGAACTTTATTTAAATATTGTTCAGTGTATTCTTTCTTATATGCTTGTCCTAGAAGAGGAGATATTCTTATTATGTCAAATTGAAAAAAAATTGCAATTTAAAAATACTTACATCTTACTATATTTATATTTCAGCTTCTGTGAAATAGTAAATTAATATGTTTTGTGTATCTTAGTTGTATATGTCTGTACTTCATACTATAAGTAGATGTGTCATAGTGACAGCAGGCAAGTAGGGGCTAGTGAGATGGGTTCATTAAAAGAGCCTTGGGAGAAGTACGCCACACAAAATAGCAAGTGAAAGACAGAAGCTGTTGATGAGGGTGACCTCTAAATGCAAGTCATCTTACTATAAACAGACGGGTGTGGAAAGCCGTTGGTCTGATCCAAGCTTGTTCACTATCCAGATCTTGCTTTTAGTTTATCTAAGTAATATTACTGAGCCTGCAGTTATTGCTCAAAGAAGAATAAATATCTTTAGTTCCACTTGATTTTGATACAATGGTGAAATCAGCTGTGTGCCTCCCACACTTATGTACTGGAATATCTATGGCTAAACCTGAAACAACCATATTCTTTTCCTGAAAGAACTGTCATGCTTGAAGAATTCTTTTGCATTTTTTGAGCAGGGAATGAGGTAAGCTTGTGATTTATTTCTATATGGAATAGTAATTTGAAGTTTCAAAAACAATTAAAAGAGTAAATAGTATCTAATCATTTAGGTCACTGATTTTTATTCAGATGTGTGTAAAGTTGCATGTGTGCTTTTATATGATTTTTACTAGATTGTTTAGGTATGGAAATTTTGAATTATTTTACTTTAAACCCGTTTCATAAAGTGTAGCTGTATAAATCTGCATGCATATGTAAATATTTTTCAGTAAAAAATGAAGAAAGCATACTGAAATCTTGGGCAACTATTCTAGTTACGTCTTGTTGGAGAAACCTAATTAAGCAATCAAATCATCATAAAAATGTTTACATTTTTTTAAAGTAACAGTGCAGTTATATGCTTAACTATAATTCCTACCATATTTAGATGGATTTTTTCCAGAGTAAGTATAGGGAAAATTATATCCCAGGACTATATTTTTGAATATTACAGTTGTTATTTTCAAATGTTAAGTACAATTCCCCCCTCCCCCCCCCCCGAAAATTACACATTATTTCTTGTGTCTTCAGATTAGGTATCTTGCTGTAAAATATTTTTGGTTAAGTAGGTGTTTAACTTCTGTAGCTTCGCACACACAGTTTTTTGTTTTTGTTTTTTTGCTTGCAGACAGAGAAACAGACTCAAACATATACTAAGAGGTATGAGCGGGATGTTGCTTTCAGGATCCATGAGGTGAACTGGTGTTTACAGCTCGTTTCTTACATGTCTCTTTCCTTCAAAGGAAATGGGAAGAAGCTTTTAATTTTAATGTAGTATTTTATTTATTACCTTGGAAAAAGAAATAAAGTTTCAGAGTGAGAAATAAAATATTGTTACTGCTTGTACAGTCCATTTGTGAAAATTGATTTACAGTTGTAGGGAGCTGTGTTGTAGTGAGGAGCACATTTCACAGAAAAGTATGATAAATTATAACAACCGGTATGTTCTTCAGTTTGGTTTGTATGGTCTAGTGAACAGCAAGCAGCAGTATCTGATTACATATTACTTTTCTTAGATTTGTTAGAAGCTTAACAAAAGAAATATGTGGTCATTTCCATCATTTTTTTCCACACAAGTTTTGACTTCTGAATAAACTGATTTTTGAACATCAGAATCTCTTCACCAAATGAATTCTTGATATAATTCCTTAAAATATTGCAGAAACCAAATTTCTTCTTCATCTGAAAAAAAAACACCATGGTATTTAAATATTTAATGTAATTGCACTCTGTAGTTTTATAACTTAATGAATTCTGTACCATGAACCATAAAAAAGCATCTGGGAGGTCCTCTTGGATTTAAGATTGCAAAAATAATAAATATATGTTTGAAAAAAGCAAGACAGGTATTAATGAAAACCAATGCCGAGCTGTATATCATTTCATATACAGTTAATAATATATATTTACTGTATATGAAATGATATCTTGTATAATTTTACTAGAGTAAAATTTAAGATCAGCCAACATAAGAAACTTTAACACGCCTTATAGCTAAGAAAGAATTAAGCAACATTTGTAGGCATCTTCATTTTGCACTTCTATCACTATACCACCACTGTACCTTCTGGGTACATCACCTGCCATACATTACAGTATTGCAGCAATGGATTTTTCTTTCTGTGCACCTTCATATGTCTCACAGATATGCTCCAGAATAGGGAAACTCTCTGGAATAGATTGCGTGCGCAAGAAGAAAAAGGTCCTGCTGTATGAGTTGAGGTCCTCTGGAATTCAGTCTTGTATTTTGCATTTAGAATGTGCTTAAAACTGAAATACTTTAGCTAAAATTCTTTCATTGTATTTTAAATGTATACATAATCCTGATCTATAATTCTACAATATGTGAAATAGCCACTTAGGAAAATCAATGTGTAATGTAAACTTCAATTGATGTTAATGGGTAAATCCTGATATGAACAAATAGGAAAGTAACAAAAAAAGTTTAAAGAAGTTAACCTAACATTTCATCAGTATGAAAATGTTGATAATTTGTTTGCATAAAGATACCTAGCATTGGGTTTTATTTTATCCCAATTCAGAGATAGTGAGTTTTAAACAAAAAATAGTTCTGTATCTTTGCATGTAAAAATAGTAATCTGTTCTAAGAAGCAGATGTGCCATTTAGTTTTAAGGAATTACTAAATTACCGGTGAGAAATTAGGGCTGACTTGTTTATTCACTTAATTGTTTTAGTAAATATTGAATATTAGACAAGGTCAGATACAGATAGCAGCGGACACAGGTAACATCAAAGGAATGTATGATGGTATCAAGCAGGCCTTAGGTCCATTACAGAAGAAATCTGCTCCCTTGAAGTCTACTACAGGTGTGATCATCCAGGACCGAGCACAGCAGATGGAACGCTGGGTGCAGCACTACTCCGAGCTATATTCCAGAAAGAATGTAGTAACCGAAGAAGCATTAAATAACATTGAGTGCCTGCCTGTCTTGGAAGAGCTGGACAGCGAACCAACCCTAGCAGAAATAAATGCGGCCTTGGATTCCCTCACCTCTGGCAAGGCACCTGGAAGGGACAACATCCCTGTTGAAGTACTGAAATGCGGTAAGGAGATCATCATCACCGAACTGTATGAAATCTTTTGTCTCTGCTGGAGGGAAGGTGGAGTACCACAGGACATGAAGGATGCAAACATTGTCACATTGTACAAGAACAAAGGTGACAGGGGTGACTGCAATAACTACCGTGGTATCTCTCTTCTTAGCGTTGTAGGGAAGCTGCTTGCCCATGTTGTGCTGAAGAGGCTCCAGGTGCTTGCAGACAGAGTCTATCCGGAATCACAGTGTGGATTTCGAGCAAATAGATCCACCACTGACATGGTATTCTCCCTCCGACAGTTGCAGGAGAAATGCAGGGAACAACAACAGCCACTCTTAGTGGCCTTCATAGACCTTACAAAAGCATTTGACTTGGTTAGCAGGGATGGCCTTTTCAAAATACTTCCCAAGATTGGATGTCCACCTCGTCTCCTTAACATCATCAGGTCCTTCCACGATGGAATGAAAGGCACTGTAGTTTTTGACGGCTCAACATCAGATCCCTTTGACATCCGAAGCGGAGTGAAACAGGGCTGTGTCCTCGCACCAACACTTTTTGGGATCTTTTTTGCTGTCATGCTGAAGCATGCCTTTGGAACTGCAACAGAAGGTGTCTATCTCCGGACTAGATCAGATGGAAAGCTCTTTAATCTCTCTAGATTGAGAGCAAAGACCAAAGTCCAGCTGAAATGCATGAGGGACTTCCTCTTTGCAGACGATGCAGCCATTGTTGCCCACTCTGCTGAAGACCTCCAACAACTCATGAACCGTTTCAGCAAGGCCTGCCAAGACTTTGGACTAACAATCAGCCTGAAGAAAACACAAGTCATGGGCCAGGGTGTGGACTCACCTCCCTCTATTACCATCTCCACACAAGAATTGGAGGTTGTTCATGACTTTGTGTACCTTGGCTCAACCATCTCTGACACCCTCTCTCTAGATGTCGAGCTGGATAAACGCATTGGCAAAGCAGCCACCATGTTCTCTAGACTCACAAAGAGAGTATGGCTCAATAAGAAACTGACAACACATACCAAGATCCAGGTCTATAGAGCCTGTGTCCTGAGCACACTCCTGTACTGCAGCGAGTCCTGGACCCTTTGTGCCCGGCAGGAGAGGAAGCTGAACACCTTCCATATGCGTTGCCTACGACGGATTTTTGGTATCACCTGGCAGGACAGAGTTCCAAATAGAGTAGTCCTAGAACGAGCTGGAATTTTCAGCATGCATACATTACTGAAACAGCGACGTCTACGCTGGCTTGGGCACGTTGTGAGAATGGCTGATGGTCGGATTCCAAAGGATCTCCTATATGGAGAATTAGTGCAGGGAAATCGCCCCAGAGGGAGACCACAGCTGCGATACAAGGATATCTGCAAGCGGGATCTGAAGGCCTTAGGAATAGACCTCAACAGATGGGAAACTCTGACATCTGATCGTTCAGCCTGGAGGCAGGCAGTGCATCACGGCCTCTCCCAATTTGAAGAGACCCTTGTCCAGCAGGCTGAGGCAAAGAGGAAGTCACAAAGGAAGCAAAACCAGGGAGCTGGACAGGGGACAGATTGGATTTGTCTCCAGTGTGGAAGGGATTGTCACTCTCGAATTGGCCTCCTCAGCCACACTAGACGCTGTTCCAAGTCCTCCATACAGAGCACGATACCATAGTCTTTCGAGACTGAAGGATGCCTACTACTGAGACAAGGTCTCTTTCAAATGGTCAAAATGATAATTTTAGAAGTAGGTGTCTTACCTAAACATGTGCGATAGTGAGAAGTTTATATATGTGTGTGTAAAAACACTTAATATACTGTATATGATACACACACATACGGATTTTGTAAGTGTTTTGTAATTTTGGAATTATTCAAAAGTATTTTGGATTTTTTGAGTGCATGTACAGTGGTGCCTCGACTTACGAACTTAATTGGTTCCGGAACTCCGGTCATAACTCAAAATTGTCGTAAGTCGAAGCACCATTTCTCATAGCAATGCATTGAAATGCAATTCATCCGAAGAAGAAAAATCACCCAAAACAAAACAAAAACATTGCAAGACCTATTAGAAACGTGATTAATCCATTCTGGCTGAAGGGAGGGGAAAAAAGCAAACAAACTGTGCAAGACCCTTCGGAAATGCAAAAAAAAAAAAACGCAAAGGAGAAAGCAAACAAACTATGGAAGACCCATCAGAAATGCAAAAAGAGCAAAGCAAAAAGAAAACAAACTGTGCAAGACCCATTGGAAATAGGAAAAACCCAAAAGTAAACAAATCTTGCAAGACCCATCGGAAATGGGGAAACCCCCCCCAAAGCAAACAAACTCCCCAAGACCCACCGGAAATGGGGGAAATAACCCAAAAAGTAAACAAACCCCACAAGACCCATAGGAAATGGGAAAAACAAGCAAACCAAAAAGCAAACAACCCCTTCAATACCCATTACAGCATAGAAACATAATCCCACCACCCAGCCCAAAACCACGCTGCAAACCCCACCTACCAGCCGGAGCCTCAGGCACAAGTACCGTGGCACCATACTGTGGCTTCCTCTATCCCGTGTCAGCCACATGCTCAACAGGAATTTTCTATCCCTCAAGCACCATCTCGTAAGAGGCAATTTCCCACGGTACCTACAGCACTTCCCAAGCGTGCTAAGTACAGTGCAGGACACTCTTTGGTCCGAGCCACGACGCTCTACTCTGGTCCTGATGCCCACGATACCGTGCCCTTCTCCCAGTCCACCCAATTGGATATGGAAATGGCACCAGAAGACACAGTACTGAGGCATTTTCCTTCGATCACCTCGCAGTCGTCTAATCTATCTACGGTGTCCACTGACTCTGATGCCCCTGACACTGCTGCCCAAGGCTCGTCATCTCTGCCCTCATCAGAGGACTTTTCATCTTATGCACAGCTTATTATGCAGATGGCGAAAACCCTACAGGTTGATGCACAAATCCCTCAACAAGAACGGGACCTTGTCTTCCATGATATGGAGCAGGACAAAACCTCTCCTCCTAGCCTCAGTCTCATTCCTGCTGTGTTTGAGCTGGTAAAATCTTCTTGGGACAAACCTCCTACATTGGTACAGGTGCCATGCAAGCTTGAGCACCACTATAAGACTCATAGTTCAGACTCTGACTTTCTGGCCAAGCATCCTTCACCCAATTCTGTTGTGGTGGAAACTACCCAGTACAACTCACGTACCAGATCATCTGTTACACCTGTTGACAAAGACGGAAAGAAATCGGACACCTTTGGTAACAAGCTGTATTCGTTCGCCACAATGTTGATTAAAATTGCTAACTACCAGGCCACCATGGGTGCCTATCAGAAGCACTTGTGGGACAAGATAGTTCCAGTACTGCAATCACTACCTGACCTCACAAAGGCAGAAGCCCTTAACATTCATGAAGAGGCTAACACCCTTACCAGGCAACAGCGATTTGCTGCAAAACACACAGCTGACATCACTTCTAAATCTATGCTGACTGCCATTGCTGTTAGATGCCACACTTGGCTTAGAACAGCCAACATCCTTGAAGAGACCAAAGCCAAGATCGAAGAACTTCCCTTCGATGCGGGACTATTCAACTCTAAAACTGATGAGACTATGGACAATATCCATAAGATGAGAAAGATAACGAAATCTTATGTACCATACCAGCCGTATAGGTACCAAAAGTTTGCCCACAAAAAGCCACAGTACCAATTGTCTACTCAGTACCAGCCCTCTCGGTACAGTAAGCAACAGCAGGACCACACTTACCAAGTTCAGCAGCCTCCTACGCCGCTGTTCAGGCAACAACGCTTTCGTAGCCCTAAGCAGTCCTTTCGCAAGACTCAGCATAGTAAGCAATTCTCATAAATCTACCTCCTATACAAGATTATCTCCATTCTTACGAGAATGGAAAAACATCACTACTGATAAGTGGGTCCTTAGTATCATTCAATATGGATATAGGATAGAATTTTTCCGTATCCCTCCACCAAATTCAATCAGGCCTAATCCCTTTTCCAAGCCGCTGCATTTGGAAATCTCATCCCTGTTATCTAAAGAGGCCATAATCCAAATTGCATCTCACAGTACTGATGGTTTTTTCTCACACTACTTTGCGGTCCCCAAGAACGATGGGGGCATAAGGCCCATCATGGACTTAAGAGACCTCAACTGGTACATACTTCACAAGAAAATCCGTATGCTCACCCTTGACTCCATTCGTCCCCTCTTGTCTCAGGGAAACTGGTTCATCACCATCAATCTGCAGGACACATATTTTCATATCTCCATCCACCCATCTCATCAAAAATTCCTCCGGTTCCGGTTCCACCATGATACCTTCCAATTCACTGCCTCGCCGTTCGGGCTTTCAACGGCCCCCAGGACATTCACAAAATACATGGCACCAGTCATCACGTACCTACGGACCCAAAGGATAAAAATCTTTCCTTACATTGATGACTGGCTTCTGGTGGCCCGATCCTATCATGAAGCACTGTCAGCCACAAGATTCACCCTGTCCACCCTAAAGAAATTAGGACTAAAAGTCAATGCAAAAAAATCCAATCTCATACCTTCTCAAGTAGTCTCCTACATAGGAGCAACCTTGGACTCTGTTCGCACAAAGGCCTTTCTTCCACCACAGCGAATTCGAAAGATCAAAAAAGCTGTGAGCAAGCTCAGACCGCGCACTGTACTTACAGTGCACTACATCCAACACATTCTAGGATTGATGGCATCCACCACCGTGGTGGTACCGTACGCCAGACTCAAACTAAGATCCCTACAGTCTTGGTTCATCACTCAGTTCGATCCCATGACAGACCAGCAATCCAAGAGGTTGAGAATCCCCCCTCTCATAGCGTGGCATCTCGCCTGGTGGTCCAGATCCAGCAACCTGTCACAGGGAAAACCGTTCCACTTTCCTTACCTGTCCATACAGGTCATCATCGACGCCGGCCCCTTGGGTTGGGGTGCGCACTGCCAGAACCTCTGTACCCACGATCTTTGGACCCTAATCTAAAGGACCTTGCTAGAACTGATAGCTGTCATGAAGGCTTTTCAATCCTTCCTTCCTCACATCCAGGGCCATGCTGTGCAACTGGTAACAGACAATACCACAGTAATGCACTACATCAACAGGCAGGGTGGAATGTGATCAACGCGTCTCCTCCAGCTGACCATCAAGTACTGGAATTGGTGTCGCTCCCACGACGTTTTCACACAGGTGATCCATATCGCTTCCAGGGACAACTCTCTAGCGGACCACTTGAGCAGGCTCCCTACCAGAATGCACGAGTGGACACTAGACCAGACAGTCTTTCTAGACAGTTGCAAGCGATGGGGACAGCCCACCTTGGACCTTTTTGCGTCCCATCTCAACACCAAGTGTGCCCGATACTGTTCCAGAGCGGGCATGGACGGCGTCTCCCTGGGAGACGCCTTCCTTATACCATGGTCAGAAGAGCTAACGTACCTGTTCCCTGCAATACTGCTGCTTCTCAGGACTGTGACCAGGATAATGCGATACGGTATAGACACAATCCTCATCGCCCTTTGGTACAGACACAATCCGCATCGCTCAGAAATAGCACAAGAAGTTTATCATCTATCTCAGATACCGTCCCTCCTGTCACAGGACAACGGGGCTCTCCTCCATCCCGATGTTTGGTCCCTTTGCCTGATGGCCTGGAGGATAACCCCCGCTTCCATGAGGTGCTCGACCATGCACGAAAGCCCTCTACCGTGCGCTTATACGAGGGCAAATGGAAAGCATTTACCAAGTTTGCCCAATTTAAAGGGATGACCACGGTACCAGCTTCTCTACGTACGGTACTTACCTTTTTCCTGCATCTCTTCAATATGGGACTTGCCTGTCAAAATGAACATTGAACGAGTTATACAGCTTGGTGACGAAGACCTTGTAGTCCCAGATGCTACATTTACCAAGGATACTGGTAAAAATCTTCGTAAGATGGAATAATGTTGTAACTAACCAACTAGATTAAACCCTAGTTAATTAAAGGTACTGAAGCAATGTTAAATAGGTGAAAAGTTATTCTGGGGGTTATAATCCTGTCATTGTATTAGTTAGCCGGAAGGAAGGAAGGAAGGAAGGAAGGAAGGAAGGAAGGAAGGAAGGAAGGAAGGAAGGAAGGGAGGGAGGGAGGGAGGGAGGGAGGGAGAGAGGGAGAGGGAGAGGGAGAGGGAGAGGGAGAGGGAGAGGGAGAGGGAGATTTAAGAGTACCACAGTACATTATAGGGCAAGAGCATGGGAACATTTGAAGATATGATACCAAAGTGAGTAGAAACTCAGTGCAAAGACATAAGGAGTGGTGTCACATAATCAAAATGATAGAGGTAAATGTCTTGGGCATCAGAGTAGTACATAGTTGTACAGGAAGGCTTATGTGGAAGCTACATAAATCAAGGATACTTATTAGGAAAAAAATTGATGAACTCAATTAGATTTATGTAGCAAAAGGTGAAATTGCTTTCTGTGTAATTGTTTTTAGATATAGCATTTAATGTCAAATCATGTGAAATATTCTCTCCGCACATACACAGAGTTGCTATTATCCTGAAAGAGCAGCTTTCATTGGCATCAGTGGCCATTGCCCCAGTCAGTAGCAGCAGCGGAAGGAAAGTTTTCATCAGGCCTTCAGCAGCAATGAAAGTGTTTATCTTTCTCTGTGCTGTGGTCCCAGTAGAAACTGGAGTCCATGATAGCTATTATGTGTTCAGTGATTTGCTACTTGCCTTGATTCTTTTGGGGAAGGGTAAGATATAAATCATTACCACCATTATCCTCATCCCAGAGTGGTGCTTCGAGTGACTCATTATTCATCTCACCTTAAACTTCCCACTTTGAAAACTATAGATGGCATTAGCTCATTGAGAGTAGTGGGTACTCATTTGATCCAGGATTCAGTAGATTGGTTCATACTACATTGACAGGCAATTTAATCCCTTGGGGGTTTTATTCCTCCAACCCAATGTAGTGCAACCCATATTATATTGACTTTACCTTTAAGTTGCAAAGGATTTGTTGTATTTTCAAAATAGAGATTAGTCTCATTGCTTTTTATGGCCTTTCCCGTTCCCCAAAAAACTAAATGCTATTTAGGATGAAATCCAATACCTGATGAGCTGTGCTGTAATGTCCGCAGTCTCTTCCCCATTACATACTAACAGCATACAGACTACTCTACTGTCTAATAGAAAGCAAGTTCCCTGTCTTACTTTTTGTAACATCCTACTTATTATATGTGTTTTTTAAAAATCTCAAATGCTTGCACAGAGAATTGTCTGCCTTTTAGTAGGCTTAATAAAAGTTATTTTATAACATTGAGTTAGACCCACTAGGTAACTAGTTGCTCTGCATGCTATAAGAGGCCAGTGGTTTTCTCATCTTTATAAGTCTGCTCTCTCTCCAGCTGCATATGCTTATTTCCCTCTCTGCAGGTTGCTCCTGAATCTTATCTCACTGTGAGTGCTGCCCCTTCTCAAGGCAGGGGTGGCTGGGAGCTTCTCCTTGGTCATGGTCTCCATAAATTCCAAACTCTCAGATCTACTTGAACCCAGGGTGAATAAAAAAATCGATCTTTTTAAAAAAGTTAATATGATTTAAATCAAGATTGATTTAAATCTGTCCATATTAAAAATCAATATTTTATTTAAATTGTCTTTAAAAATTGTTTTATAGGTGAGTGGCATAACAGGAAATGGAGGCTGCTAGTCATACCATATTCCATCAGTTGGCCAGGAGGCTGAGTTACCTGCACTGAGGATACTCCTCGTGGGGAGGGGGGAGGGGGCTTCTGGTAGTGGGCGATTCGATTCTCAGGAACATAGAGCGAGGGGTCTGTGACCATTGTGAGGACTGCATGGTGACTTGCCTGCTTGGTGGAAAGGTGGTGGACATTATCTCTGGATAGGCTGGTAGAGAGTGCTGGGGATGAGGTAGCAGTGGTGGTGCATATTGTTGGCACCAACAGTGTGGGGAAATGTAACCGTGAGTTCCTGGAGGCCAAATCTAGGTTGTTCGGGATGAAGCTCAAAGCCAGGACCTCAACGGTAGTGTTCTCAAAAGTGCTGCCGCAGGGCCAGCTAGGCAGGTGGAGCTCATGGGTCTCAATGCGTGGATGAGACGGAGGTGTCGGGGGAGGGGGTTTAGATTCATTAGGCACTGGGGAATGTTTTGGGACAAACCAGGCCTGTACAAGAGGGATAAGCTTCACTTGAACGAACATGGAACTAAACTGCTGGTGTGTAACATTTAAAAGGTGGCAGAGCAGCTTTCCAACTGAATCCCGGGGGAAAGCTGACAGGAGCCGAGGGGTGTCCATTTTGGGACTCCTCATCCCTATGTAATGAGGGTGGAGAGGATAGAGAACCACAAATTGATGACAGTGTGGGAATTAGGAATGGGAGCGTGATGGGACGTGATAGTTGGTCCACTAGAATTAGAAGCTGTGTGTGTGTGGGGGGGAAGAAACAAGCAGTCCTTCTTGGGGGGCCCCATATGCCAGCCTGAAGCATCTGAGCAAAAACGGAAGAGCTGGAACATTTGGTGGCTAGTGATAACATTGGTACATAGCGGCCATAACAGAAACCTGGTGGAATTGGGAGAACCAGTGGGATACCACAATCCCAGGCTATAAACTCTATAGGAGGGACAGGGAGGGGTGTGTTGGAGATGAGGTGGCCATATATGTCAAAGAAGGGGTAGAATCCAGCAGAATGGAGATGGACGGCAGGTCTAATTCCATCATAGAATCACTGTGGGTTAAACTACCAGGCCCAAGGAGCAATGTGATAGTGGGTGGTGTGCTATTGTCCTCCAGATCAAAAACTTGAGGGGGACCTTGAAATGAGGAGACAAATCAGGGAGGTGTCCAAGAGGGACAGGAATGTAATCATGGGGGACTTCAGTTATCCTCACATCGACCGGGTCAGTGTGTGCTTGGGTCAAGAAAGAGAGGCTGATTTTCTTGACATGCTAAATTACTGTGCCCTCGAGTAACTTATCGTGGAGCCCACCAGAGGACAGATGACCCTGGGTTTAATAGTGTATGGTACTCAGGACCTGGTTAGGGACATGAATGTCACTGAGCCACTAGGAAATAGTGACCATGCTGTGATCTCTTTCACCATGCATGTTGGGGGGAGTGTCAAGCAAATATGACACAAAAACCCTTGATTTCCATAGGGTGGACTTCCCTCAGATGAGGAAACTATTGGGAAAGAAGTTGAAAGGGAAGGTAAAAAGAATCCAATCTCTCCAGAGTGCATGTAGCCTGTTTAAATGGCCACAGTGCCAGAGGACTGGAGGATAGCACATGTTATGGCATGAGAAACTACAGGCCAGTTAGCCCACTGGTTCTTAACCTTGGGTTACTCAGGAGTTTTGGACTGCAACTCCCAGAAGCCTTCACCACCAGCTGTCCTGACTGGGTTTTCTGGGAGTTGCAGTTCAAAAGCATCCGAGTAACAAAGGTTAAGAACCATTGAGTTAGCCTAACGTCTGTTCCAGGGAAGGTGGTGAAAGCCTGGATATTGTCTATCTGGATTTTCAGAAGGCGTTTGACACGGTCCCACAACAAAGGCTGCTGAGAAAACTCCACAGTCAGGGAGTAAGAGGGCTGAATTGAGAATTGGTTCAGAACCAGGAAACAGAGAGTAGGTGTCAATGGGCAATTTTCACAATGGAGAGAGGTGAAAAGCGGTGTGTCCCAGGGATCTGTCCTGCGACCTGTGCTTTTCAAGCTGTTCATAAATGACCTCGAGAAAGGGATAAGCAGTGAGGTAGCCAAGTTTGCAGATGACACAAAAACTTTTTTGGGTGATGAAGACCAGAAGGGATTGTGAAGAGCTCCATAGGATCTGTCCAAACTGGGAGAATAGGCAGCAAAATGGCAAATGCGTTTTAATATAAGAAAATGGAAAGTAATGCACATTGGGGCAAAAAAATGAAAACTTTACTATCAGCTGATGGGTTGTGAGCTGTCTGTGACGTATCAGGAAAGAGATCTTGGTCTGCTGGTGGACAGTTTAATGAAAGTGTCAAGTTAGGGTGCAGCGGCAGTCAAGAAGGCCAATTCCATGCTAGGTATCATTAAAAAGGGGATTGAAAATAAAACAGCCAACATAATCATGCCATTATACAAAATGCTGGTAAGGTCGCACCTGGAGTATTGCGTACAGTTCTGGTCGCCACCCTTCAAAAAAGACATAGTGGAACTTTTGGAAAACGTGCAGAAAAGAGCAGCTAAATGATGATTGGGCTGGGGCACATCTCTTATGAGGAAAGGCTACAATGTTTGGGGCTATTTAGTCTATAGAAAAGGCACTTGAAGGGGGACATGTCTGAGATGTATAAAATTATGTACGGGATGGATAAAGTGGATAGAGGGAAGCTCTTTTCCTCTCACACAGTACCAGAACCAGGGGACATCCATTCCAGTTGAGTGTTGGGAGAGTGAGAACAGACAAAAGAAAATATTTCTTTACCCAGAATGTTGTTACTCTGTGGAACTCCTTGCTACAGGATGGGGTGATGGCATCTGGCCTAAATGCCTTTCAAAGGGGATTGGACAGATTCCTGGAGGAAAAGTCCATTGCAGGTTACAAGCCATGATGGGGATGTATAATCTCCAGGCTTCAAAGGAAGGTACTTGTAAATGGCAGGGGAGGGGGATCAGGAGGCAGGGATCTAGTCTCGTATGTTCCCAGAGGCATCTGGTGGGGCCACTGTAAGATATAAGAAGCTGGACTAGATAACCCCCTTGGCCTGATCCGGCAGGGCTCTTCTTAGGTTCTTATGTAACTTTTGTTATGTAGTAGAAAACAGTTTTTGAGTGACATTGCTAAAATGATACATTAATGTGGTTTGCCTTTTTCTTCTTTAAAAATGGTGGATATGGTATTTTAGCCAACATTTGAACAAGATATGCAGAATGTTGTATAGGACATACTCGGTAATTTTTAATCCTATTTCTAAATCATCAAGGAAACAACATTATGTTGTGTTTTGTTATTATGTGTCTTCAAGTTCCATTCAGCTTATGGTGACATTAATACTGTTTTCAGGGTATGAGTGATGTTTAGAAAGTGATTTACCTTTGTTATCCACTACCTAATTTTCATGACCAAGTGGGGATCTGAACCCTGGGCCTTATCCAGCACTTTGTCTGCTAGACCATGCTGGCTCTCCCTTGTGTCTTACATGTTTCCAATTTTCCTTGGCAGTGGTTGTGTGATAGAGCTACATATATTTTAGATGTAGATTTTGATGCAGTGGGAGAAGAGTAGCCTCTGCCTAGAGGGGCGGGGTATAAATTGAATAGTAAATAAATAAATAAAAAAGAAGATGGAGAAGTTTCATAGTCACCCAGCCATGAAGCTCACATAATAAACTACACTCCCATCTGTTTAGAGGTATTTTGAGGGCAAAATAGCAGTGCATGGTGATGGCGTGGAAGAACCCTGAATGTTATCTGGACTCCATTGACAAAGACCAAGGTTGATTTATCATTTCCATGGTGTTTTGCACTTCTAGAGAAATACCACATTGCATTATTAATCCTCCTGTACTAGTACTTGTTATTTACAAATTCATGTTATTTACAAATTTCACCATTCAAGGAATGGTGAAAGGAAACAGGTCTTTGCATTTACGCTCATCCTTTGTATATATTCTAAGGGCAAAACTGCTATTCTAAGATGAAATATAGCAGTATAAATTTCATTCTGTTATTTAAATATTTGAAATACAATGGTGCCTCGACTTACAAACTTAATTGGTTCGAGAACGCCAGCCGTAACTCGAAATGGTCATAAGTCAAAGCACCATTTCCCATAGGAATGCAATTAATCCATTCCGGCCGAAGGAAAAAAATAACTGAAACAAAAACAACACTGCAAGACCCATCGGAAACGCGATTAATCCATTTCAGCCGAAGGGAAAAAAAGGAAAAGAAAAGCAAACAAACCGTGCGTGACCCTTCAGAAATGCAAAAAAAGCAAAGCAGAAAGCAAACACACCGTGCAAGACCCTTCGGAAATGCAGAAAAAAAAAAAAGGAAAGAAAAGAAAAGAAAGAAAGAAACAGAAAGCAAACAAACAGGGCTGGCTGATCTGACTACCTCGAGACTGGCAGGTGGTCACAGTGCCAGAAGAGTGAACAGCCTTCAGACATCTGTTTACCGTTCTTCCCAAACAAGTGGGAACTGTGCCATCGCCATATCTCCCTCTACCCATAATCACTCAGATGTTAGATCCCCCGCTGGGGTGGCAAGCCTTCCACTCCATGTCAAAAGAAAAGAACTAAAGATACACTAAATACAATAAAACAATAATAACAGAATTAACAAAAATTGATACAACATTAAATAATAATGCAGACTTACGGAATTATCCATTAATAATTTAAACAAATTATCAAATTAAGCAATTTACCAAATTAGCGATTTAAATAAAATTTGAGTTAAGCAATTTAAATGAGATTTAAATTAGGCAATTTAAATAAAATATGAGTAAACATGTACATGTGTTCTAAAATAAGAAAGGGAATATAAACAGGGAACCACTACCCCAGACCGCCCCCTGTCACACTCAGAAAAAGAAAAAGTAAATAAAGAAAAAATAAAGCAATAGAGAAAGAAAAAACAAATAAACAACAAGAACACACATACACACACACACAAAATTTCTCCCCCTGCCCAAACCACTTCTAGTTGTTAGATACTGCAAGGTCCAGACCCTGTTGTAATTGTCATAGGTACAGAAAACCTTGAAATAGGTCAGTGGCTGCTTAAAATCGTTGTGGCCAAAAGCCAGGCCCATGTTGAGTTTGCTCGACTTCCAGATCTTAAGGGCCACCCTGTCGTCACAGCTGACTGAGCGTCCATGCACAAGCACATAGGTGTCCAGTCTGAATGCTTGGCAGCCTGGATAATCGCAAGCTCGGTGCATCCACATTCGCTGTAATACATGCAGACGTTAGGTGCCAGATGGTGGTCCTTCCCACGGAGGAGCACAGGGTCTCAGGTGGCAATGTGAGGCCAGCACACGCTCCCAGATAAAATACAACTCCCAACCACCAGTAGAGCTTGGTCTGTACCTCACGGTGCTGGCAATGGAGGCCGGGAAGAGGGCATTGAGACACCCCCAGCGCAGTGGGCATTAAGACAACCCTGGCGGAGCACCACCGCCCGACTGGGTTGCTCGAGCACAAGTCCGTGCCAGGAAGCTTGCCCAAGTAAAGCTGCAAGCTGAACAGAAAAACCTGCAGGATGACAAAAGGACCACAGAGACAGACAGTACATTAAGCCCAGGAACCACGAGACCAAGCAGGCATATTGAAGCTCAGGAGAGGGTGGATGGCAGAGGCAAGGGTGGAGAGAGGGTCAGACAACCAAACAGTCCCACACCTCCTCAACAAGTCCCTTTTTCTTCCTTCCCTTTTCTTTCTCTCTCAGAGAACTCCAGCTATCTGTATTCCAACCTGCCTGCCTGTTTGCCCGATGGCGGCGGCAGCTGCATCGTCATCATTGTCCTTATTCCCAGTGATAGTGGAAGCAGCAACAATTATAATGTTTGTTGCTGTTGCAGCAGAGATAAAAGAATAAAAAGCGGCTGCATCAAAAGAGGGAGGCAAGAAACATAGAATAAACTAAGGAAGCAAAAGGAAAGAGACCAGAAAGAAAGAGAAAAAGGAAAAATGCAACCTCCTGCTATTGGGTCGCCATCTTGATATTGAAGACATTGCCTGCCCATTTCAGGATACTTGCGTACTGGATTGTTCTACAATGAAATGGGTTACAAATTGTAACACGTTTACATGTCTGAACTTGCCAGAGTGTAGCATTCTTGAATTAGTATTTAAATAGAACCCCTTAATGTATTCTGTAAGTATGGTATGAACACATGTGAGCCAGTTCTGTCAAAAGGAGAGTGTCAAACCTCTTTGTAATTGTTATACAGCGGTGCCTCAACTTACAAATGTCCCGACATACAACCATACAACGAGCTCCAGCCACAAAATTTTGCTTCAACTTGCCGGAGCCTCGAGTTACAACAAAAAAAGGCAGGGAAGAAAGGTGGAGAATTCAAATTGCTAACCATTGGTAGGCGAAGAGGCTGCTTCTTTGTAGCTCTTTCACCCCAACAGTTAGAGAGTGAGTGCGATCGGAGGAGGCTTCGAACTGCCTGGTAAAGTAAGGTGCTGCTTTCTGCTTTTCAAAAATTGTAATGGGTGAGTTTTGCAGCATGGTTTTGGGCTGGGTGGTGGGATTATGTTTCTATGCTGTGATGGATCTTGCTGGGTTTGTTTGCTTTTTGGGTTTTTTTTCCTCCATTTCTGATGGGTCTTGTGGGGATTGCTTGCTTTTTGCTTTGCTTTTTTTGCTTTTCCGAAGAGTCTTGTACAGTTTGCTTGCTTTTTGCTTTGTTTTTTCCCATTTCTGATGGGTCTTGCGGGGTTTGTTTGCTTTCTGCTTTGCTTTTTTTGCATTTCCAATGGGTCTTGCAAGGTTTGCTAGCTTTTTGCTTTGCTTTCTTTGTATTTCTGAAGGGCCTTGCACTATTTGTTTGCTTTTCTCCCCCACCCTCGGCCGGAACTGATGGGTTTCCGATGTGTCTTTTTTTTCCCCTTCTGCTGGAACGGATTAATCGGATTCCAATGCATTTCTATGGGAAATGGCACTTTGACTTATGACCATTTCGAGTTACGACCATCTTCCAGAAGGGATTAAGTTCATAAGTTGAGGCACCACTGTATTTGTGTTTATTAACATTCTTTCCAAGCTTTAAGGACTTCTTGTGGATTTATTTTTGAATAGTGAATGAAAACTAAATGGGACTGAAGGGAAACCTCTCTTTTTAGGCATTCGTTTGTGGACAGAGATGACATTTTCTAAACTTGTTACAAGATGATCTGCACTTACAAAAATTTATTAGTGATAGCACCTTTTGCATGTCACTAACTCGAAAGGTCATTGTAAGTCCGAAGCAGCTTGGCAACACATGACACCTGTGTTCTGTGGGGACCTAGGAGAAGGATAGAATGTTCAATATGCTTGTTACATTTTATAATTCAAACTAACAGTCTGGAGATCTGTTTTTTTTTTATCTAGCTGACAGTCTGTAGGTCCTGTTGGTATCCCCTAATTTTGTGGATGTATTTTCAACACAATGCTTAAATCGAGAAACAACATTGTTAGTTTTCTCTCTCTCAAAATGTAAGAAAGGATTTATGTAGCATGGGCAGATTTTGCTTTTTTATACTGTAAATGTGAATGACATTTCTCTTTTGGTGGAAAAAAAGGGAAGGGGAACCAAAGGCAGACATTTCCTAAACAACATCAGTGTCCCTTCAATTAACATTTTTGACACATACAGCTTATGTGGCTTCTGCAGAAACAACCAGCAGGATTTGCCACCACCTGGTGGTCAGCAGTTTCTTCCTGTAGTGGTAAATGAAATAATAAATATTGATATGACCCAGTAATTGGTTAAAACTATGAAAAGGTTTTCTGAAAGTAATTCCTGCCTGGGAGTGAACAGAAGCAACAAGAGAAAGGGCTCCTGTAGCAAAATCCATTAGCGCTTTCCCCATTATCACAGTAATGTGGATAGTTTTCACAGTTTTGACTCACTGTAACTTTGTGTTCCAATTGATGCATATGTTTGTGATCACTGACTGCTGCTTTGGTCAAATCAGTTGTAGATCTGAACTGCATACTATGTCACAGCCTTCATGTAATAAAATAACTTTTGCTAGCTTTTCCACTCAGTATGTTGGTGCAGACCTTTACCTTACCAGAACATTACTTTCCCCTCTAGGTAGAGGAGGAGGTATGCAACTAGTGCCTATCATACTATCCAGCAAATTTATAGAGGTGCCAGTTCTTACAAGCCTTCTGTCCAAACCATAGAAATGTAATGTGAACAACATTTCACAAGGGGACATTTTTGTCTCAGACTCTGAGGACTGGGGAGTCAACCCCATCTCTTAAACCCACTTAATAAAGGAGGCAGATGGTCTGCATTCTCGCTTCTCACAGAGAAAAAGAAAAGGGCCCTGCCTTCAGTTATTTCAGAGTCTAATTTTAATCTCTACCAGAAAATAGGTTGAAAATGGAAATTTTATATGGCAGATTAAGCCACATGTAAACATTACAGCCCCTGATACACTTGTAGCAGGTAAAAGATTATTTCCAGGCATTCTATTCCTGCACAGGTAGAGTGTGGGCCCCAGATATCATGGGACCCCCCCCCCAGCAGTCTTAACTAGTATAGTCATGGTGAAGAGTGTCAGGTGTTGCAGTTGACAACCTCGGAAAGACCATATTTCACCTGCCTTTGTTCTATTTGCTCAGACTCACTAGATGGTAGTATATTCCATAGTAATCTTACCCTCCAAAATGAAATTAATGTCAGTTATTCTGGACTTTAAAATCCTAAAAAGGGTGAGGGTTTTTTTAGTTTTTTAATTTTTTTTACTTGCACACTAATCTGCAATGTACATGGGGAAACTGGGATATAGTTTATGCATGCGAACACTGCTTGCTTTCATATGTCAATAAGAATGCATTTTACAGCAAGTAGCATTATTTATGTCTGATGTTCCATTTGGATTCTTTAAGATGTTCAGGAAGATGTTTATTGCACTAATAATTCCATAGAACCCATGTCTGTCTCTTTTCTGTGTTCATGCATGTTATTTCTCTGATGTAGCAGAAAGAAACATGTCTGGCCAGTATAGAAACAGGTTGTTGTTCCACTGTCTCTGTCCCATCCCCACTATACATATTGTCTGCATCCAAGGTAGATAAAAAGATATTTTTCAAATCAATTTAAATCACGATTTAAATAAAATAAATATTTTTTATTTAAATCAACACAAAAACTCATTTTTTTATTTCAACAATTAAACTACCATATCAGTATCACAGCCCAACAATACTGTACCATGTTTCCCTGAAAATAAGATAGGGTCTTATATTAATTTTTGCTCCAAAAAACGCATTAGGGCTTATTTTCAGGGAATTTTTTTTTCATGTACAAACATCTACATTTATTCAAATAAAGTCATACCATCTTCTTCTGGTTACTGCACAATGGTGGAGGGTGTGCTTTCACTTAACTGGGGCTTATTTTTGGGGTAGGGCTTATTTTATGAGAATCCTGAAAAATCATACAAGTGTTATTTTCAGGTTGGGTCTTATTTCAGGGAAACAGGGTAATTATTTGTTGTAAGAAGAGATACCTAAACTCCTTACATCTGAAGAAATGTACAGTGGTGCCCTGCATGACGACGATAATCTGTTCCAGGAAAATCGTTGTTAAGCAAAATCGTCATCATGCGAAAAGCCTTTCCCCATTGGAATGCATTGAAACTCATTTTATGTGTTCCAATGGGGAAATTACCTCGTTGTCCAGCGAAGATCGCCCATAGGGGAAGCCATTTTCTGAGCGCTGATCAGCTGTTAAAATGGCTGCCCTGCGAAGCATGAGTCCGGAAAAGACAGGGCAGCCATTTTGCCGAGCCGGAAAAAATCATCGTCTTGCGAACAAACGATTCGCAAAGCACGGACCTAATTGATGTCCAGCGGAATTTCCCCATAGAAATGACAGTTTTGCGTATCACTATAGCGATCACAAAAAGTCACCATCCTGTGATTTCGTCGTACAGCGGGGTCATCATCTAGCGAGGTACCATTGTACTTTGTGTCCATTAAAGTTCACGCTATAACAGTCTTAAAGATGCTAGAGAATTCTTTGTTACAGAGTTAAATACTGTAGTATAGTTTTGATTAAGGTTGCAAATCTCAGCAGAAAGGGGCATGAGTGGGTTGCAACAAAGAAATAACCTTGCTGTTGTTGTCTCTAGAATTATGGCAACACAGTTGAACAGATATAAATAATTTAGAAGTATCTATCATCTTTCAAAAGTATTGTCATAAGCTCTTATTGTACAGAATGCTTTCATTGGCTTTTTAAATTTACAGATTAAACCACTGATTACATTTGTATATGTTACATATTATTTTTTGTATGAAATGTATTATTGCTATAATTGCATTCATCCAGTGGCTTGCAGACAGCGGCATGTGTACCAACCATGGTACTCCTAATGTCTTCTAAGTGGGGCAATTTTTTTAGCACTATGAAGAATTGCCTCTTCCTCAATCAGCATGGCCTTGTGAAAGTAGGCTAATGGAATTATCCATTCTACAT
Source organism: Pogona vitticeps (assembly GCF_051106095.1). NCBI lineage: Eukaryota > Metazoa > Chordata > Lepidosauria > Squamata > Agamidae > Pogona > Pogona vitticeps. Next base: position 83,093,149 of record NC_135783.1, on the reverse strand, counting down.
TGGAATTTTTCTTTTTCTTTGCACCTTACTCCTAAAAATTCTGTTACAATGTTCAGTGCCTTTGAAATCAGCTTTGGGCAAAGTGCTCTCCTCCAGATGTCATTAAACTGGAGCTTCCATCAACCATGCCAGCCTAACTAGTGATGAAGGAATGACATTGGTTTCAGCCTTACAACATATGGAGAACCTTACTTCTGCCCACTGCTGCTGTAAGCGATAAGTATAATAACAGAATGCTTGTCATGTACATCTGCCTTATCCAATAATATAATTGTATTTGCTTGTGGAACAGGATCTTGCCTTAGGCCAAAGAAACAAAATCGGTTTCTTGGGTTTGGGAATCATGAACTTCCATTAGATTAAAATTGGATGTGGAAATTGCCTTCTCACATTTATTAAAGAGGAAGAGAGGAATCATGAGAAGCTCACCCTCATCACAGATTATGTTATAGCTGGGAACCGTGATTTTTGTTGTCTGAATGAAATACGTGTCATGATGGACGTAATAACATATGTCAAATTCCAGTTTTATTCCTGATTAATTTGGGCAAGTAACTGCTTCTGAATGCCTATTCATTGATAATTTTCTGCAACATATTACAAGAACAAATCATGATTTTTTTAAAAAAAGTGAATATGAATATAGTTTTAAATCAACAGTACATTTTGTTTCAGAAGTGAGGTATACTAAGGAGTTGGAAGCACAAACTCATGGTTGTTACTTGGAAGCAAAGACAAAAACTGTGGGGCTTTGTTTTGGGTGGTGCTGGTGGGTTTGATTGTTTTTTTTTTTAAAAAAATGCGAGAATGCTGTACAAGTTTTTCTGTTAGATTCAGTAGATATTATCCTCATGCATAGCGTGGGAATTTGAGGGGATTCGGTGGGGATTCATTCCATGGTAAAGAAAGAGTGCACATACAAACAATAGTTGTAAAATAATAAAGCTGGAACAACACACATTGGCAATTTATAGCAAGCAAACTAGATTCAGAAAACGAACATTAAAATATACATTATTTAGCTAACACTGCACTTTTGCCACAGAATCTGGTGTTTATTATTTTGAGCTTTAGCAGGAAACAGAAGCAGTATCAGTTGGGAAAACAGTATTTTTTTTTTTTTTACAGAATTGAGAACTGTTTGGCTCTCTTGTTTCTAAGCAGGGAACCTGGTTCTTTGGTTTCTTTGTTCCAAGTCAGGCTACTCCCAAACTATTTTAGCTGAGCATTTTACATACTAATGGAGTCAAGGGAAGTTACGTTGGCAGCTGTTCGTGGGATAATAATGAAGCACACTGTTTAGCATTGCATATCCGCACTGTAAGATGTGAGAAGTATTTAGAGACCATGGTGAGCAGGGCTGTATCCACTTTGTGTGATGTAAATGCATTAATTACAAGTGAGGAAGCCTTTCTGTTTGTTTTCTCTTTTTTTATGGGAAATTAAATGTAATCACTTCTTTCCTGCAGGTGAAGAAAACGTGCACAGATTCAGATGTTTCAGAACCTCAAAATTCCAGGTAAACAACTGAATTTTGATGAATTTAAGCAGTATAAGGCAATGATACTGCTTACTAAACAGTACTTAAACAGAAAGATGAAAAGCAGTATAGTAAATCATTTACTTTCACAAATTGGTCTTTGTGTTTCATGAACATATGACTTTTATAACCTTTTTGTCTGTGTTTTGGGTAGTAAAATAAGAATGTCTCTAAATATACCATCTAGTATTAAAGTTCCAAGGTTACATCTGTTTTGTGTAAAATTTGTAATATGAAACAACTTAAGCCCTTTTCTCAGTTGCTTGAACTTTTGCTTCTGTTTTCAAAATGTCTAAATATTGCTGGTTTTTCATCCGTCTCCACATCATACACCCGACTCAAGTCATTGTTAGTGATTAAGTAGAACACAACAATATTTAGTAGTAAAAATTAATTTTATAATTGGAGTATAAGCAACATTTAGGGATATTTTGAAAAAGCTGTCTACAAGATCTAGGGACTTCATGCAATACGATCGCTTGTTTTTAATTTTTTCCTCTGTTGGTTGGTAAATGCTTTCTAGGATAAATATTGTCCAAATGCAACTAAGTGTCATTTGAGGAATGGCCATTTTTCTACCAAGATCAATGAGATTTTTCTGTTAACATTGATTGTAAAATGCTCCATTTTAATGCTGTTTCATGAGATTAAATCTTTCCTTCCTGTTCTTGTTAAATGGTGGAGTTCTTAAATATCTGTATCCCTTAGGTACAGATATTTTCAATAATTGTAAAAACCCTAAATAATGGACTCCTTTAGTTTTTAACCATACTAAGTTCATGAGTACAAGTACTTTCCAAGAGCAGTGTGTCACACTGTGTCTATGGGCTTGTAAAACTTGATTTAATGAAAAATGACAATAATGCCAATGCTACTTTATTATTATAAATGTTACTGTTTGTTAGATTTTTATCCTTTTAAACTTTTGTATAAAAAATTCCTGATGGCATAGATGGCTGAGGCTCTGTTTTATCTTCTAAGCAATTTTGTGTGGGACTTTGGCTGAAATGTTCTGTTTACTGTAAGGTCACCCAGAGGATAATTTGATGGCCAAGTGTAAATTTGAATCTAGATATTTCTAGTTGAAACATTATCTGTTTTACAGAGTTGAAAACATTGCAGAGCTGCTTTTCTAAACACACTTAAAGGAAAATATTGGTGGCCTGTGGTCTAAGGAAAGGAGACATCTCACCCCATAGTATCAGGTTCATGGTTAGATCATAGGCCATCGCTGATGGAGAATAGGCCCTGTTTAATCCCATGTGACTTGTTTCTTAGTAAGAATATGTAAAGATCTGCACTGTGAATGAAGTAAATTGCTCACTTTTTCATATACCACATAGAGGCAAACCTAACTTAACAACGTCAGGTATATAGATGTGGCAGCTGAAGCATATCATGTCTCTCTCATGAGAATATCTGCATAAGAAATCTTACGTGCAAACATGAAAGCAATTGTACAATGGCATCAGTGTTCCGATAAAAATTATAATGTGTGAACTGCTCTCAAAAGTTGTGGCATAGCTAGAAGTTTGCTTTATTAGAATTATTTATTGTGTAGTCCTGGTAGAGTTATAAGAGTTATTATTAGAATAAATTTTAGACATTGTGTGCCCAAAGAAATCAAGGATAGTGGTTGTTGTGGGTTTTTCGGGCTCTTTGGCTGTGTTCTGAAGGTTGTTCTTCCTGACTTTTCGCCAGTCTCAAATGTTTCGAAATATCATGTAATTCAGATGCATCACAGCATTTTGAACCGTTAACTTAGGGGTGTAATTATTTTCATTACCATTATCAAATATTTCTCAAAGTGAAAGCTACAGGGGGACATAAAAATGAAATAATTACCTGTATCAGTACATCATAGGCTTTTCAAGGTAAGAAAGGTTCAACAGTGGTTTGCCTTTGCCTTCTTCTCCACAGTACTAACAAAAGCTAATCACTGTCTGTCTGGGAAAGATCCTACTCCAGGGTCACCTTCAGCTACTGCTGCCACCCAGTAGCTGCCCTCCAGAAGTTTCTCTGCCCCCAGTCACCTTTGGGTCTATCCATTCTCTTCTGAGGATGTGGTTTCTGAGGGTGGATGCATCTTTGCCTGTTGCCTCAGCTGTGAACATTCCTTCGTGGATGGCCCTGTTTGGGAGTCCAGGCTTGTAATGGAGTCTAGGCTCCTGATGGCATTGCTGTCAGTTTCTCTGACATGCCCAAACCACCTTACCATGTTAAGGTGTGCATCCAAAGAAGAGTTGCAACAAAGGCTTTTGCCTTAGATGGAACAATAAATGCCTAACATTCAAGCTGGGTTTTGAAATAGAAGGAGGCACTGGAAATCATATTGCAAATATGTAAAGACAGAATGGTTTCCCATAGACAAAGATATCTAATGAGGGTGTATTTTATCTTCCCATCTATTCAATCTGTATGCATGATGTATCATACGGAATGCTGGGCTAAATTCAGATGAAGGAGGAGTAGAAATTGGCAGAAGAAAAAAATCAATAATTTAAGATATCCATATGAAACCATCTGGCTGGTAGAAAGCAGCAATCATTTGAAATGACTTTTAGTGAAAGAAGAAAATGCCAAAGCAGGACTGCAGTTGAACATTAATAAGAAAAAAATAATGACTACAGAAGAATTACACAACTTTAGCATTGACTATGAAGAAATTGAAATTGTCCAAGATTTGGTATATCTTGGTTCAGTCATCAATCCACATGGGGATTGCAGCCAAGAAATCTGAAGTAGAGAAAGGCAATGATGAAGAAAATGTAAGGATGTGCTGCTGGATACTAAGACTAAGATCATTCACACTATTGTACTTCTGATCACTATATACTGGTGTGAAAGCTGAACAGTGAAGAAAGCTGTTAGGAAAAAAAAATCATATGAATGGTGGTGCTAGAAGAGAGCTTTGGAGATATCCTGAATTGTCTCTGGACGTGGATATGATGAAACAAAAACTATCCTACTCATGAGAAGGCAAAATTATCTGGAAAGACAATAAAAAAGTTGAAGGTAGAAGGAACAGAGGAACAAATATGAGATGAACAGACTCCCTAAAAGAAATCGGTCTTGACTTTGCAAGAGCTGTTGAGTACAGAATATTTTGGAGATTCCATTCCATTCATAAATTGGATGTGTCTTGATGGCAACAACAACCTCAGTACATATGTAGTAAAATTTGACGTGGACTAAAATGCTTCCCCCATCTTCTGCTTTCATAGAAACAAAGAAACAATTGAAGCTTTCCTATTTTACTACTGAATAAGCTTCTGTTTCTTGTTAATATCTGCTTTTGGGAAACCTTGTCTCCTTCTGTTGCGATCAAAATATGATTTCAGATCCATGTAACTTATGTAATAGATGGTAATTTGTATGTATCTTGTCACTGAGAACTTGCATAAAATTTAATAGGTTATAGCGCTAATATCCCTTCTTGGATGCACACGTTGATGTGGTGAAGGCGTTTGAGTGTTTCATTGAAGCTGAGAACAATGCCATTAGGAGGTCAGACTGCACTGTGAACCAGACTCCTAAGAGGGTCACCCAAGGCTGAAAGGTCACAGCTGATAAATCAGACTAAGATGCATACACCCTCTTCAAAGGTAGCTGCCACATTCACAGAAGAGAATGGATAGTTCCAGTGGTGATGGGGGTAGCAGCTACTGTGCAGCAACAGTAGCTGAAGGTGACACTTGCAGGCAACAGTACTGGCATTCAAGCTAACATTTCTGAATACTGCACAGAATATGGCGATGATAAACCACTGCTGAACCTTTCTAAACCTGAAAATCATATAATAAGATAGAGCAGGATGGAACAAGAGATAGAGCTGGAAAGTGATTCTCTCGGGTTGGAAAGCACTCATTTGGCTACTGGGAGAGAACAAAGGACAAGTACAAATAGCACTGCCACAAATGATGCAATTTACTAGATTAAAGCAGAAAGGATGTCTAGTGGCTGATGCGCACAGAAATAAAAAGAAAGTTCAGTGCTGTACAACAGTGCTCCCCAACCTTTTTGGGGCTGTAGACCAGCTTGGGGAAGTGAGCTGCATGCACAGGGGGGCGGTGGCACATGGGGGCAAGCGCAACCCTCCCACAAATGTGACACACCCTCCATGGGTGCAAGACACCCACAGTGCATGCAGGGGGGGCAGAGGTCCATATCCGCAGCCCAGTTCCGGCAAGCCCATGGACCGGCACTGGACAGGAACATATATAATTGGAACATGGAATGTGAGAAGTATGAATCAAGGTAAACTTGGAATATTAAAGCAAGAAATGGAATTCATAAACTTTGCAGTATTTGGTGTCAGTGAACGAAAGTGGACTGGAGCAGGATATTACTAGTGACACAACTATAAAGTGTTCTAGTCTGGAAATAATAATCTCAGAAGAAAGAGATTGATGCTAATATTGAGGCAAGAAGTAGCACAGACAGTTAGGGGATATAATGCAAGCCTTGACTGAATAAGATCAACCAGATTCCGTGGAAAACCTATTAGTATAACCATCATCCAAGTCTACTCACCAACTACAGATACTGAAGAAGATGAAATCAAAAGTTTTCATGCAAGCATCCAGGAAGAAATTGATCACACACCAAAACAAGGCATACTTACAATCAGAAGTGACTGGAATGCAGAAGTAGGGAACAAAGCAGAACCAAATGTTCAAAAATTTGGTCTAGGTGACAGAAACAAAGCAGGAAAACAGCCCATAGACTTATGCAAATACAGTAATCTATTTATTGCAAATTCATGCTTCAAGCAAACAGATTATTCATGCTTCAACCAAACAGATTATTGTACACATGGACATCACCAGATGGCCAATACAGAAATCAAATAGACTATGTAATTGGTAGCAGGGGATAGAGAAGCTATAAAAACAAGACCAGGAGCAGATTGTGTTACTGTTTGTGAATTGTTAATATACAACATTAGAGTAAAGCTGAAAAAAGAAAGAATCATAAGCCGCCCAGAGACCTTTGGGTAGAGTGGGCGGCATATAGTGCCAAAATATAATTTAAATAACTTTCCTGATGAATTTACAGTCCACATAATGGACTGTATTCAATTACTAAATTGAATTGACTGTGAACCAGAAGAACTGCAGGTTGAAATCAGAGATATTAATAAGGAAGAATGCATGAAGACAATTTCAGTAGTAAAAAAGAAAAGAAAAATCCTATGGATGGAACAAACACTTAAAATTGTAAAGGGTAGGTGAGAAGCTAAAGTAAAAGGTGACAGAAGCAGGATTCTGAATGTAGCTTTTCAGCTACTGTCATGCAGAGACAAAGAGAACTATTGCAAAAAGTAATGCAAAGAAATAGAGGAGAATAACAAAAGGGGAAAAACAAAAGATATATTCCAGAAGATCCAAAAAGGAAGAGGCACTCCAGATCAAATTGCAAATATCTGCTGGTACTGGACCACATCAAAGGGTTTCAGACGAAGATCAGTCTGTGCTTTATAGACTACAGCAAAAACTTTGATTGTGTAGAGCATGAGAAACTATGGGTCGTTCTGAAAGAAATGAACATACCTCAGCACTTGATTGTCCTGATGTGTAACTTGGACTGTGGACTGTGCATTTTATCTGCCTATTTTTTAAATTTCTTAAAACATAAAATTATGTTTGTCAAAGAGATATTGTCAGTTTTTATTTTTCATTGGCCAGAATCCTAGTGGATTCCTAGTGGAATCCTAGTGAATACACATGTTTAAATTAAGCTGTGTAACACTGCTATAAATTGCCATTTGCTAAATGAGGCACCAGTCACATTACTAGGTGTGCAGCAGTTACACAGTAGGGCACATTTTGTAATGTGACTGGCACCTCATTAGTTAATAGCAACTTGTCATGTTGAGGTACAGAGTATAGTATAACTTACACATATGTAAATCACAAATGTTAGCCAATGCAGCACACTGATACACATTTTATCAGCTCTTGGTCAAACATTTAAATTTCAGATGGAGAAGTTGGAAACAGTGTAAATGTGAACTGTTTCAAATCATTAGTGGCTAGAGCAACACTACACAGCTGTTATGAAGTATACACTTGAAGTTTGATCATTCTTCTTTAAACAGGTCTTGTGAAAACATCATATATAAAGTGAAATGTCAGCATAAAAATGGATAGTGAAAGTATTTTCACTTGCAGACCAGCTCCTGGCCTTCTACTTGGAGCTAACGTCTTTCATTTATTTAGCTAACTTTATTGTGTGTTGGTTTTGGACTTGAAAGTATTAGAATAAATGCAGATGGAATATGTTTTTACAGTAGGGAAGTAATTAAGTTGGGTGTGGGAACTTTGTCAGGAGAATTCTTGGAATGACGTATGTATCAGCAAATTCTTTGTCTTTGTCTTTTCCCTTTACTAGTTTACTAGTATGAGAAGGTATATAATAGAAAATAATGATTCTAGATACATAGTATGTGCATGAGAGAAAGAACCCATGTTTTATTCAGAAATGTAAAAAGAAAGCAAGGTGGTGGTGGGTCTTGCGTATGAATTTCTGATGACAGGATCTTTCTGTGAAACAGATATGTACTTTGTTTTCTTTATTGTGTAATATATAACTTTTATTTACAAGCCATCGCAGGACATTTACAATAGAACAATTATTTTATAAATTGAAAGCATTACTCTCTGCTGTCCTGTAAAATGCATGAATGTGCTTTGAAAAGGCATAAGAAATGGAGATTGTAGACAGTATGTAGACAGCACAGTTGTCAATAGGACTGATTAAGACAGAATTGTTGCTTCCACAATCCGTTGAATTCCAGTGTTTTATGTTTTTTTCAACTTCCTTTAAGCTACCCTGATTTATTATTCCTTCATGTAAAAAACCTTTATCTAAGATCTATTTGGCAACTGTCAAATAATTTTGCTTTTCAGTTTCTTAAGAACCTGAAAGTCATGGTTCAGGTTTTAATTACGCAGGGTCCACATTGGTCTTCCTGCAACCTGAGTACAGTGCTTGATTTAACAAATTCAGAAGGATGGAAGGCTGAGTGAACCTCAAGCTGGCTGCATGGGATTGAAACTGAGTCATGAGCAGCGTTTTGGCTGCAGTACAGGAGTCTGACCACTGCACCACAAGGCTCCATGTTTAATCTAGAAGTCATTTTTTTCTCACATATTACTGTAATAAGGTATAGTTTTTATTCATAGATAGGAAGACAGAATATGAAACACAGTATTTTCTTTGTAACAATGGTAGTTTTCATATGTGTTATATTGCCATTTTTTATATTGTACTTCTTGGTGTAACTTAGATTATACTTAAAAGATAATTGGAATATACTTATGAAGTGGTTGGAGGAAAAAATAGTCAGAAAGATAGCTTGAGCTGCTAAAGTGCAGTGGGCAGCTTACAGAAGTCTGGGGGGGCCACACACTTCCATCTTTGGACCTCAAATATTTGACATATCATAATTGTTCATCTTCCTCGTGAAGGGTCCTGGATCCAAGTTGTTTTGGACATAGGGGAGGAGAGGCTTTATTTTCATTTTTCTTTTTCCACGTTTGTTCTTGGCAGCTCAAAACCATGGCAAAATCCACATCAGCATCTGTAACGGGTGAAACAAACATTTGGAGTAAAAAAAATTAAAATGTTGGAGGGGAGAATGCACGGCATGTTGTAGATAGGCATGGGGGCTTCATACTCATCTCCCCCAGGAGTTCCCATGTCTAGGTCCAAAGGAGGTCACATGAAAGATGCATTTCCTTCTGTCAATGGTAAATTTTCATATTCTATGAGTGAACATGGTGGATACCATGTTTCCCCAAAAATAAGACAGGGTCTTATATTAATTTTTGCTCAAAAATGCATTAAAGCTTATTTTCAGGGGATATTTTTCATGTGCAACAATCTACATTTATTCAAATATAGTAATGTCATCTTCTAGTGGATGCACAATGTTGAAGGGCAGGGTTTCACTTAACTGGGGCTTATTTTTTGGTTAGGACCTATATTACAAGCATCCTGAAAAATCTTACTATGATTTATTTTCAGGTTAGGTCTTATTTTCGGGGAAACAGGGTATGTGTGTATGTGTAGTTATAGCAATATATTTTATTTTAATTGTATGCAATCTAAAGTGAAATACTGTGAAACATTTTAAAGCAATACAAATGTGGGAGCAGGTGGTACCTTTAGAAAATAATTTTTTTTATAACTGACTTTTCAATGATAAATCATCTTCTTCAAAGCTGTGCATCAAGATCTTGTGGGTAGTTCCAAGCTTACATGCTGTTAGTGTCCTAAATTCATCTTTCAAGGATACTTTGTAAAGATAGTGAGATGCATCAAGGCATCAGTTTGCTGGTTATTTGGAATTAGGATTCATATCATTTGCTATGATTCTTTAAAGGATCAGGTCCTGTAAACTTTAAACCAGAGTATTTAAAATATTGCCATCTCCATGTAGCTTCATTAGACCATTAGGATCTTCAAGGAGGCCTTCCTGTTCATGTCACATCCATTTCCACATGATGACAGCATAGCAGCCAGTCTTCTCTATAGTGGTATCCATCCTCTGGAGGACAGCTCTTTTGCAGAACAGTCAGCAATGACCATGTGCTTTCAATAATTTTTACAAGCTTAGTTCTTTACCTTGACTTTTCCAACTCATCTTGGTCTTTAAAATATTGACTTTCATGACCTTGTGACTTTTAATTATTCCTGTGTTTTTATAATATGTAGTTGTTTTATAATTTGTTGTAAAATGGGGGTGGGGAATAGTTAGATGAAAATGAGCATAGATATAGTTAAATATAGCAAAATAGCCTTCATGGAAATAATCTAGATAATCTTTCTTTAGACTAAAAATACAGAATAATGTTCAATACATCAGCTTAGTTTCATTTTTTCCACATCATCATTGGAAAAAAAAATGTTCAGCAAAAGAGATATTAGAATTTATTTATTTATTTATTATTTTATTTATTTGATTTGTATCCCGCCCATCTGGTCTGGTTGACCATTCTGGGCGGCTTCCAATAGAAGTATTTGTCATAAAACTTTCGATTTCGATATCTTTTTTGGCATATGAACAGACGGCAGGAAAACATAGATACAAACCAAACAATGATCAAAGGGAATAGTAAGGTGAAAAATACACTCAAAGCAACGAGTAATATCATAGGTTATGGGCTAAAATAGAAATTTCCAATAGATATCCTGCAACGGCAGATGTAATCAAAGGACAAAAATCACTCAGGAAAAAAGCTAGGGAGTTGGGAAAGAAAGAAAGCCACGGTTCAAAGCAAAGCTTTCTCAGGGAAGAATGAGCTGGGCAGTGAAATAAAATATGATCCAGGGAATCTGGTAGAGTATGACAGAAAAAACAGAGCCTATTTGCACGGGGAATCTTGGAGAAACTGCCTACATGGACCGCCGAAGGGAAAATATTCAGGCGAGCTAGCATGAATGCTCTTCTCTGATCAGGATTAGTCAGTGAAGAGAAGTAGTTGGAAGAACGTCCTAGGGAAGGAGGAAGACTGAAAAAAAGGGGAGAACAGATGGGGTTCAAATTGGCAGAAAGTGTCTCATACTTGAGCTGCCAGAGTTTGTGTTTGATCAAGGAATGGGCCTGTTGTAATCCAAGATTGAAAAGGGATTCTAGATTCAGTCCTAAGGAGAGAAGTTTAGAGTCGATCAGTTGGAACCATTTCGATGTGTAAGAATCACTAAGAAGATCAAAAAGGAGAGAGTTAGAGTTAGAATGGAGATGGTTACGGAGCCAGTATTTGAAGGTGGTAACCCAGGCAAGAGTAGACGGAAGGTGGGTTCCCAATTCGAGTACCATGGTGGAGAGACGGATCATATTGGGAACACCTAAGATTTTTCTGAAAAAAACAGCAGCAATGGAGTCAATGTCTTGATTTACGGCCTCTGTCCAGATGGGCACTCCATAAAAAAGGTGGGATAGGAGTTTGCACTGAAAAATATGCATGGCTCCTGGAACAAATTGGTTGCCCGAGAGATAATGAAATTTTGAAATTGCATTGAGTTGGGTAGTTCCTTGGGCTCACTTTTCGTCACAAACTAAACTGGATTTCACATAAAACATACAATACTACAATCAATTAAAACACATACAATAATAGAACAATCACCACTTCCAATCTCCCATAGAAAATGAAAGTAGTATTGAATGCATCTTTGATTATTAGGTCACAATTTTTCATTGACCTTAATTGGATGGCAGTTGGAAGATGTACATGACAGCTATAGAAATTCTGCAGTCAGCAGCATCTGGCTCCATGGCAGATTCCTCAAGCACTTCTCCTAATGCGTTTGGATTTGCCTGTGGGCCTTTTATGTGGTTGCGTTGCAGATGCTCTGTTTGCAGGACCTGCTTATCCTTCAAAGTCTTTCTTTTTTTTTCTTTTCCTTTTTGTCTCCTTTTTGTCATCCCAACTTCACTGATTCTGATTCACAAATTCTTTTTCCAGTAGCTATTTCTTTATGATTCTGGTACATTCTGTCTATTACAATATTTTACATTAGCAATCCAGAAGACTCTCTTACATTCAAGTATACACCCAATTTGTGATTGCTGTAGTGAGTTTTTTATATTCTAACTGTTGTATTTCAATATGTTTTGTGTGTGTGTTGTTGCTAGGTTTCTTTGAAACTGACCCAATATAATATCAATTCCCAAAGCAGAGTAATTCGACCAATCCTTTTAAAAGTAAAATGGATTTGCCTTTCCACAATCAATTCCCCACCTTAGACTTTGAAAGTTCAAATCTGGATTTGGTTAGAAGTAAAAATGAATATGGTGGTCTCAGCTTAGTCCTCAGGGGTTTTTTGTCTGTTGTTCAAAAGAGGCCTGGAACCAGAATTACAAGGTTGTTACAGGTCATGATTAAGGTATATGGGTAAAGTTATGTTTGAAAGTGCACATAGCAGTCAAGAATCTCTGTAGACATATTTTTCAGCTGAATTATTTCTCATTCAGAGCACTCATAAAGGCAATGAGCTAAATGTTTTATTTTTTTACTGACAGTTAAATGCTGGGGCACTTATTATTTTGTCTGTACCTTTGCTGTTCTTTGTTGTGTTTAATTCTATAGGTTTAATTCTCATGGTGTTTTTAAAAGGGTACCATTCTACTGTTTTGCATGTTTTCATAGTATTTTAATTTATCTTTGTGTCTTTCAGTTGATTATTTTGAGGAAGATGTGGTAATCTTCTAAGTTATGTATGACCATAATTTATTTATTTTGAAAACTTATTTTTTTTAAAATGGAACCTCCTGACTTCAGTGGACTGTATTGTGGAGGGAATCTTTGGAAATGTGTGTAGATCTAACAGAAGGCAGATTCTGGACATTTTTTAATAGCAGTATGGTAACTTTCATTTTAAGAACAGATTACAAAAATATTGAGAATCTGTGTCTAACTTCTAGAATCTGTATAAACATTTATAATATCTGATATGAGCAATCATCGTTGATTAGAGTCTAATAGTTTTGGGCAGGATAAAGGCTGGTATAATAAAATACTGTTGTCTGTAGTACGTACATGAATTTTTCCCCCATTGATGTCCTATGAACTGTCTCTGCATGTTTTTTGAGCACTACAGAAAGGTCTGTAAACTGTAACTAGTGAGATGAATGTACATGTGATGGACAAGAAGGACTTGGACCCAAAGAATAGGACTAACACTTTATTCATCCAGTAGGGGTTTAATAATGCGTTATTTCCCACAACAGCCCAGAGAAGCTGTTTGAAGGATCAGGAGACCAGCTGGCATAGTGCCAGATATGGTTCAAAGCTGTGCAATGGGAAGGAAAATCAACAGAAACTAGAGAGCAACACATCTTTGGATCACCAAAATCTCTTATACCAGCTTCAAATCTAAGAAGCGTGTTTGTTTCCAGCTTTATAAAAAGCTGTAGAAATCAATTTTCCTGTTTATCTTTGGTGTTATATTTTTCCTGTCTATGATTTCTGTGACTCAAAAAAATGGGTTTTGTGTCTATACAGAGGCATGCTTGAAATCTTGTAGTGCTTAGTTGTTTTGGCATGAGCCCTGTCACCACATCCCCACTGTGCATGCCCTAGCATACCTCAATCAAACCTCTTACTAACTTTTTGTTCAACCACAGGATAACCACTGCTGCCTTTCTGAGTCAAATTCTTCTTCTGTTTTGATGTTTGTGTATTTTTTCCTCCTCAGTTAGTGTTTATTTAGTTTTCTTGCAGGCTTTGCACACTCTTATGGGCTCCAAGGTTTCATAAATATTCATGCTGAGATTACTTAGGAGTGGCTCATGGTTTCATGTTCATCATTAGAACCATGGATTTGTCCCAGTTAATAGCTAGCCCTGCATATGTGGCAGGCCATACTTTGGATCTGACATTTTTTTTCTGGTAGAAACAGTGATCTGAACCTGCAGGGGTTATATGTGACTATGTTGTCAGGACAGATCAACATCTGGTTAGTTTTAGATTGGCAGTTGGTATAAACCTCCACTGGGGTGGTGGATCAAGTATATGATCCATTCCAAGCATCTGATACTGTGGATCCTAGTAGTTTCCTGCATTCACTTGAAGGTATTGCCAAAGCCCTGGCTGATTCTTGGAATACAGAAATAGCAATGGTGAGGGATGCTGTCACTTCCAAGCACCCTTTCCTCACCTGTAGAGCTGAGAGCAATGAAACAAAAGAGGTGAAGATTAAAGCACCATCGGAGGATAACTTGGGACAAATGAAATTGTAAACTTGCTGCAGCCTATTTGAAAAGGCATGGTACAGAGACAAAGGTTGCTAAGAAGGACTCTGTCTTCTAATACTATAGCATCCACACAGGACCAGTGATGATTTTCTGAATTGTGCAAGGCTTCCTTCACTAGGGTACATGGGGAGGAAGTGTCAGAACAGTTGGTTGCTCACTGCGAGTGGACTGCTGTTGTAAAATCATTAAATAATTGAGTTGGAAGGGTTTATAAGGCCAACCCCCTGGTCAATGCAAAGTAGAACTACTCATAACAGATGGTTGACCATATTCTCTTGTATTCCTCCAATGTTAGCACACTCACCACCTCCTAAATGCATAGCACAACACCTGCTATGTGTTTGTAGATGAGGTTTCTATGTTGCACCTTGAATTTGATTCTGATTTTGGGACAGGTCATGTTGATGTAACTATGGCTGTCACTTGTCCTTCTAGCTGGGATGCATTTCAGCTTGTAGATTTCGGGGTTATGGAAAGAATGCTTAGAATGGCAAGGGCTACTGCCTGCTTTCTTGATCCTTGCCCCTCAAGCTGGGACTGTTGCCATGGATAAAGGAGGTGATAAATGCTTCCCTAAAGGAATGCTCTGGCCTGCCTTGCCTAAAAGGCTTCCTTTTATGCTGTCAGTACATTTAAAAAAAATGTACTGTTACCCCAAAGTTTTAATTAACTATAGGCCAGTGACAAACTCACTTTTTTTGACTAAAGAAGTTAAGGTGTGGCCTTGCAACTCTAGGCACTCTTGGATGATACCGATTATCTGGTCCCATTTCAATTTGACTTTTGGACAATATATAGGACTGCTTTGGAACTATTGCAATGCACTCTGTGTTGAGCTACCCTTGAAAAGGGCCTGAGATATTTAATTGGTGAAACATCTGGTAGCTATATGGTTAACTGGTGCGTGGTATTATGATCATACAGGTATGAGCCCAGTACTGAAAGATCTGCGCTAATGGCTGATTTCTTACTAGGCCCAATTCAAGGAGCTGATTTTAATTTTTCAAAGCCTTGAACACTGTGGGGGCTGGCTAACCCTCCCAGATATTAAGCCCTTCCAAATGTTAAAATCTTCAGGAGGGACATGTAGGGAAGGACCTTTCCACTAGTTAACTAATGTATATTTAATTGTTTTTAAAAAGTGATATTTATCATATTCACTAAGGCTTTCACGGCCGGGATTTACTAGTTGTTGTGGTTTTTTCGGGCTCTTTGGCCGTGCTCTGAAGGTGTTCTTCCTAACGTTTCGCCACTCTCTATGGCCGGCATCTTCAGTCCCCCAGTGCTGTCCTCTGAAGATGCCGGCCATAGAGACTGGCGAAACGTTAGGAAGAACAACCTTCAGAGCACGGCCAAAGAGCCTGAAAAACCCACAAAAACAATATTTGTCATGTTTTTAAATTCCTTGTTTTATATGTAGTGAGCCACCTTGTATCCCCTATGGAGATAAAGGTGGGAAATTAGATAGATAGATAGATAGATAGATAGATAGATAGATAGATAGATAGATAGATAGATAGATAGATAGATAGATAGATAGATAGATAGATAGATAGATAGATAGATAGATAGATAGATAGATAGATAGATAGATAGATAGATAGATAGATAGATAGATAGATAGATAGAAGGTGTAATATTGTAACAGCTGTACATAGTTAGAAACTGGAAATACCTTATTTTCATATGGTTTTGGTGGTGGTGTTGAAGCTCAACATGTGGCCATAGCGCTTTTCCTAGTGCAAAACACAACTACTATTTAGTTGCACAAGATAGCAATATACTCTGCAGGGGTTAACAAACAGGACGTGTGCAAGTACTCCCTAGCACTGTTTTTTTCAGTACAGTATTAATTTTGAAACTTGTATCATACGATTCTGAACAATTGAATATACTGTTTTTAAACGTAACTTGATTCATCAGGTGCATCTGGCATTTCTAGCAGCTTTGTAAGGGAGTCTGGGATGCTATATTTGCTGTGCATGACTATGATTCATAAAGTTTGATGAGGTACACTGTGTAAAGCTCTAGTAAATTGTTCGGAATCATATATTGTTTCCAGTTTTGATAGAAGACACATAGTGGGTGTGTCTTTGTATCTTTCTGTTCATGTCTATTAATTTGTATGTGTATGCAATCTTATGCTAGTCTAATGGGATCTCCGTACTCTACAATGTAAGTATTATTGTAATAATATTATTGTGTTTTCTCTTGTCAGTAGATCTATGGAAATGCAAGATCTAGCAAGCCCTCATAATCTTGTGGGAAGCAGTGAAGCACAGGGTAGTTCAAAAGTGGACAAATCTAATCTAAGCAGCACATCTGTTACAACAAATGGAACAGGTGGTAAGTAAAGACCTGCCTTCTTTCAATCTAAAAGAAAAATGTACTTTGGTATATTTAGAGAATTTGTCTGTGGTAACAAGAAATTATATCCATGAAGAAAGTGAATATCAAATAATACAGTAAAATAATGGCTGAAATCCTGTTGCTGTGTTATGCGTGCAGAAAACAAACTGTAACGTTCAGTCACTTCTAGCTGGCAATTAACAAGTCACCACTGGGATTCTTGGTGGCACATGCACCCACTAGCTTGGCATACAGTTGAGAATCTCAGTGGGGACTTGTTAATTGCCAACTAGAAGAAACTGAATGTTGCACCGTTTGCCTTCCACATGCATGACAACGCAACAGTGTTTCAGCCAATCATTTGTACATAACCCTGCTAGACTGACTGTTCTTTCTTACCAATAGTCCCCTAAATACATAGACTCTCCCTAGCATTGTTTAGTTATATTGATTTTGTCTCAACTTCTTTTCCATCCCCAGTGTGTACCTACACACATTCCTGGAACAGCCATCATTTTAATTCCACCCTTGTTTATGTTTCATCTTTGCAACCTGGCCTGTTCTTTAAGCCTGCTAGGACTGTATTGGTATTAGCTTTCCTTTAATTTTATTATCCAAATATCCAGCCTGGTATTTCATTTTCAACCAGTCTGTGTTCAGCAAAAATAACATGTAGGATTGGCTAAATTACAGATCTTAAATTTGTTTAAGCATTGTTGGCTTATAAAATATTTATGCTAATATATGCTAACCTGTGAAGCAGACCTACTTACTTGCTTCAACCTTCTTTTCTAGACAGACACTAGAGATTACCTGTGGCTGGAAGAGTAGGATACTTAACTAATGAAAGTGTCTGAATGTTATAGCACAAGTTTCATTCACCTCTAGAATTATGCATGTCAATATCCTTTACTTGGTGACCATGCTTAAGGATTTATCTAAGGAGTCCTTTGACGTCTGATTTCACAAATCAGAAAAGACTGCTTCAGTAACATCTTATGAATATAAAGGTATTTTTACTTCTGATTCTGAGTTATCTTTAATGTCTGTATCTGGCTTCAGGCATATTCACAAAAGGTAAACTTACTAAATTGCAGCTAATCTAGATTTATAAGGAATGATTCTGCATTTCATGCTGTGTGAATATTTCCATTGAGCTTGATTTAAAAAATGAAATCAGAGAAGGAAATGTGTAAAAGTATTAAAACGTAGTATCTGCTGATCTCTAGTTTGACAGAAATGAGCTCCTCTGGATTCATATTAACTGAACATCCAGATACTGCCATTTACTAAATCAAATTTCATATTACCCTTTTCCATTATGCTTAGCTGTAAATATCATTGACACGTCAGGCTAGGTCTTCCCTACACCTTGTGCATGCAAAGTATGTGACCCACCACTAGTTATGGGATTTCTTTTCTCAGATGTACATCCTCATCAGTGAAAAGAAAAATCAAGCCCTAAGATATATATTTTTGTACAAGATGTGCTTAAAGCAAATTTGGAGAAATAACTACTTATCTGTTCCTGGATTTAAAAATGATTCTGATATTGTCAATATAGTTTGATTATTAAAGATGATTCTGGCACCGTGTACTTACACTATATTTGTCTTATTCAGTGACATCAGTCTTGTTTCAGATTTTTACTACTTTTAAAATTAAAAACGATTATCATTGATGTCATAAGTTTTGTCAATTTGGTAAGAGGCACTGAAATTACAAGAAATAGTGGTTGCTAAAATTTCATTGTATATATCATTATTCAGCTCAACTAACAAATTCTGTGTGAAACTTTTTTCTGTATGGTGCCCTCTGTTATACATTGAAGTATAGACCTGGTAGAAAAGGGTGTGTTGTATGGGTGTATTTGTGTGTCTTGTGCTTTGGGGTAATGTGCCAGTAAAATCTGTCTTTTTTCTGGCATGGTGTCCAGAGGAGTGATCTTGGAAATGAGGTGTTTAACTTTTGTAAGTTGCTCTGTATGGCTAGAAGCACAACAAAATCCAAAACTGTATGTCAGAATTTACTAGGGCCACAGGAGCCTAGCAAATTGTTTTCCTTTATTTCTTTTTATTAGTAGTATTATTATTTTTTTAAAAAATCCTGCACTTTAAGCAGATAAGCAAACAATAAATGTATACCATTCCAATTCTCAGGAGACAACATGACTGTTTTAAACACTGCAGACTGGTTGCTGAGTTGCAGCACTCCTTCTTCTGCAACAAGTATGAGCAATCCTGGTATTGTGCATGTGTGTGCCTGGCTTCTTGACTGCTGTGTTGGTTATCTGACATTTTATTTCTTGATTTGTCATCACATCACATTCTGTTTCTCAGAATACTACATACATACAGAGAAGCACAAGGAAGTGGTAATGTTTTATCAAAATATAGAGTTTCTAACATAGTCTATTATATACGTTTAGATTTTCAATTCTGAATAACAATGAAGGTAATGGTTCCCCTTGACATTTAGTCCAGTCATGTCCAACTCTAGGGCACGGTGCTCATCCCCGTTTCCAAGCCATAGAGCCAGCGTTTGTCCGTGGTCTCGTGGCCAGCATGACTAGACATGGAACATCGTTACCTTCCCACCGAGATGGTCCCTATTAATCTACTCGCATTTGCATGCTTTCAAACTGCTAGGTTGGCTGGAGCTGGGACAAGCGACGGGAGCTCACTCTGTCACATGGATTCGATCTTACGACTGCTGGTCTTCTGACCCTGAAGCACAGAGGCTTCTGCAGTTTAACCCACAGTGCCACCACGTCCCCATATCAATGAAGAGAAGCCTATAAATATCCATTCTGTGTAAAAGTCAGATCAGTTAAATATATGAAGTGTTTTGTAATTATATGAAGATGTAGCTTATCACAAATATCTTGCCTGCAAAGTGGGAAACCAGAGTTTCTCTGCTAGCAGAGAAAATGATTTGCTTCTAGTTCCTGGCTTTCTAGTTGCTAGCTTTCGGTTGCCATTAAATGAATGATGTAGCTATGTGTTTTGATTTCCCAACATTCTCTAACTAGGAATGTTGATGAACAACTGCATTCTCTTGGAGAATTCACATATGTGTCTTTGCTGGCCTCTCTCCTTTTCTAGACTGCATTCTGCTTCCCTATCATCATGAACCTTGCTCTGGCTTTCTATTTAGCCCTGGATTGGTTTCTGTGTCACTTGGACTGCTTTACCTTCTAGTTTCCCTAGTCCCACACTATATCTTGAATTGCATAGGTTGAACAATGGGAGATTAGTGAATGGACCGTAGTATGTTTGAGCAGGGTAAGTAAGAATCAGCCATTCCCAGTGGGAGCCATATGGCCTCCTGGGGGCCCTGGCACATTAGAAGGGGACCACAAACTAGAAACAATTCTTCACACACCACTTTGCATGGCTCATTATGCAACTGATATAATCCTGACTTGGCCTATATTTCTTTCATGTTGTAATTATGGCTGTGGCCAAAATTTTTTGAGAATGGCTGCCCTAGAAGGCACTTTTTGTTTCATCATCATCCACTCCTCATTTTCTACTTTAAAATGAACATCATCATCTTGTTAAAATATAGAGGAATTTTCCTCCATGTTAAGGTTATTACAAGCCCTTATAGTACTTCCCATTAGTTTTATATAGTTTATCAAATGTCTAATGCAGATTTACTAATACAGTAGTGTCATTGTAGCAGTAATGAGAATGTCAATATGATTGGTTTCTGACTTACTGATGGTGGATTCCCCTAATTCCAAACTTACAACTGGGATACTCTTCTGCTTTAAATGCAACAGTTTTATTTAACATAATAGGTAACTTTTACCCAGCTACTTCAAAAGGTCCATCATCAGTCTCCAGACTTGGGTTTGAACTAGTCCATTCCCTTGAACAGTCCACAACTTGGCTTCTAGTGGTAATGGTCTCTCCCATGCTTCTCTTACTTTTGTTCTGGGTGAGAGGATTGATGCGAGGCTGAACATAGGGTGCCGCAACAGGGGAACCAAACCCAACTCCCTCTGGGTTTGCTCCCTCTCTTCCTCCCATCCTCCTGTCTCCCCCACACATCATTTGTTCTTAAATCTTCTGTGTTGGGGGGGACATTCTCTGTAAGCTGGCCTTCCCCATTCCTGACTTACCTTCTCCCTCTCTAAACATCGATGTTCCCTTCTCTCTCTTTCCCCCCAGAAAGAGAGTTTATGAGAGAGTTGGTGATGCCTCTGCCTTCAAGTAATTTGGGGCACTGTTTCCTATTCTCCTATTTTCTCCTCAGTGCTACCCTCTTTGGGTGAGTCACCTCACTTGCTTCAGGAAGGGATTCTGGCTCTCTTTCTCCTCCTCCCTCTGACAGCTGTTCTGTCTCTTCTTCTACTCTCATTCTCCCCATCTCTTCACTCTCCTCCACTTTTATCTCTGACTTTTCCTCCAGGTTCTCCCCTCTTTCTCCGTTGTTGTTCTTTTCTTTTCCTGGGCTTTTTACAGAGCCCAGGTTGTCTGATGTATCAGGTAACTCCAGACCCTCTGTTCTTCTTTGTGGTCTCTGTGAATGCACACTAATGGGTTGGGTTTAGTCTGTGCTTGCGCAGAGGTTTTGGAATATTGTAGAGCTTTAGCATGCACTTGTCAGGACCGCTCCCTTTCCATGTGGTCCGCCCATCCTGGCAATTACCTCTGTTCCTTTTTGGCGCCGCTGAGGTTTCATCTCTCGTCGCGCTCTCCGCTTGCCTTTCTTCATTTTTCCTAAAGACATTTAAAATATGAAGGATTACAGTACCAGATTTTCTCATCTGTTTCTCCTCCTGATTGCCCCTACTTTTTCCCCCTCCCCCTCCCTGACATCTTTTATGACACCTGTAGCCTTGTTTAAACGCTGCTCTTCGTGCCAAAACAAAGTTCCACTCTCAGACAGACACGATTTATGTCTTTTTTGCCTGTTTGATTTGCAAACCTTTTACCAAGCAGGCTCTTAAGCTTAGACAACAAAGCTTCAGATCTTTTCACTGGGAACGGTCCCTCCTACCAGCACAAACCACTATGGATACCACTGGAACCATTCAACCTGAAAATACATCTCTTGGGGTCTCTACCCAAGGATCTGTCTCTTCCAAATCAAAATCTAAGACTGCCACTAAATCCAAGCCTTCAGGACCGTCGACTAAATCTACACCAGTACTGAAACCTGCTTTGGTACCTGCTCATACCAATTCTAAGAAGACTAAGAAACTTTCTTTGGATTCCCAAGCCTCTAAAAAGTCCATTTGGACATCAACTGGAAAATCCATTCCTTCACGCTCACAGGCCCTAAACAATATATGGGTCACCCTCTCCCTTCTCACAAATCTGGGCCTGAAAGTCAACAAAGAGAAATCCGTCCTGACTCCAGCAAAGAAAGTAACTTACATCAGAGCTGTTCTGGACTCCCAGAGAGGCCGCACTTTCTTACCTCAAGAGTGTGCAGACAAACTACATGCCCTTATTCAGGACTTCTCACCTCACGCTCTAGTCACCGCACACCAGGCCCGATGCTTACTTGACCTAATCGCCTCCACGTCTGTCATTCAACATGCTGAATTGAAAATGCGCACCCTACAGGTGTGGTACCTATCCCTCTTTGACCCTCTCCTCGATCATCCTTCAAAACTCCTACAGGTCACACCCGAGCTTTCAGCCTAACTACTCTGGTGGGATACACCAGCAAACGTCTTCATTAGTAGACCATTCACACCCCTACAACCAACAACCCAGGTTACCACAGACGCCAGTCCTATGGACTGGGGGCACATTGCAATGATCTTCATATCCACGCACCCTGGTCCCAATCGGAGAAGACCCTCCATATCAATGATTTAGAACTACTGGCTATTTTCAAGGCCCTACGCGCCTTCAAGCCCATTATCATGGGCACTGCCATTCAGGTCATGACGGGCAACACCACGGCTCTTTTCTATCTCAACAAACAGGGAGGCACTCACTTGCTCCCCCTGCTATATCTCACCATCCAGTTATGGGAATGGTGCCTCGAGCACCACATCTTTCCCATTGCCATCCACATCACTTCACAGGACAGTTATGTGGCAGATGCTCTCAGCAGGACACAGACACACATGCACAAATGGTCTCTAGACCAAAAGGTCTTCTTCAACCTTTGCAAGCTCTGGGGTACTCCCAACATAGACATCTTCACAACACCCCAGAACACAAAGTGTCCCCTGTACTGCTCCAGGGCTGGCATCAGCCCCAGCTCTCTAGGAGACGCATTGATGTTCCCATGGACAGATTGGTTCATTTAACTTTTCCCACGAAGTCCACTTCTTCTCCATGCCATTGTCAAACTTCAACATGAATGCTCGAACGCCATTTTCATAGCCCCCTGGTGGCCCAGACAGTCCTGGTTCACCATGCTCCACTCCATCTCAACCAGCTCCACTTATCCACCATTCCTCACCTGCCCTCGCAACACCACCAAAAGACTTATCACCTGGACCTCACAGCATGGAGGATCCGCCTTTAGTACAAGCCATTTTAGCCAATGCCCACAAGCCTTCTACAACTCAGCTCTGTACTTACAAATTTCCAGAAATTTACTACCCAACATGGTCTTCCTACATGGTACCTACAACCCTTCAAACGTTCTTACAGTTCTTTTCTTACCTGTTCCAGCACCAGCTTTCCCTCTCCACCCTCAAGGTTTACATCTCTGCCATAGTTGTGCACCAGCCACATGACTCTGACACGGCACAACTCTTCCGTTATCCTACATTGAAACAGTATCTCAAGGGTGCCTCTAATATGCGACCCCCTAACTCCTTACCTCATCCATAGTGGTTGATTCATACAGTCCTTCAACATCTTACGCTCCCTCCATTTGAGCCAGTGGCAACCATCTCCAAATCCCTCCTGTCTTTTAAGACTCTCTCCCTCGTGGTCATTACGAGCTTGCTGCCCTTCGAGTTGATCCTTCCTTCCTACAGTTTCATGCCAACAAGTTTACCCTTTATCCAGATGTTTCTTTCCTCCCAAAAGTTGTCTCTGATTTTTACATTAAGCAACCAATTATCCTACCTACCTTTTTTTCCATCTCCAGCTACCGACCTTGAACGATCCTTCCACATGCTCAATGTCAGATGAGCCCTTGCCTTCTATGTGTCCTGGACTTCTTCCTTTCATAAGTCCAAGAGAGTTTTTGTGACACCCCATCCTCCCTGCAGAGGTCTCTGTGTCTCCCCTCAGACCATCTCTCGCTGGATTACCACAGTTATAACTCTAGCTTGCAAGCTTGGGAAGAAGCCTCTACCTGAGGGCATTAAGGCTCATTCTACTAGAGCCGTTGCTACTTCTACGGCTTTCCTTCGTGGAGTGCCTCTTCCTGACATCTGTAAGATGGCAATGTGGGCAACTCCTTCCATATTTGCCACCCACTACCACCTAGAGCTTCGGGCCAAGACTGAGAGCTGTTCTCTCTTCTGTCCAGCTGTGACGTCCCTCCTCCGGTAAGTCAGCTTGTTAATCACCCATTCATGTGCTTTCACAGAGACCACAGAAGAAGAGAGGTTACTTAAACTCCGGTTCTTCGAGTGGTCATCTGTGAATTCACATTTCCCGCCCATCCTCCCCTCTGTCTGTCACGTTTGTATCACTTGATGCAGCAGTGGGCTGTTCTAGGAACTGAGGTAATTGCCAGGACAGGCGGACCATGTGTAATAGGGGTGGTGGTCCTAGCAAACGCGTGCAAAAGCTCTAGAAAATCCCAAACCTCTGCACAAGCGCAGTCTAAACCCATCAGTGTGAATTCACAGATGACCACTCAACCAGAGTTACAGGTAACCTCTCTTTTCCATGCTTGCCTCTATTGGAAAACTGGAGGTCTCACATCACTTATTTCTAAGGGAAGAGAGGATGGCATGCTGACAAGGAGAGTTATCTTCCACTTACCTTGCTCACAGTCAGAAATGTGTGTGCATCACAGAAATGGGTGTTCTTCTTTATTAAATATAGTGCTGATTACAGGGGTTCTAGGTGTTTATCAAATGATATGGTGAAGTGTATCACAAAGACCAAACATCTCCATAGGTTAAAATAATCACAGACTTTATTGGATTATTTTAATTTGTAAGTTCATTCACAAACAATTTTCTGATATGTTTAATTGAGCTTCTGTTTTATTTAATGAGATGTTCAACTAGATCAAAACGTAGAATAAGGATAGGGACAGACTTCGAAGTTTACTCATCAGCATCTTTGGATATTAATAGCCTCTGTGATTATAAATACTAATTGCCTGTTAATTGTTATGTTGCCAAGTAACAGAATTCTCAGAGGCAAACCTATGACTGGTGTAATCCACCTCAAAGACTGTATTTAGATTGTCTCCTCCAGTATGACACTGTAGCTGTTTAGTTTCAGAACATTTTTGTAAGCTTTACAAAATATGCAGATTGTGTGAAGATAAGTCTACTTCAAAAGTAGAGCTTGTGACTTATTTAATAGATTTTTTCTGGCCATCCAACCTATGTGGTAAATGTGATAGGTTACAGCCTAGTTCTGTCTCATTGTGTCCTGTTTTGAAGTAGATTTGATTGAAATTCTAGTTTGAAGATATGTATTGGAAGAATCTCTGTATAAATATGTGCAAGACACAAGTCTTAGAAGACAATACCATTTTTCTCTCAGTATCTTTCTTTCATATTTACTGGCTGAATGTTAATTTGAACTTGGGCTTCAGTGTTCACCTTCATCTTCTACACTTCTTTGGTTCTTTTTGCATGGCATGCTTCTTTTGTGGAAAATCCCTCCTTGTTCTTTGCATTTCAAAATGTAATACTTAGATTCCCTTTTCACATTTCAGAAACTTTGACACTCTTCATGCAGTGTAAGAAACGTGAGCAGTTACAGAAAGCAATTTATGCACTTTGAATAGTTCACGTTGTGCGCCAGAAAAATAGAAATAAAGTTCCATCTTTTTATTGGACACAGCCATTTCAATTTTTATGGATTGTTAGGTCACTACAGAAAGAATCCACTTTCCACTTAGTTATATTACCCTTATGCTATCTGTTATTTGGGTGTTTGCCAGATGGGTCAGTTCACTAATGGTTGGGAAAGCTTCCTGTGAGCTCCTAATCCCAAAACCTTTTAAGCCACACTTGCTCCTTGGTATTCCAGGAGAACAAAACAAGCATGTTGTAGTTCCTGCTTGCAAACCAATCCTGCAAAGTAGAAAAAACACACACAAATATTCAACAGACTTCCAAGTGCATCAGATGCTGAACTGTAATATTTACAACCCCTCCAGCTATTTGAATGAAGACACAGCTGTAAATTTTTACTATTTGTATTCAAGAAATTTTAGCAAAACATGTTCCGCAAAAGGCTTACAGTAATGACTAGCAAAATTGTTATATTGTGAAGCAGTTCAATTTTCAGGTTGCAACAAAAGCAGTTTGAGAGAGTCAGGTAATTAGAAGTAGTTTCCCACTGAAAAACAAACAAAAGCATCTCCAAACCTAATCTGTACTTACAAGTATCACAGTTCCAAAGTATACACAGAATTCAGTAAAATAGCAGTTGGGATTACATATTGAAGCAACCTTGAAGAACCTCTAACCTGGCTGTTTAACTAAACCATTGTTCCATCTAACCTTATATCCCATCATCCCCTTATGAGCTGGCTGAACCTTTCCCACCAATCAGATGAAGCCAATTGATTGGTTTTTATTGTGAGAGCTCTACATCAGTGGTTCTTAACCTTTGTTACTCGGATGCTTTTGAACTGCAACTCCCAGAAACCCCAGTCAGGACAGCTGGTGGTGAAGGCTTCTGGGAGTTGCAGTCCAAAACTCCTGAGTAACCCAAGGTTAAGAACCAGTGCTCTACATGATCTTTACAGGTGCAAGCAGCCTGTGTATCAGAAAACATTCCAAGATAAGGCTTCACAGCAGTTAGTGATGTTTCTTCACAATTACCTAAGCTAAAATAATTTTAAGATATTAGGGGAAATGGAGAGGATGATGAACCTACCTTCTGCTGATTTCTTCACATCCACTTCAGCCATATCAGAACTGATTTTCCTCTCTTCATACCTACAGTAAAATTAAAATACATGGGCCTTTTGAAGGATTTCAAAACTGTAGGTTTGATCCAGACTCATTCATGCTTTGTATTGGTTCGCTGCACTCCCTGAAATGTAAGTTAGTAATTCCCATTTATTTCAGGGGGTTACTAATTATAACTGTGTCTAGATCTAATGAATCTGACAGATTTCTCTTAGAGTCACATTTTAAGTAACATGAAGTAATGCAACTTTGTGACCCCTGATAATAAAAGGGACAATAAATATCATTGAATCTAAAAGAAGAATTATATATATATATATATATATATAAAAGTGTATACACACACATACACAAACACATATAGATATATAGAAATATAGAAATACTGTATAGATATATAGAGAGAGAGAAAGAGAGAGAGACAGAAGGTATTTTAGATATTTGTTTGTTTGTTTAATAAAAATTGACCACTCTGGGTGGCTATAAGAATTTCTGCTTCAGACTTAGAGAGAGAGAAAAACCCTTCTTTTCAAATAACCAGATTTAAAAAAAAAAAAGAAAAGAAAAGAAAAAGGCCCTCAGAAAATTTAGCCTTAATTTTTGGTCACTCCATCTGTAAGAGATATATAAGTGCCCCCACTGGATTGAAACACTGGAGCTTATCTAGCCTCTGAAGAGCTTTTTAAAATTCTCCCAAAAGTTACAACATGGCATCAGTATGTTTTGGGATTATATTTGTCACAGTTACTGAAAGTTATTGTTCATATACTTAAATCTATCTCATTCTCCATTTGAGGTTTCTTACAAATAAGGTCCATACATCAGAGTCAAAAACTTGAGAATAATTCTGTTATTAACTATAAAACAGACAATGTAAAAAAAAAAACCTAGATTTTTTTTTTTATTTATTTAACTAATATGCAGCCCACTCTACCCAAAGGTCTCTGGGTAGCTTACAACAATTAAAATACAATTAAAATAGATACTCTAAAATTTGCCATCAGGACCCACAGCTGATACTATTTCAATTAAAAGCCGCCTGGAACAGGAAGGTTTTGACCTAGCGCCGAAATGTCATCAGCGTTGGCGCCAGACGAATCTTAGTTGGGAGGGCATTCCATAGTCTGGGGGCAGCTGCCAAAAAGGCCCTTTGTCTACAAGCTGGCCCTCTTACCTCCTTGAGGAATGACTCTTTCAAAAGGGCCCCCTGGCTAGATCTTGACTGCCGGGTAGGCTCATATGGAAGATTGCCGGTTTAGCCAGCATTCTTAAAGCTGTCTTTATCACACTATACTTTGGCAAGAATAAATTGAACCATGATAAAATTCATTTTTCTTGTCCAGAATAAATTTTATAATTTTATTATGCATTTCACATCTTTCTTTGTAATCTGTTGGTTTATGGGTGAAATCTGCATTGGTTCTAAAGTAGATGCATGGTTTTCATTGCTGTGGTTGTCATATAGTAGATTTATGCTCAGAATTTTACATATTTTCAGTGTATGAATATTTTTGCTCAACGTCAAATACAGATTCTTCTGTAATTAGGGTGGTAATTTATGTGAAAATAGAAAAGTAAAATCTTGCATCTACTTATTCTTTTATATAGTGTCTCTTCTTCCAGTCAAAACAGAGCCTATGAATAGCAATGAATCGACAACGACGACAAGTGGAGATGGATCTCTTGACACTTTTGCTGGATCAGGTAACAACATAATGTGTTCAGGATCCTATATGGTCTTTATAACAATATAAAGAGTATAAGCCACTTAAGGACACAGACTCAAGATTTCTTAATAACAATTAGTGACCAAGTAAGCTTTAGCTTTTAATAATCATATTGAATGAGCCATTGCTTAGTGGTAGAACCCACTTTTGTATATATAATTTCAGTCTACAGTTCCTACCAGCTTTGATTAAAATTATCACATACGAGGGGATTAAAAGATATCTCTGCTGATGCCCTTGGCACATGGGCATCTCATGGGACAGATGGTGGGATGCCTTGCCCCTACATTTTGGGGGTGCCACCCCCTCGCCCCATTCACAAGCTTCCACTGCCATAGTGACTTGTTGAGGCTAGGCCGCAATGCATGCGAAAAGAAAATGGTTGTACTTACTATAAGATAATTTCTTTTAAAAAATATGTTGAAACCAATGCCAATGGTTTGGAGGGCAATGTAATAGCAGTTAAGAAGGAATATGATTACATTATTCTGTCATTAAGCATTAAATTCCAATGCCAGTGAATGCTGAAGCAGACTAGAAATTAAATATAAAAGCTGATTTACCATTTGTGACGGACAGCCCAAATGTCATGCCTGTCCATCACGTTAGAACCCTGATGTGGGAGCCAATGATAGGACAGGGCGGAACCAAGATGAGAAAAAAAAGGACTGACAGTTGGAATCAGTTAGGGTGGACAGTTAGGAAAAGTTAGAACAAGGGAAGAGTTAGAGAGAAGGATTGGGATATATGGAGGGATAGATAGACAGGGAAGATAGGATTTAAAAGGGAACACTTGGAAAGTTAATGTATGAGAGAACTGAAAGAAGTGAAAAGTATAAGAGTTAAATAAACACCGTGATTGAAAACGAATATAAATGACCAAACATATGTGTAAATCAAAAGAAGTTTAATGAATTGCAACTACAATACCATCCATAATTTTCTTTGTAAGTTTCACCTGTTAATCTTTAAATAAACATTGTTATATTTGACATCAATGATTCTGTGTTCATAATTGGTAATTGAGGAAGTAATCCTTTGGTAGCAGCGTAGTTAAGGAGAAAAGGAACAGTCATACCCGAAGGAAAATCTGTTAGGAAAAAGAGAGGAGCTGGGTGTGTGTGACAACCATGAACTGATTGCAGAATAAAATGTAAAATATGTGACAGATATAAAGAGATGTATAGTGATTTTGCTTTCGATTACAGATCTGTAATGGGTAAATTACAACATACAAGAAAACTGCAAGAAAAAAAAGTTACATTCTCTCTCTCTCAAACACACACTCACACCCACACCCACATAGAGTAGCTCTCTTTGTTTGAGCTGTAGATGTCCATGCCTTACTGCAAACTGGTTTTGAAACTAAGGTCCTTTAAAAAAATTGTCATATAATAAGAAATTGTTGTACAAGAAACTCAAGTCCAGAGCTGCCTTACGTGCAAAATAGTAGCAGTTATCTGTTTGTGCCATTCTGAAGGCTGGTCCTTTTCGGTACTATTATGATATACAGTAGAAGAATATATCTCAAAATAATGTTGCAAATTGCAGCGCTACTTTGTGTTATGTTTTTCATGTTTTCAAAAGAGAACAGGAGGGGCTCTAACAAAGACTCAGTGTTGTCTGGCAGGGATTTTCTCTGGGGGAACTGGTAGAAATATTTAGAGGTGTACCTCATCTGTAAGAATGTGTCATTCAGATTTTCTTTTTGTTACACCAACTCCCAGAATTCCTCTCACCTGGAAGCAAGCCTACAAGGGTGCATTCTAGGCCTTCATTTCTTTCTGAGAGGAAATTGGGTATCAGAATCTTGCTGCCTTTTAGGTTATATAGAGCAGTGGTTCTTAACCTTTTTGAAAGAAACGCCCCCTTGAGC
This sequence comes from Pogona vitticeps, assembly GCF_051106095.1. Classification (NCBI taxonomy): domain Eukaryota; kingdom Metazoa; phylum Chordata; class Lepidosauria; order Squamata; family Agamidae; genus Pogona; species Pogona vitticeps. The sequence goes on along the minus strand of NC_135783.1, from coordinate 83,062,849 downwards.
CATTGAGGAAGTTATCATCGCCCCCCTCCCCACGGTGATATCTTATTTATTTATTTATTTATTTATTTATTTATTTATTTATTTATTTATTTATTTATTTATTTATTTATTTATTTATTTATTTATTGCACTTAAATCCAATGACCCCTGAAAACAAAATTCAATTCCAAGAAAATGAAATGCCCCCCAAAAGTAACATTTAATGATTTAGTTGCAAGCGAATTTTAAGACTCAAAAAGAAATATAAAAAGGGCATAAAAACAAACCGCAATGCAGGAACTAAAAATTTCAAGACGAAAACTCTGAAACTAAATTAAGATTGGAGGAAAATATATAATCATGCACATTGTAAAAAGGCTGCAGCCATCTTCACAGGTTTGACTTGCTCCAGCGCCCCCCTACCGCCCCCCTTCTGCTCCAGCGCCCCCACGCCGCCCCTTTTCGTTCTACCACCCCCCTGAAAAATGAAATTGCCCCCTGGGGGGCATTATCGCCCACGTTAAGAACCACTGATATAGAGTGAAGGAAGCATTGTGGCAAGGTATGAAGGCCTAGGCCCTGCTCTAGGTGAATGAAAAATATATTGTGAAGGTGTAGATCTGTGGATTGAAACTCCCAGAATCCTGCCTGGGAAATTCTTGGAGAATGCTACAGTTCAGAAAATCCAAATGATATCTTTCTATTCATTCATTAATACATTACACACAAGAGAAATGTTCACTTGTATACGTTACTTTTTTTCTTTTGTTATTTTAAATCAGTTTAGACTAGGCAAAACTGAATGATTTTAAATATAGTATGATTGTCATTTAAATTTGCTCAGAAAAAATACAGATGACCTTTGCATATGTATTTATACAATTTATGGGTATTGCATTATAAATCTTGATCATTTCTGGGTGAGGATATGGTATTGCTGTTTGGATTAAGGGTTTAACCCCTCCATTGAAAGCGTTTTATCAGATATGTTGGACTTCTTACTGAAACAGCCTCAAGTTAGCATTGAGCCAATACTTATTCAACGTATCAAAGATATAGACCTTCAGTACTCCTTAGCTTGTGCAGTCAGGACTTGTGCACCACTGTGTTTTGGCCTAAATTTTAACTTCTCCAAGCCAGCTAGCTACCTATACCAAATTCTAGCACGGAGACACTTTGTCTTTTCAAGGGCTAGATTTAACTGCTTTCCCTCAGCCCCTTTAAAAGGGTGTTTTAATAACACCCCATGTGGTGAAAAGATTTGTCCCTATGGGAAATAAATTATTGAGACCTTGGTGCACATCATTTTAGAATGTAGCATATATAAGATCGAACGTATTTGGTATCTTGGTTCAATCATGAGTAAATGCACTGGTCTACCTCCCACAGGCTATCTGAAGCTTCTGTTGTCCAGAGAGAATCAAATAATAACACAGTTAGTGGCTAAGTTTTTATTTTCAGCTATGAGAATTCGCAAAACACTATAGCAAGATTTTATACTGTACTATGTATTTATTTTATGTATTTTATCTTCGTATAGTAGGTCTATTACTAACTTAATGTCAAGGGTATGATTGTCATTTAAGTTTGCATATGTATTTATACAATTGATGGATTGTAAATCTTGATCATTTCTGGGTGAAATTAAATAACATTAGAATTTAAAGGAAAATATGAAGCCCTACTGCCAATTTCTTTGTGTGATCACATTATACTTCTACTTGTAATGATAATGAATTTATTGTCCAGTATTGTCAACGTACGCTGAGGCCCATTCCTTGTCAGCCTTCTACAGCTCAGATAAAAAATGCAGAGCAGTATCAAAAGTAGTCTGCAACTAGTTCAATGAATAAATATATTTTTCAAATTGACTTTTTAAAATTTGCTTGTTTTAAAGAGGCTTTATGTTGGAGTTTACTGCCACAAAACTTACTCTTTTTCAAACAGGCTGAATTTGGTAAATGCTGCAACTTGGGAGTCAACCATTGTAAGATAGTTTTCCAGTGGACCAGTGGCCCTACTTTTGTAGCGGCTCCTAAAATTTATTGTTAAAAAGATAGAAGCAAAAGTTCTCGAGTGTCCTAAATCTACTTATTTGCAAACAATACCAAGGATCTCATTACTACTAATCTTGAGCTCTGCTGATGTCCCGTTATGCATTCATTGTTCCTGATTATTTACTGCAGGGGAGATAGTAGATATATTCTTGCTTGGCATTGTAGCACGCAATCTCTCACCATACCCTTATTGAATCTCTTCTGTGTACAATTATTCTTGTTTGTATAGAGTCCTTACATCCTTACGTCACTCGCGCGAGCCAGGAGATAAGGCTGGGGAGCCTAACGCCGAGAGAGGCCCGAAAGGAAAAGACCAGAAACCGGGCCTTCTCGGCGGTGGCTCCTCGCCTTTGGAACAACTTGCCCCCTGAGATTCGCGCGGCTCCCTCCCTGGGCATTTTTAAGAAACAACTAAAAACATTGATGTATAGGCGGGCCTTCCCAACAGAAAACCCTTGACGATCTTTTTTCTTATTCTGTTCTTTATTATTATTTTTTTATTTACGTTTCTGTTGTAAAGTCTTAAAATTACATTGTTGTTTTTACTGTAAGCCGCCTAGAGTGGTCTAATATGATCAGATAGGCGGGATAGAAATAAAATAAATAAATAAATAAATAAATCATAGACAGTCACTTCAGTCTAGAAAACCCAGAGTACATAGTGTGAAGAATCTTCTACTTGAGGATCCATTGTGTCAGTCATATAAACATGTGCCTAATTTACTAACAGAATTATTTTTGTCTGAAAATTAACTGGTAATTTAATTTTTGTTTTGTTTTGTTTTGTTTTGTAGTAATCACAAGTAGTGGCTACAGCCCAAGATCATCACATCAGTACTCACCGCAGCTGTATCCCTCCAAGTTAGTGAACATGCATCCTTTAATATATTAATGCACATGATATATTTCAGGTCATTTATTAGTGTAAACGTTTTAAAAGTTATGGTATCATATTTTTGTTTTGTGGTGTTTATAAATGTGTTTCAATACTGACTGCTTAATAGTTCAGAAGCCCTGATATGGCATAAAAGTTTTTAGGATTTTTTAAGGTCCACTTTACATGATAGTCTTAGACATATTTTCATATATCTCCACACTGGGTAACAGTTTCTAAACTTCTGCTCTTTAATTTAGAGTCGTAAAGCAGATTACAATTTAAAACTCAAACTTTATTTCGTTCAGAGTAATTAGATTATACAGGCACTCCTCACTTCACAACTGAGTTCCATTCTTATGTCTTGATCATTAAGCGAATCGGTCGGTAAGCAAGGATCTTAAAAGTATATATCTTGTGGCTGTTATTTTTCAGTAGATATCACACGATACCACACTAGAGCACATTACTATAATTCTATCCATACAAAAAGCATACAAGACACAACACAACACATTATAAATCTGGTGTAATCGTTTTGTTTATTTTGAATAGCAATAAAGGAAACTCCAACTTGATAACTTTGTTTTAATTTCATCTCTTAATATGTATTTGTTGTTGTTGTTTAGTTGTTAAGTCGTGTCCAACTTTTCGTTACCCCATGGACCAGAGCACTCCAGGCCCTCCTGTCTTCCACTGCCTCCCGGAGTTTGGTCAAATTCATGTCGGTAGCTTCAGTGACACTGTCCAACCATCTCGTCCTCTGTCGTCCCCTTCTCCTCTTACCTTCACAGAAGATAAAAATACAATCAGCCAAAATTATAAAGATGATTACAGTACCAAAATAAATAAATTGAATCCTTCAAAGTGTGGTACTGGTTTGAAGTCATCAGTGTCATCTTCTGAGTTATCATCAGGAGATGTGGAGGGCCTGGGTGAGGGAGATGATTGCAATGAGATAGAAGTAGTTCTAGGAGTAGGGGTCCTGGGTGTCCTTTGTGAAGAATATTGTTACTGTGGTCCTCTTTGTAAGTTTATTTTGTTCTTCATAAATTTCATGATAGCAACATAAAAGTTCATTTATTTGCCGTTCCACTCTAGTGAACCATTCAACATTCAGATCCATATGCTCTAGATCTAACAGAGCTGCATTCACTTTTGAGAACTCACCGGCTAATCCTTTTACAGTGAACTTTTTTGGTACTTCTTCCATTCTTTCCTCTTCTTCTAAGTGCTGTTGCACTTCCAGTCTATTAAATCGTTAGCTCTCCCTTGACATATTCTACTAATTCTTCAATTTCTTCTGCTTCAACATCTAAATTAACCACATTAGCAACATCCACAATTGTTTATGTATGATGTCAATATGCGCGTCTTTTATCAAACACTTTGAAATTATTCATGAAACATTTTAGGCATTTTTCCATATGCCTTTCATACACTTTTCTGACACTTCTTCCGCAGAAGCCTCTGTGCTTCAGGGTCAGAAGATCAGCAGTCATAAGATCGAATCCACGTGACGGAGTGAGCGCCCGTCACTTGTCCCAGCTCCTGCCAACCTAGCAGTTTGAAAGCATGCAAATGCGAGTAGATTAATAGGGACCACCTCGGTGGGAAGGTAACAGCGTTCCATGTCTAAGTCACACTGGCCATGCGACCACGAAAGATTGTCTTCGGACAAAACGGTGGCTCTATGGCTTGAAAACGGGGATGAGCATCGCCCCCTAGAGTCGAACACGACTGGACAAAAATTGTCAAGGGGAACCTTTACCTTTACCTAAACAGGCAGGGTATGCTTAATAATCCACTTCAATGTACTTCGGTTCTGAAATGATAAATGAGAAAAGGCTTTAACTTGAACCCAGCAACATTTGCTCCCAACAATGTGACCCTGTCCTTAAAGGCCTTGAAAGTGGGCATTGTTTCATCTTCTTTGTGTAGGACTTTTCAGGCATTTTCCCTCTTAAAAACCCAGTTTTATCCACAATGAAGATCTGTTCCGGTGGTAGCTTCCTTCCTCAATCATTTTATCAAATTAGTCAACAATTTTTTCTGCTGCTTCTACATCTTCACTTGCTGCCTCACCGCTGACACTCTGATTATTCAGGTTGAATCTTCAACAAAACTGTTGAAACCATCCATGGCTTGCTGTAAATATTTCCATCAATGCTTCCCCTTCACATGCCTTCAGTGTTTCAAATATATTGTCTTCCTTGGCTTGAATAATTAAAAGGCTCATTGGCTTTTTTGTATCTTGTTGTCAAAGGAGATCACCAGCAGTGTTTCTATTTCATGGATGAGTGCTTTTCACTGCCTAGTTATTATGGCTTTAAATCCTAGTAATGCATTTACTAGCTCTATCTTTATCGTTCAAGATCATCAAAACAGTTCAATGTGCTGGCTCCAAATCACGTGCTATCTCTTTTAATATTTTTACCAGCTTCATATTCATTTACGATCTTCATTTTCATATCAAGATCAATAGCCTTCCTTTGAATTGTTGCCTCTTCCTTTTTGCCAACATCTTGTTCTCCAGCAATTACATGAGACTATATATCTTATTTATTACAAAATTTGTACTGTAAAATTTATAAACAAATACGTAGTCTCGTGATTGCTGGAAAACTGGTCATTAGTCTGAGCAGACATAAAACAGGTAGGTTGTTAAGCGAGGAGTGCCTGTATGTTATGTCAAATTCATAATGCCAGTTACTGTGTTTACCATTAGTCATTACATATCAAATACAGTACAAAGCATTTTAATTTACTTTGTTCTTTGTGGTCTCTTTGAATCACACATGTAGGCGTTTCTGCACCTATGCAAAACCCTTAGGGACATTCTGTAGCTTAAAAAGAGAACTACTAGAATAGCCCGCTCTAATATGAGAGGCACTGGTCTCAATACACAACTTTGGGGAACACCATACTAATTTCCTGGTATGGCTGCTATTATGTGAGGGTGTTCAGATATATCACTTTTACATGTTACCACAATATATGGTAAGATTAAAAACAGACGTCTCACTTTTAAACGTAGTTTGTGGTATTTTTGCCATCCTTCCTCACACCTCACTGTACCTAGATGCAAATGCTCAAACTTGAGTCCTTTCCAATACTAAGGTTACTTTCAGTGTAAGTCCACTATCCATGATCTCAGGGAAATCCCACATGTGATATCACAGCAGGAGGGATGGGAAATAGAATTAGAGATGGGGGGTATTTGTATTTGTAAATGAATACGAATGTCCCTGTCCCAGCTAAACCTAATGAGCATCCAGCCCCCGGAACCAGCCCTTCCATTCACGCACCCTGGCACCACAAAGATCCTTCTCTTCTCATCAGTGGTGCCAGGAGCTTTGCTGTTTCCCTGCTCAGCTGATGACTCCAGGCAGGAGGCGGGAGAATGAGTTTTCCCGCACGGCTGCTGAGTGGCAGCCAAGCAGGGAGACAGCAGATCTCCTGGTGCCATTGGCAGCAAGAGCAGGACCTTTGCAGCACCAGGACACATCAGTGGACGGGCTGTTCCTAGGAGCTGGACCCTCATTAGGTCCAGCTGGGACAGGGATACTCATATTAGTTTATGAATATGAATATCCTCATCTCTAGTCAGTATCCATGTCAATGGTTCATCTGCATATTGTATAGCATTTGCTAGGTGCTTCCACGAAGTATAGAATCTCTTCTGCTTTAGGGCAGAACTAGCTGGTATACTGGACACAAGTGTTGCTCTTGAAAGTGATAACCCCAAAATGAGCTTTCTCTTTGCTCATGTTGTTTTTCTACATTTTTCTGTCCTTTCAAGTATGCAGCCACTGATGATAACAGGGACAAGGAAACTCATATGCTGATCTTCTAACAAAACAATAAGAGAGGAAGGAGTAACTGTATGAGGTTCTACTTTTAATGGCAGACACATCTGATAGAATTAAAGATGCCATACTCAATTCATCCTTTACCTAATAAAGCTGTATTGCTAACAATCACTGTAGTGTGGGATTTTATTGACTTTTATTGTAACTATAAATGTTCCAGTGTTTCTACACCCTGGAAGTGTTTTCAGAAGTGTGGACTGGTAAGACCTAATTAATATGCTAAATTTTGAATCAGATCAACAGTGACAGGAAGAACAACTTCTATTACCCTCATATTCCAAAACTTAGCAAGAAAGGTATTTCCCATTACATAATTCCATTCCACAGAAAGCTTCAACTTGTTTTCTGTGTTTCTGGTTGCCATTAAGGGTAAAACACCAGATCCACAGGATCAGTTCTAGAAACAGGTGAGCCACAGAACCTTCAGTGAGTTTCATTCAGTGAGTAATTTTACGTGGGAGGTAAAGATGTGGAGTTTTTTTGTTTGAATGAACTTAGCAAATATTTATTGGCATTAATAATGGTAGTTTCTTCCTTGCTGTCTAGGCCTTATCCACATATTCTGTCTACTCCAGCAGCTCAAACCATGTCAGCCTATGCTGGTCAGACCCAGTATTCAGGAATGCAGCAGCCCGCAGTATATACAGCATATTCACAGACTGGGCAGCCTTACAGTTTACCTACTTACGGTATTTAACCTACAGTTTTTTATTCTGTTATAAGTATATTTGGCATCAGGGAAAGCTGTGGGGGTTTTTTCTCTCCCATCTATAAAAATTAGCTGAAAATTAATTTCTTACACAGATTTGGGTGTAATGTTGCCAGGCATCAAGACAGAAAGTGGACTTTCACAAGCACAGTCACCTTTGCAGACTGGATGCCTTAGTTACAGCCCAGGGTTCTCCACACCACAGCCAGGCCAAACACCGTATTCATACCAAATGCCAGGTAAGTGACCTATTGTTCAGCCTTTGTTTTGTTTGTCTTTTGTTATTTTTTACTATTTTTGAATTTGTTTAGGATATATGCATCTTTTATAAAATAAATATAATTGGTGAAATGTATTATATGCTACTCAAAAAGTGTTTTCATCACTATTAGTACAGGAAAAAGGCGAAAGATTTATGCGATCTGAAGAGAAACCAGAGAAATCCATAAGAAATAAAGCCCCGGTTTATGTTGTTTCCCCACACACACACACTCCAAAAGGGTTTTCTCAGGGCGCATTGCGCCTATAGCGCCATCCCTTTCATAGCACAATTGGCGTTTTGGTTTGCAAAATTTCCATACTATGTAACGTCGCGTTGAACGGATCCATTTCACAAACTGAGGTACTATTGAATGTATTTTACTAATAGTATGTGTGGTATTCAGCATGGATGATCGGGAGACTGGAAACCAAACCATACGAGGCAAAATTAAAGAAAACTGGGCATATTTAGCCTTAAGAAAAGAAGACTGAGGGGAGATTCGATAGCACTTTTCAAATACTTGAAGGGTTGTCACACAGAGTAGGGGCAGGATCTGTTCTTGATCATCCCAGAGTGCAGGATACATAATGGGCTCAAGTTATAGGAAGCCAGATTTCGCTTAAATATTGGGAAAAACTACTTAACTGTTAGAGCAAAAGGTCAATGAAACTAATTACCTCAGCAGGTAGTGAGCTCCCAACGCTGGAGGCATTTATGAGAAAACTGGACAACCATATGTCAGATATATTTTGATTTGGATTCCTGCATTGAGCAAGGGGTTGGACTCAGTGGTCTCTTAAGCCTCTTCCGACTCCACTATTATATGATTCTATGAAATTTTATTTACATAAATTTGTTCACTGTTTCTGTGTCTTGTATCACAATTCATATTTTCTTTATACATTTGTTTTCAATTATCTGGTGATAGGAATCTAAATAACTCCACTGAGAATCTGAAAATATTGTTTTGATAAGGATAATTATATAAGGAATATTCCTTTGTCTTGTATCACAATTCATATTTTCTGTATACATTTGCACATCTGTACGCGTGCGCGCACACACGCACACACACACTCATTCTACATAACCAAAATCTGGCAACAAATGGAAAAGCTGTTAAACGAAGCAATTTTTAAAATAAGGATTTCCAGTTTGCTACCAGATTTTCAGCGCAAACTGCAAATATTTTAAAGCAGGTATTTTCCATTTGTTTTCATGTTTTTAATGGTTTCTTGTCAAAATCTTGTGATAGGGTTTTAGAGAGATCCTTGAGGTACAGCAAAAATGGTCTCTTTAGTTGTAGGTGGCACAGATAATTGTCTATTACAGTTTAGAGTCTCATCTGTGCCTAAGAATGTAAATAAGCTAACACTATTAGAATGATTATGTGTGCAAATTACTGATGGCATAGTTGATTACTTTAGAAAGGATCCGAGTTGCATAGCTATCTGATCCAAATAAGCTCTCCAGCATATCTCTTCGCTGGGGAAATCTTCACTCCTACTTATTACCCAAATTACATTTAGCACCCAGTTCTGAAAATGGAAGGAGATCTTGTGAAGATATTGCATTCTGAGGTTATAAAGTTTGAACTTCAAAATGTTTGGGCGCTATTGGATTATATAGTGGGGACAGTCACGTGATTCTTAGTCCCTCTTATTGTTTAAATTAATGAAGGTGGAAGTGTGAAATAACTTCCATCAGCTCAATGAAACCTTTATCTTTTATTCCTAGAATACCTAATGAGGTAATAGGTGTGAATGGAGGTTTTTTGCCTTCATTTCTATTTTAGCTTAGTAGTATAGTGAAGTTCTGTTTCTTACCATTCAAGTCAAAAAGCTGTCGGGTGGCAGGTAAGGAAACTGCTGTGTCAGCCAAGGCTGACATTTCTGAGAATAAGTAAACTCATGGGTGGTATGTCTCTTTCAGAATCTTGATGTATTGGTGGAGCTTTTAGTCCCAGGGTATACCTATGAAGGAGTCATATCTTTCTCCTATCTTCACCCTAACGTTTTCCTGTCGTCCTTAAGCCATTGCCACCTATATGTCATGTGCATTGTTGGAACTGGACAGGTTAAGCAATTCATAGGTTGGAATTAGACTGTGTTGGATATAATACTCCTTTGAAAGTAAATTGCTAAATTTGAATCTACTGTGGGGAAGGAAAGAGAGTACTGGCAGTTTCCCACATTTTTAAAGGTGCAACTGCTGTTGCTATTAATACATAGTTAGAAATAATGAATTTTCTTAATAGACTGTTAGGCTGACAAGAACCTTAACATTTACTACCGTTTTTTATATGTAATATTTTTTTTTGCTTTATACTTGTTTGCATCAATGTGTTATTTAACTTTTACAAGGAGCTATTCTTTTAATTGTAGGTTCCAGTTTTACACCATCTTCCACTATTTATGCAAACAATTCAGTCTCAAGTTCTACAAACTTCAGTAGTTCACAACAGGTATGATTACTTATATTTTCTACAGAGCTCAAGCAAACTGTTATATGTTAGATTTGATATATATTAGATTTAAAAGTTTAGAATGAGCCAGAACTGCTGTCATATTGCTGTATTTTAATTGAAACTTTTAAAAAGCATAATGTCTGTCATTCCAGGATTATCCATCATATACTGCTTTTGGCCAAAACCAATATCCACAGTATTATTCATCATCAGCATATGGAGCCTATATGACCTCAAACAATGCAACAGATGGTACCTCTTCATCATCAACATACCAGCTCCAGGATTCTCTCCCTGGACTGACTAGTCAACCAGGTACAGACCTTCCTGCAGGTGAAAACATTTGTTTATTCCATCTATTTCAAAATTCAGTTCTGAATGCCATGATAAACTCATGTTAGAACTATGTTTTAGTTTTAATAGTTTGCTAATAACAAAATTATGATTTTTAAAAAACAATCAGTAGGGAAACTACATAGCACTAATGAAAACAAGGTGGTGACTGCAAAGGAAGCTCAACATGTTGGAAAAGTTTTAATATGAAAGCCCACCTATATCTTATTAATCACATATTTAAACATGTTTAATATACTAATTTTATTTGGAGAAAAGATAGACAGAAGGTCTTAGTCCATAGCTTCCTTTCTAAAGTGGCGTCTTTGCCAGTTTTTTGCTGGCAGTGGTCCCAGAAAGTAGTTATTTCAGATCATTTGGAAATGTGCATTGTTGATAGTTTGAAAAACACTCTGTAATGAAGATCTGGGCTTCATAGTCACAAGAATATGCATGCAGTCTGAGATAATCTGAAAAAAATCATATAGATTTTCGATACACACACAGACATGGACAGGAATTCTGTTTTTATAAGTTCCATAGCATAAGGCTTCATGCTGAATATTTTTTGGTAAAAATATCCCCTTCCCATCCTGCAGCCTCCATGGGCCCCAAAGAGTCCCTTTCATCATTGGAACACTACGGGGGGGCTAAGAGATGGAAATACTTAATTAAAAAAAGTCTGCAATGAGGCATCAGCCTTACATTGCAGAACTGAAACAAACAGGATTTCTGCCATGATAAAAGTACACACACTAATTTCCAACCTGTTTCATGGATGTAGCTGAGGTACAGATAACAGAACACCTGTCACCTTCCTATTTATGGCTATCATTTTATCTCTTTCTTAAATATTGCAATTCTTTAGAGTTAATACATAAGAAGGAAGAGCTAAATGCACTGTATGTGATACTTATGTGTTCTTGCATATATTTTATATAGTATAACTAGATATTCTACTACAAAGTACTGAGAATGAACAAGCTGATAAGAAAAAGTTCAGAGAACTGCATCAGAATTTCATGGCTGCACATTCAAAACATTGCACTCCTTTTAGATGAGTGTATTTTTAAAACGATACAGAAGGATAGAGGCATGTGGTGTATTTTTGGAGAGGGTGTAGCTGTGCTAAGCTTCATGAGCACATCAACATTTTAGAGTTATAAAGAGTGAGTGGGTAAATATATTTTTCAGCTGGAACAGCTATTGAGAGCTCCTCTGTTTTGAAAAGGATATAAAATATATGCTTCTGTCTTCTCTGTTGTTTACACTTATTTAGCCTACAGATAAATATATAAGGCAGGCATAAGTAGGGTAGACGTGTGCATTATAATGGCACAAAGACCCAGACTCAAAGGTCTAAATCCTCACATGGGCTGCTGGCTCAACTTGAGCCAGTCATTATCTATAAGGCTAACTTGCCTCACAAGGTTCTTGTGTGAAAAAGGCCATGATTTCCATAGATAGGATTTAAAAGAGATTAGTTAGGAAGAACCAGTGTTGGAACAAGATAGAATGAAGTCATATGTGTGGAAACAACATGCTTAGGCTTCTTTTCTTACCCACGGGATATGCGACTGAGCAGACAGAACTGTAGTTCCTATTAGCCATATACCTTGTCTACACAATTTGTACTTGTTTTTTGTCTATATGTATGTTGATATACTGGAACAAAGGAGCCTGGGTGTCTTACTTAGCTAAAATAGTGGTATATCATATACATTTAAGTTAATGTTTATTGTCATTTAGAATGAGTCAATGTATATTGGCCAAAATCTTGTTGCTTAGCATAGTAAATTGCACTAGAATAAGCCTATTAAATCAATAGGGATTGATTGAGTCAACTCCTGTGTAAGTTCCATTGACTCAAAAGGGCCTAATCTTAATTAACTTAAGCATAATAAGTTGCTGTTAGAGTAGCTTCATTCATATCAGTGGAGTTTATAGAGTAAAAGAATTATCAAATCCAGATTGAGTCCGTGGACCTACTCTAGTGGGATTTACTAAACTAAGAAACACAATTTGGGTCAATGCTGTTCTAGAGTCTACCTCAGTTATTACACTCTGCAGAGGGAACGAGCCAGGCCCTGGGAGTTGAGATGATGGAATGGTGAAAAAAAAGGAAAAATGCTTGAAGTCACCAAAAACAAAGGGGTCTAATCGAACATAATGCTCATGGTAGCTGTTTGGTACCCTCCCCTGCTGCTCTGTTTAATACTGTAAACACACAATAGAGCTCTCCGGAGCAGGATTTTAAGGCACATGAAAAGCTCCAAGAGAAAGGAACAAATGTCCACCTCCTACTTGCATTTTCAAAGCTGCTTCTGTGAGTACAGTGACAATGCTCAGTAGAGCCCTAGGTAATTAATAATTCAGTTAATTAAAATGTATTATTTAGCACAACATGTGCGACCTGCTTTGAAGGGACTGGTGTTTGCCCTCAAAGGTTGCATAAAAATATTGAAATAAATCCTAGAAATTCATGTAAAAATGTACATCTTTAATCATGTTTAAAACACGGTTGATAAGTAATCAGAAGAATATAACCCTGAATGCTAGTATGGAGGAACTGTATTCACTGAATGTAGTAGTTGAAGTACAGAAAAAAAGGAACAAATAGTAGTTCCAGCCACCATGGTTTATCAGTCAGCCAGTGACTTTTGCTGGCTCAAAATAGAATCGTACCTTCCATTACATTGAAGTAGGAGACAGCTGGCCATTCTGATTTAGGTATTTGCTTAATGAAATAAACTTGGCTCTGAATATCCAGAACTTACAAGATAGTGTTTTTAGTGTCTCAAAACAGTACTAGTTAATGGAAAGTAATATTGCTTTGCACAAACCTGATCCGGAAATGAAGCCTAATAGTGACTAATGGAAAATGGAAATAATGTTTGTGTGCTTATTTTGTAAAGCAGAGCTAGAAGAATTATAATAATTAGGAACAGATTAATTTAAATTCCATTGTTGTGAAGGTTAAATGTATGTTTTAATAATGCAAAGAAAAATGTATCTACTGCTGTACATTTATATTTAGCAATATTTGAAACAATCGTATTAATATCATTAAGAATGTGTTTATTTTCATGATGGTTATAGAATCCACATGAAATGTGCTTCATGTGAAAAATCCCCCTTATATTGATTTGGTTTTGATTTGATTTGTTTCATTATCTCCAAAATTGAAAGACAACATGATCACAGTTTCAAAATAGGGCAAAATTTTGAAAACAGCATTTAGTGATCAGGTAGGACCTAGAATCTGACAGAACATACATATGGAGTCACTTGAGAATAACCTGGAAACTAAAGTGATCCCAGTTGTTCTGTAGTCTGTAAAGACATGAAAATTGCCCAAGTTGCAATAGTGATTCAGACCCCTATAATCCTTGTTTATCTTACATTTTGATACTAATCTGGTACTGATTTATATTTCTTAGGTTTTTAGTATGCTGGTAGGAGTATTGTTATTTGTGAATTTTTGGTTACACTATTGAAATAAAAAAATAAAATGTGTATAAAGTTGTATATTTTAGGATGCATACACAATGCACATATTAGGGTAAAAAAATGCATGTTTTTTAAAAAATATATACTGCATATTAAAAAACAATTTGTGTAATTAAAAAAACCAAGATTGATTCAGAAGCTGGAGAGATTTAAAAATAGCATGTTTGTGGATGAACACATGCAAACCGGACAAAGACTAGAAATAGATTAATCCATCCTTCCTGATATCCCATTCAAGCATAGGCAAATCAAATAATACATCTCAGATCTGGAACACTGTGATCCTCACACATTTTAAATTACCTTTCTGAAGTTATTTTTCATAAATATTGCTGAACCAGAAGTTTTTCACATACTGGCAAAATATCCCTGTTAAAATTTTAGGTGTTAGAATAAAGCGTTCGGAAACATGATTTAGGCCTCTGATGGAAAGAAAGAAAATTGATTTAGGCCTAGTGATGGAAAGAAAGAAAATTTTAGAAGACTGAGTTTATTTTTTTCCCCTTGTGTTGAAGCAATCCTTCAAGGAGTCCATCTAGTCAAAGTTGGAATTTTATCAGGAATATCCAGGCAGCTGTTGAAGGATCCTCTAGTTCCCCCTACACCTCATTTTTTCTATGGTGCTAGTTGCCACCTAATCCTATTCTGGAACCAGACAGTGCTGTGAGAATAAAGTATGTAGTTGAATGTCCCCTCTAATTTTCTGACAGCGCTGGGCAGGGGCTCCGCACTGCACAGGTGATTACAGCTGTGATCGGAACTTAATGATCAGCAATACTGGCTATGGGTGTGCAGCACTGATGTAGCACTGGGTAGGCTTGCACCCATACAGCTTAGAGGGTACATTGGTATAGTCTTTTCTGATATTTACATTTGATCAGACTTCTCAGTGCCTTCATTCCTGAGTTCTAGGAATATTCAAAGCATTGAGACAGTATAACTGCTTCAGTAGTTTGCCTGATAGGGGCATATTCTATGGCTGATGTCCCTGCTCCATACAAGAAAGTGTTGATTCTTTTTTCTTCCTGCATATGATGGAGCCTGTATTATTGTCCTCCTCAACTGGGGCTCCAAATCAGCACCTTCATGCCTGCTGGTCTGGCTTCTTCCTCTAAATATCAGGGCACTGAGTAAAGGGAGTTCCAAGAAAAACAGCAAGATAGGAATTCAGAGGTTTCAAATGGGAGGTGAGGAACTGGAACCTCTTCTAAATGTCCAGCATCAGAAGTTCCATTTGATGGGGTACAGAGAGATCCCTTCTTAATTAATATAAATGTTTATAAGCTGTCATTGGTAAGGAATAGTGATTGCTTTTCTGCAAGGAAATGCAAACCACTGCACTCACCTGTGGCATTTGACCAAAGCCATACAAATTCCTCAGTGGACTCAATTGTACATTCCTTTGTGTCTCAGATGGTTAGTTCAGTTTTTCTTTGGTCTTCATCAGATCTGGAGGTGTGCATTTCAGAATTATCCCAGTAAGAGAAAAGATTACGATGATCTGTGTATCAAGTTAGCTGGGCAGTTAAATATATGTGTTGGCACAGGAGAATTCTGGACACATAAAGATCTCTTTTATCTGATGTCTTGTAGCAACTGTGATTTCCAGTACAGTAATTTCAGCAGAGCGTAGCAGTCATTTACTGAATATAGTAACTCATAGATTAAGAGTCACATCTGTAAATAAGGTTTGTGGCAATGGGGATACTGTAGGTCTCAGAACACTCATCAGAGCACTCCATGCCAGCTCCCATATAAATAAATGGGCTTGCTGCTTATATGAAATCTGAAACCACGGACACTTGTCTTCACAGGATTTCACTTCAGTTTGCTTTTCTGACAAATGCTTTCTTATATGTGGCATAGTTTTTATAACTGAGCAGTAGCTGTTTTGAAAATATTGGAAGTATCTGTCTGAAAATCCTTTTAAGGTCAAATTTAATCTTAGTGCAAACTACAGTAAACCTTTTGAAACAATGCAATATATAAATTATAACAAGCTGGTTCAATTTCTCTTAATGAATCTAATCTATTTGGGATTGATTTGGGGGCTAGGATTTCTTCCTATAGTGGCAGGTTATTTATCTAGCAACTTTGAAACTTTCTTGTAGCGTCTGAGAAACACATTCTCCAGTATTATAAGCTTTTCATTCTTATAAACAAGCCAGCTGAGCTAAGGATGCCAAGAAGCAGCAGAACTATTGTTTATCCTGCTGCATTGAACTCTACTTTCAGAACCTTCAAGGAAGTCATGGTCTTAACCCACATGACACTAATTTAGATATTTCAGAAACTCATCTTCACATCCTTATGTAACAGATCATTTTTGAGATCCTCATCTTCACATTCTGATCTAACAGAACTATGGTTAAGATCTCTAGTTTGCCTATGATTATAAGTAGTTACTGGGGTGGAGTTCAGTTTTGTCTTGATCACCAAGGTCTTCACCAATGCTTGCAGAGGTTTCCCATCTCAGAATGAGGGCTCTTACAGTGTTCTAATACTTACAACAGTCAGACCAAGTTGTTATCTTTGAATTTGAGTGGTACCAAAAGTGAGAAGATGCATTAATCTGTGAAGGATCACTCTTTGCAATGATAAAAGGAAGTGGCTGGGATATGAGATTAAAATAGACAAGGTATTTCTATAATCTGATATATACGTTAGGTTTCTAGAACTTTCTTCCAAAGTGATTCTGCAGAATTTCATGGATCTGTTATGAACTCTGATGATATAATGCCAGATGGCATTGTTATCAGTATTACATGTATCTTCTCCCAAAGATTCTGGGCTTCTTGCAGTAGGATCTAATGACATCTCATCAGTAGTTTTGGGAACTTCCTCCATAGGAAGTTCCTATAGAATAGGAACACAGACCTTCTAACCGACAGACCAGATGTAGTCCATGGGAATTTTCCATCTGTTCTAAAGCCCTTTTAGCAATTATATACTGTTGTTTAATTGAATTAGGCACTTTGCAGGCTGCACATTTGTCATGTGTGATCGAAAATGTCTAAATTAGAAAGAATTGTCTGGCCATGATTGTTCTGCTTTGGCCTGAACTGAAATGCAGCTCCCAGATCTATTCCCAAATTAGACTTGGGGCTCCAGGCCAAAAGGATTTCTTAGTGACATCATCCCATAGGCTCCAGGAAGGCATCTCCTCAGAGATTTATTTGGCTCGTCTTACACACAAGCAGGACCCTTTAGATAGGGAGCCCATTGTGATAGAAACTGGTTGCATAAGGTATTGGATCCAAAGAAAATGCCACTAGATGCAACCAAAGGCGATTAAATTGTACATATTTACTTTATGCCATGAATCAAGGGAGTGACTGTTCCTGATTCACACAGACAGTATGAGAACCAAAGCAGCTAGCAGGGGCAAGTAAGAAGTTGGGTCTCGTGTGATGAAACACATTGCGTGAATCACAAATGTCATTCTAAACTAGCTGAGATGGAGTTATTCTAAAATTCCCTGGTGTTTTAGCAGATCATCAAGTAATTCAGCCCATCATATTTCTTTGCTTACATATCTAGTCATCAAGTAGAAAAGCAGTTAGATAGGGCATGGTACAACGAGAGGTGGAAAGAAAGAAGTAAAACCAGGCCAATGATCTGTGAGTACAGCTTTCAGCCATTCCATAATGTAAATTCAAATGCCTGCATCCAGAAATGTCTCTTTCGCTGTCATTTAACTGTGGCTGCTCAAGAAACGCTCCACCCTATTGCTTTCAAATTTTCCCATCAATAGAATATGCAATTTACAGGATGCAGCATCATTTGGGGGCCAAAGGGAAATGGTTCATATTTTCATATAAATAAATAAATCTATAGAGCCTTCATTTCCTTGTGATAGGAATGTGGAAGAGTTCCTCTGATGGCTTCTACCACGGAAGTGCTAGTATTTGTACAATCTGTGCTTCAGAAGTGCTTCAGCACTAGTATCTTGAGGTGCGTGTTGTTCTTTGTGCCTTATATTGTGAAGTTAGATAGTAAGGGATTATTTGACATCACCTATGTAGAGAGTCAAGTTTCTAAAATGACAAAACTTTTGTCATCTTATCAAGCAGAACACATTTCCCATTTGAAGCTGTCACTTGATGTATACATTACTTGAACATATTAGTATACAATATTAGTGTCCATTATTCCAAGGAACCAAACTTGAAAACTGGTCTCTTCATGGCCTTTGCACCCACCTCAAGTGCTCAGAATTTGGAGCCTTTTCTGCTTATTCCATTGGAAGAATGCCATATATGTGGTCTTCTGCAGAAACTGCCTTTAGAAGACAAACAGTAGAACATGTTTTGGAGAACTTGAAGTGAAAGAGCATAATAATATGAGATGGAAATGCTGTTGTCAATCCTGCAATGGAGATATCCTTGCAATGGTGGGTGCAATGGAATTTTTGACCTGCATGTTGCATTGCCCGTTTTTAGAACAACCTGATCCAGACTGAACATGTAATCATAATACCAAGCCCTTTGTTATTGTGATTAACATAACCCCCGGCATAGTCTCAATCTTTCTTTTCTGAACTCAGTTCCCTTTTCAGTTAGACTTGCTTTTGTTAGATAGAAGAATCTTAGGAATTTTGGGGTTACTTAGATATAGCCTAAGTACATGAACAGCCTTTCCTCCCAGCTGCTACCACAGTTAAAGATGGGAAATCTTAACAAGCAGGCAGCCTTACTTCCAATATGAAGATCAAGTCATTTACAGGTAAATCAGAAATCCCATTTAAAGAATTTTCCAGACACTTTAATCAAGCAGTGATGTATATAACTCTTTAAGTAGTCCTAAGTGTTATGTGAAACTAACATTTGGAACTGTTTTATTTGCAGGAGAGTTTGACAGTGTGCAGAGCCCCACAACTCCAATCAAAGATCTTGATGAAAGAACATGTAGAAGTTCTGGGTCAAAATCCAGGGGTAGGGGGCGGAAAAATAATCCATCACCTCCTCCTGACAGTGACTTGGAGGTATGTCCTTAGAAACTGAAAAGCAATGAAAAAGTTGCTCTGAGTTGCATCTTGCAAATGATTAAATAATTGTGTTTTAATTTAAGATGTAAACCAAGTGATGGGTTTTGCATAGAAATGGGGATATCTGTATACAAATATCCCCCCACAGGTGCAGATAATGAGGATCCGGCTCCCTGGGGCCAGACCAACCACTCATGATACTGCCGCTGCCGCCAGTTCTGTGGAGCCTTTCTAGCTCTCTGTTGCTCGCAATGGATTAGCCACTTTATTTATTTATTTCTTTATTTATTTATTTATTTATTTATTTATTTATTTTATTTTATTTTATTTTATTTTATTTATTTTATTTTATTTTATTTTATTTTATTTTATTTTATTTTATTTTATTTCTATCCCGCCTATCTGGACATATTAGACCACTCTAGGCGGCTTACAATAAAAAAGAACAATTTAATTTTAAAACATTACACCTAAACTAAGATAGAAATCAAAGAAAGATATAGAAAAGGAAGGATCGTCAGGAGTTTTCTGTTGGGAAGGCCTGCCTATACATCAGTGTTTTTAGTTGTTTCTTAAAAATGCCCAGCGAGGGAGCCGCGCGAATCTCAGGAGGTAAGTTGTTCCAGAGACGAGGAGCCACCGCCGAGAAGGCCCGATTTCTGGTCTTTTCCTTCCGGGCCTCTCTCGGCGTTAGGCTCCTCAGCCTCACCTCCTGGCTCGCACGAGTGACACGGGTAGATCTTGGTGGGAGAAGGCGTTCCACCAAGTATCGAGGTCCTAAACCGTTTAGGGCTTTATAAGTAAGCATCAACACTTTGAAGTCGATGTGGAATCGGATGGGCAGCCAATGCAGTGCGGCCAGAGTGGGCGAGATATGTTGGAATCTTCTCACACCACTGAGTAATCTGGCCGCAGCATTCTGCACCACCTGTAGTTTCCGCAGCAGCCTCAAAGGTAGCCCCACGTAGAGCGCATTACAGTGGTCTAATCTTGAGATTACAAGCGCATGCACCAAAGTAGTGAGACCCCCACATCAAGGTAGGGTCGCAGCTTGGCTATCCGCCTAAGATGGAAAAAAACGGTACGGACCACGGACGCCACCTGAGATTCCATAGTGAGTGCCGGGTCCAGATGGATCCCCAAGCTGCGGACCCCATCCCTGGCGGGCAGAGTCACACCCCCAAAAGTGAGGGAGTTTCCCAAGTCCCCAGCTGTGGGAGCGCCCACCCTTAGTACCTCCGTCTTGTCCGGGTTCAGCCTCAGCCCATTCTCCTGCATCCATTCCAGTACGGTCCCCAGGCAACGCTGAAGGGACAGAACGGCATCTCCTGCGGTTGGAGAAAAGGAGATGTAGAGCTGCGTGTCATCCGCATATTGATGGCACATCACTCCACACCCCCTGATGACCCCCCCCAGTGGCCTCATATAGATGTTAAACAGCATTGGGGAGATGATCGACCCCTGTGGGACCCCACAATTGAGGCTCCACGGGGCCGAGACATTCTCCCCAAGCTGTACTCTCTGGGGTCGGTCCTCCAAGAAGGAACGGAGCCAGGCGAGAGCCCAGCCACCTATTCCCAACTCGGTGAGCCTCCCCAGGAGGATACCGTGGTCAATGGTATCGAAGGCCGCTGAGATATCGAGGAGGACCAGCAGAGACACTTTGCCCCTGTCGGCCTCCCTCAATAGGTCATCACACAGGGCGACCAATGCCGTTTCTGTTCCATGGCGCGGCCTGAAGCCCGACTGGAATGGATCCAGGGCATCTGTTTCATCCAGGAACGCCTGAAGCTGATCGGCCACCACCCTCTCGACTACCTTGCTTAAGAAAGAAACATTGGCGACGGGCCTATAATTGCCAATTTCGTCCGCCACCAAACTAGGTTTCTTTCTGATGGGCCTAATGAGTGTTTCCTTGAGGGCAGAGGGAAATCTGCCCTCAAGGAAAGACCGATTAATTATTACAGTAGCCCATTCCATTGTTGAAGGCCTGGCTGCTTTGATTAGCCAGGCCGGGCAAGGGTCCAAGGAGGAGTGGTGGCACGACAGCGATCAAGCATCCTGGCGACAGTGTCGGGCGAGACGGGCTGAAAGGCTCGTCATCCTGTCTTCTGCCAGGACTGGCTAAGCTGCCGCGAGCAATGGAGCAATAGGAAGGCTCTGCAGAGCTGGCAGCAGCGATGGAATCGTGAGTGGTTGGTCTGGCCCCAGGGGGCCGTACCTTTGTTATCTGCACCTGGGGGGGGGGATATTCGTATTTGTATATGAATATGAATACCCCCATCTCTAGTTGTAGATTGCACCCAGATATCTGCCATGAAAGTGTAGAATCCACTGCAGTAGGGGGAGCATAGTTTCCCCTCCCTGCTGCAGCTCCACTCCCTGTGCAGCCCAAACCCCTGATCAAGAGCATGTTACAGTGGGGTCTTGACTTGAGAACTTAATCCGTATTGGAAGGCGGTTCTCAAGTCAAAAAGTTCTCAGGTCAAATCTGCATTTCCCATAGGAATGCATTGAGAACCATTTGATCAGTATCTGCTCTTTTCCGTTCATAGAAACTAATGGGAAGCTGCTATTCCGCCTTCGACCACTAGAGGGGGATATTTTGTTTCTTTTTTTCTTGGGTCAAGAAAGGTTCAGGGAAGGCAGGGAAAATACAGTCCAGGCAGTACAGTACCAGGCAGTCTGAAGACTCCCAATCCACTCTCTAAACGCTGGGAGGAGTGAGGAAGCAGACAGGCACCCTTTTCACTGGCCAACAGTTAACTGAAAGTTCAAATTTTGCACTTTCCCTGCCTCCCACGTGTTTTTTTTAGTTCTTAACTCAAATCTAAGTATGTAAGTCAAGTCAATATTTTCCTATGGGAGTGGTTCTTAAGTCAAAATGTTCTTAACTCGAGCCGTTCTTAAGTCAAGACCCCACTGTATTGGGCCCACCCCAAGGGCTGCAGAAAGAGGGAATGGAAATCTGTTTCATTGGTTTAAGACCTGTGAAGAAATATTGTTTATTTTCTATTATAGTGCTAGCTTTTAAAATACAGCTTGTTCCTGTGAAAATGTCATCACAATCATTTTCTTTTCTCCCCTTTGAAATGTTCTGTGGTAGGACATGGAAAATTCAAAAAGAAAAGTTACTTTGCTGTCCAATGTATAAAGTATAAATTTGTCATTTAAGTAAGTAATAAATTTGGCCTTTTGGTCTCCTCTAATTTAAACATACACAAATAAATCAAATAAATGTTGTGTCTCTTAGTTTTCTCTTATAGAAAATTAAATACAGTCATTCAAATTTAATTTGATTTTTCTGTCCTGTTATCTAAAAGAAGCTGTTTTCATTTACTGTAGCAGAAATGTGTTGTTTTATTTGTACATTCCTTGTGCTTTCCCTTTCAGTGTTTAGACAGAATAGTAGCTATGTGAGATTGTATACATATTAAAATGTTCATCTGTCAGCATTTGACTCTTCAATTTTTCTCCTCCATTCCAATAAAATGTAGAAATCTTTCGGATTGCAGTTTCTGCTAGTTATGCTATAATGCTATATATTTCCATAGCTCTATAGAGAGTGGTACTCTCTCTTAGGTGGTTCAGAGGAGGAATTCACTTAGTATTGGTTCAGTGATTAACTACTCAGAAAAAAGGCAGAGTCACTGATGCAGTGAGCTACTGCAAAGATTCCCAGCACCATTTGTCATAAGTTCCTCCCCCCCCCCCGTGTTTGCCCAGATAAGAGCTGTTCATGTTGTATGTCCTTACAGATCTCCTGTCTGTGGTCTTTTGATTTTCTTTTCACTGTGTTTTTCCCCTTGCTTCCAGTTAAAAAATTGCACAGCCCTCTTTCCCTTTCCTCACCTTCTTCCCTTGAATTATGGATCCCAACACAAAGCAGTTTGAGGTCTAAGTAAAAGTGAAAGTAGAAAAGACTGGAGGTTTATGTGGCTGCTACAACCTCTTTTTGCTCAAAGGAGAATGAAAAATAGTTAACTACTCAGATGGCTGGGTTGGTGCTGTTTATAGGCCTTTCTCTGAATTAGCTAGTATGGGACTTTCTCAAATTCTTTGCAGTGAAAATGAGGAAGAATGTGAGGCACTGCAGCTTGTAGAGCTGATCTGCTAGTAGCCTAAGAACACTTCTAAAAAATATTAATCTGATGATAAAGGATGTGGGTGGGAATTCCTCTTTTTCTCTTCTTTGAGGGACATATCCAGTATTTTGAAAGGAGCAGAACAGGTGGAAAACAGCACTTTTCATAATAGCCTCAGCTCCACCTATCCATCATCTTCAGCTCTGCCACCTCACACTAGTCTGCCAGAAGCAGTTGCCAAGGTCTTGGCTTTTTTATCTCAGTTACTTGCCTCAGCTTATGATCACACACATGCACACACACATGCACACATGCACACACACCAGAAAAACTTATGTAATTTTGGTAAACCTTTTTAGTTCTCCTTTTCTCCAGAACAAATCTGCCTACATTCCTCTTAGCCCTCCCCTATTCCTGAACAATTAGAGTCTGCTGATATTTAATTAAGAAGGCTATAGTTTCAGAGCTGTTCTCTCAGCTGTCAAGCAACCAGGAAGAGGGCTTATTTACATTCCAGTCCTCTGGAGGAATCTGTGGCTGCTACAGCCTACTGTTCTTGCTCAGAACAAGCCCTTTCAGCTAATGTCAAGCAACTGTCCTGTCTCAGGGGCAAATAATAATTATGATTGATTTTTATTCTCTCGTAACTGCTGATGCCAATTATTCTTTGTTAAATCTCATTATGACTTTAGTTTAGAAATAGTTTTCCCCACCATTCAGATGCTTTGGATAAAGAAAAGGGGTGGTGGTCAGACAATGAGAAGTGGACTTCTCCTAGGCCTTGCCATTTTAAGTATTTTTTCTGGACTTTTGTCAAAGTAACTTCCACTTTAGGACTTCCTGCCCTAAAGGTTTTTCAGTCAGAGCACTCCACATCTGACACACCAGCCCCTGATGATCAATACCAGAGAGGCCTTAGTTTTAGATTAGCTTACTCCAGCTGTTGAAAATACAGTATACTTTCCCTTCTGCTGAGGCAGAAAACCTCAGCAAGTAGCAAATTATTTTTATACTTTGAATTTTCTGACCATGGATTTTCTTAGCATCCATTTAGTGGGCCCCAAGGACAAATTTCTTAAATCCCACAGGCATATTTCCCTCCAGAATGACTTATTTTGCAGCAAGCAGTAGCCTACCTCTTGGACATAAGGACAAGAGAATCAGTCTGAAGAGATACTTGGGCATATATTTTGTCTTTTTACCATGCCCAAAGAAGAATGAGCTTACCACTCTGTACAGTATTTAAAATTCCAAAGCTACTTTGTTCCTTACAAATTCTTC
Organism: Pogona vitticeps; assembly: GCF_051106095.1. NCBI lineage: Eukaryota > Metazoa > Chordata > Lepidosauria > Squamata > Agamidae > Pogona > Pogona vitticeps. The sequence goes on along the minus strand of NC_135783.1, from coordinate 83,038,433 downwards.
TTTATGGAAACACTGCACACAATTTGAGAAGATCCCCTGAAAGGAAATTATTTCACATCAGTAGACTTGGCAAAAACCTACCTTCAAGTTCTACTTGCACCCATTTTCCTTCTAACAACACCCATTTTCAATTAGGAATGTTAAAAGAGCAACAAAGAAGTGCAGTAACTGACCAGGATGTGGGGGATACAGAGGAAGTGGAAAGAGTATATTGAATACCTAGAGAGATGAGATAAAAGGATGATAGACTAATTTGAAGATGAATCCTGTGACAAAGACCCAGCAGTTCTTTTAAAAAGTGAAGCGAACGCTGATTTGCAAGCACTAAGTAGGAATAAGTCACCAGGGGTCGATGGGATATCAATATAACTGTTTCAAGCCATAGAGGCTGATTCTGTCAAAATCCTAACAAGAATATGCCAGAAAATATGGAAAAATAATAATGGCCCACAGACTACAAATGCTCAATATACATTTCGGTCCTCAAGGAAGTAGATGCCAAGGAGTGCAGTAACTATTAGGACTAAAGATGGTCATCAGCTACTGGTTTGTGGTTCATGCTGGACAAACAGATATTCAGTGATTCCCTGCCCCGCCTCCTCCAGCAGGCATCCACTCAAAGGCTGTGCCCCAGCTTACTTGATCTGCTTCCTCTGGGCACTACCTCTGAATAGGCACCTGCTGGAGGAGGCAGGGCTGGGAACTGCCAAACACATGTTCATCCAAAAGATTATCCATTGAAACCCATATCTAATTAGGACCATTGCTTTAATTTCCCATGCAAGCAAGATGATAGGCAAGATATTGCAGAAAAGACTTCTACCTTATATGGAGCAAGAAATACCTGATGTTCAAGCTGGATTTGGAAAGGAACTCAAGATCATAATTGCAAATATCTGCTGGCTACTGGAGAGCACCAAAGAGTTTCAGAAGATTATTCTGTGCCTTATAGACTGCAGCAAAACCTTTGACTCTGTAGACCATGAGAAACAATGGGTTGTTCTGAAAGAAATGGGTGAGCCCGAGCAGTTGATTGTCCTGATGCATAACCTGTGTTGTGAACCAGAAGCTGCCATTGGACAGAACATGGAGAAAGAGAATGGTTTCCGATAGACAAATCTGCATTTTACCCCCTTATCTGTTCAATCCCTATGGAGAACATATACAGAAACCAGACTAAAATGAAGTAGGACTTAATATTTTAATTTATGACATGAAATAATAATTTATTTTAAGATATACAGATGGCATCATCTTCTTGGCAGGAAGCAATGACTTGGGACAACTTCTGGGGAAAGTGAACGAAGAAAGTGCCAAAGCAGGACTGTGGTTGAACATGAAAAAGGCCTAAATCATTATTACAGAAGAGCTACACACCTTTAATATTGACAATGAAGAAATTAAAATAGTTAAGAGATTTTGTGTACCTTGGTTCCACTATCAATCCAAATGGAGACTGTAGCCAAGATATCAGAAGAAAACTGAGACCTAGAAGGGCAGCAGTAAAGAAATTACAAAAGGTTATCAAATATAAACATGTTCCACTGGTCTCCCCGTAACTATTTTTGTTATTGGGCCTTCCCTTTGTGTCTTTGGAAGGAAATATTATTTCATCCTCTGAAAGTCATGTTTATTTGTTTGTTCGTTCATTTATTCAATTTGTATCCCGCTCCCATTAGTGTTGCAGCACTACTCTGGGTGGGCTACAATCTCATAAATAGAAAACACAAATAGAAATATCAAAAACTGATAATAAAACCCTAAAAAGAAAAAGAAAACAAGAAAAAGAAAACCACATGGGCAACTAATCTCAGAGTGGAGAAGAATAGGGGAGGGAAGAGGGGGTGAAAAGGGTGGGAGGAATGTGGTCAGCTGGGGTTGGTATGGACAGCCACCCTGAAAAACAATGTCTTAAAATGCTTCTTAAAAGTCCAAAAGGAGGGGGCTAGGCGGAGCTCCTCTGGAAGCTGGTTCCATAAGGTTGGAGCCACTGCAAAGAAAGCCCTACCTCTTGTAGAGGATTTATGAGCCTCCCTTGGGTTGGCCACCCGGAGGAGCCTCAACTGGGATGAACTTGTGGGTTGGGTAGATGACATTAAGGAGAGACACTCCAACAAGTAACATGGGCTCAGACTGTGGAGAGCTTTGTATATGAGTGTCAAAACCTTGAATCTGATCTGGAACACCATGGGCAACCGGTGGAGGCGAACCAGAACTGGGGTGATGTGGTCAAATTTACTTGCATCAACCACCAGTCTGGCTGCCACATTCTGGACCCGCTGAAGTCTCTGGATTAGGTTCAAGGGAAGCCCCACATAGAGGGCATGGCAGTAGCCAATCTGGAAGATGACCAAGGCCTGCACCAAAGTCCTGAGGGAGTCATCGTCTAGGTAGGTGGTGAAGTTGGGCAATTAACCTAAGCTGATTGAAGGCTGATCTGGACATGGCTGCAAGAGAGAGCTGGGTCCAGAAGAACTCCCAAATTACAGTGCAGATCCCTGAGGAACCTCACACCAAAGGGTCCAGGATGCCGACACCACTTCCCCTAGCTTGGAGGTGGGCAATTAATTTCTATGGGGGGGCCACATGAAAAATCTGAACTGTGTTCAGGGCCAAACCAACTTTACTTAAAAATAAAATAAAATGAAACAGTGATGTTATGATTGTTTTTATTTGAAACTTGTTAATCCTCACATATACTAAAGAGTTTTTTTGCGGTATGTTAAAGATAAGCAACTGATGAACTTTGACAAAAAGCTATAAATGGTTTTGATGTTCAAAACTGTCTGTGGGCCAGACAGGAGCGGCTTGCAGGCCGTATGTGCGCCTCGGGCCGCACTTTGCCCAGGTCTGCCCTAGCTGAACTCTCTGGACACGATTCTTGAGGAAGGATGGGAGCCAGCTCAATGCTAAGCTCCCAATCCCAACCTCAGAGAGCTTGTCCAGGAGGATACTATGGTTGATGATATCAAACGCTCCTGAGAGATCTGCCCCTGTCAGCTCCTCTTAAAAGATCGATCATCCTGCAGCACGACCAGTGTCATCTCAGTACCCTATCATAGCCTGTATCCAGATGGGTCAAGGTAATCCTGCTCCTCCAGGTATGACTGCAGCTGATTGGCCACCACTCTCTCAATCACCTTGCCCAGGAATTGTATGTTAGTGATCGGACAGAAATTGTTGAGATTGTCCGAAGCTAATTGGGTATTTGATAATGGGTTGGACAATGGTTGTTCTGGTTTTTTCGGGCTCTTTGGCTGTGTTCTGAAGGTTGTTCTTCCTGACGTTTCGCCAGTCTCTGTGGCCGGCATCTTCAGAGGACAGCAACCTGTACTCTGGTGTAGTTGGCTTGGGAGTGCAGTATTTATGGCTGTGAGATAGGCTTTTGTCTTTTCCTGTAGATGGGTGACTAGTGTGTATTGTTGTGCTAAAGGGAAGAGATTATCTGTTCCTGTGGTTGATGGGTGTCATTAGCTGGTCTTTTGTGTGTAGTGATTGCCTGTCCTTGTGGATGGGTAGAGTTCATTGACCTTTTGCACGCAGTATGTTTGATAGCTGGGAGCCAGGTTTTGTTGAGCTTCATACTTTCCTCTTTTTTGTTGAAACTGTGCTTGTGCTTGTGGATTTCAATGGCTTCCCTGTGCAGTCTGACGTAATGATTGCTGGTGTTGTCCAGTATTGGACAATGGTTTCTTTTAAGTGATTTAGTGATGAATTAATGCCCTTTGTGGCTCTGATCAGCAACGGTGGCAAAGGATCCAGCGAGGAGCGGTGGGCCTACAACTAGCCATCACCCTGGAGGCTTCCTCCTTTATAATGGGAGTGAAGTGACAGCAAATGAAAACAAAGACTGTCAAAATAAATCTAGTTGGTAAATGTGTTAGTCTTTTATAGCACAAGAGAAACCAGAAGTATTGTAGTACTTTTAAGACTAATTAGTTTTCATTTTTCATAAGGTTTTTTTGCATGCAAGTATACTTCTTCATCTTACCAACATTTGCCCAATGAAACAAACAAAATATAAGCCTGTCATTAGTGATGAAAACATTTTAGTGTTCAAGAGGGTTTACTGAAGCAGTCTACTGTTTCTGAAAAAGCAAAATAAAGACATACTCATGGCTTGAAGAACATTCACAACAAAGCAAGCCAATTTGCAGAACAAAGAAAGTGAGAAGAATACCACCTATGACAATCATATACTATCAGCATGGAAAGAAGCCCCTTGTCTAATAACTGTACACCTGTAACATAGATATTCCCTTGGTTTCTTAATTAAACTAGAGAGAACCAGTTTGATATAGTGGGGAGAGGGTTGGACTAGGACTCTGGGTTCAAATTCCAGCTCAGTGGGGAGTGGCACTGGTAAAACACTCCTTAGAATATCCCCCATAATTTGAAAACCCTGTAAGGATAGTTGTACTGAATTTTAGCAGAGCATAGCAACAATGTGTATGCAGCCCAACAGTTTCTGAAGACAGATTGGCCCCTCAATTTATAAAATTACCCTGTTCTTAGATTGAAACAAGTTAACATTAAGAGAAGTACCCACTCATAAAAAGTAGTAACTCTTTAATGACTACAGCTTGAACCCAGCCCTGAGAAACTACATCTTTTTTTTTTTTTTGGTAATTATAGTTTGCTGCTAGAGGGTAGAGGGGAGTGTGACTGAGAAAGCATACTTTGCCTATGATTCTCTTGCTCTTTTATATCTACTGATTTTTGTGTCAATTATTTTCTTTCAGCGAGTCTTTGTTTGGGATTTGGATGAAACCATTATTGTCTTCCATTCCCTTCTTACAGGATCTTACGCCCAAAAATATGGGAAGGTATGTAACACGTGACATGTGATTTTAAAATATTTATCCTAAATGCTCCTTTGAATATATCCTTTCATTGTTTGTTATTTTTGTGCAGTGAAACTGTTAATCTACTCATAAGTCATGGTCTTAACCTTTTGGAACAATTCTACAGAATTCAGTGGCATTGCTAGTATTAATGAATACTTGTCAATATTTCATATTCTTGTAGTTTCTTGTGGCTTTTTTTCTGTCTATAAATGGTGACAGCTTATCTGAGAAGTTCAGACTCTAGTCTTGCCACTTTCTTGGGAATCAAAAGACTAGGAGTCTTACTTGTTTCTTGAATTAATCATTCAAATTAATAATAGGGTTTCAAGATAAAAATATAAACTCAGGAAATTTAGACAGTGATCATTTAAAAAAAAAAAAACCCAGCTCCAAAATAGAAATCTAATGAATGATTGCATATGCAGTGTGTCATCATGTTGATTCCAACTGTGGCAACTCTAGTAAGGTTTCTGAGATATGTGAAATATTTAAGGAATGGTATAGTTTTATCAGAATCACTGGGTGTGATTTTCCATGTCCTAGTGGGAACTGAATCCAGATCTGAGCCGTGGTGTGATGCTCTATCTATTGCTCTTCACTGGCTCTCAATAAATGATCACAGCTACAGTACATGCTGTCAGTGTTCTGATGTATAGCACATCTCATGAAAGTTGAAGGTCCTGTATTGGACGTAAACAATACAACACATATCTCAAACATTTTTAAATGGCCCATGCCTAGAGAAAATGTGCAGGTCTTCTAGTTAGAGGGAGTATGTACTGAAAATATTTTTAATAAAATGTAAAGTAATAACTTTATGTGATCATAGTATATGCGGTCCAATACAAAGAGGGGCAATGTCTCAGGAACATCAACAGTGTTCCTTCATTTGAAGGATAAAGGACACTCATTTGATGACCAAGATGTACTCACTTTGGACAGAGAAGATAGGTAGTTTGAGAGGGGGAGTCAGAGAGGCCATACATGTGCATATAGAAAATCCCTCACTCAGCAGAGGTGGAGGCCTTAGATACAATCTATCTCCTGTTTATCAAGCTGTCCTTTCATCTATTGCCAAAAAGATCAGGACCACACCCACCAAAAAGACCACTGACAATGGATGGAGAAGGACTGCAGAAGTGGGATTTTCACTCAACCCCACCTCCTTTGGCCATCTAAGAAGCCTATTCAGACTAGGGAAAAGTGAAACGAACATGGCAAATATATCAGGGATCTCTTACCAACTCTCCTCAGACTGAAGAAGCTACTTGGATAAGTAGCAAAACGTTAAAAAGAAGTCCACTTGCCATGACTCAACTTTCAGATAACCTCACCTTGATGACTGAGAATCTTCACAGATTTTCCATGTTCATGTTTGCATTTTTTAAAACCATGGAGACAGACGTTTTCCTAGTAAATATTTCTACTCGGTTGTTAGAATAAAAAATTTTGAAGCTTCTCCCCTGACACTACTACCTGCTTTTCAACCATTTTGTTTTGGCATCAATAAGGAAGGCAATCTTTTGATATGATTTCAGGCTCTTTCCTCAGCCTGGCTCCTTAAGAACTGTAAGTGTTGGTTCTTGTGAGATATTTTTATTGTGTCTCCTAAAAGTCATTCTAGTTGATGGCTCAATCTAGCACAGAAGTCGACAGACAGACTGTCTGGCTCCAATTTATGCCCACTGGTAACGTAACCAAAGGCATTTGTATTTTGATATTGGGAAATGTTACAGTTGAGCTTGCCTGCCTTGCAATGCTGGCAGTCTCTGGCTAAAGGCCATTTTCTCAAGAACGAGTGAATAAATATAAATATACACACATGCATGCATGTAGACAGGCACAGCATGCCTATGCATATATGTGTATGTACATATCTTAGTTCATGTACCACTACACACTAGACATATGTATGCCTGTGCAAACACACTGACACCATAAATATGTATATTTTGTGTATAATCGCCAATGCATTCTGAGAATGAGAAGCAATAAAAAACATTTGCAGGGGTAAATGGTTATAATACAGAACCATCCCATGAGCTTCAGGCTTAATATCTGTTTTACTAATATGAATAGTACTAATGAAAAAAATTACTTCGATGTTTGTTTCTTAGACTCTTCTTTTTCATAATTCATTTAAAATTTAGGGAAATACACATCAGCAGATATGAAGCTGCAGTTACGTGAAATTTGTGAATGGTATGATTCAGAGAATGTTGCCATAGTCTCTCGAGACTGAAGGATGCCTATGAGTCATCTAGGATGGGAAGCTGTCATAAATTAATGCAGGAATGATGTTATCTAAATTCAGGACTATCTGCGATCTGTCACAAAATAATTCAATTTGATTAAAATATATTGGCTGAAATCTTCTTGCTCAGTTTTACTGCATACACTAGGGTGATGTCATCATCCCGCAATAGGGATTAAATTAATTAAAAACTTTGTACTCCCCCTTCCCTAGCTTCAGGTTCTAAGACTCCCTAGGGATCCCTTTTACTCTGGAGAAGCATTTAAGAGCTTTAGGATTGTTGGGTATACAGTCAACCCTCAACTTACGAACGGCCCCACATACGAACTTTTCGATTTACGAACTGCTCTGTTCGCAAAAATTGGTATCAACTTGCAAACAGAGCCTCAACCTACGAACGAGGTCGAGGCTCCATTCGCAAGTCAATGCCATTTTTTGCGAATGGAGCCTTTTGTCACCTTCAGAGCTCTCAAAGGGCTTTTCCCCAACATTAGAGGAAGCCCTTTGAAAGCTCTAAAGGCAAAAAGACAGGGAGAAAGAGCAGGAAATTCGAATTTCCCACGCTTTCTCCCTGCCTTTTCCACTTCAGAGCTTTCAAAGGGCTTCCTCCGGTGTTGGGGGAAAGCCCTTTGAGAGCTCCGAAGCCGCCAGTCGTGCCAGCGGGGACCCCCAGGGAGGTCACCCATGGTGGCTGGAACCGATTAACGGGGTTTCAATGCATTCCTATGGGGAATGGGAAATCAACTTACAAACTTTTCAACTTACGAACGCTGTTCCAGAATGGATTAAGTTCGTAACTCAAGGATCGACTGTATTGCAACCTACATATTATGCCTTTGAGAGGGTCTTTTCCAGGGAGTCTTCTCTTCTCATGAGATGACCAAAGTATTGGAGCCTCAGCTTCAGGATTTGTCCTTCCAGTGAACACTCAGGGTTGATTTCCTTCAAAAATGGATAGGTTTGTTCTCCTTGCAGTCCAGGGGACTTTCAAGAGTCTCCTCCAGCACCTCAATTCAAAAGCATCAATTCTTCGGCGGTCAGCCTTCTTTATGGTCCAGCTCTCACTTCCATACATTGCTACTGGAAAAACCATAGCTTTTACTATGTATACCTTTGTTTGCAAGGTGATGTCTCTGCTTTTTAAGATGCTGTCTAGGATTGTCATTGCTTTCCTCCCAAGAAGTAGGTGTCTTCTAATTTGGTGGCTGCTGTCACCATCTGCAGTGATAATGGAGCCCAAGATACCACTGTATTTTAATTTATACAATCTCAGTTTGAAAACAGCATTATATCAGTGGTGGTCAACACACAGGCCATTTGCAGTTTCTCAAGGCTTTTCCTCCCATCCTTCCAAGGTTCTTAGAGGATGCCACCAAATTGCTGCCACCAGATCCCGCACAGGATGGTATCTTAACTCTGCTGGGAAGCAGGCTGTACAAGAACAATTCTCTTTATATAATGTTTCCCAGAAGAAGCAAAAATGCAAGGAAAGAGGGCATGTGAAAAGTTAACCTTTGCACCTTCCTTCCCCACACAATTGCTATAATGTTGGTGAAATTAAAGCCTATCCCCACCACCCAAGCAGTTTCGTTCCGAAGTGCTGGGGTGAAAGTTCAGCAATAGCTTTGGGTCCATTCCAGCAATTTCATTCAGTATTCCTGGAACGGGAGGAAAGCTTTCTTCCTGCTACTATTATCAGACAGCATTGTTGTGGTGTGTGGGGGTATGTGTTCAACCTCATCTCAATCACAGCAGATGCAACCTGAATCTCCTTCCTCACCTTAATACAGTCGTGCCCCACTGGACGATTACCCCACTCTATGACGAATCCTCATTACATTGACGTTTTTGCGATCGCAAAACGATGGTTTAAATGGGGGAATTTCGCTTAGTGATGATTGGTTCCCTGCTTCGGGAACCAATTTTCGCCTTACAACGATCAGCAAACAGCTGATCGTCGGGTTTAAAAATGGCCGCTGGCTGAAGAAAAAAGCCCGCACTGTTTTCTAGGACAGATTCCTCGCTTTATAGGCACCGAAAATGGCCGCCTTATGGAGGATCTTCGCTGGACAAGCAGGTATTCAGCCGATTGGAACACATTGAACGGTTTTCAATGCGTTTCAATTGGTTTTTTCATTTCGTTTGATGTTTTCACTCTACAGCGATTTCTCTGGAACGAATTAACATCATCAAGCGAGGCACCACTGTATTTATACAGTGGCTGAAGCCATTCAGATAGTTGTAGTCTGCTTTTCTACTGCTGTAGCCACTGTATATGTTGATTGGTTTCAGTATTGTTTCCCTGTAGAAACAAATGGTGCAGAGAGTGCTTGCATTTTTAAAATTACAGCCATTTTTCACTGATACCGCAGTTCAACCTCTCAGTTCCACCATTTGCTAAAAACTTGAGGTTTGTACTTGTATGTTTTACTCAGATTGATAATGGGGTAATTTTTGTTTGTTTGTTTTCTGACCATTCTCTGAGTAAGACTAGCCTTTTGTAGATACATCAGATCCTGGAATGTGTTTCCCAGGGGAAAACTTTGAGCAGCTCACCAATAGTAGTGTGGAGGACCTGCCTCTTTACAGAAACAGGCATAAATAGTAAACCCTCCCCTTTGTGGCTGGATGTGGTCCCCTTAGAGATCCAGACAGAGGTAAAGTTTGCTTTCTACAGTGGGCCGAAAGTTTAATGTTTCTGTTGATTGTTTGCTTTTTTTATCTGTTTGCCATTTTTAAAAAATGAATTACTTTACCTTGAGTTTTTCAGTAAAGGAAAACTTCCTTTTCCTAGCATTGATAACTGACTACTACTGCCTTTCAAAAAGCAGGAAAATTCCTGAACAGACATTCTGTCTGATTCCCCAGAGAGAGGGGGAAAATTTCTGTTTGGTGAGCAATAAGTCCATTGAACACAAAGACATTCCTTCTCCTAAATAACAATCAGCTGGCCAAAAAAAAAGCCTTATGCAGCTGTGGATAGAACTGTGTTGCTAATCTATTATTTATAGATGCTGATACTCAAAGTTTTCCATTTAAATACTTCTAGTGAGGTACTGTATTGAAAATAAGGTGGCAAGTAGCCACCTTATTCTGTAGCATTTTCTTGAGATGGAAGGTAAGGTACTAGAAGGGTGCATCATCATGCCTGTATTTTGAGGTGGGTGGTTGATCTGTAACCTGAATTCCTTCATTTTTGAGGATATCATAATAGTAAACATGTGCCATCAGATCAGTTCTGACTTGTGGCAAGCCTTTTCAGGGTTTTCCAGGTAGAAAATACTTAGAAGTGGTTTACCATTCCCATCTTCTGGGGGCATCCTTGGACTGTGCAGCTTGCCCAAGACCACACAGGCTGTCTTTTCTCACAGAAGACGCAATGCCTAAACCACTGAGCTTTCCAGACAGCTTTTTGAGGATATAGGTTCAACCACCTCACTTTTTTCCCCTTTGGGAATCAAGCAGCACTTCTGGAGAGAGGAAGGACTTAACTCTGCTCCTATCCTACCAATTCTGCTTGATATTGCTGAGACGGGAGCTAATTTGACCCCAACACCACTACAGTAGTCTTCAGCAGCACAGTTTGTGCTCACCAAGGGAGAGGCTTTAACCTCATTCGAGCAATTCTGCTCTGTATCAGAGAGATTGGGGCAAAGCTAAAGCTGCTGAATATATGTGTGTATGTTTTTATAGGTGTGTGGTATGTATGTGTTTATATCCATGGGTATGCATGCACATGGGTGGAATACAGGCCCAGCAGAGTCCACAGTTCCCAATTTCCCCCCACCCAGATAGTCACCAATAGTTATCTTCCCCCATGATGTAGCATCATATGATTTGTGGCCTCAGAATGAGCATCAGTTTCTAATCAAAGACCGTGTCCTTGTCATATACACAACTCCCCTGAGCTGTAATCTCCTAGTACTGGGAGTACTGTATTCTTACATTAGTGCCAGGTTATTGTTATGTTGATGTAATTTTTTTCTCCAAGTTTAATTCAGGAGTCAGAGGGGGTAGAAAGAAATCTTGCCTGTTCAGAGAATAATTTGTGGATAACATCACTGTGTTAGTAATACTAGTAATTATTGCTAGACTCCTTTAAGAATGTGGTTTTTTTAATGGGAGAGGGAGTAATGGAATCAATGAGGGGGAGCACCCATTAGAATTGTTCAGGGCAGGGGAAGATACAGCAGGTGTAAGCAGCCTCAGCATTATATAAGAGGGAAGGACAACAGGGTTTTGGTTGCCCCTGCGCTGTCCCCAAACTTAGTTTGTTTGAGTAGCCTTTCTGACAGGACCTCTGGGTTGAAAATTATGCTATTAAATGCTAGATGAGTGAACGGGAAAACAACAGCCACCCAGGACCTGATCCTGCATGAACATGCTTACCTCACTTGCATTACAAAGACTTGGTTGCATGAGGCTAAGGGTGTTAATGTCACTCAGCTTTGTCCACCAGGTTTCTCTGTGCAGCAACTAGCAGAGAGGTGGAGTAGCAGTGATCTGTTGTGATTCTATCCCTCTCACTAGATGTCACATTCCCCAGTTCCCTGGGTTTGAATGTGTGCTTCTGAAAGTAGGAGCCCGGGACAAAATAGGTATTCTCCTGGTGTACTACCCGCCTTGATGCACCACTCCCTCTCTTCCTGAGCTCACTGAGCTGGTATCAGGGGTGGTGTTGGAGTCCCCTCAGCTTGTCATGCTGTGGGACTATAACATCCATGCCGAGACAACTCTGTCAGGGGTGTCTCAAGACTCCATGACAACCATGGGTCTGTCCCAAATGGTATCTGTCCCCACCCATGTCTCAGGCCACGCTTTAGACCTGGTCTTATGTACCAGTATAGATCAGGGGTCACCAAACTTTTGACTGTGAGGGCCACACTGGATATTTTCAACATCTTTGAGAGCCAAAGGAACAGGAATGTGTGTGCGCGTGCACGGCCACATGCATGCACACACCTGCCAAGCCCCTGCATGTACATGCAGGGGCACATGCAAACACCCCATGTGCTGAAGGGAACAGGCCATATAAAAGGGCAAAGTGGGCCATAGTTTGGAAACCCTTGGTGTAGATGATGGTGAACTGGGTGCAGAGGAACTTTCTGTAACTCCATTGTCATGGAAAGACCATTATCTGGTGCAATTCGGACTCACTGGAACTCAGAGCCTTTGCAGGGTTGCAGGGTCAGACTAAGAAAATCTGCTTCAGAAGCTTGATGGATCCAGCTGGTTTTGTGGCTGCCCTTGGATAGTTTCCTGTCATCTTGGCAGGTGACTGTTGAATCTCTGGTTGATCTCTGGGATGCAGAAATGGCAAAAGCCATCAACATGATTGCTCCTAAATATCTCCTCCCTCAAAGCAGAGCCAAACTGCCCCCCTGGTTGATGGAGGTGAAAGGCGTGAGCCATAGATTTGAACAACAATGGTGGAAAACTCAGAGTAAATCTGCTTTAAAAAGAGCTAGGACCCATTGGAAAGCCTGTTCCAATGGTAGCAGCATAGAAGTCATTCTTCTTTGCCACTATTTCATCTGCATGGAATTGGCCATTTTTTTTTTTTTTTGAATGGTTAGGGCCTGATACATGTTAGCCCCCTGGCAAGGAATGCAGGCTACACTTTAGCATGCTGTGAAAATTTTGCACAACACTTTGTAGGCAAAATTGCTCAGATCTGCTCTGACTTTGATGCTGTAGCTGTTTTCAGGTCCTGTGAATGAAACTGTTTCCCTTTGTAAATTGAAGAGTTTGTTGCTGCAGTCTGGTGATGTTGTCAAGATCCTCGGGGAGGTGAGGGCTACCACGTGCCTTCTGGATTCTTGCCCTTCCTGACTCGTAAAAGCTGTCAGAAAGGAACTGGTTGATTGGGTAGGAGGAGTGGTGAATGCCTCCTTCCAACAGGGTAGGATGCCATCTTGCTTAAAAGAGGCAATAGTAAGACCATTGTTTAAACAGCCCTCTTTAGACCCCACAATACTGAATAATTACCGACTAGTGTCTAATATCCCATTCTTGAGGAAGGTACTAGAGCAGGTTATGGCCTCCCAGGTCCAGAGGTTCCTGGACAGAATATCTAGACCCATTTCAGTCTGGCTTCAGGCCTAGTTATGGAACAGAGATAGCTTTGGTCACCTTGGTAGATGACCTACAATGGGAACTGGATAGGGGATATGTGTCCCTATTGGTTTTGCTGGACCTCTCAGCAGCTTTCAGTACTATTGACCACAATACCCTCCTGTCCTGTCTCTCAGGAGTGGGACCTCTCTGGAATGGGACTTGGGGACACTGTTTTATGGTGACTTCAGTTCTTCATAGAGGAAAAAACTCAGAAGGTGGTGCTGTGGGACTCCTGTTCAAAATCTTGGCCACTGAATCAGGGCTCTCGTTTGTCTTCTATGTTATTTTACACCTACATGAAGCCACTGGGAGAGATTATTGGGAGTTTTGGAGTTTGGTGCCACCAGTATGCTGATAACTCCCAACTCTGCTTCTCCTTGCCACCTAAATTTGAGGAAGCTTTTTCAGCTCTAGATCAATGTCTGGTATCATTAATGGACTGGAGAAATTGAAACCAGACAAGACAGAGGTGCTCCTGGGCAATTGAAAGGCAGATCAGTGAATAGGGATGCATTCAGTATTGGATGGGATTACACTCACATTGAAAAAACAGATGTGCAGCTTGAAGGTGCTCCTGGATTCATCCTTGAACCTGGATCCCAGATCCCAGCGGTGGCCAGAAGTGCATTTGCACAATTAGAACTAGTGTGCCAGCTATGTCAATTTTTCCATGAGATCTACAGGGGTCACATAACTCCCTGCTATAGCAGCTCCACTGGCTGCTAATAGTTACCAGGCACGATTTAAAGTGTTGGTTTTAACCTATAAAGCCCTAAATGGCCTGGGTTCAAGCTATCTCAAAGACTGTATCTCCCATTATAAGCCACCCCAGGTGTTAAGACCATCAAGAGAGGCCTTTCTCTCGGTCCCACCACTTTTACAGGTGCATCTGATGCAGACACAGGAGAGAGCTCTGTTGCTGCTCCCACACTTTTGAACTCCCTCCCACAGGAGACCAGGCTGGCCCCATCTTTGCTGTTCAACCACAAGCAGGCAAAGGCCTTTCTCTTCAGGCAAGCCTTCTCTCAGTAACCAGCTACCTGAGTGGGGTTTTTAGATAGATAGTTATGCATTACTGTTTTGACTCAATTGTTAGTACTTCTTGTTTTCCATTTTTATGTTTTCCATTTCTCAGAGGGACATTTTTTAAATTTTTGTATACTTGTTGATTTTCTTAATATTGCCTGTTAATTTATGTAAGATGTCTCTTTATTCATTGTTCCTAATTTGAGATATTTGCTTTAATGATGTTAACCACCATTGTGTACACATGTTTTCAACTTTAAATATTGTCTTTCATTTTTGTTAGCTGCCTTGGGTCCTTTTCAAGGAGAAAGGTGTGGAATGAATGAATGAATGAATGAATGAATGAATGAATGAATGAATGAATAAATAAATAAATAAATAAATAAATAAATTTAGTTGTATAAATTTCTTTGAATATTTACACAACTGCAAAGAATTACAGCTTTTTACAGTTGCTTTTAGTCAACTCCTTAGATAATAAGAGTATTCTTTCCTTTCTCTTCAAGGATCCACCTGTGGCAGTGACCCTTGGACTTCGGATGGAAGAAATGATTTTTAATCTTGCAGATACACATTTATTTTTTAATGATTTGGAGGTAGGTGTCAATAGGATGTGTGTGAATGTACATGTCAGTACATAATACCTTGCTTTTTGCCCGTTCAGTAGTTACAAATGGAATCTTACGGGAACAGGTTTGTCGCATATATCTGCTTGCCAAATATCTGTGCTAATGTTGGACTTACAGGAATTAGAAATGATTGATGATGTGTAATATCTGATAATATTTACTAATTGATGAGCATCTGCCACACCTGTGCACTGTACTGAAAGAAAATATGCTTTATTGTCTTGTCTGTTAAACATTTATTTAAATTGTTTAGAACTGACCATAGTTACAAGTATGTAACTGAATAACCTGAATAACCTTAATAATAATTCTGGTAGTGATTGTAGCATTTCAATTGTAGCTTTTCCCCTCAGTTAATGTATAATCTGATTTTAAAACCTTATTTTCTTCTTAGTCTCAAAATAACTCCACCTACTATTTGGAAAGTTAATATTTTGTTTCTGTTCCTCTTTATCTCAAGGCTTATTGAGCCATTATCTTAGCCAGCATGAGGGACAAAGGGGAAGCTATACCATCTCCCTTTATCCGTTTGAGTAGACAAGTCTGAAGAGGAGGTGTTCCTGTTCATGTCTAGGCTCTGTGTGTGACCAGAAACTTGAAAATCTGAGTCCTAACTCTCATTTAGAACCTGCAGAGAAGAGGGGGGACTTTTCTCTCCCCCCTTGTATTGAAAAAAATGAGAGGCTGGGCTAGCAGCTCTTTTGTGCACATATTGGTAATGCCAAATAGGATAAAAACTGAATGGGACTTCACTGATACAGTATACTATAGCTTCCAAGTTTAGCAAGAGCTTGTTAATTTTTTAAAAAGACAGTGTTGATATCTTAACCTTAAGATTCCTCAAGCATTAGATATGAAGTGGTAAGCTCTGAAAATGGAAGAGTGCAATCATCACAGATAAATTTTGAAGACACCTTTGTACACATGAGTTCGTTGTAGCAGTCAATTGGAGGTACACTGGGTACCCAGGTTTCAAATGACTCAGAAAGGTACAATAAGTTCAAGAACAAAGACTTCTCCTAGGCAAAATAAAATTATACTTTTATGCACTTTTTTTTTAGTAAAAAATGTTATTTGGGGTTTTTAAGAAAATATTTTCAAAGAAATACAGTTGCTTAACTGTATATAGAAATTAGATTGATGAGTTCAAAAACATTTTTATTTCTCATTGTAAATTTCAAAAATAGCTATCCTACACCTTTTTTATTTTTTTGCTATCAAGAAAAAACATTTCTTGTGTTAGATAATCCATACCCATTCTACTGTTATCGAGCAGATAATAGTGAATGGGAATTCTTGTTCGTCCTCAAGACTGTAACTTCTAAGATCTGCTTCATAAGAGGATTTTTGTTTTTACTGCAGTGAGTCATTGTTTTTATTGGATAATGAAATTACTGACAATTCCAAAAGGATCATTCTTGAGGTCATCTCCAGGTTTTGTGATCCTTAGTAAAAATGTCATGTTCTGAAATATTCTTGTAAGGAACTAGTTGCTTTGCAAGATGATTTAAATTAATGTTGCAGCAGTCAAAATCAGTTATTGTACATGAATTTATAAACACTTGGTAATGGAAAATGTATTTTATCTTTCCTAGTTTTGAACATGCACAGCCAGTGGCCCACTGTGACATGAGTATAGCCAGTTCTGTAGCTGTTTTGAAAGGTATTTTACCTTGAAATTAAAATCAGCAGAGAGCTTTACCCTATTTCAATTCCATCTCTGTTACGGTCAACAATAGTATCCTGATTTTATGCTGGCAGACTGTTGAGTTTCCACTGGGAGTGGGAGGGAATTAATTTAGGCTGATGGCTTAAAAGCACTTGGATTACATTCTAAAATAACTGTACAATTTTTACTTCGATGAGATTTTGCAGGTCTAAGTACTTGTAGAATTTTAACATAAAATCTGGACATTTTTACTGGGATTGGTGGTAAACAATGGCATTTTTTGCAGATTCTGGTATCTGATAAAAAGGGCTATAATTGAATTGTAAGTAATTTCAGATAAGTATATGTCTGCAACACAAGAATGTTATCTGATGTTTTCTTTTTAATGTTCATCCATTCGTAACAGAAAGTTCAGGTTGAAGTAATTTATGGAAAAAGTGAGCCATTGAGGAGGGAAAGCTGCCTTTTTTCTCATCATATGCAACTAGTGTAAATCATTCTTTCAAAATTAGTCAAAATAAATTTTCTTAGGTAAAAACCAATACTAATCATGCCTAAAGTAGACCCAAGGAATCAAGTGCTTTCCATAGTTGTGATTTTAGAAGAGGAATCTGTTGATTAATGGCCAGCACATGCATAATTTGCATTGATTCAGTAGGTCTACTCTTCTGCCCTGCTTTACTCTAATTGGATGTACCAGTTGGATTCATAACCTTGGTATTTTTCATCCATACCATATATTCCTGGACAGTGGAGAAAAGCAAGCATGTGAGAAAAGAGAAGATTAATTCATTGCCATATTCTTCTGTATAGCTAAGTTAAAAAATGGGCTCAAGTTAAAGGAAGCCAGATACCGGTTGAATATCAGGAAAAACCTCCTAACTGTTAGAGCAGTAAAACAGTAGAACCAGTTACCTCAGGAGTTGGTGAGTGCTCCAGCACTGGGGGCATTCGAGAAAAACTTAGATAATCACCTGGCATATATGCTTTGATTGTATTCCTGCACTGAGCAGGGGGTTGGACTTGATGGCCTTGTAGGCCCCTTCCAACTTCACTTTTCTATAATTCTGTGAAAAGAAACAGAATCATAATAGACCTTTTGTTCTGGAGTGAAAAGCTTTTCTTCCAAGAACAGTATATCATAAAGCCACTGCAAAATGTTCAGGCCTTTGTGGCATCACAAGTCAATGTATGCAATTTTCCTCCTTCTCCTGCTCGTGTAACTCTATCCTGTGTGTGTTCAGTCGTTTAGTCGTGTCCGACTCTTCGTGACCCCATGGACCAGAGCACGCCAGGCCCTCCTGTCTTCTACTGCCTCCCGGAGTTGTGTCAGGTTCATGTTGGTTGCTTCGCAGACACTGTCCAGCCATCTCATCCTCGGTCGTCCCCTTCTCCTCTTGCCATCACACCTTCCTAACATCAAGGTTTTTTCCAAGGACTCTTTTCTTCTCATGAGATGGCCAAAGTACTGGAGCCTCAGCTTCAGGATCTGTCCTTCCAGTGAGCACTCAGGGTTGATTTCCTTTAGAACTGATAGGTTTGTTCTCCTTGCAGTCCAGGGGATTCTCAAGAGCCTCATCCAGCACCACAATTCAAAGGCATCAATTCTTCGGCGGTCTGCTTTCTTTATGGTCCAGCTCTCACTTCCATACATCACGACAGGAAAAACCATAGCTTTGACTATTCGGACTTTTGTTGGCAAGGTGATGTCTCTGCTTTTCAAGATGCTGTCAAGATTTGTCATCGCTTTCCTCCCAAGAAGAAGGCGTCTTTTAATTTCAGGGCTGCTGTCTCCATCTGCAGTGATCATGGAGCCCAGGAAGATAAAATTTGACACTGCCTCCATATCTTCCCCTTCTATTTCCCAGGAGGTGATGGGACCAGTGGCCATGATCTTAGTTTTTTTGATGTTGAGTTTCAGACCGTTTTTTGCACTCTCCTCTTTCACTCTCATTACAAGGTTCTTTAATTCCTCCTCACTTTCTGCCATCAGAGTGGTATCATCTGCATATCGGAGGTTGTTGATATTTCTTCCGGCAATCTTAATTCCGGCTTGGGTTTCTTCCAGTCCAGCCTCTATCCTACTATGTTACAAAAAAGATAGTGATGGCATGCTGTAGGTGCTGTGCAGAACTTCTTAAAAAATTAACCATTGATGTAGCCAACCGTTAACTTGAATGTCAGGTATAAAAAAGAATAATGGGTAGGGAAAAATGGAACAGTGGGTGAGAAAAAATGAAGTAAGAGCTCCATACAGGTGTATCAGACATGATAATGGATGCCTGGAATCATGATAAGCATTTAGTTATGAGCAAAAACCACTGTGGCTACCCAGCTGAATGATAGTGAATGACTTGAAAAAGTAAGGAGTTTGCCAAATGAAGTAGAAAAACAATATATCTGACATAAATACGCCTAGTGCAAGCATACTCCTTTTCCTAGGCAAAGTTTAAGTATAGATGTGAGCTTAGGAATGGATTATAGCTGCATGGTATTGAACAGAACCAGGGAAAGAAGTAAGTGGGTCAAGGAAAAGGAACTGGCAGATTATTTTGGGACATGGAGGAATCAATGTCAAAGGAAGAGAAACTGGACAGTAGCAATTTGTCAGGAAGATGAGCTGGTCACCTGACCGTAATAAATAAATTCATTCATTCAGTTTGTCAGGAAGTGAGGAGGCTAAGGGAACCCAATCTTCCTGCCTATGTTCAGGAGCTCAGTATTTCAACACATTTCAATACTTGAGGCATCTTACATTTGATGAACTGTTGAGCTTTGACTAAGAAGAAAGCTTCCCATGGAGCTCTTTAGACCTGGAAACTACACTAAGGGAAATCAGTTGTGATGATGTTTCTGTGTAGAGACCAGTGCCTTTGTAACAACAGAAGAAGAACTGAGATGGTAGAGCCTGCAAGGAGAACCAGTCTGTTTTTTGCTTTTTTGCAGTCTTTAGTTTCATTTTATCAATAGAGCTGACCTTTCATGACTTTTCTTGACTTTTTAAAGTTCCCTTTCTGTTCAGTTGGGTACAGGGAGTTTTCAATTAGAAAAAATTATATATTGATCTTGCAAGTACTCCTGTGAGACACCTGAACATTGTTTGAAGGCATGTAATTGGTTGGTAATTACTGGATTCATTGCCCTGTTGTTATCCAGTCTTCAGTTGTGGAATTTTGAAGTAAATGATTGAATTGTACTGCTATATGTTGATGGAGACTTGTTAAATGCTTTAACCAAAATCTATGCAGCTCATCTGGACCAGATGCACTACAGTTTTTCACAGCCTTCACTTGCCTCTTAATCATTTCAGTTGTTATTACAATATCATCCATATGTTTGCCTTGAGTTTCTTTACAAAAGTCTTTAATCCATGGGGCATTTTTGTTATGTCCAGCTGGGCTTTCCCAAATTTCTTTCCAAAATTTTAGAGTATCATCATTACATGGACCTGATTTTTTTTGCTCTGCATATAATAATAATAATAATAATAATAATAATAATAATAATAATAATAATAATAATAATAATAATAATAATAATAATAATAATAATAATAATAATAATAATAATAATAGTTGTTGTTGTTGTTGTTGTTTTGTTGTTGTTGTTGTTGTTGTTGTTGTTGTTATTGCTATTATTATTATTATTATTATTATTATTATTATTATTATTATTATTATTATTATTATTATTATTATTATTATTATTATTATTATTATTATTATTATTATTATTATTATTATTATTATTATTATTATTATTAAGGCCAGATTTATTTCTTGCTATCATCACTAAAGAATAGACTCACAAGACCTCTAGCTTTTATCTAAAATCAAATTTGTTATGGTCTTCTGTCACCATTATTTGCCCATGTCTATGTACAGTGGGGTCTTGACTTAAGAACGGCTTGAGTTAAGAACATTTTGACTTAAGAACCGCTCTCATAGGAAAATATTGACTTGACTTAAGTACTTAGATTTGAGTTAAGAACTGAAAAAAACCCACGTGGGAGGCAGGGAAAGTGCAAAATTTGAACTTTCAGTTAACTGTTGGCCAGTGAAAAGGGTGCCTGTCTGCTTCCTCACTCCTCCCAGCGTTTAGAGAGTGGATTGGGAGACAGTCTTCGGACTGCCTGGTACTGTACTGCCTGGACTGTATTTTCCCTGCCTTCCCTGAACCTTTCTTGACCCAAGAAAAAAAGAAACAAAACATCCCCTTCTAGTGGTCGAAGGCGGAATAGCAGCTTCCCATTAGTTTCTATGGACGGAAAAGAGCAGATACGGATCAAATGGTTTTCAATGCATTCCTATGGGAAATGCAGATTTGACCTGAGAACTTTTTGACTTGAGAACCGCCTTCCAATACGGATTAAGTTCTCAAGTCAAGACCCCACTGTAATTTAATTGGCATCTGCCATCCAAGAAGCTAATTTAACTCCACAGCCAGATACAGAATGTTCAGGAGCAATTATTTCAACTACCTGGGTCATTTTCATTTTCCAGAGCTCAATTAGGACATTGACAATACATCTCTAAGTAACAGAGAATTTCCAAAGAGCCATCAGGAAATTACCGTGGGCCAATGCATTCAGAAGAATCCATATTCTGTATGATTAACACTTTTTTGGTTCCATAATGGGATTTCCTTAGTGATTCATGTTTCATCTACTAGACACTGCATTCAGCCATTGTGCACCTCTTCCAGTGACCATTCATAAAACTAAAATCAATAGATTCAAGATACATAGGTAAAGTATGACAGATCTTTTTCACCATGAATAAGGAAACAGGTTTTCTAGAAATAGATAAATAATAAATATGGTTTTCCAGTCTGGGTTCAGGCCACGTCATGGCATGGAGACGGCATTGGAGATTGACAAGGGCAAAATGTCCTTGTTGTTCCTCCTTGACCTATCCACGGCCTTTGATACTGTCAACCATGGTATCTTCCTGGGGAAGCTCTCTGGGATGGGGATTGGAGGTTTGAATTTGGCCTGGCTCAGGTCCTTCCTGGAGGACCATCCTCAGAGAGTGCAGCTTGGGGAAATGCTTTCTGCTCTGTGGACTCTCAGTTGTGGAGTCGCACAGGGTTCAGTCATCTCCACAATGCTATTTAATATCTATATGAGGCTACTGGGGGAGATCATCAGGAGCTTTTTGTCATATTGTCATCATCAATATGTGGATGACACCCAGCTCTATCTCTCTTTCCACCCTTCTCAACAGAGAAGGACCAGATCCCTTGAGCTGTGCTGGGGTGGATGAGGGATAACAGACTGAGGCTAAACCCGGACAAGACAGAAATCCTGCGGGTGGGGGCTCCTAGTGTAGGGGTTGTGCAGTGACTTTGGAGAAAAATGTCCAGATGGGTCAGAGCAGGGAAATTTGTACATTTTCATATTAGCTGCGGCATGGTTCAGGAAGCCCCTGATGTTCTCTATTGTGTCTGCTTTAATTAGATAAGTCTAATCTTCAGCATTGTTTTCTAGCTTCTAATACAACAATGCCCAGGTAACAAAGGGGAAATCCATTGAAGATGGTAGCTGGTCAAGTAGTATAGTGTGTAGTTCCCTGAGGAAGGGAGAAAATGAATCTGATAGGACCACTGCCTGCACACTCAAAATCTACTACATTCCCGAAACTTACAGCATTGCATAGTGCCTCCCTTCCCAGGCCATAGCCCTTTGTTTCCTCATTTGCAGTCCGTCCCCTGGAAGCATTCGAATATGTGCACAAGCCGAAGAACAGATTGATTCAGGCCACTTCAAAACCAGCCTAGGATGGATCAAACTCAATCTCTATCAAGTATTCAGATACAAGTTGGATAAAATACTATTTGTATGATCCTGATTTGAGCTTTCTCTGAACCAGCCTGTGTGTGTTTGAAGTGTTGATGTGCCTAAACTCAACAAGATAGTAATTGATCCATGACAAATGAACTCTCCTAACTTCACCCACCCCAGACTCACTTATCCCATCCAGCACCAAAAGAAACTGCCAGAACCAGTACAGTGTATATGTGTAGTTGAATCTTTGGGGAGGAAATGATTGGAGTCAGAAACATCCTCTTCATGGCTACCAGGAAATTTGATGCATTCCCAATAGGATGCTTCAGCAGAAGGGTTGAAGTGATTCAGAATAACTAGCCTGGAGACCTCCTAAAACATAAATCTACCCTGACTTAGTTGACTAATGTAGATCTATAAGATTTTATTGCAAGTTGTCTGTTTGGTTGATCTGTGTTCAGTTTTGTTTCTGGAAGACACAATCACTTTTATAAAATGGTTAATGTAACAGGGCTTCAGAAGCAATTGCTATTTAGAAATAGTTTTAAGAGGTTATTAGTTGTATCATGTATATAATATACATTGTTGTGAACTATTCTTGTAGTACAGTTTTTCTTTTATTGATTTGGCTCTGCAGTACAAAGCAGCTGTTAATAATTGTGTTATATTTGTAGTGTATAAACAGTATATGTAAATACACATATACTTACCTAACTAGTGGCGAGCAGAAAACACTGATCTGCTAAAAACATTAAAGGTTTTTTGCTTTATGGAATTGATTTAAAATGTTGGCTACCTCATACATTCAGGATTACAGCAGTGTGAAATCTGTTGAAATTCAAAGAATGAGGACCTGACTTAATGAAACTTTCAACATGCAAATTCTGCCATCTTCTGGCAGTAAAAGTGCTTATAGAGCTGTTAAATGCCTTGAAATATTACCACACCATGTAGATTTGACAACAAGGTTTATCAGTACCTGCTTTTTTTCTATACACTTTCAACAGGAATGTGATCAAGTACACATAGATGATGTTTCTTCAGATGACAATGGACAAGACCTAAGGTATACCATGCCTAAAAAAAATTATAATAAAATTAAATGAATATATTTTTGTAGGAAGAACAAGTATTCACTTCTGCATATTTTGGGTGTTTGCAGTACCTACAGTTTTGCAACTGATGGCTTCCATGCAGCTGCAAGTAGTGCAAACCTTTGTCTGCCAACAGGTGTAAGAGGAGGAGTTGACTGGATGAGGAAGCTGGCATTCCGCTACAGAAGAGTAAAAGAATTGTATAATACCTACAAGAACAATGTAGGAGGTAAATCTTATATTATTGTAAAAATATCAATCACATCTTTACTCTAGGTTCTTCTGAAGAAAAATATGACACTCGCACAAGTAATTGTTTGCAAATTCTAAAGTACTAATTGCTTTGATATTTGTTCAAGAAAAATCAATAAATGGACAAATCTACTGTAATTCATGAAATGTATGTACTGAAATGGAGATTTGAACGACATACTTTGAACTGTTAAGTACAACAGTCCTTCCTGCACTGTACTGTACAATATTATGCTTCAAATACAGGTTGAAAACTTTCCTCCTTCCCCTATGTAAAAATAAACCAACCAACAAAAACGTTCTCTGCCCATGAAGACAGGATATTTTCGTGTAGAATGTAAAGTAGAACTACTAGCTTTATTTTCTGGTCTGCTAGTTTCTGTGTACAAAAAAGAGGTTCATGCTTATTTTGGGGAGCATTAGGTTATTCCTTATCTGCAGCCAAAAGGGGGTATAATCAAAATGTGGCTTATTTCTAAATGAGGGGTGTGTGTGTGCGTGTGCGTGCGTGTGCGTGTGCGTGCGTGCGTGCGTGTGTGCGTGTGTGCGTGTGTGTGTGTGTGTGTGTGTGTTCTGTTTGAAATTAAGAGTAGTGGTCAGTACTACCATGAATGACATGAAGCTATTGAAAATATAGAACTCTGAAGAATGCACATAGTTTATTATCTAATGTTCTAAATTGTGTCACATAAATATAGTACTCATTTTATCATAAGCAATTAATTTATTCCGAAAGAAACAGTATCCCTTAGAAGTTATTGTCCTCCAAAAGTTCCAATATTTCTATTTTGGGCAAAAGTGTTCTCTGTAAAAGTAGAGTGGGAGTGGGCTTTCCCGTCCTTTGTATCTGTTGTTTCACAATAGTAAAAACTATTTAAATAATATAGCATGTCAAATTTGCTTTGACCCTGGGTTTTAAGTATCCCCTTGTTTTTTTTCAGTGAAATTTCTTAAGAGTTCCTAATACTGGGGTTTTCCCCACTTAACAGTACAGTCCCTCTTTTATGTCAAAGTTCTTTAATCTTGAGCGTTCTTCCACTTTTTTCAGTTAAATATAGCTAGATGGATTCATGGTGCCCCGCCATTTTGGCTGAAGCAGGGCCTGTAGATTTGAATGTTTTATCCCTTCATCCCACCGTTTTCTTCAATAAATATCAGTCTTGAGATTGTTTTGTTGGAAAATATTACTGGTTGAACATACTTCTTGCTGCAATCACATTGACAACCCTCATGTCTGAATTTCACTTAAAAAGGAAACTTAAGATGATCCAAAAGGGCTCTCTCATGGAATGTCTTGTTTTGTTCTTACTAGAATGTGGATTTTTTTTTAAAAAAAGTAGATTGTTTTATAATAAATTATAAAGGTACCTCCATTGGTACCTTATTGCTATTTGTATTTGTGTGCATAATTTACAGTTTTTCTCCTTCTGATTCCTCTCCTACTAAAGGCTAGACACCATCATAGAAATCTTAATTTTGAATGGGGCTGTTCTAAACAGTGATGTAGTGTTACATCCAAGCCAGCTCTAATAATTGCTTCTCTTTCTTGCACTTCTTTTTCTTGTTCCATGACTAAAGTATTCTAGCTTTTTGCATTTTGTATTTTTTATGATTTCTTGTTCTTTATTCTTTTGCTTTGCTTTCATTAATTTCCATTAGTATTTCTTCATTGGTTAACCACTTGAGCCAAGAAATTCTTACCATCTTGCAAAAAGTTAACATTTCAGATTCTTCTGTCTTAGAGCCAGTGCTAAAGTCCTTGATTCTATGCCATAAAGTAGAACAAAGAGTACACAGAACCATACCAGGTCTAACATAGAAATATTTATTTCAAATAAATATTTAACTTTTTGTTTAATTTTAATCTTAAAGAACGTCCTCCAAGCCAACTCTCTTCTGACCTTTATCATTTTCCTATTGTTTGATCAACCAAATCCCAAAGTAGTTAAACACACTCCATATTTTAATTTCTGAACTTTCTTTTTACTGATTACTATGAACTTAGTTTTCTTAACATTTATTTTAGACTGTATTCATTGCTATTTACTCTGTTGAATTTCTTAGCAGCCTTTGTAGACCATCTAAATCATCAGCTAGTAATGGTTGATGCATAGTAATGGTTTAATGCTTATTAAATGTTAGTGTTCATTGACAATTATACTGTCGTTTGAACCATCTTTTCAAAAATGTTCTTACACCTTCTTGCTATACCACTCTTCATATTTTTATGCGCTGTATCATCTGATCATAAACTTTTTGAAGCTTTTTGTTACCAGGTGCTAGTTATACGAATCTCTTTTATCAAGATTTTTGTTTAGCAAGAATTGCATCAGGCCACTTGGTTGGACTTGGTAAACAACTTCTTTACAGTCTGCAAAGCAAGTAGACATATCCATATTCTTCTCATAGAATCTCTCCCCTAGAATGTATAGTATGGTTTTTTGCTGGTTCATTCTCTGAATCCAAAGTGTGTGTTTACTGCCCCTTGGCATTTTACAAATTCTGCCATGTACTAGTACTAAAATGGCTTTAAGGATATCTATACAGTGGGCCCTCGACTTACAAACGGCCCTAGTTGCGAACTTTCGGGTTACGAACCCAAAAGGTAGGGAGAAAGGGTGGGAAATTCAAATTTACTGCCCTTCCTCCCTGCCTTTGGAGCTTTCAAAAAGCTTCCTCCGACATTGCAGGAAGCCTTCTGAAACCTCAGAAGCCAAAAAGGTAGAAAGAAAGGGCAGGAAGTTCGAATTTCCTGCCCTTACTCCCTGCCTTTTTGGCTTCGGAAGCAAGCCGGGCGGCCGGGGAGAAATCGGCTCCCTCCTTTCACCCGATGCTGAGTCCCCTTCGCAGCCCGGCACAAAGAGGACTCAGCATCGGGTGAAAGGAGGGAGCCGATTTCTCCCCGGCCGCCCGGCTTGCTTTTCCAAGCGAGAAGCAAGCCAGGTGGCCAGACAGAAATTGGCTCCCTCCTTTCTCTTCCGGCTGCCCCGAGGAGAGCTGGGGCGGGCTTCCCTCTTAGCTGCTTCACCAGACGGCTCCATCCAGAGCTTTGCCCGCCTTCCACAGCACACGGGAGAGCCAGCCCTGCCCAGAGTCTTCGCCTCCCTGCGTGGAGGAATCTCCTGCCCGCACCTCCGGCACTCCTCTTCCTCAGCTCTTCCCTCCAGCTCTGCCACGGTGCCTCGGCTCCCCTCCTTGCCCTTTCCTTCCTCAGGATTTCCCTCCCTCACCTCTGCTGCCAGCATTGTTGGCTGTGGAGTTTCCGCTTCCAAGGAAGTGATGCCACTGCGTCCCGAGATGCAAGAGCAGGAGGGCGGCCCCAAGAAGGCACCAAGGGGACACCTCGCTGACTCCGCAGGCTTGCCCTCGCTCTGAAACAAAAACGCTCCCTTTGTCCTCTGGAGTTGCGGCATTGCCGCAACATCGGGAGGCTGAACCTGGCCAGGGCACTCTGGTCGCTCGCTGGCCTTGCCCTCCACCATGGCTGAGGCCCTGCCGCTGCCACCTCGGCTGCAGCCAGGGGGAGTGAGTGCCATCGGAGGAGGCTTTGGACTGGCAAGGTAGGGTGCTGCTTTTTAAAAACTCTTCTGGGTGGCTTTTACAAGGTGGCTTTTGGGGTGGGGGGTTATGTTTCTGCTCTTTTTCTTTTCTGGTGATTTTTTTTTTTTTTTTTTTTTGCAGTCCCAGTGTGGGACTTGCTCTGATGTTTATTTTGGGGTTTTGTTTTGTTTTGTTTTGCACCCCAGCACCTTCCGGTCTAGCTCTGTTACTGTATTTGGTTGTTTTTTTAAAACCCCAGTGCCTTCCGACCTGGCATGCTGTGTTCTTTTTATTTTGGGGGGTACAGATTAATAGATTTTCAGTGCATTCCTATGGAAAATTTGGGTTCTATTTACGAACATTTCGATTTACAAACCTCCTTCCAGAATGGATTAAGTTCGTAAATCAAGGGCCCACGGTAGTTCATTTTAGTGTTAAGCATTTTTTATTTTTGGATATGTAATATAGTTTTATTGTTGTTATGTGCTGTCAGGTCAGAACTGACTTCTAGCAACCCTAATAGGGTTTTTAAGGTAAGTGAGGTATTCAGTGAGTGGGTTTACAATTCTGCCCTCCAGTGAGTTTCTATGACAGAGCCGGGAAATCGAGTCCAGGTCTCCTGAGTGTTACATACAGCACTGATGTTACCTGTCTGTCATGGGTTTGGAGGGAAAGTTCCATCCTATGGGGAGTGGAAGGCGGGACATCAGGAGGAGGGGCTGTACTGTATATATATGTGAAGCCTGTGTGGTAAAGTTAGAAGACGCTGGGATGTGAAGAAGCAGCAGCTGGGAAGAAGAAGCTGGTGTGGGAGTCTGTGTGTCAGACAGGGTACTACTGTGTGTCAGAGTACCAACCTGATAGGTTCAGGTGTCTGTTGGTTAGCCAGAACTGATAGGTTCAGGGTCTGTGCTTCAAGTTAAGGGTTCTGTGTGAACCAAACTGTGTGTATGTATGAGTGAAACTAAGCCACGTTACTATATCTTATTCACATAATCATTTTATTTTCCCTGTGTGTTGTTTTAAATAAACCTTATTCTTTATTTGTTTAAAAATCCATCCCTGGTCTGTGTGACTTCTTATAGGGAATGGTTGGTGGCAGCTTAGTGTAACTGTGGCATATCCCAGTAGGTCTGGGTTTGTCACATTGATTGGTGTCCAGCGTGTGGGATACGACTGGTCCAGTTGTCCAGTGGTCCAGCAAAGCCTTGGCAAGTGTGCCCAGAGCAAGGGGGGTCTAGTCAGGGACAATCTGAGAGCACGTAGGTAATCTTCTAGGTGTACCTCACGGGGGGGTGCACTAGTAGAAGAACGTGTAACCTCAGATTGGGGGCTAGATTAGGGAGCTCTGAGGCAGCCTGTTTTGGCGGGAAAAAGCTGAGGCAAAACTGTGAAATAGCAGTGAGTTAGCTTGTCTGCTGAGAGGCCCAGCAGAGGGGGGTAGACTCTAGCTCGCAACTGTTGCAAGTAGTGCTGAAGGACAGCAGCAGTCTATAGGGAAAGCTGGGTCTGAGGCAAAAAGAAAAAAAAAGTGGTCGTTTTATTTTGAGGCTTGACTTTTTAAAGCAGCCTGTTCTGGGGGGGGAGTATGCCCTTGACTCGAAGCCAAATGGCAGAAATGGGTGAAGTGAAAGACCCCCAGGTTGACCAAGGTTCTGAGGAGGAATTTGGCTCAGTGCAGGGTGACAGCACGGGAGAACAGAACCCAGAGCTCAGAAAATTGCTCATAGCCCAACAGCATGAACTGAGGGTGAGGGAAATGGAGGAAAGATTAGAGAGAGAGAGAATGGAAAAGGAAGAAAGATTAGAGAGGCAGAGAATGGAATTGGAATTGCAGAGAGAGAAAATGGCGTTTGAGCTAAGGAAATTGGAACTGATGAATCAGAACAATAATAACAATAGGGATTCTGAGGGAGGCCAATTGTCTAAAGCTGACCTGAAGAAATTCCCTGTGTACCACAAGGGGGATTGTCCTGAGGTGTTCTTTTCCTTAGTGGAAAGAGTGTTTGTGGACTTCTCAGTGAGGGAAACTGAGAAGATGACCATCATGCGATCTTTAATCAGTGGTAGCCTGGCTGAAGTCTATGCCGAGATGCCTGAGGAACTGATGAAAGATTTTGCAGAGTTTAAAAAACTGGTGTTTGCAAGACATGGGATAAATGCGGAACAGCTGAGGCAAAGATTCAGATCCCTCACAAAGAAACCAGAGCAGACTTTTACCCAAGTGGGGGCCCAATTGGTGAGGCTGCTAGAGAAATGGCTATCTCAGGAGGGGACAGAGACCTACCAGCAGCTTAAAGACTTGATAGCCCTGGAACAGTTCTATTCAGTCCTGCATGGGGAACTGAAATTCCAGGTGAGGGAAAGGAAACCAAAATCTGTGGCAGAAGCAGCCGAGATCGCAGATTTTATTTCCCAAATAAGAAAGCCCTTGGGTGAGGGGAAATCTGTAGGTAAACCCAAAGAAACCTACAGCAAGTACTCTCAGGGACCAGGGAAAAGCCAGCAAGGGGGAGGGGCCCATGGTGAAGGGAAGCCCTCAGACATGAAACCAAGACCTCAGATTTTGGAGGGAAAACCAAAACAAGATGAGAGAGAATCAAAATACACCAGAAAATGTTATTTCTGTCAGGGAAAGGGCCATCTAATCTCAGAGTGTGAGAAATTAAAGCAGCTAAAAGGAATTGTGCCTCAGGATTCGAGTGGGACCAAGCCAAAAGCTGTGTTCTGTGTCCAGAAAGAGCAAGGCTCATTGTCACTGAGGGAGCCTGTTGCCATGGCTACTCAATCTGGAACAGCTACCTCTGCTGATCAGGCTGAGGAAAATGGTCCTCTTGTAGAGGTCAGGCGCTGCCTACTGGTGAGAACAGATTCCCAGTTGTTTGAGACAGCAGGGGTGGACGTAGGAATACTTGACCGTCAGTATCGGGGGCTGCGGGACACTTGTTCCCAGGTGACCCTGTGCCATCCAGATATTATTCCTAGGGAATATGTGATCCCAAATGAGAGCATGAAGGTGGCAGGGATTGAGGGGCAGGTGATCTCTCTGCCAGTAGCGGAGGTGCCTGTCAACTTTCAAGGCTGGAGGGGAGTTTGGCGGCTAGCAATTTCATCGACTCTGCCAGCAGCCGTGCTCGTGGGAAATGACCTGGCTGAACATGTGAAACGGGTGCTAGTGATTACACGTTCACAAGCCACCACGGGGACAGTTCAGGGGGGTAATGATGAGCCAGAGACGGAAGCAGAGGGGAGTTCAGAAGCTGTGGTGGAAACCTTAACCACAGACAGCAGATTTGGACAAGAGCAAAAGGCAGACGCCACTCTCCAAAAGTGTTTTGAACAGGTGACAGACGCCCAGCTAACACCTGAAACCCTAGTGAGATTTCGAGAGAAAAAGGGAATTTTATATAGAGAGACCCTGAGGAATATCTCAAAAGGGGGAGATGGGATCAGAAGTCAGCTGGTGGTACCTGAAAAGTATCGCCCCATGATCTTACAAAGGGGGCACTCTGACATGTTTGCTGCACACTTAGGGGTGAACAAAACACAGCAGAGAATCACACAGAATTTTTACTGGCCTGACATAGGGAAGCAGATCAGGGAGTTCTGTAAACAATGTGATGTGTGTCAAAGGCAGGGGAATAGCCGTGACAGGACCAAAGCAAAGTTGTGCCCTTTGCCTGTGATTGACACTCCGTTCAAATGCATAGGGGTGGATATTGTGGGACCTTTGCCCAAGGCCACAAAGAGGGGGAACAGGTTCATTCTCACCATTGTGGACCATGCCACGAGGTACCCTGAAGCCATACCCTTGACTAACATTGAAACTAACACAGTGGCAGATGCCTTGGTGGGGTATATGTCCAGGATGGGATTTGCCTCAGAAATAATCACAGATTTGGGCGCATCGTTCACATCAAAGCTCATGAAACGCTTATGGCAAATCTGTGGAATTAAGCACAAGGAAACCACTGCCTATCATCCTGAAAGTAATGGGTTAACTGAGAAGTTCAATGGGACTCTAATGCGCATGATTAGGGCTTACTTGGCAGAGAATCCAAACAATTGGGACCAGAAGCTGCAATCCCTTTTGTTTGCTTATCGATCAGTGCCACAAGCCAGTACCAGGTTCAGTCCATTTGAACTTTTATTTGGGAGAAGGGTGAAAGGGCCCCTTGATTTGATCAAACAAAATTGGGAGCAGATCACCCAGGGTGACCCACAAGACGTTGTGACATACATAGACACCTTGATGAATGACCTAAAGAGAAACCTAGAGCTAGCAGCAGAGACCCTGCAAGCTCAAAAGGTCAGAAAGAAAGCTTGGGATGACCAGGAAGCCAGGGAGAGGCACTTTGACCCAGGGGAGGGAGTGCTTTGGCCTAGGTCCTGTAAAGAGAACAAACTGCAGCTGGGTAGCCCAGAAATAAAATACTTGGGTCACATGGTAGGGGGAGGAGTGATAAAACCCCTGGAGGCCAAAATAGAAGCTGTTCGTGATTGGCCCAGACCCAACACCAAGAAAAAAGTCAAATCATTTCTTGGGTTGGTGGGCTACTACAGAAAGTTCATCCCGAGGTTTAGCGAGATTGCGGCTCCGCTGACCGATCTGACGAGGAAGAAGGCTGATGACCGCATCCCGTGGACCAGCGACTGTGAGGAGGCGTTCCAGAGGTTGAAGGAGGCGCTCGTCCAGTATCCAGTGCTGCGTGCTCCAGACTTCGACCGGGAGTTCATCATCTACACCGATGCGTCTAACAGCGGGGTAGGAGCAGTTCTGTGCCAGGAGGATGAGAATGGTGACCAGCATCCAGTGTCCTACCTGAGTAGGAAACTTCAAAAAGGTGAGAGACATTTGGCAACCGTGGAGAAGGAGTGTTTGGCCATAGTCTACGCGATCCAGAAGGCCAAGCCTTACATCTGGGGAAGACATTTTACTCTGTGCACTGACCATTCACCACTGCAATGGTTAAAGACAATGAAAACCCACAATAGCAAACTTATGAGGTGGGCTTTAAACCTACAGGACTATGACTTTGAAGTGAAAGTGGTCAGAGGGTCAGTGAACTGTGTTGCTGACGCCTTGTCAAGAAGACCTGAAGATTGAAGACGGCGAAAGAAACATGGACTATGTATATATATTGATGACAAAAAGTTAAATGTACCTGTTTTTTGAATTTGGTTTGTATGAATAAAGGTAAATTGATGTAATGTATATGGTAAATGTTTAAATGCCTAATTGATATGGTTAACTTAGAATGTAAGTATAAGTAAGTATGATATTGTATGTATAACTGTTGTTGTGTGTTTTATCCAGGTTGTTTTTTGGGAAAAAGCACCTTAGCTTTCCCCCTACAAAACAACTTATAAAGAGGGGAGGTGTTACATACAGCACTGATGTTACCTGTCTGTCATGGGTTTGGAGGGAAAGTTCCATCCTATGGGGAGTGGAAGGCGGGACATCAGGAGGAGGGGCTGTACTGTATATATATGTGAAGCCTGTGTGGTAAAGTTAGAAGACGCTGGGATGTGAAGAAGCAGCAGCTGGGAAGAAGAAGCTGGTGTGGGAGTCTGTGTGTCAGACAGGGTACTACTGTGTGTCAGAGTACCAACCTGATAGGTTCAGGTGTCTGTTGGTTAGCCAGAACTGATAGGTTCAGGGTCTGTGCTTCAAGTTAAGGGTTCTGTGTGAACCAAACTGTGTGTATGTATGAGTGAAACTAAGCCACGTTACTATATCTTATTCACATAATCATTTTATTTTCCCTGTGTGTTGTTTTAAATAAACCTTATTCTTTATTTGTTTAAAAATCCATCCCTGGTCTGTGTGACTTCTTATAGGGAATGGTTGGTGGCAGCTTAGTGTAACTGTGGCATATCCCAGTAAGTCTGGGTTTGTCACACTGAGGTCTACTCCACTTTTCTATCCACTACATTACACTGAGTATAGTTTAGTTTTAACCAGGTTTAAGGCAGAAATATGTCTGCTCTCACATGGTACACATTCTTCTTTGTGGCCTCTGTGAATGCACACTAATGGGTTAAGTCTGTGCATGTGCAGAGGCCTCGGAATATTCTGGAGCTAAAAAACCACTAGGACTGCCCCACCTGGGAGCCCACGTGGCCCACTCATCCAGGCGGTTACCTCAGTTCTGTTTTTCCGCTGCAGCGGTAGGTCTCTCTTCTTCTGGAGCTCTATCGTGCGGGAGTTGGAATCTTCGGATCGAATCCATTTATTTGTGCTGATTGTCTACTGTTCGTATTTTTCTTTTTTTTTCTCTGTGTTAAAAAAAAACGCAAGAAGAATTGTTTAGTAGAATTAGTCTCCCCCCCTTCTCCCTTTCCCACGTTTTAGGGCCCCTAAGGTTTCCTTTAAGAGTTGTGTCTCCTGTGGTAATAAGATACCAACATCAGACAGTCACAGGTTTGTCTGTTTTGTCTAGGTGAAACCCATCTGCCCCAATCCTGTGCCCATTGCAGGAGTTTTACCTAGCAGGCTTTGAAGCTGAGGGAGCTGCGTTTGAGCGCCTCTTTGTGGGAGAACTTTCTTAAGCCTCCAGACATGGACACTCCTTCATTGCCTAGATCCACTGTGTCCCCCATGGCGACTCCTATCCAGTCTCCCAAGCCTGAGATTTCTAAATCTAAGTCCCGCTCTCACTCCGCATCATCCGCTAGACTAAAATCAAAGACTGCCTCCTCTAAACCTAAGAAGGCTACCTCCTCACCCGTACAACAGTTAACACCACAGCGGCTGTCTCTCCTCTTTCCGACCCACCTCAAACCAATCAGGGGCTCTTCCCCCGTGGTTCATGGAAAGCCTTGCCCTGGCTCCCATTGCTGACACCATGCCTGAGGTACCGTCCCAAAAGTCCTCTGTACCGATGAACCCAGGATCGCCACCTCCTATACATTCAGCAACGGGCTCAGAATTACCATGCCTGCTGGACCTTGTAATGGTCAAGAAAAAGGACAAGACACGGCACGTTGTGCTGGCTTCTGGAGATTCCCAGCCTTTGAAGCATTCAAGGCTGAAGATCTCCAAAAAATCTGGGGTTCGTAAACATTGAACCAAACACAAGAGGAGTCGGGAACCATATTAGGATTGGCCACCCATGCCATATCAACGAAAACAATACAGCCACTGGGGCAGGGAAATGGAGCAGTGGGATGACCCCAGTATGTTCTATGGGTTTGACCCCTCTAGCTCTTCTTCATTCTCATCGTCATCCTCTCATGATACCGACTCCTCGGATGACTGCTCTTCGTCTATCCCTGCTAGAGACTCTGGTGCCATGGGACGTAAGCAGATTCGACATCAACAAGATCCCTCGGTACCGACCAAATGTAAGAAGGATTCCCAGTCGGTACCGTCAACCATTAAGAAATCTAAGGCGGACGAGCACAAGAACATATGTACCAAGCCTAAAGATCATGATACGAGTGATGCCGATACGGATGCCACTGGTACCTAGCCTTATACTAAGCATAAGACAAAGACTTCCTTGGCTGCTCTGGTCGAACCCAGGAAGCCCACCAAACGCCATCAACACCAACTTTGAGGAGTTGGACTAATCGCACGGTACAGACGCTTCTGGCACCAAGCTCGGTCCCAAGCACAAAAAGAAGAGTTCTTCAGCTACTTCTGCCTTATCCGTGCAGCCTACCCACCACCACAAGGGTCATTTCCCCTCCAGCATGTCTCTATCTTCAGGACTGGACTCATATGAGTCAGACTCGTCGGACTCCTCACCTCAGGAGTCTCCACCCAACACTAACACCCCCGACTCAGATATTGGGGATACAAATCCCACTTCACCAGCGGCTGACTTCTAACCTGATCCAACGAATAGCCAAGGCATTAGACCTATTTTTTCAACAACCACCCCAGGTGGAGACAGATAAATTCTGTGAAGATACTGACGAGGATCACACCCCTTCTTTGCGAATCGCCTTCATCCCTTCCTTGTTACGTTTGCTTAAGCAAGTCTGGGACAAACCCTTCTCGGTACCCCAGACATCATGTCTTTATAAGACGCACAGTACTTAAATGGATTTGCTGGCTAAACACCCCCCTCCTAACTCAGTCGTGGTAGATGTGACACAGGCTAGATCTCGAACCAGTTCTAACACCACACCCAACAATAAGGAGGGTAGGAAAAGAGCATACTCCTTGGCATCATTCACCATTCAGGCTGCTAACTACATCGCCATAGAGTTCATGGACTTTCTTCCACCAAGAGTCATTTTCACACCTTACGCCGCCCTCAAAAGAGAAATAAAAGTCCTATTAGAAAAATCAGCCATATCACCTACCTCTCCAGACCCTGCCGATTCAGGTTCCTTCTCCAGACAGTTCTTGGTTCCAAAAAAGGACAAGTCCTTTCACCCTATTTTAGACCTAAGGGATCTAAATTTCTTCATTACTTACCTCCGTTTCCGTATGGTCACCTTAGAGCGCATTCTTCCGCTACTCCATCGCGGTGACTGGTTCTCAATAATCAACTTGAGTGACACATACTTTCATATTTCTATCAGATGTGACCACCGCAAATATCTTCGCTTCTCTCTTGGAAGCACTTGCTTCAAGTTCATCACCTTGCCATTCGGTCTTTCTACAGCTCCTTGGGTCTTCACAAAATATATGGCACCAATGGCAGCTTTCCTTCGCACGAGAGGGATCGCCATGTATCTGTACATAGATGATTGGCTTCTGGTGGCTCACTCAAAGCATCAAGCAGTGCGTCACACCAGCACTACACTGTCCTTACTAACACACCTAGGACTTCAAGTCAATGTTGTAAAGTCAATGTTGATTCCATCTCAAATGGCAAGCTACATAGGTGCCGTATTAGACACCAAAAAGGCAAGGGCATTTCTCCCGCAGGAACGTGCGGTCAAGATTCGGACCTTAATTCATCACTTCACGCCTCTAAACTATATAACAACTCATCAAACACAAAAGCTTATAGGTCTCATGGCGTCCACCACATCTGTAATCCAGCATGCCAGACTAAAGATGAGGTCTCTTCAGGCCTGATATCTTTTTCTCTTCGGTCCCCTTGTCGACCCACCCAGCATGCACCTCCAAGTCTCTCCCAAGTTAGCACAGCAACTCTCCTGGTGGGTCAATCCAGACAATCTCTTCATGGGTTGTACCTTTGCTTCACTCTTTCCTACCTCACAAATCACCACCGACACCAGTCTGGTAGGTTGGGGAGCTCATTGCAACCACCTTCAGGTCCATGCTCTGTGGTCGTCGAAAGAACGGAAACTCCACATCAACAACCTGGAACCCTTGGCAATCTTCAAAGCCTGCCGTGCCTTTCTTCCGATCATAACGGGAATGGCAGTACAAATAATTATGGACAATACAGCAACCATGTTCTACATAAACAAACAGGGGGGCCACACATTCTCCTCCTCTCCTATACCTGACAGTTCAGTTCTGGGAGTGGTGTCTGGATCACCATATCTTTCCATCAGCGATTCATATCTCCACACAAGACAATACCTGGGCAGACCATCTCAGCAGGACAACAGCCCAAATGCATGAATGGGTCCTCAATCAGGACGTTTTCCTCCACATTTGCAGGAAATGGGAATATCTGGACATAGATGCATTCGCCACATGGGACAACACCAAGTGTGTGGTTTATTTTTCCAGAGCAGGGATAGGAGTTGGTTTGAGGGGCGATGCTCTCATGGTTCCATGGGACAAACATCTCCTATACATGTTTCCCCCCATTCCTCTCATTCTAAGGACTATTGTCAA
The DNA here is from genome assembly GCF_051106095.1 of Pogona vitticeps. Lineage (NCBI taxonomy): Eukaryota > Metazoa > Chordata > Lepidosauria > Squamata > Agamidae > Pogona > Pogona vitticeps. Next base: position 83,001,445 of record NC_135783.1, on the reverse strand, counting down.
GATACATCACGACAATGTAGATGTCATTCTCGTTGCCCCTTGTTGGCCACGTCAGCTGTGTTCACAATGCTGACAACTATGTCTCTGGACTTGAAACTTCCATTGCTTCCACACCTTCTCACACAGCACAACGGGCCCACATATCACCCGGACATACTCTCTACACCTAACCGCTCGGAGAATAGTACCCTATATCATTCTTTCTCACTGTTGGAAGCCTTCAACAAAAAACTTACACAGGAGCAAGTGGCTTGCATTCAAAAAACTCACAATTTTATGTAACCTACCACTCTCACTGACTTCTATGGATGCCGTCTTAAGCTTCCTTTCTTACCTATTGGACAATCATCTGCTGCTGTCTACACTCAAGGTGTATTTGTTTGCCATAGTGGTGCACCAGCCACCTGACTCGGATACTGCTCTTCTCTTCTGCCAACCCACAGTTAAATGGTTTCTTTGCGGTGTGGCACACCTGAACCCTCCACGGGTACTGCCTACCTACAGTGGTCACTCCACACTGTCTTGAACCACTTGATACATCCTCCCTTTGAGCCGTTGGCCACAGTTTCTGAGCGTTTTCTCACAAAGTCTTGTTCCTAGTGGCAATTACTTCGGCCAGGAGAGCCTCAGAACTTGTGGCTTTGCGAGTTGACCCACCTTTTCTCCAATTTCATTCGGACAAAGTAACCCTTTATCGGGATGTCTCATTCCTTCCTAATGTTCTGGTTTTCACGTTCGCCAGCGTATTATCCTGCCTACCTTTTTTCTTCAACCGTCTCCTCCTGTTGAGAAGTCTTTACACCTGTTAAATGTTCTCCAGGCGTTATCTTATTACATTCAGAGGACTACTCCATTCCAGCAATCCAAATGTCTTTTTATTTTCCCTCACTTGCCTCACAGGGGACAGCAAATCTCCCCTCAGACTATGTCGAGGTGGCTCATCCAGACTATTTGCCTTGCCTATGAACTGGCCCACAAGCGCCTTCCGGGCTCCATAAAGGCTCACTCTACCAGAGCAGTGGCTACCTCCACGGTGTTTCTGAGAGGTGCTCCACTTCAAGACATCTGCAGGGCAGCCACCTGGTCCACGCCCTCTACATTCGCATCCCACTACTTGGTTGATGTCCGTTCCAAGGAGGATGCCCATTTTGAACATGCGGTCTTATCTTCTGTGTTGCCATGACATTCCTCCACCATATAAAGATAAGCTTGTTAATCACCCATTAGTATGCATTCACAGAGGCCACAATGGAGAAAGAGAGGTTATTTACCTGTAACTTTGGTTCTTCAAGTGGCCCTCTGTGAATTCACATTTCCCGCCTGTCCTCCCCTCTGTCTGTTACGTCTGTCTCTCTTTTTGAGCAGCAGCGGAAATTGGGAACTGAGGTAACCGCCTGGATGGACGGGCCACGTGGGCTCGGGGAGGGGGCGGCCCTAGCGTTTTTTTAGCTCCAGAATATTCTGAGGCCTCTGCATATGCGCAGACTTAACCCATTAGTGTGAATTCACAGAGGACCACTCAAAGAACCAAAGTTACAGGTAAGTAATCTCTCTTTCTTCTGTAAAACAGTTTAATGCACATTACTCATTATTTTACATTGACTGACAGGTTAATTTGATAAAAGGGCGTTGAGGAATAGATGGCCCAGATCCATATTTGACTGCAGCTTGTGACAATTCCTGGTAAAACTGAATGTAGTATTAAGAGTATCTGTTTTCATTTATGTATCAGGACTCCTTGGCCCTGCAAAAAGAGATGCATGGCTGCAGTTAAGAGCAGAGATTGAAGCTCTTACTGACTCCTGGCTGACAAATGCACTTAAATCGTTATCAATTATTAGTACAAGGTAAGTATCTGCTTAAAATATCAATGCCTATGTGTCAGAATAGCATTAAAAGAAAATCAGTGTGTCCAGTCATTCTAACATTTTAGCAGACTAATTAGGCATGTAGAAACCTGCCTTGTTAGTAGCTTGTTTTTGTTTACTTAAGTGTCTTTTTAGTGTTTCAAGCAGAGGTTCTAGTCCTGATTGGAGATCCAAGGGATTTAAACTGGGGCATTTTGCATGCAAGCATGTGCCTTTCCAATTAGCTATAACTAATTTGGGACCTTTGGGTAGAGTGGGCGGCATATAAATTAAATAAATAAATAAATTAAATAAATAAATAACCACCCTAGAGTTTCAAGTTTACTTACTACATTTAGAGCAACCTTAAGCATAAAACAGTTGTTATGTGACTGTATAGCTACAGCATGAAGTCCTATGGTTTTGGTCCTTCAGCTTTGGAATAGAATTCACACAAGCAGTTGGTGATCTGAGGGTGGAGGGAGCACCGGTCTCTATTGTGAGAGACAGATACTCCCTCCACCTTCAGATAACCTACTTGTATCAGGCTGGCCACTGATATGAACCTCCACAAAAATGATGGAACAATTAAGAAGGTCTGCCCCAGGTATTTGCTGGATCTGAATTATTTCATTAAGAGAAAAAAGTAATAAAATATTAGGGCTGACAGCTAGAGCATCATTTAAAGGCGTGTTGGGGTAAATCAGGCTGCATATCTATCTGAAAAGCACACTGCAGCAACAGGAAATCCATGCTGCCCTGGAGAACTGCCACTGTAATTACCACTCTTAATTGCCATCTTTTTCTATGATTCCTCAGTCATCCAAGCTTTCTTTTCCATAGGATTAAAGGAAAAATTGAAAAAGACTGTGCAAATAAAAATCTGCAGGGATAAGGAGAAGAAGGCAGCTTTCAGAAAAGATATCTATCTGAACACCTCCTATTTCCCACCGTGCACCCAAGCACTGGTGGGGACAGTCAGAAAATTATCTGTACGGCTGCCTTCTTCTTTTTTTTTTTTTTTTTTTTTTTTTTTTTTTTTTTTTTGTTAGCTCTCAGAGTGGCTTGCAGAATTGCATCACATAGAGAGCCAGAGCCTTAGAGGGGCAGGTATTACTGAAAGGAGAAGTATTGGAGTAGCTGCCTTTCTGGGCGCAGTCCAGGGGCTGCCTTTTTCCTCTGCCTCCTTTTTTTCTCCTTTAGTGCTGTGAGAAGTAGAGCCCCAGTTGGTCCCAACCCCATCATCTTTCTCTCTCTAATGTTATGGCAAAGGGAGGGCAGGAAGGTTTTACTGGCACCACTTCCTGTGAATATGAACGGTTTCTCCTACATGCCTCTAGAACTGCAAAATGTATTCTCTTCAGAGTTGTGATCAGTTTCCATTCTGCCTGATTTACAAATGGTGTGAAGACACATATTTTTAAAATTGGATTGTGATATTCTTAAAGTTGTAGTGGTTATGTTAACTATTTGAAGACTTAATTTATTTTAATGATTCTTTTAGACATTTTTTGGTTTTATTTTAGTGCAATGATTCTGTGGCTAAATTAGTTTTTATTATGTGTTATGAATATTGTAAGCAGCCTTGAGCACAACCGAGTAGTGGAAAGATGAGGTAGAATTGGGAATAAGAATAACAACAACTACTACAAAGCATTTATAGCCTGACAGTGAAAGCCAAATAGTATATAAACATAAAGAAAACAATTCCAGCAAACCTATATATCCGAACAGAAGGAGTTATTATGTATTTGTAACAAGTAAGGTTTTTAAAAGCAATTTTGAAAACACATTGCAGTTCAATGAAGCCTGAGTAGTGGCAGAAAGGAAAAAATGAAATCATTATGGTGATTTATTTTCCATAATCTGGCACAAAGGCACCTCTGTTTTTTTGTTCATAAAAATTAGCTGTTATCAGAATTGTACAGAAGGCCATTTAAGCTTTGATTGTGATGTTCTCCGTGGTCTCTTCTGAATGCACACTAATGGGTTAATCTGTGCCTGCGCAGAGATCTCCGGAATATTTTAGAGCTCAAACATGCATTCGCCAGGGGCCGCCCCCCCCCCAATAAACGTGATCTGCCCATCCTGGCGATTGCCTCAGTTCCTTTTTGCCGCCATTGAGGTCTCATCTCTTGATGAGCTCTCCGTTCGCACTTCTTGGTTCTTCCTCTAGAGAAATAAACAACACAGAAATATTAATTCCTTTGACAATAGACTGTAAATAGAAGATAGACTAAATATTTGGGACTTCTAAGACATTTCGATCCTTTGGCCCCTCTTCCCTCCCTTTTTGCTATTCCCCTCCTCCCCGTCCTTTATGGCATGGCCATTTAAGAGGTGCATTTCTTGCCCAAACAAACTGCCTCTTTCTGATGGCCATGATTCTTGTTTATTTTGTCTGGGGGAATCTCACCAGCCAGCTGCTTGTTCCTTTTGTAAAAATTTTACCAAACAAGCCATCAAGCTTCGTCAGCAATGACTTAAATCTTTTCTGTGGGAATGATCCCTACGTCCACCAGCTACCATGGACGAAACACAGACTTCACAGTCACCCCCGGCACCTTCTACTGTCAGCTCTCCATTACCGGCAACCACTAAAATCAAATTGAAATTGCCGAAATCGAGGTCTTCAGGATCGACGTCTCAGTCAACCCTGACACCGAAAGCCGTTTCTAACCCAGTCAGCTCCAAACCAAAAAAATCAAAGAAATCTTCCATTGATTCTCAGCCTCTTGTTCAACAGCCTGCAACTCAAGATCAACCCACTATACAACTGGATTCTGACCGTGACTCCATTCCACCTCCATCCGGTCAACCACCCTCTCCTCTGTTGGCCCAATCGCCTTCATGGGCAGATACCTCAGCTGAAGTAACTGTTCTTCCACATTCGGCCTGTTCGAGCACCAAGTCTTTGGGTTGCTCAGTGTCTGGGTGTGAGTCTGATTCAGCATCTATCCTTGCTGACCCAATACCCTCACGTAGGAGGAAGGTTAAGCTCCACCATATACAAGACACCAGCCGTTCTGATACTGGTCATGTACAGCCTCCAACTCATTCGGGACTGTCGGTATCGATGGGCTCTTGGCTCGACACCATCAGCCTAAAAAGATCACTGTCTACGAGCCTCCTGTCTATCACGAGCCCTCTCCCAAATGATATCAACATCCTTCATATTGATATTGGTAGCTCGATACCGAGCATTACATCCAACCCAAGCATCTTCAATACACATAATATTACCTGTCTGATTCTTCGGACTCTCCACTACCCCCTCAATACCATCCGAGGAAGTCTTACCATCACTCATCAGATGATGATATTCAAACTCAACATCCTCCGGTACCAAAAATACACAAGGCTCATAAACAATTCCATGTTCAGGCTACCTTGACTGAGCTACCCTCAGTACCAAAGAAACCAAGACCTTCAACTAAAGTTTCTTCTGAATTGGCCACACTCTCTCATGTTTGATTGTCACATTCCCAGGGGGTTTCAACAGGCAAAAGTCCAGTGAGCCAATCCAATATCAGAAGTCCAGCAGATGCAAAGCAGATACCAAAATGTCAAAACACAAACCATAGTCAGAAGTCAGAGTCCAAAGCCAAGGGTTCAGAGAACAAGGTCCAAGATAAGCAGGAGCGTGGATGCAAGCTAGAGTATTGACTTGTTGCTTTCACAAATTTCCAAGCCTCTGGGTGCAGATTTTATAGCAGCAGCAGTCATCTAAACACTTCATCCTGCTAAAACTCAGGGCTGGTCAACCTGATTTTCCTATGGGAAGCATTCATGTGAGCCTCTGACCTTTGTGTCATGAGTCCTTGCCGAAGCTTATCCCTCACTCTGGCTACTGGGGGAGGAGAATCTGGTGGTGATTCAGCTGTCTGCGATTCTGATTGCCCAGCATTTTCCTCAGCTGTCATTAACCCCTCAAATTCCAGATCTTCTTCGGCTGAACTCATGATATCTGATAGATAACGCCAAACCTTGTCATAAGTCAAATCAGTCTACTCAGCTGGTACCATCAAAGCAGAGTACCGTAGCTTGGAAATGCCACTCGCCATTGCCTCCACTACATCAGTTATACAACACGCAGGTTTAAAGATGCACTCATTACAAGCTTGGTACCTTTCCCTTTTCGACGCCCTCTCTGACCCGCTTACCAAACTCCTGCAAGTCACCCCCGAACTTGCAGATCAATTGATATGGTGGATTGTCCTGATCAACCTTTCCCTCGGCCAGATCCATTGCACACCTCCAACTGACAACCCAAATTACCACTGATGCCAGTTCTATCGGTTGGGGTGCACACTGCGGAGACCTACACATTCATGCCACTTGGTTCCTTACGAAAAAACTCTTCATATCAACAATCTGGAGTTGCTTGTGATCTTTATTTATTTTATTTATTCATTCTATTTATATCCTGCCTATCTGGTTATTGCGAGCACTCTAGGCAGCTTACAACACAAAATACGAGAATAAATATATATAAAAAGAATTATTACACTAAATAGGCAATTCTTCAAGATGGAGAACAAATGAAAAATGAACCAGAAGAGAAAAAGAAGGGGAGAGAATCAGAAATTAACTGGAGGGAAGGCCTGCCTAAACATCCATGTTTTTAATTGGTTTTTGAAAATACCCAGCAAGGGAGCCGCGTGAATCTCTGGAGGCAGATTGTTCCAGAGGCGAGGAGCCACCGCCGAGAAGGCCCAGTTTCATGTTTTTTCTATCCGGGCCTCCCTCGGTGTCAGGCTCCTGAGCCTCACTTCCTGACTCGCTTGAGTGACACAGGTAGAGCTTGGTGGGAGTAGGCATTCCACCAAGTATCAAGGCCCTAAACCGTTTAGGGCTTTATACGCAAGCATCAAGACTTTGACGTCAACACAGAACCGAATGGGCAGCCAATGCAGCGTGGCCAAAATAAGAGAAATATGGTGGTATTTTCTTTCTCCACTAAGGAGTCTGGCCGCCACATTCTGCACCACTTGGAGTCTCCGCCTCAATTTCAAAGATAGCCCCACGTAGAGCGCATTACAGTGGTCTAATCTCGAGATTACGAGTGCCTGAACCAAGGTAGTGAGCGCATGAACCAATGTATCGAGATAGGGTCACAGATGGGCTATCCGCCAAAGATGGAAAAAGGGGGTATGGACCACCAACGCCACCTGAGTCTCCATGGTGAGTGCTGGCTCCAGATGGATCCCCAGGCTGCGAACCCCACTCTTTGCGGCAAGGGTCACCCCCCCCCACGAGACAGAGTCACCCAAGCCGCCGATAGTGGGGGCACCTACCCTCAGAACCTCCATCTTGTCTGGGTTCAGCCTCAGCCCATTTTCCTGCATCCATTGCAGTACAGCCCCCAGGCAGCGCTGAAGGGACAGAACAGCATCTCCTGCAGTTGGTGGAAAGGAGATGTAGAGCTGAGTGTCATCAGCATACTGATGACACGATGCCCCACACCCCCTGATGACCCCACCCAGCGGCCTCATATAGATATTAAACAGCATTGGGGAGATAACTGACCCCTGTGGAACCCCACAGTTGAGACTCCACGGGGCTGAGACACTCTCCCCAAGCTGTACTCTCTGGGGACGGTCCCCCAAGAAGGAACGGAGCCAGGCAAGCATCAGGTCACCAATTCCCAACTCGAAGAGCCTCCCCAGGAGGATACCGTGGTTGACGGTATCAAAGGCTGCCGAGATGTCGAGGAGGACCAGCAGAGATATTTTACCCCTGTCAGCCTCCCTCAACAGGTCATCATACAGGGCGACCAATGCCGTTTCTGTACCATGGCGCGGCCTGAAGCCCGACTGAAATGGATCCAGGACATCTGTTTCATCCAAAAGAGCCTGAAGCTGGTCAGCCACCACCCTCTCCACCACTTTGCTGATGAAAGAAACATTGGCGACGAGCCTATAATTGCCAATTTTCTCCGCCGTCAAGTTAGGTTTCTTTCTTATGGGCCTAATGGGTGTCTCCTTGAGGGGAGACACTCATTAATTATTGCTGTGGCCCGTTCTGTTGTTATAGGCCTGGCTGCTTTGATTAGCCAGGCCAGGCAAGGGTCAAGGGAGGAGGAGGTGGCACGACAGTGATCAAGTGCTTTGTACACAGTATCCGGCGTCACGGGCTGAAAGCGATCAAGGATCACCGGGCAAGACGGAGCACTGGACATCTCTGCTTGACTCACTGTATTTAAAAAAGGAGAGAGCTCCTGGCGGATGGCCTCCACTTTAGATTGTAAAAATGCGGCAAATTGGTCCGGTGAAAAGCTAGGGGGAGGCCCATCACTCAGACCAAATTTGGATAGGTCGCGCACTATACGGAATAACTCCGCCTGCTGGTTGGATGCTTCGCTTATCCGGTTAGTAAAGTATGCACGACTGGCAGCCTTTACCTTAGCCAGGTAGAGGTAGATCTTCAAAGCTTTCTGCACTTTCGAGCCTCTCATTACTGGCACTGCGGTCCAGGTGACCACAGACAACACTACAGCGCTTTACTACATCAACAAACAGGGCGGTATACTCTCACTGTTCAGTTTTGGGAATGGTGCCTATCCCGCCATGTTTTTCCCATAGCGATCCACATTCCTACCGGACACAACCAACTGGTGGATACTCTCAGCAGCCTTCACTCACAGATGCACAAATAGTCTCTTGATTATTACATATCCCTCCAGCTGTGCGACAGATGGGGTTGTCCCAAAATAGATCTTTTTGCCACAGAACGCAACACCAGATGTGCCCTATATTGCTCCAGGGCAGGCATAGGACCAAACTCTCTTGGCAGTGCTCTCATGTCAAGGTGGACCTTGCACCTCCTTTACCTCTTCCCTTCAATCCTCCTTCTCTTACGAGCCATCATCAAGCTACGACACAATTGCTCAAATGGCATACTCATAGCTCCTTGGTGGCCGAGACAGCCGTGGTTCACCATGTTGCAGTCGATGGCGTCCAACAGTCTGTCTCCCGCTGATTCCCCACCTTCTCACTCAACATCAAGGACAGACGTACCATCCCAACCTCCAGTCTCTTCACCTTACGACCTGGAGGAGCCATCTTCTTTGAACACTATTCTGGCTCGTGCAAGGAAACCTTTGACTAATCAACTTCATGAGTACAAATGGTCCACATTTAAAAAATTTGCTCACCAAAAGGACCTACCTACAACTTCAACTACTCTTTCAGCAGTACTGGCTTTCCTGTCTCATCTTTTTGACTGTCACCTTTCCTTATCTACACTTAAAGTTTACTTATCAGCAGTTGTAGCACACGAACCCAAGGACTCTGATGCTGTCTTGTTATTCAAACACCCTACTTTGAAACAATTTTTACGAGGTGTCGCTGATTTATGACCAACTAGAACTGTTCCCCCACCACGGTGGTCTTTGCATACTGTATTCATCGTTTAGTCGTTTAGTCGTGTCCGACTCTTCGTGACCCCATGGACCAGAGCACGCCAGGCCCTCCTGTCTTCCACTGCCTCCTGGAGTTGTGTCAAATTCATGTTGGTTGCTTCGCAGACACTGTCCAGCCATCTCATCCTCGGTCGTCCCCTTCTCCTCTTGCCATCACACTTTCCCAACATCAGGGTCTTTTCCAGGGAGTCTTTTCTTCTCATTAGATGGCCAAAGTACTGGAGCCTCAGCTTCAGGATCTGTCCTTCCAGTGAGCACTCAGGGTTGATTTCCTTTAGAATTGATAGGTTTGTTCTCCTTGCAGTCCAGGGGATTCTCAAGAGTCTCCTCCAGCACCACAATTCAAAGGCATCAATTCTTCGGCGGTCTGCTTTCTTTATGGTCCAGCTCTCACTTCCATACATCACAACAGGAAAAACCATAGCTTTGACTATTCGGACTTTTGTTGGCAAGGTGATGTCTCTGCTTTTTAAGATGCTGTCAAGATTTGTCATCGCTTTCCTCCCAAGAAGCAGGCGTCTTTTAATTTCGTGGCTGCTGTCTCCATCTGCAGTGATCATGGAGCCCAGGAAAATAAAATCTGTCACTGCCTCCATATCTTCCCCTTCTATTTCCCAGGAGGTGATGGGACCAGTGGCCATGATCTTAGTTTTTTTGATGTTGAGTTTCAGACCGTTTTTTGCACTCTCCTCTTTCACCCTCTTTAATTCCTCCTCACTTTCTGCCATCAGAGTGGTGTCATCTGCATATCGGAGGTTGTTGATATTTCTTCCGGCAATCTTAATTCCGGCTTGGGATTCCTCCAGTCCAGCCTTCCGCATGATGTATTCTGCATATAAGTTGAATAAGCTGGGGGACAATATACAGCCTTGTCGTACTCCTTTCCCTTACTGTACTGCATACTGTACTACAACGCCTTATACTGCCACTTTTCAAACCTCTCGCAACCTCGTCTGAACGGCTGCTCTCGTTTAAAGTTTTGTTTCTAGTAGCTATCACATCGAGCATCCGAACTTGCAGCTCTTTGATTAGATCCCCCATTTCTGCAGTTTTACCCGGACAAAGTCACACTCTACCCCGATATTTCCTTTCTGCCTAAGGTTGTTTCTGGTTTCCACGTCCGCCAGCCCATCATCTTACCTGCTTTCTTCCCGCAGCCATCAACGCCTCTTGAGCACGCAAGTCTAAGAGACTCTTTCTTTTCACTCATCCCCCACATAGGGGAACTCATATCTCCCCCCCAAACTATCTCGTGTTGGATTGTCCACACCATACGACTTATTTATGAACTTGCAAAGAAACCATTGCCTACTGAATTAAGGCACACTCCACTAGAGCAATGGCTACTTCTACGGTCTTTCTTAAAGGCATACCTGTCCCTGATATTTGTAAGGCTGCTAATTGGTCCACTCCATTGGCCTTTGCATCCCACTATCGATTGGATGTGTGGGCCAAGTCAGATACTGCCATCAGTCGAGCAATTTTGTCTTCTGTTCTTCCATGATGTCCCTCCTCCTGAGAGGTAAGCTTGTTAGTCACCCATTAGTGTGCATTCACAGAGACCACAAAGAAGAAAGAGAGGTTACTTATCTGTAACTGTTCCCCTCCGTCCATCACATCTGTTTATTCTATACAGCGGTGGGCTGTTTGGGAACTGAGGCAATCACCAGGATGGGTAGACCACGTGTACTGGAGGGGCGCGGTCCCTGGTGAATGCATGTTTGAGCTCTACAATATTCCGGAGATCTCTGCTCAGGCGCAGATTAACCCATTAATGTGAATTCACAGATGACCACTCGAAGAACTAGAGTTACAAGTAAGTAACTTCTCTTTTTTACTGATAAATAAGAGTAACAGATTTGGAGTAAAAATTCATTCCAGGTATGCAGTCAATTTCTTTTAGGAAAATATGTTTCATCGTTATATTGTGTTTTTCCCCCGTCTTTTCCTGTAGGAGTAACTGTGTAAATGTCTTGGTAACAACAACCCAACTTATACCAGCTCTCGCTAAAGTCCTGCTGTATAGTTTAGGAGGTGCTTTTCCTATTGAAAATATTTACAGTGCTACTAAAATAGGTAAGGAAATTAAGTTTCCTTAAGCTTGAATTATTTACAGATCCCAACCTTTCCAGAAAATATGACATTTTTAATAGACATAAGCAATTTGCTTAGAACTCTGTAAAGAACAGAAGGCCAAATATAATGTATTAATGTATTTAATCACAGGTAATAGACATAATTTATATATCACTTTAATGAACACTGTCTTTGTAATAACATGGATCGTGGTTGTGTTGTTTTTATGGGACTGAATCCTTCCTTATTCAGAAGTTTCACGCTTGAATATGGATGTTTGAATCCTTGACCCTTCACCCACAGACAATTTCCAGCTTTCTTGTGGGTAGTTGAACTCAGACAGGGTTCCTTGCTTGCAAAGTCTTCTCAAAAACTATACCGATAATGCTAGGAAAAATTGAAAGGGAAATCAAATCACTGCCCAGTGAACATAAGATGAAAAAAGAGAAAGGGCCAAGCACGCCTGGTCCATTCAAGCCTTGCTCTAGTTGGCTCATTAAAAGAAGAAAGGGTTTTGTACAAGTGACTCTCCAATACTGCAGTTCAGTATTGCAGCCTCATAGCAGGAGCATCTCTTCTCACAATCTCTCACCAAGACTTTAGCCATCATGAGGCTGAGAATGATAAAGCACCATTCAAGCTTTACAGTATTTACTGCCAACCCAAGGATACTGGCCTTTATTTGTAAAGTATCTTACAGTGAGGAACTTAATTTTTTGTTAATTTAGGACACATATACAGTCATTAGATACACCTAATTGAATTCATTTTCCTTAATTTTAACTAGGGAGTAACTAGAGCCCAGGTGATCTGAAAACATTGTTTTTAGAATTCCTCATCTTTTGACCTTCATAGATCTTTGTGATACCTCTTTTTGATAGCTCGAATAAGTAGTGCATTGTTTTTCAGGAAAAGAAAGCTGTTTTGAACGTATAGTGTCCAGGTTTGGCACTAACATAACTTATGTTGTGATTGGAGATGGCCGAGATGAAGAGCATGCAGCTAACCAGGTAACTTCTTGCTGAACTGTATCTCATTTATCTTCCAGGAAAAGAAAGTTGCTTTGAACGAATAATGCAAAGGTTTGGCAGAAAAGTAGTATATGTTGTAATTGGGGATGGTGTAGAAGAAGAACAGGCAGCCAAAAAGGTAATCTGTCTCATGAAATGTTGGTGTGATACAAAATACTGATGCAAGCTTACTTTGTTTGCATTTCTATTAGTATAGCACACTGGCAAATGATTCAAGTTGGTTGGTATATGCCAGGATTTGAAGATATAAGACTTGCAATTAAACCATTTGGATTCAAGCATATGCTTTATGATAGTTTGCATGAGGAAGAGTAATGCCAGGCAAATTAAGTCAGTAAATATATTTGACAATAAAATTTATGGCTTTTGAGAAATTTTTTGAAGAAAGGCATGCAAAACCAGCTATTACAAAATAAAAAGTATCAATGTATTAAAGAGCTTGATTTAAAAGGCAATTGATTTTTGTTCCATAGGGCTCAACTGCACTTTTGCATGTACAAAACTGTTCCTCCCATTAAACTGTACAAATGGAGCTTTGTAAACAATTGACTCGGAAGAATGTGGTTCTTTATTTATTTATTTATTTACTTATCTATTTGCTTTATATACTGCCCCGTTAGTGCACACAGTGCTCTAGGCAGTTTACAATCTAAAATGTAAAAATCCCACAGATCCTCCACATTCTTCTGTATTTATGAGGAATAATTACATTAGGATATTTCTGTACCATCAGAATTTGAATTTGGTGCACATAAAAGTTATCACCAAGTACTTATTTCTGTACTTGTGAAGTAATTACAGTAAGCGCATTTAGAAGTTCATTAGTCCTTATTATTACCATGTGGATTTGTGCTTTTGGACAAGTCCTATACTTATGGGAGCTATAGTACTCAACGCTGTGCACACCTGTAGTGATTTCTACCTAAGTTGAAATATTCCAAAGTTCAACATGTTCCAGAATAATGATAAAAGTGTGGAGCAGATATATACTTTGTGGCTTACAATTAAGTTATACAAAACTGTCCTATTCCTGGGACAGTTCTAAACATTTTTATAACAGAATCTTCTGGTTTGGTCTTTGACTATAGCAGTTTTATTACCAGTTAAATGCTGGTTCCAAATGGTTGCTTTAAATAGATGCAGTACAGGTGCTGGGATTGTCTTGCAGCCTGTTCAGAAAGCCAGGTGGTTGGTTTCTTTACTGTATGATTGGCATGCTTTCCTCTAACTGTTGCTTGCATGAACATTTGTGGAAGTTATATCTGAAGTTTTTCAACAAATAGATCTGAACTGAATGAAAGCCAGGTTCTTAAAATTCCGTGAACCCATGTGCAGTTCTGCTCTTCATAGTCTTTTAATTTTAAAGACTGTTTTCTCATTTCAAAGACATCTGACAATAACATCACATTGGTTGATACCGATAACATAAAAATAGACCTTTCATTTATGGGGCAATAACAACTTCATGTGATTATGTCAATATTAGTATTAATTCACTGAAACAATTAATTCACAGAAAACAAAGTCACAGCTGGCTTCATATTAGTTCTTTAGAAACAAATCACAGTTCTAATGACAGAAGAAGTGTAGTTCACTTGGGAAGAAAATCTCTGTTGCTTCAAAACAAGGAGAAAGTATGAAGTTCCAGTTGTGGGCACACTTTGTGTATCTATTTGGAGGAGAGAAATTTGGAAGTTTCCTTTGAGATATTTCACTGATGGCACTTAAAGGAGATTTATGAAACACTCATCTGTTTGTTCACAGTAATCCTAAGATCTGAAGAAATCATGTTTTTACACTTGTGCCTGCAGTGAATCTGCCTGCAGTGATTCAGACTTACCCATATTTAAAGTAATGTATACAGCATAACTTCTACAGAAAAATACATTACTGTCTTCTAGAAAGTGACTTCATCAGCTTTAATAATTGGATAATAAAGTTTGAGCAGAATTATTTTTTTTATCCTTGCTTAATATAAATAAGAATATTTACCTAAAATTTTAGTTCAGATCTGTTTGGGCTTGGGGGAGGTGTCTTTTGTTTTACTAAGAAAAACCAGAATAATTCTTTAAATTTCAAGGTATATATGAAAGTAGATGTATGGAACTGTTTTATGAAATATGTTACTCATTTTTTTCTCATCTTTTCCCCTTAACAAACACAGCACAACATGCCTTTTTGGAGGATATCTAGTCACTCAGACCTTTTGGCTCTACACCAAGCATTGGAGTTAGAGTATTTGTAACTCTTCCTACATAGCTGACAGATTCTTTTTATATTGCAAAGTACACTGAATTTTTTATGTGTGATCCGATGCCTCCGGCTTTACACATACGTGATGGTCTTAAGAAGGAAAAGCAATATTCTGGATGAAAATTCCATTATGAAGAATTCAGATTACTGAATGGAGTTACAGCTTTTAATTCTATACAAGGATTCTCTATATGGTCTTATATACAGAGCATTTTGGTTATTAAAGAACTATAAAAGGAGGTTACTGGAGCACACCAAATGAGCCCTAACTAGAGTGAATAGCTTTTGCAATGGACTCATACTGGCAAAACAGTGACATGCATTTTCTGATCAACAAAGGTGGTATTCAGCAACATTCCTCACTATGGGATATATTCTCACCACTGAGGTTTGAATCAAACTTTAGTCTACCTACCTAGCCCAGAAAATCTGAATTGGAATGCACTCAGACTGTATGATGACAATCCTGTCCAGATCTGTAATATGTGTAAATTATTGATGAAAATAATTTACTGTGACGTTATTAGTGGTTGACTTGGGAAATTGATGCAATTTATTTCTTTCATTTTGGAGGTGTGTGGGATGGGGTTATATTATAATAATTATTGTCTGTTTTATAAGTTTGGCGAGCGGAATGTGCATAATGATGCATTGTGCCTTAAAAGACAAGATCTTGTTTGTGTGTTACAATGGTTTAACATTGGTTTAAGACTGTGTAGATAAAAATAAATAAATTTTTGTGCTAGTTTTTGACATGACCAAACTTCAGATTCAAGTAATCAAAGAGCAACGCTGCATCAAAAGCTCTTAAGTGCTTGTTGCAGTAAGGGGGGGATGATAATAATGGAGAGCTAGTGTTTATATTTAGTTTCTTAATAATTCCACTGACTGTAGGAGGCACATAAGAGGATGTCAGGCAAATGGAATGATGTTGGGCAAGATAACAATTTTTAAGCTGGTTATTTAAAACCTTTTTTCTATTTTTGTCTTTAATCAAAACAAAATAGTTGTATTCGTGAATTATTTACAGACAATGAGTCTGATTTTATGGAATGCGTGTAAAAGCAGGGGTTACTATCCATTAACTCACTCACAAATTATGATTTAACATGCAGTAGGTTATATGTGGACATTGTTAAATGCTATCCAAAGGTGTTCCTAGAATTTACTAATTAAAAAGAAAGAATGCTAATAAAAAAAGGAAAGGGGAACTTAAGTTCCAGATTGTATCAGACTCAATAAAACAGAAGTCTTAGAAAAGCCAAATAATACCACTCGGTACTGGAAACCTAGAACGGTAAAAATGTCTTCCTAAAATGAAATAGCTATTAGTACTCGAATCTTAGTCTTCAGATTGTTTGTTGTATGTGTGATTTAAGTTCATTTCAGTCCATTCATTTCTTTCAGCACTCAGTTTAATTAAATCTTTTCCATTTGGTTTTGACTCAAGCATATAGATGGTGATAAGAATGGATCTCAGTAGAGCTTTCTTTCCTTCCTTCTTCCCAGCTGCCCCTTTGTCCCATATATACTACACTTTGCTCACCCTTACCTGCAGTATTGTACTTACATTACTTGCAGTAGTGCATTTGTATGTTTATATATCCTGCAACAATTCTTCTCTCCAAGATTCCAGCTTCCAAATTATTTTTTCTGAAAGTATGTGTGACCACAGCATGTAAGCCACTGTTTGCAAGGACGACATGTGTTTCCTGTATATCTGAGATACCAGTTGCAGAATTTACTCTCAAAGGAAGATAGTGTTATTCCTGAAAGTGAAAACATTTTTCCTGGTAAACTGACTTTGGGTCCCTTGTTAGGGCCAAAAGACAATATAGAAGTGCTTTATAAATTAGTGATACCATTCCAGACATACACCTCTGTCCTTTCCAGGGCTCTGTTCACAAGGTATTTGTTTTCTCGGCATATGCACCTTGTGGGCTGATATCTTTGGTGAAGTAGTGAGGGTAGGAATGGACTGCGGAGCTGTACATCACTGCACTTAGAACATGCATGCTTGACTGAGGGCCTGCCAGCTAGGGAGCAGAAAAAGAATGGAATTATTCCCAATTATCCTACAGTTACAGAAGGAGATTTGGGGAGAGAATAGATCCTGACAATAATACATTAATGACAGGGTTATACAGGCTACCCTTACAATTCTTTTCTCTACTTATTGTGGTTACATTGCATTAATCACTCTCAAATACAACCTTTGTCCTACATCAGTTTTGCGTGTAAACAGTACTTTTTAGTAGTATGTAATGAGACATGTAGTCTTATGATGCAGTGCATGTGT
The DNA here is from genome assembly GCF_051106095.1 of Pogona vitticeps. Taxonomy (NCBI): domain Eukaryota; kingdom Metazoa; phylum Chordata; class Lepidosauria; order Squamata; family Agamidae; genus Pogona; species Pogona vitticeps. Next base: position 82,984,516 of record NC_135783.1, on the reverse strand, counting down.
ATACTGTTAATGAGAAAACGGCAGGATTTATAGCCCCGGAGGTGGAAATATGTATGTGATTTTGTCTTAAAGAGTGCTCTGTAATGTACTGTGAAGTACAGCCCTTTTTGATTTCATAGTTTGTAAGCTTCTGTGTAAGCATCCTGGTTTTACAATGCTAAGGTGGACAAAATTAGGACACAGCAAGAGAGAGTTCAAAAGAGTGACTGTTCACTCAGTGTGCAAAGGACTGCCTGCTGATGTTCTCTTCTGTACTCTCTTGTACATTACCAAAATTCACAGCAGTTCAAGAGAGGCTCATAACTGCAGTTTCTCTTCATGCATGAAACAGTTTGCTAATGCAGAAAAAAAATCATTGAATCTCCAAAGATCTCATCTTATTAAAGTTAGAAAAATAGCCCTGCACCTCGATCTGTACTGAATCCACCCCCTACCTCCACCCCATCAACTGAACATGGTAGCAAAAGGGAATCCTCAATATCATCATTTCAGATACGTTGTGTGAAAAATTATGCAATCTTGTTCTTTATGAGGTACAGATAAGTATACAAATGGCTCTGAAATGACCAGGAAGCCTATGATCCCCAATTAGAGTTAAATTTAGGTAAGATATTCTGACCACTATTGATTCAAAGTTTTCTCTTTTTAATTGCAGACTTCAATTCTACTTTAATTGTACTTACAGAGCTGGGGTTTTTTTTGTTTTTGTTTTGTTTTGTTTTTTTGCAGGGGTGGCATGTTTGGCTGCAAATGTAAGCTTTCTTGCAGGATCTTTCCCCTTCATTTAAAAAAATACATATACAGTGGTGCCCCGCATAGCGAGGTTAATCCGTTCCGGATTAACCTTCACTATGCGAAAACATCGCTGTACGGGGCAAGGAAAGCCTATTGGAACGCATTAAACTTAGTTTAATGCGTTCCAATAAGCGTCCAAACTTACCCCTCCAGCGATGATTTTAATGGCCGCGGATGACCCGAAATGCCCCCCCCCCGCAGCGTTATCGCGACCTCGGTAAGCAAGGGGAGGGCGCGAAAACACTGATAGGGGGCCATTTCGGGTCATCCGGCAGCCATTTTGGAGCCGCCGATCAGCTGTTCGGCGGCTCCAAAATGGCCGCCGGACGCCCCAATCGTCGCAAAGCGAGTGCGGCGATTGGGGCAGCTCCGTATAGCGATCCCCAAAAAGGGATCGCTATACGGATTCTTCATTGTACGGTGCGCTCGTTAAGCGAGGCACCACTGTATAAAGAAGCTCATCTTATCTTGACAAAACTACAAATTAGTTACAGGATACTTGATTTCAGTTATTTGGGGTTAATATAAGATTGATGTCATCACAACTGTTATAGAGTCAGCTCTGTTCTTCACTGAGTCTTCTGTTCACTGTTCCAGAAATATTTTGATTTGCAAAAATAATCACAAATTCTAAACTCTGTATGATAGACAAAGGAATCAACATTGCCAAAACTCTGGATACAAAAATAAATGGTGTCAAATACTTAATAGTAAACCTGCCTCTCCATGAAAAATTCAGATGTTGCTATTGAATTTTACCTGAGTTTCAAATTTGATGGCCCTGTTTATCTCTAGGAAGTTCGAGGGATGTTTTTAAAAATTGCAGTAAAATTAGTTACATTTTTCTGGTGATAGGAAAAGTGGTATTCATGAACCTCTACTCAAGCCACAATTTAAGATATATTGGATTCCAAATAAAGCATGGCACTCTGCATGTTGAACTACAGTCACTTGGATTGTCAGTTTATTTTACACACAATCAATAAAAAATGTTTTCGTCTGAATCCAGATCCCACCACCCAGAAGGATAACATTGTCTAATGCTTTAAATGTTTGTGCAATCAAGATAGTGAACATTGTGCCTTTGCAGTTGCTGTACCACTATACTGTAAATGGGAGCAGCACCTAAATATTAAGCACTTTCAGTGTTGTGCTTCAGAAGATATACAGCACAATTTGATTTGATGTAAATACAAGGAAATGGAGGGATAGGTGGACTCAATTCAGTAAACCACTGAAGTGAAATGTAGAGAGATGCAATAAGCAGATTGTGCACAAAAATACAGGGCACAGTCCACTCCTTTAGGGCTCAATGAGTGCTCTTCTCTTTCTCACTGGCCCTTGGCTAAAAATACATGCATCCTATGCATTAGCCATTGCCTGCTGTTAATAGTGCTGTGTGGCCCACTCCTTCGAAAGACCGCACACACACTGTAATTGTGTGGGAGTGATTTTCACTGTATTTATGGGCTGGAGTATAAATAGGAACAACTTGAGCACAATGAAAAAAATAACAGCATGTTCATAAAACAAAATACAGCAATACCCTTATTAGGACCAACTCTAGTATCACAAAGTTTCTGTGCAGTCAAGTATGGCCAGAACCCTACTATACCTGCTGGTATAACCCCATCAGTGTAAATCTCAGTTGTAAATTGTAAGTTGAGAACAGTCATTTGTTGTTACACACTAGTTGTGTGACTCAATATGCTACACCAAATATTTGCGGTAGTTTCTGCTGAGATTTGTGCCAATGGAGTTATGCCACCATAGCTTTTCAATTACATTCTGGCTGATGCGTCTAAATTCAGCTAGTGAACTGATTGTTCCTGAAACAACTTAACAAAAGAGCCTAATCTAAATCTTTCCATTTGTTGAGGGAGTATGGGAAATGTCCACTACAGATTAAGATGTGATTTTTGCTTCATGTATATGGAGACAGGGGTGTTCTGGAGCCATGTCTAGATGCTTGAGTAAATGTGATATTTAGTGTCTTTAGAGAGCAACTTAACTGACATGAGCCAATACACTGCATTTGAACTCCCAGCAGTAGCAGCCTTGTGGAACCATTGAAGCCAAGGGTCTATGTAATGTAAGTGTCTGGATTTATTTGGAGATAACATTATTTAAGAAAATGTAAATTAATATTGAAAGCTTGTAAAAATGTGTATATCTTTACTGTTTCTCAATAAACACACATGAAAATGATGTCATTTTCTGCACCATCATCATGCTGTGTCACCTCTGTTTTTATGTTTGGAATATAGAGTATATAGATAAATACAGATATTCAAGATTCATTGACCTCTGCTGTATGAAGGACAATTATTCATACACACACAACAACTGGGAGGATGGGTTCCAAATAGAGACCCATTTCCTGAACATGAATGCTTCAGAGAGCAGGAAAAAGGAAGTCAAGTAAAGAAGATCCAGCTCTGGGTCCTCCTGATCAATGGAATTTTAGCCTTTCTGAAAAGATTCGGTGCATAGCAGTCATAGCTGTTGCGTTAAAAAAGGAGCTCCAATATACTCGTTGCTACATGCTGTCAAGTCACCTTTGACATGGTAAACCCTATGAATGAGATGTCTCCAAAATATCCTGTCCTCAACAGCCCTGTTCAGCTTATGCAAACTCAAGCCTATGGTTCCTTTAGGGAATCAGTCCATCTCAGATGTGGTCCTCCTCTTTTCTTACTGCCTTCAACGTTTCCCAGCATCACTGCCTTTTACAAAGAGATCTATCTTCTCCCAATGTGCTCGAAGTAGGACACCTTGCATTTCCTCGTTTTTGCCTCCAGAAATAGTTCAGATATGATTTGATCTAGGACGCACTTTCCGGCAGTCCAGAGAATATGCCAAGCTCTCCTCCAGCACCATAATGTCTCCCCCATTTGATATTTTTGCAGACCTATGAGTTATTTAAGTTTTATTTGTCATAGCTTCTGGACATCCCCCCCCCCGGTCAGTTTTTTTAATTAGGTGTATGTGTTGGTGGGTGGGTTTTTATTTCTTTAGTCACTGTTAGCTATCCAGAGTAGAAAGACTGGAGATAGCTCATGTCCACAAAGCAAAGCCTTGTACTCGAGTTTACATTCCATCCCCCCTTCCCCCCCTCCTTAAGAAATGCAAAAGATTTTCTTGGAACCTGAGTATTGTCCCATTATCAAGCCACTGAGTCAGAACTCAATCTCATCCCTTGGGTTTTACAAAACCTGTTCATTTTCATATTCACTTGATTTTTCTGACATAGTTGCTCTGCGCTAACCTTCCCTGCCTTAACATGTAAAGTTAGTTTGCTGACTGCATTTTTTGGTATACTCTGATACAGTCCAGAACCAAACAGCTGTATGCCAGTGTAAACATAGACCTCCCCACTTCTCCTTGTAACACTTAAAATGTAGTCCAATAATGAAATCACAAGTTTTGACAGTAATAAGCTGTTTATTTAGACAGCTATATTCTGTTAAGGACAGCAGTTGTATTAGGGTAATGTTGGTCTCTTTTGTCTTCAGGCAAATTGCCATACCCTGGCCAGAAATCATCTCATTTTAGTACGCACGTAATATATTTGGTATTTTTACACACAAAAAAGCAATTTACTAGAATTTCCGTTTGAAAGTAGGATTTGTTGGCTAAAATTACAGAAACCTTGCCAAATATGTCTCTGGAAGATTATATCTTGTGTTGCTATCTATACGACACTAGATTCAACAAAGACAGAAAATTGAACATTATTGGATACTTCTTGTCACATTCTGTTGAAACTCAAGGATCTGGACACTTTGTTCTTTTGCTCCCCATTTTACGTTTTCATTCTTTGCTTCACATTACACATGCACACACACAAACACAGTCACAAACATTCATTCTCCAAGAATTATTCTAAATTCCTCACACTGGTATTACCTAATAAAATGACATGTTTAACAATGTTGAAGGAAATAAGGCATTTCAATGTTTAACTTGGGGGGAAAAAGTATATTTATGTAGTGTTATAATAATACTGTTTTCTTGGTCTCTTGCAGTCTATTTATCATTTCCAGTAACTATTCACAGGATGCTTTAGAATATTGGAATGTTGTGCAATAATAATTTAAATTAATCCCTATATAAGGTGGTCTAGTTGACCCCTTGGTGTTGGCAGATACAGAAAAAAATGGGGGCACAAAGAAATAAATCAGATAATAGGAAATAAAACAGGTCTGATCTACTTCCCCTCTAACCATTTGCAGCCAACAAAGTGCTTCTTTTATTAAACAGTTACAGAATGTTTTATGAGTCTCCTCATGAGGCAGAAAGGATTTTACATCAGGGTTAAGAACTTCCAAGAGAATTTCCATAAGTGAAATAGTAAAAGCAAAAAAGTCATATATGCATCTTCAGAGCACAAATTTTGAAATGACATTTAAACAAAATTCACTTAAGCCTGAATATAACAAATCAGATAAGAGGGTTTCCACAATCAGTTACAGAGGGCAACTTGCAGTGTGCTCTGCTATCATGATTTGAAACCAGCAGTGCACATACAAGTAACGGAACAAAGAAGTAGTCTAGGAAGGCAAAGCTTTCATAATAAAAATTATCCTTCATCAGTTGTCTCTTTAGTGGGTTAGTCATGAGAAATAGTTATCTCTTGGCGAAGCTGTGCTCTACTAGTATGGTGCACCATCTCACACTGAGCCTACCTGCCATAAATCAACTCTCAGTGACCTTTGGACATGCTAATAGTAACTCTGGACACTTAACATGCCCAATACCCTACTCTCCCTGCCAGCCAATTTACCATCAATTATAAATGCAGGACAACGTTCAGGTGACCATTAGGTCTGGATAAGTGCAGAAGTGTTATTCAGAGCAACAAAGATCTGCTAAATAATTAGGCTCTCGTCTTGCTGCGTTTCCATTATGTACCATCAAGTCACTTCTAACTTACGAAGGTTGTAGTAGGCTTTTTGTGGCATGTGCAATGTCCAATGAGTTGTTTACCGTTAGCACCCCCCAGAGAGTTTTTGTGGCTGAGCAAGGATGTGAACTCAGGTCTCCTGAGTCAGCCCAACCCTGTCCCATACAGCACACAGACTAATATCATTAACATTTCTATGCCACTCAGACTTCTGGATGTCTTCAATATCTAGTCATTAAAAAAAAAACTAATATTTGAAAACAACTGATAGTGAGCAGGAGGAGCAAATACATGAGTGGTTACAAGATAGAAAAAAATAAAAGTACTGGGTGTTTAAAAGACATCAGCGAAGATGAAGCACTCTGATTAGCGTTTAGAAAGTGATGTGCCATAGTTGAAAGGAACTGTTGTCCTGTAACCACCACTTTACTTCAGATGGTGGAAAATGTAAAGGAGCATAAGAGGATGGTTTTAGTTTAATTACCAACTCATGTAAGGGCAAGACAAGCATCCACGTCCCAACTGGTGAAGGAATGTATTTGAATACACAGTCATCCATGGAAAAGAATGCACTTGTGAAAGTACTTCAACATTGCTCCAGATAAATTGATATTATGTAAGCTTATTTCACACTTTGCATTATGCCAGTGTTCTCAATGTGACCCTGGGCATGTCCAGATGGGCCTATAGCTCACTATTTGGATAGCTTTTTGTGCTGGTTCAAATCAAATTACAGTGTCCACATGTGTTTTGACTTGGAGTGATCCATCCTGATCCTTTCTAGAGCTCTCACACTTATCATTGCCTGTTAATGCAATCTTTGAAGAGTGCCGCCTGCAGGGCTGTAGGAGAGCAAACAGTTCAATTTTGTCATGACCACGTATATCCAACAGATCTAAATTCTCTAGTGCAGTGGGCCCCAACCTTGGGCCTCCAGATGTTCTTGGACTACAACTCCCAGAAGCCTTCACCACCATCTCTGCTGGCCAGGATTTCTGGGAGTTGTAGTCCAAGAACATCTGGAGGCCCAAGGTTAGGCACCACTGCTCTAATGTAACTTCACAGCGAGCTAATGCAAGTGAATTCATATTTTTCTTGTGTTGAACAATATTTTACTCCTAAGGTTATGTAGTGGTTCTGAATATGGATTCAGTTTCTCAAAATCTCATCTCTAAGTTATATCTGCTGCTGAAAAAAATGTTTCTGCTAGTGGAAAGATTTTTTTAAATTGCAATTTATCGGTTTCATTTAGTATTTTAATATTACATTTTGTTTTCATGTCTATGCACAATGCCCAGACAGCATGTGTAAATTGCATGATCTCCATATATATGGTTAATAAATAAACAAATAAAATGAATTAGTTTGCTTTGCCACGAGAAAATAAAGTCTAAAGAACCTGAGAAATGATTTAAGTATCAGTTCCAGTTCTAGAAGGGAAGAGTTGGGTAGATCACATTGTAGGGCCTGGTTCCCAAAAACTACTTAAAAGAATTGTTTTTCAAAACTGTGTATTGATACATCATCATCAACAAAGTTTAACACATTTGCTGGACCCAAAATCTTCTCCTGGAAAGCGTAACACTGGCTTAGTATTTCAGGCACAAAAATTATTTTGGTTTACTTGAATTGAAACACAGCACAGAGTATGTGGTCTTGCAGCTGGCTAAAAAGGCGACAAAAGATGTAAATGGCAAATGCATTAAACTTTTCCAAGGAGATGTTGGCTGTGGTAAGAATAGGCAGCACAGAGAATCTCAGAATGTCAGCCAGGCAAGCCGTTTGCCAGCAGTCATGATTCAGCCACAAACTAAATCAGACATATTTTTTTCATTACAAACCAAGAAATAAACATTCTTGTGCAGGATGATGGCCATCTCATCTTTTCCCATTCTGCTGAAGACAGGTTTGTACACTCTGGAGATAATTGTGAGAGAAACCCTTTAGACTCCAAATAAATAGATACCTAAAGATTCCACAGGCATGCGCCACTTGATATACATTAATCTCTGGATGCATCACTGGGGCTGAGTTGTGGCCACACTTACTGTTGCACTCAGCCAAACCACCCAAATAGTTTGAGCTTTCCTGTATGCACAGTACTTGGGTATTTGCTGGTTTGCAGTAACATGTTCTGATGACAGTTCTGAAACACTGTTTGGTTGATGGCAAGGATATTTCCACTCTGGGTGCTTTCTGGAAAAAAACTACGGGGAAGAACAGCTTGTAGCTGTGTGGTAGGACCCATGTTTTACATGTAGATAATACCAGATGCAGCATTTCTGTAGAGCCCATTACATAAGCTGTGGGCTTGCCCTGAGAGCAGATGCTGGTCCTGAAATGAACTTTTGAGCTCCATGATATTGCCTACCAAACAAGTGAGAAGAGCTTATATTTATTGAAATACAAATGTGGGGTCTAATACTAGTTCTTGTTTTCTCACAATAGTGGCAATCTGGGACCTTGCAAAGAAAAAATAAGAATGCATTGGAGGTGAGGAGAACAGGATCCTCCCTGGCTCCCGATTCATCAACATCAGATCCCTTTGACATCCGAAGCAGAGCGAAACAGGGCTGTGTCCTCGCACTGACCCTGTTTGGGATCTTTTTTTGCTGTCATGCTGAAGCACGCCTTTGGAACTGCAACAGAAGGTGTCTATCTCCAGACTAGATCAGATGGAAAGCTCTTTAAATTGAGAGCAAAGACCAAAGTCCAACTGAAATGCATGTGGGACTTCCTTTTCACCAATGATGCAGCCATTGTTGTCCACTCTGCTGAAGATCTCCCAACAACTCATGAATCGTTTTAGCAAGGCCTGCCAGGACTTTGGACTAACAATGAGCCTGAAGAAAACACAAGTCATGGGCCAGGGCGCTGGGTCTAAGAGGCTTTTTCCCTGCTAGGCAAGCCTCCAGAAGACTCTTAAACCCAGCGCTGATCAGCTGGGGGGGGGCAACTGATCAGCACTGGGTCTAAGAGTTTTCCCGAGGCTTGCCTAGGGAAAAAGCCTCTTAGAGCCAGTGCCGATCAGCTGAGAGGCGGGGAGCAGGAGCAGAGATGACCACAAAATGGCTGCTGGCTCTCTGCTGGTTGCCTAGTCTCCGCTGTTTGGCACTCTTTTTAAGGCTGTTCCAGGGTTACAAAGGCACCGTGAGGAGCTGGGCTCAGTTTATTGTACCTGGTAAGTGACTTTTTGCTGACTTTTTTTGTTTCTGACTTTTTTCCCCATAGGAACGCAATAATTAAATTTCAATGCATTCCTATGGGAAAACGTGCTTCACTAGACGACATTAACCGTGGAACGGATTAATTTTGTCTTGCAAGGCACCACTGTATATAAAAGTTCAGAGTACAGTGGTGCCTCACACAGCGAGGTTAATCCGTTCCGGATTAACCCTCGCTGTGTGAAACATCGCTGTACGGAAGTAAAAAAGCCATTGAAACGCATTAAACTACGTTTAATGCGTTCCAATCGGCACGTTTACTTACCGTACAGCGATGCCGGCAGCCATTTTCGCACCCTCCCCTCGCAGAACGAGGGTGTGAAAATGGCTGCAATCAGCTGTCCGGCGGGTCCAAAATGGCCGCCGGAACAGCCGAAAGGGGCCGGGGCGCAGCATTTTCGTGCCCTTGGTAAGCAAGGGGAGGGAGCGAAAACGCTGCCGGAAGCCCTGAAATGGCGGCCATTTTGGACCCGCTGGACAGCTGATTGTCGGGTTGCAAAGCGAAGGTTGGTAAGCGAGCAGCGAGGCGCCCGTTCTGCGAGGCACCACTGTATAAAACTGCCTAAATGCAACACTGCAGAACAATGTTATGAAACATTTACTTTTTGATTATGTGAAAGAACGACTGGTTTGCTGTTATAGACCTGAAAGATGCCTATTTCCATGTATCTATCCGTTCCTTTCACAGGCCCTATCTCAGCTTCCAGCTCGGATCCCAAGCCTACCAGTTCAAAATATTCCCATTCAGACTCGCGACAGCTCCCAGAGTCTTCACCAAATGCAGGGCTCCTGTAGCAGCTTACCTCAGACTTCACAAGATCCACATTTTCCTGTACATCGACAACTGGCTACTCGTAGCTCACTCCTGTCACAAGGCACAACGGGACATTATCCGCGATCTCGGCCTCACTGTAAACATACAAAAATCCAAGTTGCAGCCTATAAAAGTTGTCCAGTATACAGAAGTACTCTTAGACTCCACTCACACCCGAGCATTCCTCCCAACAGACAAACGATTCCACCTGATATCATTGCTTCACATCTTCACCCCTCATGCTCTAGTACCAGCATTAACAGTTCAACATGTCCTCGGCACTATGGCATCCATGACATCAGTAATGCAACACGTACGCCTCAAAATGAGGTCACTCCAAGCATGGTTCCTAGATCTTTTCAACCCGCTAACAGACCCGCCTCACACCCTGTTATGGGTGACCCCAGAACTAGCCATCCAACTTTCTTGGTGGCACTCTACACAAAACCTTACAATGGGATGACCTTTCAAACAACCACATCCTCAAATACAGGTCACCACCGATGCCAGTCTTATAGGCTGGGGTGCTCACTGCAAATCTCAATGGTCAGAAAGAAAGAAACTCATATCAATGAGCTGGAACTTCTAACAGTGATAAAAGCACCCAAGGCTTTCAGACACCATCTTGTCGGCAAAATGGTTCAAATTACCACCGACAACACTACCACGATGTACTATATCCTCAAGCAAGGAGACACCCACTCTCCAAGCCTTCTGTATCTTGCTGTCGGCCTATGGGAATGGTGTCTGTCACATCATATCTGCCTCACAGCAATACACATAGCCAGCCAAGACAACAATCTGGCAGATCTCCCTCAGTGAGGCAGCCAGGCGGATCTCAACAAGTAAGTTGTTCCAAAGGCGAGGGGCCACTGCCGAGAAGGCCTGATTTCTAGTTTTTTTCCCACTGGGCCTCTCTCTGTTCTGTAGAAGGTTGTGTGAAATAGTACAGATCTGAAACTCAATTTATATTTTCCATTTCTCCGTATGTACATCCCTGTGGCTGCAAATTGCACCTTGGAGTAACCAGCTAGAAGCAGTGGGAGAGGCTGCAGGAAAGAAGGAGGCAGGGAAGGTGTGCTGGCAAAGATTTTTGTAAAAAGTGTTGCTGCTTCTATCCCTTTAAGTATGCTTTTTCTGGTCTCTAGGAGGCAGAGAGAAGGGGAGGACTTGATCAGCAGACATGTGAGGAACATAAAGTGGAGAGCCAGATGGAGAAAAAGCTTGGGAGAGAAGCACATTCCAACCACATTGCACCCTAGAATACACCCCATTTATTATTTACTACCAACCTGTTTCTATGCATTTTTCAGGATTTGGCGAAGAGACCCAAACACACAACCCCACAGAGGAACTGCTATTGCTGGCCATCTCCCAAGTGTGAACCCAAAGGGTGTTTCAAATATTCACATGATTTAAAATCGAATCCATTTAGAACAGAGCTTATTGGGGCACAGATATAAATGTAGACAACCCCTCTGCTTCTGATGTGCATCCATGATTTGCTGGTAGGCCTCATAATAGCTTGGTCTACTCTTGTTGGGTTTAGCAGTCAGATAGAGCCACCAGAATTCCTCGCTGATTGTTGTCCAGGGTTCTTGGCAAGGTTGGATGAAAAAGACACTTTATTGAATAACGATTTGTTTCTTCTGTCTCTAGACTGAAAAACATTTAATGTTGAACTTGCTTACAACGGTGGATATGACTTTTTTGAAAGCAAATGGATTGTCCTGCAAATCTTTACAATGAGGGTTCCTTGCCAAAGTATTGAAGACTTCATACAAGGAGGGAAGACGGTGCCCTCTTCTGGTGATTTTATTTTTAAAGACCACCTGAAAACTTAGCACATATTTTTGCATTTCTCCTCAGACCTTCAATTTGGCATGCATCTTTTGTAAAAATGTGCTTATTTTAACCAAAGAGGTTTCCTATTATAAACATCTCTCTCTCTCTCTCTCTCTCTCTCTCTTCTCAAGTATTGTCAGAGAAGATGAAATAAATATACAAACGTGGGTGGAAAAAAGATTTGACACAATTTTGTTTCACATTCAAGTGAAAACACCTCACTCCCTCATCTATGAAGAGTTTTTTTGAAGGGGAAGGAATGGTCCAGCATTATTTCGAAGTGGCTAATGAGACGGTAGCTGGCTGTACTCAATATCTAGAAAACTGTGGAAAGGGTTGGCATAAGTTGAAATTGACTTTGTTGTTGTTTAGTTGTTTAGTTGTGTCTGACTCTTTGTGACCCCATGGAACAGAGCACGTCAGGCCCTCCTGTCCTCCACTGCCTCCTGGAGTTTGGTCAAATTCATGTTGGTAGCTTCAGTGACACTGTCCAACCATCTCATCCTCTGTCGTCCCCTTCTCCTATTGCCTTCACACTTTCCTAACATCAGTGTCTTTTCCAGGGAATCTTCTCTTCTCATGAGATGGCCAAAGTATTGGAGCCTCAGCTTCAGGATCTGTCCCCCCAGTGAGCACTCAGGCTTGATTTCCTTTAGAATGGATAGGTTTGTTCTCCTTGCAGTCCAGGGGATTCTCAAGAGTCTCCTCCAGCACCACAATTCAAAAGCATCAATTCTTCGGTGGTCAGCCTTTTTTATGGTCCAGCTCTCAGTTCCATACATCACTGCAGGAAAAACCATAGCTTTGACTATGCGGACTTTTGTCAGCAAGGTGATGTCTCTGCTTTTTAAAATGCTGTCTAGATTTGCCATCGCTTTCCTTCCAAGAAGCAGGCGTCTTTTAATTTCGTTGCTGCTGTCTCCATCTGCAGTGATCATGGAGTCCAAGAAAGTAAAATCTGTCACTGCCTCCATACCTTCCCCTTCTATTTGCCAGGAGGTGATGGGACCAGTGGCCATGATCTTAGTTTTTTTGATGTTGAGCTTCAGAGCATTTTTGCACTCTCCTCTTTACGAGGTTCTTTAATTCCTCCTCACTTTCTGCCATCAGAGTGGTATCATCTGCATATCGGAAGTTGTTGATATTTCTTCCAGCAATCTTAATTCTGGTTTGGGATTTCTCCAGTCCGGCCTTTCACGTGATATATTCTGCATATAAGTTAAATAAGCCTGGGGACAATATACAACCTTGGCGTATTCCTTTTCCAATTTTGAACCAATCAGTTGTTCCATATCCAGGAGAGTTCAGGAAGATAGAGAGTTAAGAGAGAGAGTTCTTGGGTTGACAAGAATATTAGTATTACACTGATAACATATTTAATGCATATTGTGATTTACTCCCCGTGATTTTTGTTATTCTATATCTGATTATTACCTTCCTGTTCAATAAACTGATTGTGTTTGGCAGCATAAGTGTCCCGTACTTAATTGATGTTAAAGGAATAACATCTGGTGGCAGCGTGAGGAGGAGGAAAGAGCGTGAGGATGAAATAAAACAGGGGCCACAAGGGCGAGCACAAAAACAACATTTGCTAAATGTTGAATCAAACCTTTAAAAAATGTGAGATAAACAGAAACTGATAACCTAGCTGGTCTTTCACTGCTTGATTCCTAACATTCTCGGTCCGAACCTCTGCTAGTGCTGAATTAGGATTGACTTTTTTTTTCCTCCCTGAGACTCCTCATCTTTAACATGTATATGGCAGCCAGGTAAAACATAGTCCTCTCAGTCCTGCCCATATCTCTACCTATCAAACATGGACAGTTCAGATGAGGTTCATTTCTGAAGAATCTGGCAAACTTCAATAGTCATATATTTAAGGCAAGTGGAACCTAAGGTTTCAAAAACTTAAAGGCAGAAGAAAGCAAAGCTGTCCAATTTTCCTATCCTCTTTCCTAAACCAGGTAAGGGGAAGCATAACAAATAATGTGGGCCCAGCATGTGTGTGTGCGCGCAGTTCACCTCCAGTCACTCTTGCTCTCAAATTTCTCTCAGCAGCCCTGAACAAGCAGCTGGCCACCCACCCACCATTGCAACCATATTCCAGTACAGGAATGAAAGGAGGACCACCTGACTGGGTAGCTGCACTTACTGTTCCCTAACAGTCCCAGAATCCCTCACCCAATGCTGCCACAGTCGGATAGCAGGGCCTGAAGGCATGGGAGACGGGCATTGTCTAGTGATCACCCAGCCCAGGAGTTCTCTTCTCAGTACCAGCTCAGATCTTAAAACTAAAATAATCCTGGCATCAGACCTACCATGTCTTTGACCATGTTAGATGCTGCTGCCAGGTCTGCCTTCTTTACGCACACTTCTTCAAGGCCTTGAAAGATCTGTTCCACTGAGATTTTCCAAATGGCAAATTGATAGTTTTACTAGGGGAACTGTTCTTGTCATCAGAGTTTGCCAGCCATGCTGGCTGAGGGATTCTGAGATCAGAATACCAAAAAACACAAATCCTTCCCATCTCTGACTGCTATGGATTTCTAGTAGTATTTGCACATATATCACCTGTTTGGGATATTCTAATAATTACATGCTGCAGACTTTCCATATATATTTGTTGTATTCCAGTCCTCCTAATCTAGGCAAGTAAAGTCACATAGTATGCAGATTAGATAATATTTGCATAATAGGCATATTTACATGTTATTCAACTCGTGTGTATTAATGGTTGCATTTTCCCCCAAGAGTATGTTTCATCCTTGGCACTGTCTCTATAGTTAGACCTGATCTTATAATGCCAACATAGTGTAAGCATTATAGTGCTGGATTTGGAACAGCGAGAGCCAAGTTCAAATCTCTGCTTTTCTCCACAAAGCTTACATGGTTTGCTCTGCCCATCCATATTTTTGAGCATATCTACCTTGCAGTACTGTTGTGGGAAGTGCCTATATGCATTGGTGATGCATAGAAGTGAAATAAATAATCAAATTTCACCATTTGCTAGAAGCTTCTGATGATGATCTCATTGGATCACTGTCATTCTTTGCCAGCACTTTTATATAGTGATGGTAGGTTAGTGCACCCAACATTATGCAGGTGCACTAACCTGCCATCACTTCTTATGGACCAAAAGGAAAGTCTACAAATGCATGAGAATTCCACAGGCATCCCCTGCAAGAGACACCCAGCTATCTGATTTGCAGGTAAAAAATAGAGGGAAATGTGAGATCATTCTGCAGAAATCATAAACAAAATATAAGATGTGATTACTTTCTAAGAGGAAGATTAAATATGTTGTTGTTGTTGTTGTTGTTGTTGTTGTTGCTGTTGTTGTTACAAAATACTTTAACTTCCTTTGTCCAATCTGACTTTTCATCAACACTCATTTGTAAAATCGGCTTGTATATGCTAAGACATCTGAGCTACCACCCAGTTACTATTCAGGTAATGATCAATGCATGACCAACGCTTTCACTTTTATCTGTGTCCTGTACCTAATTGACCAGACTCTCCTGGCTAAATAAGCATTCATTGAATGAGACCATGAATGGGGACTGCAGAGGGAAGTGAACTGCAGCCCAGGAAAGTTCATGAAAAATAAAATTCAATCATCTTTCAGGTGCCACAAGACTCCTTAGATTTTTTTTTGCTGCAACAGTTTTGCTTAACTCCGCTTCCCCCCTGAAATGTCAGAAAAATATTTCTTTGTATATATAAAGAATGTATTTCAAAGTCAGTGTCAAACCAGCAATAGAGGAGTATATGCATCTTCTATGCACATTTACTTGAGTGTATGATCTTCAGTGCAGTAAGACATGTAATCTGGGTAAGCAGTTCAAAGGGCCTTACCATCCTCCCATGACCCAAAGTAGAATTAGCCTTTCAAAAAGAATGTTATCATTTTCTTGTTGCATGAAACCTCTTTTCAGAAATCTTAGGAGTCCAAAATTCGCAAGAATCTAACATTCACATAAGCTCAATACTTTTTCTATGTTAATTCTTCTCTGTCTCCTGCAAACAATACAGACTCCACAGCACCTTGAATACTTAAATGTACTAATATATGACACATTTCTGTTCTGCTTTGCGAGTTTAATTTTGGGTATTGTTTTGTAGCACATTTCTCCTCCAGTTGTCTCTGGGACTTGACTCCTTCCTGTGTTTGCCGGAAGCTCTGCAAAGATATGGGAACTGAAAGAAGATTATCATAAACATAGAGACAAAAATCCTTAGAGAAAACTGGGAAAAACAATGACCAGATATTTTACTTTCTTTCTCTTATTCTGGGAGAACTAAAGACATAAAATAAAACAAAATAAAATAAAGTTGGGAGTTTGGACCAGAGGATGGTGAAAACAGACATGGGGTAGCATGGTTAGAATCTGAACAAAACCGGCCAATAGGGTAATGTGACAAGTTTATGAAAGTAAACCAATAACACATGCAATAAGGTGATTTATTATGGCAATTTATTATGGCTTCTCTCATCTTGGGAATTGTAGTTTGGTGAGAAACTATGTTATAGATCTCCTGCCCATCCATTTCATAGTATTGCTTGGGAAGAAGAAATTGCTGTTAAACCCTCTTGTAGTGTTGACTGAAAGACATCTGCAGATGTGAAGCGAATCGGTACAAAAAGTTCAGGAAGCTCCTTCTAATCTGAAGCAAATTAGATCTGATGATTCATTAATCTTGGGCCAAAAGCAACAGGGAAAAGTCCAAAGTACTGCACCTCAGAAAAAGAAATCAATTGCAAAGTTACAAGATGGGGGATACCTGGCGTAGCAAAACTATGAGTGAGAAGAATCGCTCGTAGATCACTAGCTATATATGAGCCAACAGTGTGATGTGGCAACAAAAAAGGCAAATGCTATTTTAGGCTGCATTAATAGAATTATAGTTTCCAAATCCCACGAGGTGCTAGTCCCTCCCTATTCAGCACTGGTTAGGCCTAGCCTTGAGTATTGTGTCCAGTTCTGGACACCACACTTAAGAAGGATGTGAACAAATTAGAACAAGTTCAAAGGAGGGTGGCAAGGATTATCAGGGGGCTGGAAACCAAGCCTTATAAGGAAAGGCTGAAAGAATTGGGCATGTTTAGCCTTGAGAAAAGAAGATAGCGGGGTGATATGATAGCATTTTCCAAATATTTGAAAGACTGTCATAAAGAGGAGGGGCAAGATCTCCTCTTGATCATCCCAGAGTGCAGGACATGCAACATTGGGCTCAAGTTAAAGGAAGCCAGATTTTGGTTGAATGTCAGGAAAAACTTCCTAAAACAGAGCAGTACAACAGTGGAACCAGTTACCTCAGGAGTTGGTGAGTGCTCCAACACTGGAGGCATTCAAGAAAAACTTAGATAATCACCTGGCAGATATGCTTTGATTGCATTCCTGCACTGAGCAGGGGTTGGACTTGATGGCCTTGTAGGCCCCTTCCAACTTCACTTTTCTATGATTTCTATGATGTTTTCCTACTCGGACAGTGATGGGCTGAGCTCATATGTAGTTAGCAATGTTTAAAACACCATCAAAGAGCTCGGGAAATTTGCTTTGGGGAATTACAATCCACATTCCTTATATTATATTGCTTCAAGGTGATGTTTGTAAATTATATTGAGACTCTCCAGGAAAACATAGTATTTTAATACATAATGGAAGATTTGCTCATGAAATGGCCCTGTATTACATATTTGGATCTTAATGTTTAACAACAACAGAAAGAAAAAAAGAAAAAAAAGCTTAAGACATTATAGATGGCAAATCCATCAAATCTATTTTTGTTGATTTCCTTTTTCCACTCACCTTCAAAATCATGCCATGGCCATTCCATCTGTGTGTTCATGTGTGTATGTTTTCAGTGTAATGAATGAACGGATCCAAATGCATTTCCTTTTTAAAAATTCAGTATGTATCTGTAAGAGTACATGAATGGACAAATTCATGCATGATGTATGCCACATTTTAGAACTGCACACAGAATTTTTGCACATTTAAAAAATGTCCACATGTCAAATGCCTCTTTCTTTTCATGTTGCAAGGTCAGACATATGTGAATTTGTGGATCCAGGTCAGGTCTGTGTTTGATCTCTGCATGTGGAAATGACCATTGGGCAAAAGGTTTTAAACAACTGACGGACACTATGTCCCACACTTTGCTAAAAGGAATCAGAGCTTTTTTGGACTACAGCTACCAGAATCACATACACACTCAGGCTACCTCATTAATGACTAAGCTGGCTGAGAGATTCTGGAAGCTATATTGAAGAAAATATTTGCCAAGTTCTGAAATAAAGCACAAGACATGAAGTGCCAGGAGACCAAAATATTCTTCTTCCATGTTTGTTCTGATTCTTTGGTTATTATTCAAAGACAAATGAAAACGAAGAGGTAATTTTGTTCTTTACAGGTCTGTACACATCTTTGTTAAACACTTTAATGGCTGTTTATGCCCCTTTATAACACAAGAGGGCATTGTACTCTGTAACTGTATTTTCAGTCTCTATTGGTATGGCAAAGCAACTTACCTACTTCCATTACATTTGTTTTTCAGTGGGGTGTTGCATGGACTTTTTTTTTATTTTTTATTTTAAAAAAATCTGGCCTGACTTTTGAATTCTGTGTAATGATGGAGATTTTAAAACTCATTTACAAACTAGAAAATGAATGAGACTTCATTCTGAAAAGCTCAGTATTTAAACCTAAGAAAATTACTTACCTGGCAAGACAATTGCAGGTTTCTGTGTTGTTGTTTTGTTCGTCTGTTTGTTTTGTTGGTGGTGTTGTGAGAGGCATTTGCAATGCTTCTGAATGATCCATGCTTTGATGCTTATTACTCTTTCAGAGGAACTAGATTGTTCCAGGACTCAGAATAGTATTGTAATCTGCTTTTCCAAACACAACATTTCTTTAGGTTTGCTATAAATTCCAGACCTTCAGACCTGAAAGTGTGTGGGCGTTTGGCTGATACTCAGAAAGGTGGGGGAGCCTAAACATACCGAATTTATAGGGGTCAGTGGTGGGCAGGGCTTGACACCCTTCCCTGCATTACTCTTCATTCCTCTCCTGCGAGGAGCTGAATAAATTAAAAGTGCACAAATAGTACTAATATGCACTACAGGAACACAGCATAGCTGCAGAATTTAGCCAATCTTTGTGCCAATTTCTGTTTTTGGAAAACACAGCAACAGGATATGCATGGCCTTGACATCTATCAATAGATGTGATAGCATTCACACAAAAAATGGGATTTGTCCAGTAGTTGATAAATTTGCAATCTGCCCAAAGGCTGACAGAGGAAAAAGCATCAGCGTAGTCAATCTAAAACATGTTAGATGGAATTGGTCAATCTATGGATGTAGCACCATGCTGAACATATTTCCATTCCCTTCTGGCAAACTAACTTGGACAAAGGTATACGTGCCTGTTTCTTAATCACCAGGATATGGACAAAGTAGGTTGCATGGAAAAATGCAGTAGCTATATGAAGATATCACTTCCACTATACACATCTTCATCTATAATTAATTTTAATATGTATTTTGAAGACTAAGAATCAATAATAACAGATAGGTCCAAAGAATTTTCAACAGCCCCTTGTGTTTTCCTTTTCTCTGATAGCCAAATTAAATGTGATGCTGTTTATGTGGTTAATAATGTCGTGAAAGGTTTTTAATGTGTAAATTGTTGGTCTGCCCACCTTGTCCTGGACTGGCAGTCTTTTTGCACAGTGGTTCAAGCATGGATTGGTCCTTGTGAGCCTGCTATTTGTACTGGAGGGATAGCTGCAGTTTCCATTGATATCAAATGCTAATTGCATAAACAATGTTTGTTTAGTTTGGCCGCAAGCCAACAGAGCTAGTTTTTGTGCATGAAGCTGCCCTGGTCTTGTGGAGTCTCAGCTGTCAGCTTTCAGTTTTATACTCAGGCTCGGCATAGACATTATTTCTTCTACATCACAAGGAAGAGAAGGTATTTACTTCTGTGTAACACATGAAACCAACATATTTCCTTCTTTTGGCCATCTGTATCGCTCTTCTCTAAACAGCATTCTTGGCCACCAGGGAATACCTGGGATGGTTCCCTTGGATTCTGTATCTTTCCAGCATGTGACACATTTCATGAACTGTTCTCACAGGGTGGATGCAACACATCCAATAAAATCACATGACATCTTGGTTAGGTCTCTGTCTGACTGCAGGTCAGATTTTCATTACATTATAAAAACCTAGCCGTGCATGGAACACTAGATCCTTCAGAAGGGAGTAAGGGAAGAATATTTCTCCAGGATATGATCATTTTCTACATGCAGGATTTGCTTACATTTAGAGAACCATTATTTTAATAAACTAGGCCCAGTTTGAGATGTGGAGATACAGTGTTCAGTGAATAAAAACTGGAATCCTCTGTCTGGGAATTAGGGTGATTTTCCCCCCAGATGAAGAACTCCAGGTTATGTGTGTGTCTCTCTCTGTGTCTGTCTGTCTGTCTGTCTGTCTCTCTCTCTGTGTGTGTGTGTGCGTGTGTGTGTCTGTGTCTGTGTCTGTGTGTGCGTGCACTGCCCCATTCCCCAGCCAAATATAAACTTGTAGTTTCAAAAGAAGGCCATGCAGGGGGCATAATACCTGCATAATACCTGGGTTTCTTTGTTTAAGGAGCAGGGATGTGATATCCAATCAACAACTTCATGAAAATCACACCTCCGATGCAGCCTGTGCCTATTTTAACTTCCCTCTAAGAAAAAAGCCTGGCAATACCCATCTGCCATGAACTTTTGAGAATCTAATTCTCTACACTAACAACACATCACGCGAAAGTCCGGACTGGAGGAATCCCAAGCTGGAATCAAGATTGCCGGAAGAAATATCAACAACCACCGATATGCAGATGATACCACTCTGATGGCAGAAAGTGAGGAGGAACTAAAGAACCTTGTAATGAGGGTGAAAGAGGAGAGTGCAAAAAACGGTCTTCAACTCAACATCAAATAACCTAAGATCATGGCCACTGGCCCCATCACATCCTGGCAAATAGAAGGGGAAGGTATGGAGGCAGTGACAGATTTTACCTTCTTGGGCTCCATAATCACTGCAGATGGAGACAGCAGCCACGAAATTAAAAGACGCCTTCTTCTTGGGAGGAAAGCAATGACAAACCTTGACAGCATCTTAAAAAGCAGAGACATCACATTGCCAACAAAAGTCCGAATAGTCAAAGCTATGGTTTTTCCTGTTGTGATGTATGGAAGTGAGAGCTGGACCATAAAGAAAGCTGACCGCCGAAGAATTGATGCCTTTGAATTGTGGTGCTGGAGGAGGCTCTTGAGAGTCCCCTGGACTGCAAGGAGAACAAACCTATCAATTCTAAAGGAAATCAACCCTGAGTGCTCCCTGGAAGGACAGATCCTGAAGCTGAGGCTCCAATACTTTGGCCATCTCATGAGAAGAGAGGACTCCCTGGAAAAGACCTTGATGTTAGGAAGGTGTGAAGGCAAGAGGAGAAGGGGACGACCGAGGATGAGATGGCTGGACAGTGTCACCGAAGCAACCAAAATGAATCTGACCCAACTCCAGGAGGCAGTGGAAGACAGGAGGGCCTGGCGTGCTCTGGTCCATGGGGTCACAAAGAGTCGGACACGACTAAACGACTAAACGAAACGAAACACTAACAACAAGAGTCTGCTTGCCTGAAGAATTGGGCTTTGATCCACAAAAGCTAGCAGATCCCACCAGAGGCAAATAAGAACAACCCAGAATGGTGGGCCCCAGTTGTAGAACAACTCTTTTCTCACATTAATTCTACAGGAATTTTCCCCGAGGGGTGGAGGCAGAGCATAATTTTCCCAATTCATAAAAAAGCGATAAATCCATCTTCCAGAACTATCGCCCAATCAGCTTACTGGATATCACTTCCAAGCTCTATACCCACCTTCTTTTCCAGACGCTGGCTACATGGATGGAGGAAAACAACATCCTTCACCAGGAACAAGCAGGTTTTGGAAAGGGCCATACCACATTTGATCAAATCTACATGCTACATCATCTTGTATGCAAATATACCACCAGGCCATTCAAATGGCTGTTCACAGCTTTTATTGACTTCTCCTCTGCATCTGACACAATTACTAGAAATCACCTGTGGGATAAGCTTGCAGAGACTAACATTGATAAGAGACCTCTAACCCTAATACAGGAACTATACTCCACCACAACTTTGAAGGTAAGGCTGACAGAGGAAATTCATACTAACAAAGGGGTAAAACAAGGGTGCTTACTTGCACCCCTAATCTTTAACTTTTATATTAATAATATTGTAATAGCTTTAAACCATCCAGAACATCCCCCCCCCCACAAAATTGGGAAGTACAGTGGTGCCTCGCTTAGCGAGCGCACCGTATAACGACGAATCCGTATAGCGATCCCCTTTTTCGGGATCGCTATACGGAGCACCCAATCGCCGCACCTCGTTTTGCGACGATTGGGGCGTCCGGCGGCTGATCGGCGGCTCCAAAATGGGCGCCGGATGACCCGAAATGGCCCCGCACTGTGTTTTCACGCCCTCGGCAAGCGAGGGGAGGGCGCAAAAACGCGGCACGGGGCCATTTCGGGTCCGTTTTGAAGCCGCAAAACAGCTGTTTTGCGGCTTCAAAATGGCCGCGGACGACCCGAAATGGCCCCGCACCGCGTTTTCGCACCCTCCCCTCGCTTGCCAAGGGCGCGAAAACGCCGCGCAGGGCCATTTCGGGTCCGTTTTGAAGCCGCAAAACAGCTGTTTTGCGGCTTCAAAACGACCCGAAATGGCCCCCCGCGGCGTTTTCGCGCCCTCGGCAAGCGAGGGGAGGGCGCGAAAATGGCTGCCCGGGGCCAGGAAACTTCTCTAAGTGGGAAGTTTAGGGCCGATTTGGAACGCATTAAATGAAGTTTAATGCGTTCCAATGGCTTTTTACTTCCCGCTTAGCGAAGATTTCATATAGCGAAGGTTAATCCGGAACGGATTAATCTCGCTATACGGGGCACCACTGTATAAGATTGCAAGTCTTATATATGCTGATGACATTGTATTACTATCTATGAACAAAAAGGGACTGTAGAGAAGCCCTAAGGATCTGGGGAAAGGGGGGGGGTCTCCTTGCAGGAGAGCACAGAAAGAGCCTGTGTGTCTTGCTGGGGGGGGGGGCGGGATTGAGACCACTTTGACTACCCATCTGAAGAAAGTTCACCTGGCCAACTTTAAATGACTTTGAGGGACGTTGAACTTGAGATCTTCCCCTGTCTTCCGTGTACACGGGTGTGATGTGCCTCTATGTGTAAATCCTCTGGGAGAGAAAGCTCTCAATTTGAACTGAGAGCACTGAGGGCAAAATCCACGGGGCTGTCATAGAGAGACAAGCAAATGCATTGCAGAAAGTCAGCCGCTCCTCTTTCTCCCTGAACCCTGAGGATCTGTTCAGTGAAGGCGAAAAGGGCAGCATGTCAGTGGCTTGAGTATAATAGTTTGCTTCAAGAAGGGGGTGGCGGGGATGCTCCAAAAGGTTTAGACTACAACTCCCACAATCACCTGCCTTTGGCCCATCTTCCTGCCCATTGCAACAGAAGCGCAGAAAGAAACGGGTCGGTTTGGGGTGGTGCGCCACCTCTCATTGAGCTATTCAGCAGTTCAGTTGTTTATTGTTCTGTTGGGTATTTGGAAAGTTGTTCTTAAGGTAATTTGTTATGGATGTTGTTATAACCCTCCTCCACCAAAGTAATTTGTGTGAGTAAATGTTGCAAAGAGTGTTAGTTACTCATTACTTTCTGACTACTGTAAAACCCTTAGGACTGTGAAATGATTGGCATAAAAATTGAAAACTCTTCTCAAAATCTTCTGAAAAGATAATGTGAAAATGTTACATCAAACAAGTTTCGTCTGTAGAAGGTTGCTTTGGTCAACAGACTTTTGCATTATTCTAACAATGCTCCTTGAATTAAAAAAAAAATTAAAACTGCTACAAGATAATATACAACCCTAATTTGCTTCTCTATTTCCTTAATACAAAGTCTATTATATACAGAATTTCTCTCTAACTTTGCTCTGCTTTTTCCAAAAAATTACATTGAGACCCAAGTGGGTTGCTATCTTGAATTTAGGGTTCAGACAGCAGCAAAATCAATATTGGTTGTTGTGGGTTTTTTGGGCTCCTTGGCCGTCTTCTGAAGATTGTTCTTCCTAACGTTTCGCCAGTCTCTCTGGCCGGCATTTTCAGAGGACCATAGAGTGCTGTCCTCTGAAGATGCTGGCCACAGAGACTGGTGAAACGTTAGGAAGAACAACCTTAAGAACACGGCCAGAGAGCCTGAAAAACCCACAACAACCATTAGCTCCCGGCCGTGAAAGCCTTCGTGAATACAAAATCAATATTCCTTTCCTTTCAAACAAATACTCTATTATTCTAAGATTCTCTGATTCTTAAAATTCTGTTAGGACTTGTAGCTGAAGTGACAAAACCAATTGCTAGCATATTATTGCCAGCAATTGCAATAATATGCCAGCTGACATATTACTGGTCAGTATGAAGACTAAGTCTTTTGGTGAAACTAGAATGGGCCATTAATACATAGTCCTGGCTATGTTTTCATCAGGATGTGGCCAGAAGCCATGGAGACATATTGTTTTTAATTGCCACCCTTTAGTATCAGAGGTAGTCTGTGGAAGATAAAGTGAAGCTTTTATCAAGCTGCATTTTTTGAGCTTTGGAATACACAGGCTTGTGTCCAGTAAGGATCATCTTGCTGGTGGAAGGAGAAATTAGGCTGCTTCCCTACCTTAATTTTCTTTCTCCTGTGCTGCCCTCATTCTCCATTGCCACCACACCAAGCTTAGTTACCCAACTCACACCTAAAAGCAGATCTGAAGTGGTCTGCAAGAGGGAGGGTCATCACTGAAAACTGTCTCCTTCCCTCTTCTGAAAGGGGACAGTGCCTTCTATCAGTGGAGCAACTTCCACTGGATAAAAACTTCAGCATCCTTTTTCATTTTTATGTCTTGCTTTGTGTTTTGCCCATGGGTGATTGATTGATTAGGCATCCTTCAGTCTCGAGAGACTATGGTAACGTGCTCTGTATGGAGGACTTGGAACAGCATACAGTGTGGCTGAGAAGGCCAATTCGAGAGTGACCATCCATTCCACACTGAAGACAAATACAGCCTGTCCCCTGTCCAGCTCCCTGATTTTGCTGCTTTTGGGATTGCATCTTTGCCTCGGCCTGCTGGACAAGGGTCTCTTCAAATTGGGAGAGGCCGTGATGCCTCCAGGCTGAACACTCAGATGTCAAAGTTTCCCATCTGTTGAGGTCCATTCCTAAGGCCTTCAGATCCCGCTTGCAGATATCTTTGTATCGCAGCTGGGGTCTCCCTCTGGGGCGATTTTGCTGCACTAATTCTCCATACAGGAGATATTTTGGAATCCAATGTCAAAGGGATCTGATGTTGAGCCATCAAAAACTACGGTGCCCTTCATTCCCCCATGAAAGGACCTGATGATGTTAAGGTGGACATCCAATCTTAGGAAGTATTTTAAAACGCTCCTCCCTGCTAACCAAATCAAAGGCCTTTGTGGGATCTATGAAGGCCACAAAGAGTGGCTATTGTTGTTCCCTACATTTCTCCTGCAACTGAGGGAGAATACCATGTCAGTGGTGGATCTATTAGCTCGAAATCCATACTGTGATTCTGGATAGACTCTATCTGCAAGGACCTGGAGTCTCTTCAGCACAACACAGGCAAGCAATGCTGAGAACAAAGATGCCAAGGTAGTTATTGCATTCGCCCCTGTCTCCTTTGTTCTTATACAGTGTGATGATGTTTGCTTCATTTTTGAATTCTTGTTGTGCTCTGTAAAACATTTTGTGTGTCTCTTTGTATTGTACTTTTTAAACGTGCATTCCAGTTTGATATTATATTTTGGAGGTTTTTTTGTGCTCTTCGTGTAAACTTTTTTTTGTGTGTATATATAATTTGTCACTCTGATTTTTGTTGTTTTCCTTCTGTAAAAATTTTCTTTGTGTCTTTTTAACCCTTTTTATAGTGTGCATAAATATGTGTTTTCCTCAAATCTTAATTTAATTTCAGAGTTTTCATCTTGTAATTTTTAGTTCCTGCATTGCCATTTGTTTTTATGCCTTTTTATATTTCTTTTTGCATCTTAAAATTCACTTGTAACTAAATCATTAAATGTTACTGGTTTTTTTTTCCGGGCATTTCATTTTCTTGCAATTGAATTTTATTTTCAGGGGTCATTGGATTTAAGTGTCTTGAGTAAATCAATCAATCAATCAATCAATCAATCAATCAATCAATCAATCAATCAATCGTTGTGGGGAGGGGGGCAATGATAACTTACTCAAAGGCTCAAGGGGGCGTTTCTTTCAAAAAGGTTAAGAACTACTGAGATAGAGGATGTTTTCCACTATTTACTCAACTGTCAGCTCTATCAAAACCCTAGAGAAAAAATCCTGGGTAACATTTTGGCTGCCCTACAGGAGGAAAGTCCTCAGATGAATGTGGTCAGGTTATTTTTGGACTGTGACCCATATGTTACATACAGAACAGCACTGTTTCCAAAAGTGACCAGAAACAGCCGTGCTAATTTCCTGACAGCCATCGTGATCAATTGTGCAGGGGACTCCCAGATATGAAGGGGCATCCACACGTGTCCACCTGATTGTCTCTCCTCCCCATTTTTCTTCTTCTGTGGATAGGTCGCTTATTATTTTATATGTCTGTGATTTTATCATGATTTTACTTGATCATACTTGTATTTTAAACAATTGTGATGACTTTTAGCCAATACAATAAACTTGAACTTGGATTAACTAGCATATTGTATGATTTTTTTTTAGTAGTCTAATAAAGGTATCACCTACTTCTGCATTGTACTGTGTAGGGACCACACAGCTCTCTTCAAGGGTTTTTTTTTTTTAGCCCATGCAACTGAATACTGCAAAGACTCTATTACAGTTTAAGAACTTTGCAGTGATCAGTCATGTTTGGAGGAAGAAAGTATCCTTTAGAGCCTGACTACACAGGAAAAAAAGTGAGAAATACTACGGGTTTGGGGTGAGCTTATTCATTTTTGACTCCCTTGATCGCACGATGTAATGGGAAATGTAAATCAGTGAAAATTCATATACACCCAGTCCATAGTTTTTCCTCCCTACTAGAGGACTTTCTACTTTTTAAAAAGTTGGTTCCTTTCACCATATGGCTGGCAAATTGCAGAAGACAAAGGATGGAAGGTAAGGTGGTGTTAAAGCACACATTCATGTGTTCAAAGAGAGAAAGGAAGAGAGAATGCAGTTCAGAAGTAGGGCAGCAGCTTCAAGGGAATCAAAGTAAATACAGTGGTGCCTCGCTGAGCGATGTTAATTCGTTCCGAAAAAATCGCTGCTAAACGATTTCATTGCTAAGCAAAATGTGGTTTCCCATTGAAATGCATTGAAAACCGGATAATCCATTCCAATAGGAACAAATTGCCGTCCTTAAGCGAAAATCGCCATAGGAAACATCGCTAAGCAAAACGTGGTTCCCCAATTGAAATGCATTGAAACTTATTCAATGCATCTCAATGGGGGAAAAAATACAGCAACAAATTTAAAAAGAGTCAGAACAATGTCAAATTTGGTTAACAAAGGGTTTATTAAGTGCACTTTATGATTTCAAACTTTTTACACAGTAAACTTTAACTTTATAAATAACAGAAAAACATTTAAAAAACAGCAAACATGAGGCTGTTTAAACCATTGTTAAGCGAAACAGGGGACCCGAAATTTAATCGCTATGCGAAGCATGGTCCCAACCATCGCTAAGCGAAAATCGCCCATAGGGACCATCGCTAAACGTAGCGCAAAAATGCTCTGAAAAAGTCGTCACTAAGCGATTTCATCGCTAAATGGAGCGCCCATTAAGCAAGGCACCACTGTAATTCTGACTGCCAGATGAACAATAGGGGTAGATATAGTGAATGAGTAGGTATACTGGAAGCAGAGTGGCCACAGCTCAGGAAATGTTCATGAAAGAAAGACTAAATAAATCAGCAGCAAACATAACCTGTCTCCCTGGAGGTGTTACAGGCCACTAAAATGATTGGACTCTAGGTAGGTTTTGTACCAGAACTTCATCACTTCTGAATGAATGGCTTGAATCATTGGCTTGCAAAGCAGCCAAGAAAATTGCACATGGCTTTTCCCGGTATGTCAGCTAAAGGGCTTCTGTTCAAGTGGCTCAAGTGGGCTGGCTTCAGAATTCTCTCATCAGCCTGCAGACAAAGCTTTGGGATCACCGAATCTCTCCTTGAATGGTCTGCTCCTGATTATCAAAGTCATGTAGTTGAGCTGGCCCAATTATAAGGCAGACAGAGGAAGCTGCTTCAAGCAGATTTGGAGTGTTGATAAAATTGTCAGATTATTAGTTATTTAATTGATTTTTTTTAACAGCCAGTAGCAAGAAGATGTTATTGTGTGGATTCTCTACCTCCTGTGCTGCAATAACTTACTTTGGGCCAGAAATGGGAAAAGTTTTTTTAAAACAACAAACAGAATGTGGCAGAATGATGATAGTTGTAGTTCCAAAAATTACAAATGTCCATTTGTGGTTTTGCTGCAAAACACCTTGACTGAGGGCATGACTACACTAGAAATGCATTTCTTTTTCCACAGCTAAAGTAGCAATTAAGTCCTCATATGACTGATATGTTTGCATAAATTCAAATCACCATTGCATCATGCTGTAAGTTAAAAAAAAAAACCTTTTAATTTACCTGTTTTATAAGAAGAGCAAATACCACAGTATTTGAACATATAATCAGACCTTTAGGTGAATAGAAAGCACCACCTTCTGCTCCACATTAAGCAGTTGACGTCCTCTGTCCACTGACAGGCAGGTCTGTTGATTGCCACCATGGTTGAATTGCAGTTCTGGTATATCCCTTATAGGGAACTCATGCAGAATCATGCTGAGATGATTTTTGATTAACACTGAGATTTACGGATATACAGAGATGTGTGTAAATATATCAATTAGGAAGACTTAATTGCCGCTTTAGCAAGTAATACATTCAGGCCTTGTATTCTCATTAGGCTTGCTTCTCTTCTTTTCTGTTATTTTAGCCATAAGTAACTCTTCCTGCAGAAACAGTCAATCTGTCCTTTACACCTAGAACAGATATGTCTGCTCCAGCATCAACATCCCAACCTATGGATTACTTATCAGCAGTGGAACAGTACAAAACTGGGGAGAATTCGGACGCGAGATGATTTGGACTATGATTCCTCTTATTCCTTGCTTTTGGCCATGCGACCTCTTCCTGCTGGGAAGCTGAAGTCTAAAATATCTGAAGGAACAAAGGTTCTTGCCCCTAACAATATTAGAAGGAGTCTCCTTAAGAGAAATTGGAAGACTGAGGAGACTTGCTCAGTTCTTAAGTACATCTGGAGATTTTGCATGTGTCCTCATGTCATGTCAGGAGCCATGGTGCCCATTTTCCCAGAGGAACTGTTGAAAGATGACCTTTATTAATCATTGACAAACTGCATGTGCAGAATCTCATGAAATGTTTTGACTAGTAAAGCTGTTCCATAGCAGTTCATTAAAAGGCAAATAAAATATTTTAAGTTTACATTTTTATGTAAAGATCAGGAATGCTTTGGCTGATAGTTTTGCCCCATTGAGCATCTGTTTCTTATTTTTTAAACATTTTGCAGCAGTGGTTAATAGCTAGCTGTGTATTAATAGCTGATCTTAACAGGATCAAAACATTGTCATCTCTTACCAAAGCTTAACAAGCCACTCTCTCCAACAACGCTTCCTATGGCTGCAGCCAGCAGCATCACTGCACCAACATCTGGTTCCAAAATATTAAAAATGACAAACATTGCCAGATGCAGTCCACCTGGTTTTTTCAGTAGTGACCATCTGCATAATTCTTGCTTTCTTTTTAAAACAATAACACAGACTTAATTTGTACATAGTACACGTTTGAGAAATTGGCTTTCTATGTAAGTCCAGGGCAAGATGGAAGGAGAATGTCAGTACTCAGCCAATTGTTGTGTCTAAGAGGGATTCTTTAATGATGGAGACAAAGAAATTCTTGACTTGGTTAGTGGATGGCATCTGGCTGAAGCGTGGGAGAGGTTATGCTGATGTGAAAATGAGAATGAAGAGTATACTAGGCTATAGCTATTATTATTAAAAGGGATCTGATTATGTATATTTATACTGAAAACCCATATGCAGAAGGTAGAAAAGCACAGATTCAAATTGGTGCTCCATTAAAATGACTTCCTTTAATCAAGATCCTAGGATGATCTCTCACTCTCACTTCAATGTGTTTGATCCATGGAGATTTGGATATACTGGTTGATCCCTGAGTGACTGCAATAAAGGGCAAGAACTTCTGACTGGAGTGGATTCTTGTGTGGAAGGACGATGAACTGTATTCAGTTCCAGAACACAAAGCATATTGTTAATTCAAAGAACCTAGAAATCAATTTTGTTTTAGACGAAGTATCTCTCTGTAGGGTGCACTCTTTTGTCATGGCATGCAATTTTTACATATTTTGTCTGTGCTTTGCTTTCTGATTGGTTACTGAAAGGCAAACATAGGCTTAATTTGCAAGTCCGATTGCTGAGTCAATTTGAAGAGATTCCACTACATGAGGCAAAAGGGACTAAGTGTCAGGAATGTGCATGCTATCTAATATGTAGTCTGCAAGAGTGGCTGTGCAATTGATTCAGGTAAATCTCAAAGCAAACATCTGGTGCAAAAGAAAGCATATTGATAAAATATGCATGTGTAAAATAATGTATTTTCCCTATATGACATGCACATACTGAATGTTCCTTATAAAACACAAAGCAACCACAGAGAAGACATTTCACATTTCATTGTGTTCTGTAGAAAAGTTTTCAGCATTAAGTACAATTCTTTTGTGTTGAAAACACAAGGATTTTGTTTAAATCCTTTATTCAAATATTTATAAGCTGCTGTTCTGAATAAATCCTAGTTTGCATCATGTTCTCCATATTATTGGGAGTCCATTGTGTGATTTTTCTGTTTGCACTGATGTTTGTTCCTTGTTTTTGTTTTGAAGATCAAGACTGACCCTGTGTTATGTTTTCCTAGGAAAGTATGGCATTGGAATGTCCATCTCATCCATAGATCCTTGAAGGAGCAGAAGTCTTCTCCTATCATCCATATGCGGCTGTCTTCCAAATGTTCTCTAGGGGAAGGCTGGAAGTTATCCGTGCCCAGATGGACATATTTGCCCATTGCTGTTTCTCACACATTTACATTCTTATATTATACATTCTGAGTAGTACTTCTTGTATCCTATGGAACTTCCACTGAGTAGAAAGTTGTCAGTGTACTAAGACAGAATCAGGCTGCTCACTCAAGTGGTAGAAGCAGGAGTGGGAGGTTCTTGGAGAAGGCCAATGTAGTTTGGAGAAGGCCCATGTAGTATGATAACCTCAAACTGAAAGGGTCCTGCTCCCAAGTAGCTAACACTGTAGGTGTCTTCTAATTTTCCTGGTCAGGCGAGGTTTTGGCTCAGCTACCCATTTCAAAGCTGGTGACTCAGGGATACACATGCAGGCAAATGAGCACATGCATCATTATGTCTTCTTTACTATCCATTAAGAGTTCAACGAAATGCTTGAATGGAAACTTTAATAACAAAAGACATTTATGATGTTTACTTAAATTTTCTGGACCATTACGTACAAATGACATGAGTTATTGGATGCTGAGAATAGCCAAAAATTCTTTCTGACCACTCTACTACAGTAGGAGCTGCCAACACTCTCCCCCTTTTGTGTGGGGAACGGTTTGTAGGGAGAGAGAGAAACCTCTGTGGCCAAAGCATAGTTTCTCAGTGGACTCTGGACTCCAAAATCGCCATTCTGGCAAGGACGTACCTTTTGCCGTTTACATTACTGGGGCTATTTATTTATTTTCCCTCAGTAACAATGACAGTGGTTGAGATAAACTGTTTAATACTAAATAGAAAACACATCTGCTTTCTTTGCATTGTTTGTGATTGCTGGAGGGGTGACAGTTTCAACCAAGTAGCCTGCAGGACATTTTCAGTGAGATGTTATATGACAATTTGCAGCTGTTGAACTCTTCTGTGTTAACCTAGGCGGCAGCTCCGGCTGCATTTTGAGGCCATTTTAGGGCCAATGGGCACTTTGAAAGGATATTGTTTGATGGGGCATAAGCTTTGTGCTTCTGTCTAGTTGGACTGATGTATATGAAAGATTCTTCATAACCCATTAAATTCACTGTCAGGGATTATTTCATACACTCAACAGGATGCTATGCATGGAGCATGACTTCCCATTAAATGAATGCGCCAATGAAACAATTCTAATTGAACCAAGAGCTCTTTCTAATGTATCTATCTATGCAAGGACTACATCATTTCTGTATGCTGAACTTATTGAGCTCACATGGGTTAACATAAAAACTTGACTTCAGGGATTAAAGTCAAAACTTGATCCCACAGTCAAGAAGTGCTGGATATATCCATGCACTATCTGGTTCTTGAGTGATTTTTTGTCAGCTCCAGGAATGCCCAGGTTCTTTCAGACTCACAAATTCTCTGTGTTACATGAAAACCTAGATTTTTTTACCCCCAATGAGTGTTTCCTCTCAGACTGTTGTTATGTTGGTTTTTAAGAGCTCCAAAAATTTATGAATTGGAGAACCCTTTAGGCATTTCTTAGGTCTTTGTGTGATAGAATATACAGTACTGGCGGAATTTGCACTCTGTGTGAAGAGTGTTATCACATCTCTGTCAGGTCACTCTCAATCAGACAGGACCTGGAGTTCATGTTAAATGTAGTTTATTTCCCTTGGGATGCACCCAATTGTAGCAAATACTTTAGAAAGCATTCTCAGGGAGGACACTTTGCACTAACCTCAGGGTCTCCATCCCACACAAGCTTCTTCGCATTGAACAATCTGAACTTTGTGCTCCACCATTAAAGTGCCCAGTATATTTTGAGAGACTAAGTATAAACATTTCCATCCAAGCAGAGCTGTAAATGCAATTTTTAGCCTGCTCAGTGTATCATAGTCATGGGAGACCATTAAACACACACACACACACACACACAGAGAGAGAGAGAGAGAGGGTGAAGAGCAGGAAGTGGGGAGACAGTGGGGTGTTTTTTCCTGATGTCTTCACATGTAAGATTGGCAGAACTTGTATAAATGGAGGAGCTTTACTGTATGGGCCCTGAGCAGGCACTGATTCAGTCTCACCTTGACCATCCCAAGACTGCTCTAGGAGTATTTTGTAAGGTCCCATTTTTCATATTTTGCTTGAAAAAATGCTGTAAACGAAAAAAGGGAAAATCTGAGAGAAATTTCAAAATGACAAGCTATTTTTAAATGCCTGTATTTGTGTATTACAGAAGATAGAGCTATGGTAGAGGGAATTTTATTCACCATTCAATGACAACAGTTGTCTACAACTATAGCGGTCAGTATCTTATAGCAAAGTCCCAAATGTAAGATGGGAATAATGTCATCTTCAGCGGCTGATTGTTGTAATTAAAGAATTCCTTTTTTTTTTTGCACACAATGGAGATGAAAGTGCATGCATACCAAAACAGAAAAAGGAAGTATTTAATTGGCACCAATCTAGCGCTGGTGATGACATCATCCCCATTGTGCAAGTATAGGCGCACAACAGGATATTGCCTATATAGATTTTTTTTTTTTAAAAAATAGACGTATGAATTGGCTCTCTGGCTGGTCTTCGACTAGGCTCCTTTCGGCATGATGGGTGGGTGACAGGGAGATATTTGACTAGGGTCTTTCACAGGTCCAAGGCAGAGCAGCAAATGTTGTTCCTGGGCATCTACCTCAAAAGCAACAGAAGCACTAATACTGGATTAAGTCTTATTTGAAGTCAATAGAAAACTATTTTCCTCCATCCGAGGACAAGGAGGCAGCTTGTTAGGTTTCAAGGCTAGATGTGTTCTTGTTTTGCCTTGCAGTATATTGCACATTCGAGCCCTAATACTGTAAGATTGTCCTTGGAAAAGCAGTAGCACTCCAGGCAAGGTAGCTTTGGGAAGAGGGAAAGGTCTGAAAGGTCAGCTTCGTATCTTGTGACTCACAGAACTGTTCTCGAAGGTTTTGATTATATTTGTAGATGGTTTAAAGCAGCCATTCTCAGCCTTTTTTTTGGCCAAGGCCATGAACACAATATGGAAGAAATGTAGCCTGAATCAGGATTGTATAAATTGCATAATGTAAGGTGGTGTGTAAAGAACTGCTTCCAGTCCGTAGCCCCTTCAAACAGGCCAGGGACCTCGGGTGGTCATATGGCCCCCACTGAGAAGGGCTGGTTTTAGAGCAGTGATCCCCAACCTTGGGCCTCCAGATGTTCTTGAACTACAATTCCCAGAAGCCTTCACCACCACCTCTGCTGGCCAGGATTTCTGGAAGTCCAAGAACATCTGGAGGCCCGTGGTTGGAGACCACTAGTTTAGAGGATTGAAGAGGCAGGGCTGTACTTTGCAGGATACATGCTTCTGCACTGGAGACTGCTTAATAATACTTCATTAGTGACTGGTTAATATAGTTTAATTTATTGGAACATGCAATAAATTGGCTGAGAGATACATCACATCATGGCTTCATTATTATTTGTTTCTTTTATTGGTTACTCTTATATCCCATTTTTTCTCCAGTGAATACATGGCTCTCCCCACCCTACTTTGTCCTCACAACAATCCAGTAAGGTAGATCTAGTTAAGAGACTGTGTCCAAAGTCATCCAATCCCTTTCCTAGGCAAATGGGGATTTGGACCCAGATCTCCTGAGTTGCAGTCCAACACACAACTCATGATACTGTCTCTCTTTTTCATATTGAGCTCAAGAACATAGACATACAAGTTCTCACCTCTACCAACTGTGAGAAAGTGATTGCCTTTGTTCTTCTTCTCTGGAATCACATTTTTTTTCCTGCTACAGTCTGAGCTACGGAAGTCTATCCGTCTTTGCTGTAACTCTTAAAGAATTCCACCCACACATGGCTTTGCTGCAGAAGGTTAGAACTGTTCCTTCTCCAGGGAAAACATCAAACAATTGAGAACGCTCCTCATAAAGTTTCTATAAGATATCCCTGTGTAGCACTTTGGATTATCCCTCCCTTTTAGTCACCCTCCTCTCTTATTAATGACGGTTATTTTAATTGATCTAGTTCCAAAAGATTAGCTCCTGATTACAAAGATAAACAAATAAATGGTGAATTATGAATGCCTATAGAATAAGCTGTTGGTCCCATCTCACACACGCCTGTTGCAAACACTGTTGTGCAATGAAGTGCAAATACCATAAACAGGACATAGGTCCTTGCTATCTTTTTGGAAGAAGCTATAGCGCACATATTTCAAGGGTTTGTTGGTATGTGTGCTACTTTATCTTCATTCTAAAAACAACACAGATATGAGCTCTGCAAGGAAATTTATAGTTGCTTCATGACACAGTTTAATTACACATGTCCCATTAGAGACTGTCTGTTTACCTCTGATTATGACTCCTAAGGCTTTCATTTCAATATTATTTTATAGCCCTTAAAAAGTGTTTTTTAAAGGCATATTACTTTAAAAAACATAAATCTTGATGGAAAGAGTTAGGGGGGAAATCAAATAAATATAATTAAAATTAAGGAACAAATAATTCTCATTTTTAAAATTTACATTGAATTGCATTTCTTCATTCTCATGGCTTACAGCTCAATACCGAATTTTGCAATGAAAGGGAAAGTGCCCTTATGTACAGTCAAACTATATGTTAGAGGTAGCCCATTATTAACAGCTGAAATTCATTAGTCTTCCGGACCTTCATGACTGACCAATCATCCTTGCAAATGAACTCTCAGTTGACTTGCAAAAGGAAGCAACTCAGTTTGCAAGGCACATCAGGTGTACAAAATCCCTATTGTGGCAATGTCTGTTACACTCCTGTATTTGACATCTGCCTATATTTGATTTTAGTACTTGCTATCTCACAGCTGGTACTTTGATATTTTGTAATAGCTGACAGCCAGCATGCAATGGCATTTCAGTATCTGCCAGTACTGAGAGCTGCTGTGATGATATAACACAGCAGTGAAGCCCTCCATACTAACATTGGTCAAGGCAACTTGCCTCCAAAAATTACGCTGTTTGTATAATGCCAGTAAATGTTAGCAAGACAATTTGGGACAGTATGTGTTTACATTTTTAGTATAACCCATTTTTTTCATTCTGTGGTAGTGTGCAGAGATTCAGATAATTTTATAAAAAATACGTAGGCAACAAACATAGACTAACATTTACAGTAGTTTTAAAAAGCACGGTGCTGATAGAATGGTACAGAAGAGGAAGGTAAAAGTGAAGGTGTACTGAAGTAACTCATTTACAGAATGTTTCTGGAATCTGGATGACTGAAATGCTGCACAAAGCCATTTAAGATCTTCCCTGATTTCAGGGGCATCCCCACCAGGGGCCTCATCAATATCTGGACATCTGTGCAGTTCCTAAAACAGGAGTAAAGAATATTTCCTGCACTGTCTACAATAGACAAACTTAATTGGGATTACTTAATGAGAAGTGTATGAAAATCATCTTTCCTGGACAATGAAACCCTATAATCTGCAAATTCCTGATGAGATTTCTAATAAACCTGATTTTGGAAAAGCTACCGTTAGGTGCTGCTTATATGTAGGATTCTTTTTTTCAGGAGAGAATAAGACCTTCAAGTTTAGAAATCCTTGGCCTATTCTCTAAACAAAGATGTGGGAAACTATTAATGTTTATATTTGAGATCTCCTTGAGGATTTATTGGCCACAGTGGAATATGAGCAGCAATGTCTTGTAAAACTCTTACCGTCATTGTCAACATTTTTATGCGAAGCATCCCAGATATATGGTGCACTGGAACAGGAATATGATCTGATCAGATGCAACTGCTAAAACAACCCACGTACTTTTACCAGTTTTAATTCAGCTTAAGCCATACTGGAAGGAATGAGAAGAACTGAAAAGTTGAGACTAGAATCTAAACCTTTTATGCTTTCAAAAGTTGGCAAGAATGCTCATGGTTTATCAGCCAAATGTTACACAAGACTTACTTCATGTTAACTCCTTCTCAGAACTGATAAACACAGGGACAGCTGGTGGTTCCAGGTTCACAGGGATGCTGAATCCACGTGAGCTTTTAGTGTGAACCTTACAGCTATCTAAGGTATTGAAGGACTCAGTACCTAGGATAGTTCCTGTAAGGTTCAGACTGAATGCAGGTGTGGATTTGCTGCCCTCAGAATCCCAGCGATACGAACCATCCCTAAAAGAACCCTTTAAATAATCATTCAGGTTCTCTATACCATCACCTCATTTTTTATGTTTACCATCTTTAGAAATACAGATTAAAAGAGCAAACATCATTTTATTTAAACCAGTAATCTAAAATCCTTAGGACTGTTCACGCCATTAAAAAATAGCTTTGATCCTGTTGTTCTCAAATCCATATGGAGAAAAAAGCTTCTGTTTATACAGAATCCCTCTGCACATTCAGTCTTGAATGATTTTGATGACTTTGAACCAAAAGGCTTAAGAGTGTTGATCTTTGTAGTGATCATAGATAATGGACATTGGATCTCTCATTTCAGACCAGATTTTTTTGTTTAATCCTCAGAATGGCAAATGTTCCATTCTCAGCAACATGATAAGAGCAACACTTGTAGGCTTGTGTACAGTATCTGAAGATCATGCCAATTGTTATATATGGGAAAGACCAGCAGGTCACTGGAAATGGGGGAGGGGGATTTACTGAGTGCAAATGCAAATCACATAACAAATTAAGTATGTACAGCACTTCCTGGATTGAGAAAACTAGACCAGATTTTAAACTACATGTTGTAGACAGTCCCCCCAATTTAATCAGATGAAGGCAGAGTTTGCATTGTTAGATCAAAAGAGGCATTTCAGATTTCTGTTGAACATGATTTATCCTTATTTATTATATATTAGTTATATTCATGTCCAGCATTTTCTACAAGATCAAGATGGCATTAATGGCTTCCCACCTCATTCTCACAGAAACCCTAATAATGGACTGGATTCATTTGAAAGATTGATTGTCACACATTTTAAGCTTTTGGAGAGAGGTTGTTTTGTTCAGTTCAGAAGATTACCTTTTGACTGTTACAATGATCAACTGGCCCAGTCTGCAGTCCTCACACAACCGAATGGGGATGAGCCCTGCTGAAAGTGGCACCTACTCCTGAATTAACTAACATGGATGGGAAAATGTCACTCTGTGGGTCTTGACAGGATTAGAATGCAAGGGAGTTTGCTAAGGCTGCCAGGTCAGCAGCACACAATTTCCCTGAGATTTTAGGGCCAGAACCTGAAAACAAGAAGCAAGTATTTGTGATGTCACAGAGTTTGATCCCAGTTCTGTCAGAAGGATGGGAAGGGTTGGAAGGGGGTATGGAACTGCTTCTAGGCCAACTGAATGCAATAACGGGCATGAGGGCAATCCAAGTATAAGGGCCCAGTGGCAGCATAAAACACAGCTAATAAAATGTAGCAGTCCCCTGAGATTTGAGCTGTTGTGCTCAGGCTTTGAACTCTACTATTCTACAGCAGTTTCTCCAGTTTAACCTGTATAGCTATTTGTTTCCTTTCCTCTCATGTTTCTGAGCAGTTTTCCCATTAAAAGCAGCATTTATGTGCTTACATATGTATTTTCCCCATTTTGTGCCAAATTACGCTTAGACCCCCTTTTGCCAGGCCTCCATACATATAATCTTCCCCCAATATTAGCAAACACTTTGAAATCTGAATTGTGTTTATACCTGTATGGCTGGCTGGTCAGGCCCCCCAAGGCATCACACGCTGTTCCTTCCACTGAGAACATTGTACTGGATGCCTCAGGACTGGGGAGGAAACCTTTATTAGTTTCACTTTCACCTTGAGCTTGGAATCTGAATGGAGTGTCCTCTTAGGTGGGCCTCCTTGTATCTTATCAAAAATATTTTGATTGTATTATGTTTGAAATAACATGTAACCTCAGAGACTCCCTTAGCTTTTAGCCTGTCATGATGATTAAGCCCTCATTAAATTTCAGAACTACCTAAAGGGAAAACTTGTTATCTAATGTTAAAGGTTTTGGAGGAACTTTATCGGTATCATGTTATGTAACAAATATGGAAGAACCTTTTTACACACTAGTTCTTTCTGACATAGCTTACCGGAATTCTTTAGTGATTTACATACAATTCAGAATATGCCGCATACAGTATATCACAGTAGTGCGTACACCCCCTCACATTTCATAAATATTTTAGTATTTATTTTCATGTGGCAGCACTGAAGAAATGACACTTGGCTACAATGTAAAGCAGTGAGTCTACA
This sequence comes from Pogona vitticeps, assembly GCF_051106095.1. Classification (NCBI taxonomy): domain Eukaryota; kingdom Metazoa; phylum Chordata; class Lepidosauria; order Squamata; family Agamidae; genus Pogona; species Pogona vitticeps. The sequence continues at coordinate 82,945,474 of NC_135783.1, read as the reverse complement.
GCTTGTATAACAATGTAAATGTGCTGTCACCTCAAAATAACGCAACACATAGCCATTCATGTCTAAACCACTGGCAACAAAAGTGAGTACACTCCTAAGTGACAATGACCCAATTGGGCACAAAGTGTCAATATTTTGTGTGGCCACCATTATTTTCCAGCACTGCCTTAACCCTCTTGGGCATAGAATTCACCAGAGCTTCACAGGTTGCCACTGGAGTCCTCTTCCAGTCCTCCATGACAACACCACAGAGCTGGTGGATGTTAGAGACCTTGCTCACCTCCACCTTCCATTTCAGGATGCCCCACAGATGCTCAATAGGGTTTAGGTTTGGAGACATGCTTGGCCAGACCATCACCTTTACCCTCAGCTTCTTTAGCAAGGCAGTGGTCATTTTGGAGGTGTGTTTGGGGTAGTTCTCATGTTGGAATACTGCCCTGTGGCCCAGTCTTCGAAGGGAGGGGATCATGCTCTGCTTCAGTATATCACACTACATGTTGGCATTCATGGTTCACTTCAATGAACTGTAGCTCCCCAGTGCCGACAGCACTCATGCAGCCCCAGACCATGACACTCCCACCACCATGCTTGACTGTAGGCATGACACACTTGTCTTTGTATCCTTACCTGGTTGCCGCCACACACACTTGACAGCATTTGAACCAAATAAGTTTATCTTGGTCTCACAGGACCACAGGACATGGTTCCAGAAATCCATGTCCTTAGTCGGCTTGTCTGTAGCAAACTGTATGTGGGCTTTCTTGTGCATCATCTCTAGAAGAGGCTTCCTTGTGGGAAGACAGCCCTGGAGACCAGCTTGATGCAGTGTGTGGTGTATGGTCTGAGCACTGACAGGCTGACTCCCCCACCCCCACCCCTTTAACCTCTACAGCAATGCTGGCAGCACTCATATGTCTATTTCCCAAAGCCAGCCTCTGGATATGACGCTGAGTACGGGCACTCAGCTTCTTTGGTCAACCATGGCGAGGCCTGTTCTGAGTGGAACCAGTCCTATTAAACTGCTGTATGGTCTTGGCCACTGTGCTGCTGCTCAGTTTCAGTGTTTTGGCAATCTTCTTATAGCCTAGGCCATCTTTGTGTAGAGCAACAATTCATTTTTTCAGATCATCACATAGTTCATTACCATGAGCTGCCATGTGGAACTTCCAGTGACCAGTCGGAGAGAGTGAGAGCAATAACACCTGCTCCCCCTTCACACCTGAGACTTGTGACACTAACGGGTCTCATGACACCAGGGAGAGAAAATGGCAACTTGGGCCCAATTTGGACATTGGGTACCAACATACTGTACATGGTGAAGCTCGCCTCAGATTTTTTTTTATTTTTAATTTTTTGCTGGGGGGTAGTGGAATGTATTTCCCTGAGTCTTAGATTTCTTTTTGTTGTGTTGTCTGAAGTTACTTGTAAATGAAATACCAAGTCATTTTATTTTAAAAAGAATGTTCCACCCCAAACACTTTCAAAAGGTAGTACATGTGGAAAGATAACATAATGCACTAGATCAAGAATTTTGAGCTCTATATTACAGCCTAGCACTAAAATTATTTAGCACTTCAGGACTGTAGAGCAAGCAGGCTTTTGGGGATTTTGGAAGATCTGTAAACAGAGGAGCTGCCTTTTTAGCTCTAACGGGTGGTGGCCAGGAACCGCTGATTGGTGTCTTTATTCCCAACACTTCAGGGTGTTTTTCCCCTTTGCAGATGCCCTCCCATTGGAACCAACAGCTGACACACACTCTCCCACCCTGGTGTCTGGAGTGGGTCCAGGGACATGAGATCCTGGAGATCCAAAGCTTTCCTCAATTCATCTGTGAGGACCTGGATAAAGGCATGCTATGTCAGTTTTAAGAGGCTTTATGGAGAAAAAGAAACAGGGGTGTGACTAGATGGTCATTTGCTCTGCTGTTTGTGTTGGAGTCCTCACTGTTACTTTTAACGTTTTTCCCCTATTAACATAAACCTGACTCAGTCTTTTTCTGACTACTTGGTATGTTCTGTTCGGCTTGAAGAGCTCCTCCTTATTGTTGTCCTGCTCCTCCTTCTCTTCTTCTGTAGCATTTCCATTTGCATTGTTTCGTTTCCCTTTTTAGCTTCTGCAATTGCCTATAATGCTTCTTTGGAACAATGGCAGCAGCATTACTGTCTTCCTCTTCATTTCTCTGGGGTGAACTTCTGTCTAATTTCCTTTTTTCTTTTTCTTTAAAAATCCCCAGCTTTGCACTAGATCACATAAACAATAAAGCAGTAGTTCAGCATAGCCATCTCCTGTCAATATAGCTCTATGTCTCTTTGTAAACTGAACAAAACTGAACAAAAAGCAAGGGCTGACAGAGAGGAGGGTAGGAATAATGGCAGCGGAGGGTATGGCATAGTACACATGGAATTGAAGTTTATTTGACCCTCCCTGTGTGGACATTTATACCGCACCTGAGATAATTAAACATGCCCATGTGAACAAAAAAATAATAATAATTCCAGCTGGTAGAAAGTGCCAGGATGAAGTACAGAAAACCTCATGTATGCCTTGTGGAATAATCTAATCTCTAGAGACTCCCAGAGGCAGGAGAATGACTCTCACTGTGTGTGACTTATTTGTGTGTGTGAGAGAGAGGGGGGATGTGTGTTTTGTTTCAAAGGCCCCTTCACAGACTGAATCCTTAAAGTGTAGTGTACACAGATTTACATTATAAATCTGCAGTGTTTTGCCTCTACCAATGCTAGAGTCTCAGTACTGGAAGATCAATAGGCGTAGGTGCTTATCTGTTGACTGAATCCATGAGTGTATCTCTGTGTCCATCTTCAATGGCAGAAAGCTGATCTGTGACAGAGTTCGTGAGATCCCCTCTCAAGAAACACAAGGTTGCAGCATTGATACTCTATTGATTTCAACAGGAACAATTGATTTGATGACAGACAAGAAAGATCTAATAACACCCACACTATAGAAAGGGCTTAGGGGAATTATGCTTATTCAAGTTTCCTTCTTAGAAACATCTGGAAAGGGTCGCAGTTGTCCTGACAAAGATTTCTGCGATATATCACAGCCTTTTGATACTGGGGAGAGGCACAAGGAAGCCAAATGAAAATGTGAGACAACAAGTTTCTTCAGCTGTGGAATTAGGCACTACGGTATGTATCTCTCACTTTCTTTTTTACTTTTCAAATGTATGATACATGAGAACGTCTAGTTCTGTCACTGTTTGCCTGTTGTTTCTCTTATTCAGCTTTTTTTCCTTCTATCTTGCCTTGTGTTTTCTACTGTACTTTAAAAATAAATATTTAAAATATAAATGGGTTGAAACCAGAATTTGCCTTCCACAGAATTTGCCTTCCACAAATGTTTATATTCTGCCTCTCTCGTATTATGGCATTCAAGGCAATGTACATGGACTTCCCAGTGAAGCCATGACTAGACCAAGCCCCTGCCTATCTTAAGCAAGGTGGTCATCCCTACAAGTTAGGTGGTGGAAGTTCCACATACATGTCTTCGCTTTGATTACCATATTTAATACCAAAAAAATTACCCATTATTTCTGTGTGCAATTCATGTGTTGCAGTTTTATCATGTGATAGGAAACATAGACATTTATTATTGAAAAGCTATGTGTCACTTGAAAACTTGTATCCCCCCCCCCAATGGCTGCAGTCACACCAGCAAAATGTTCCCCTGTGGTTACGCAACTTTTAACCACATTCCTGTCGTGCTTTGCGGTCACGTGGTATTTATTCCAGGATATGTGTCGCAATGTGGTTTTGGGTTACCGAGTCATTTCCTTCCAGTTCAATCCCTAGACCTTCTTGTTAACACTGTTTGACAGAAGTCAGCTGATGCATCAACACAAACACTGTTGGAAAAATTTTAAAAAAGTTAAAACAATTTCAAAGGACATGCACGGTGACAGTAGTTCAAAAAAAAGTTGTAATAAGACCATCCACACACTCAGAAATGCAATGTTTTTGGGGAAGATACACAACAAAAAAGTAGAAACCAGAAATGATCGGCAGTTAGCGTGCTCGCCAAGTAAATGATTTGCTAATGGCCGTGTGTCATGTGACTGCAAATTTATTATACAGACTCAGTGGGGGATAGGAAGGCAACATTTGACTCATGTGACTGCGGCCATTGTTGTTATTTTAAGGACAAATGTCCACCACAGCAACTGCTTTTCTCCTTCATCAAAAAAAAAAAAAAAAACTATTTGGGAAAAGTGAATCAGAAATTCATATTGCAAGTTTTATGAATGGGGAATGGTGCTGACATTTAGATAACCTGCATTTTTAAAAACTAAAAATTGATCTAATTTTCCGCCAGTCCTAGAGAAGGACATGCTGATGAAGAAGAAATAAAAGTCTAACTTTAAAACTCACAAACTGACTCACAAGGACTTGCTAGTATCTCCTCTTTAGTAACTGCTGATGTGATTTTCCTGTGTCTGTACAACATCTCAGTTCATTAGGCAGATGTGAGATAGCAAAAGATCCATGATGCATTGTGTTTGGGAACCTCCAAAGCTTTATAGGGAGGAGGGAGGCTCCTTCCTGACACAAGCACGGAGTCTTTAACCCCACGATGTCTTGTTTCAAAAGGGGGGATTGGTAAAACAACTTGTGATGAGTCATACGAAATAAATACAAAACACTCTAAATACTCTAAATAACATCTTCATTAAACTTTCAACTGTATTTCTGTATTTTACAGCCACAGGAGGTATGTATGCTCATCTCGGATGTTTACTTCAGCAAGAAATCCATCATGTGAGGACCTTGAAACGAATTAATCCCCCTACCCCTGGCAAAGAACTTAGCTCCAACAATTCAGATCTAAATATTTAGTGATGGATGATACATGTTTATAGAAGAGAGGGCAGCATGACATTTTAAATGGGATCCGGAGCAGCTACAGTGAACCCATGTTGTTGAAAAGGAATTGGAAGCTGAAGCAAGGCAGCTATCGGAAGCTGATAAGTCAATCCCCCCTTTCTGCCTGCTTTCTTCCCTTCTCTATCAAATCCTTCTGAGTTTTCAGAGTCTTTGTGGTGAAGGTTATGAACTGCTTTCTGAAAAAGAAAGGTTCTGCTGACTCTTGAGCATTTGCTGGTGCATCCCTTGGTTAAACTAATAGCCTCTTTGGGTGTCAGCCAAAGGTTACAGGCCTCTCAAAATATTCTGGAAGGGGGAAGAAAAGTTTATCACTGAAATGAAGTTTCTCATTAGTAACCCTATGTTGTCTAATCTGTGAAATTACATGATTTAACTCTTTTGCAGAGACAGCTCCGGATGGCATTTGTGTTCCCACAGGAAGTTATTAAAAGTATCAGGACGATAATTTCAGTGCTTTGTACTCTGTCCATGGAGTAAAGAGAATTCATCATTAGATTAGCATGTTGGGTGGGGGGAGCCATAGATCATTCACAATTATGAAATGACCATCAAGAATGGCTATTGTTTTTAAAGGACTATGCAGCTTGTGGGAGGGATGTAGAAGGAAAGATGGAAGAAATTCTTTCCCATTTGTTTTCACACTGAAATTAGGAACATGTTTTCTTTCTTGTTCACTTTGGCATGATGAAATGGACATGAGCTTTCCAAGTAGACAGATATTTTACCTTAGCCATTTATATTTCTAGCTCAGGAGTTAAACTGTTGTCCATTATCATCAGGAAAGAGATCTTGTCTCCAGTTCTAAGAACTGGAAAGAGGAGTTTCAGCACCATGGAAGGCTAGATTGGACAGATTTGGGAAAAAAGTGGATTGGATTAGTCTTTTCTTCACAAATGGGTGAGGTTCTCTGCTTTACATTATTTTTTTAAATAAAAGTGCAGTTCTGTCTAGTTTGAATGTGAAATAGCACCAAGAAAGAAAGAAAGAAAGAAAGAAAGAAAGAAAGAAAGAAAGAAAGAAAGAAAGAAAGAAAGAAAGAAAGAAAGAAAATAGGAAGCAAATATTGTCCATGATTTTTTTTTGTTTCCTCTGTTGGTTCAATGACTAGACAAAATGTGCACCCTGATTTGTTTACATCTCACTAGCTGAGATATCATTGAACAATGGCAAAGGAGCAGGGAGTAGAAATTCATTTCTTTAGATTTGCTTGTTTGTTTGTTCCTTATATATTTCTAAACTGATCTTCATCTCAAGATTTCAAGCTGGATCTCAGTGTTTCCTGAGAAATGCATGTCCAAACCTGCCATATCATGCCTGCTCCCAGAATTCATGTTGCCAGAAATTTCTTCTTCTTCTTTCCCCAAAATTAAGCTTGCAGACAAGGGTTTAGGGGTCGGAAGACTCAGGTGAAGAGCTTTAGTGATGCCAAAGAGTTGCCTTTACAATGGGACATTTGCACAGGGTATGCTACCAATGCACACCTTGACAAATGTATTTTCTGATGACTAGATGTATCTGCTTTATGCCCTAACATTGCTCCATCTTTACAAAGGCCACTGGAATTCCATTTCAAGGGCCATCAAAGGACAATTCAGTCTAGAAGGGCTTTGTAGATGAAGACTGGTTTAAAAGTCATACACTAGTGTCCTATTGCCTGAATTCAAACCGAAAAGGAAGTTGTTGAACTCTCTCCTGTCCCAGCAGGCTTCTTGTCACATGCCTGTTCTTGAACTGATTGTGAGATGAGTCACACAACTGATCATACAACAAGAAGGCTACTGGAGTTGGAGGGTAGCCTGATTTTCCTTCAGCTCCACTTTTAGGCAACGAGATATTAACAAAAGAATCATAATAAGGGGAAACAGATGGTCTTGAAGTTGGGGCTGGACAAAAATTAGCAGGCACACAGGTCACTGTCACAGTTTTGCCCACTGTGATGATATGCTTTTGTTTCTGCTACTTTTTAAACTGGAGGTGCAAGACTTTCATTGTGCTGTACTTCCAATTCATCGTATCCTACTGCTGAGCAACGCGTCTTGCTCCTTCTGGAGAGGGATGGTCTGCAGATACATCACCCCACCTGCAACTTCAGAATATAAGTTTATCAAAATAAAAGAATTTACTCCCCAGTTTAGTGCTGTTTCAAACACCCATGAGGATGGAGAGGCAGTTTATGTTCTGGAGTAGAAGGAGGGCATTGGAGCCCCATCACATACAGGTATATATGAAGAGTTGAATAATATTGACCTTTAATATAAAGGTGTAATTCATCCATGCTTTTGCCCTCAAAAAAAAAAAAAGAGGGGGGATTGCACAGTCTCATCCAGTGTAGATGCAACCATGTGCACATGGCTGTGTAACATGTAAACTCATGTAGCACGGGCCATCTTGTATTGTGTTTAAAGAAGGACCCTTCTCTAGAAAGTCTGGAAATAGCTTTGTCTTCCTTTTCTCTTTCGAATGCAGTTACTACCATTCCTAAATGCCAAAGTTAATAGTATGACAAAGCAGGGTCATGTTGGTAATGTGCCTCTTTGTAATGAATATCATGCAAATTAGTATTTTAGATGGACTGCTCAACCTCTACTCTATTCCAACCCTGTGCCCTTCCCTTTGGTTGCCTGTACTTTACCATGCTACTCATTGCTGGCTGTGCCATCTCATCTTTTTAAACCTCTGCTCAGAATGCATGGGGGTGTGTGAATCCTGGATCGTTGTAGTGTGGAGTGGACACTTAATTGTGCTCCTGGGAAATCTAGTTAGATCCTTTCCCTGCTTCATATTACATCAAAGAGAAGAATGAGCACTCAAGTGATCTATTTCCCCTCTTAATGTCTGTCTACAAGCATTGTGTCTGCAGGAAAGTCAAATGGAGAAACTTGAACCCTTTGGATGTGTTTCTCCATCTGAACTCTAAAAACAATTAATTAGATACCATAAGCACAGCACTGGGATCAAACTTTTTTTTGTCAACTGCAGTTCAGTACTGTCCTCTTTTATAAAAAATAAAGAATTAAAAAAGACCCAAACTCATTACATACACACAGTTGCCAGTTCAGACACTAGCACCCCACAACACTCTTACCTTGGTTTGCTTTCTGGCTTTTAACTCATATTTCACTTCCCTTGTGGAGGCTTCCATTATTCATCACGTTATGTTTTTGTTGGTAGAACACCAGACTCACAGATGATTAGTGATAACTGATGCAGTGAACCTTTGCAAAAAGTTCAGGGGATCCTGCCTTATATAAAACCCAGTTTCTAAAATAGCTGCCTTTGATGTCTTACCAGGATAAACATTCAGCTCAATTAAGGCCCTCATGTTAAAAGGGGTAACTATGTAAGCAAAGATACTTCTCATTAACATACATTGAGAATATTTTTCATCCCTTCAACATATTGCTAGTTTATATGAATATTGTCTGAGGTATTTTCTGCTGGCCATAGCTCAAGCTGCTGCAACTTTGGGGTAAATCAAGGCCAGATTTTAGCAGATGCCATCTTTTCAATTAGAAGTGGAGCTTCCTTACAAGAAAAAAGGGCATTTGATTAGGTGTCTGCAGTTTTGCAAGGTGCAAATTAGCTAGGTTTGTTCAATGATTGGTCACTGAGAGATAAACAACTAGCTTTGATTGCAAGCTGATTTTGAAGATACAGGATCTTTCAAGGAACATGTCTCTGGGGGGGGGGATTACGTTTTTTTATCACCTTTTATCACCATTGCATAGCTCAATGAACTGGAGCACTTGGCAATAGAATCAGGTGCCAGGAGTTAGATTCCATACTGAGCCTTGTACGAGAACAGCCAGCCTATATGGCCTTGGGTAAGCGACACATCCCTAAAGCACTCTCAGCAGAAGAGAATATTACTGAGTGCTCTATGCCTAGGAAACACTGGACAGGCTCACCATAAGTCAGAACTAACTTGATGATTCATAATTATTAATTATTTTTAAACTGCCATATAGTTTGATCCAGTGCTAAGATCCTGATGTTCAGTGATAAAATAGGAAATGAAATTATACTACTTCAAACAAGAGATAACCACAGCTTTCCTGACAAGAGCACACCAAACATGCTGTCGTGCACAAATGATGTCATTACAGAATCATTTGAAGTCTGGCAGTGACAAGGTGGCCCCTTGATGTCACTCTGGCAGACATAGAAGGTTCCAGCAAACATTTTTAGGTTCCCTCCTATGACCCTTTTCACAGTGAGAATAGCTGAACAAGCAACAGGTGGGTCAACAGGAATCACCCTGTCTTTTCCTACCTGTCTTTTCCAGGCAAAGAAACATTTACGGAGTGTTTCAATTGAGCATCATCAATGACCAAATACATTTTGAAAGCTTCCCAAATGTATTGTTGAAATGATGGGCTGTAAACTAGTAGGGTCTTTGGCTCTCAATAATTTAACATTTTGCAAGTAAAACTGCAAGCTTGCGGGGAGGGGGGTCAGGCGCAAACAACTTCTCTCTCAGCCCCCGTGTTCCTAACCAAGCCCTGGCCCACGAGTGGAATTTCAAAGATCTAGGCTTAATGCACCATGAAACTCACAGAGTGACCTTGGGACATCCATTCACTCTCTCAATGGAGAGGACAAAAATAAAACTAATAAATAAATAAATATTGTGAAATGGACATTCCCCCCCTTCTAATGGTCAGAGACCATTGGTAATGGTGCAGCTGAAAAAAATCTTGTAAAATAATAGATAATACAAAACTACTAGTTTCATCCTCTCCCTCACCATTTCCATCATAGAGACAGATTAGTATGAAGAGGAGAACACTCTGTATGCATGGAGCTTCTATTCATACATAGCATAGGAGCTCTGTATGCATAGAAGTCAGGGTCTTAAATTGAGTGGATTGCCTCTATGCATGAGAATTCCTTTTCATATTTCCCCCACACATGAGGGAAGGGGTGGGTCTAGTTTGCTCCCTTTCTAGTCTATTTACTTTGGACCACATCCCTGACACCTGGATATGTGGAGGCCGAAAGTAAAGATGAAACACTCGGCCCCACTCGGCCCTGAAATGTGTTCAACACGATAGATGTCATAGACTTTTCTTGTCCTTCTGAAGGACAGTTGCACGCACTTACTTAGCTGTGCTTCAACCGGACTGCTTCCTTCTGAGGTTGCTTGTTGTGCATGGAGCAAAAGAGAAATGAACCCCAGCTCAGTGGTGGCTTGGAGGGAATCCACTGACTTAGGGAGAAGAAGAAACCCCCCCCCCCACACACACACACACTCCCAGAGATTGATTCTTCAGCTGCCTCAGAGAAAAACAGTCACTTAATGAGCGGAAAGGTAAGGAGGGGTACCTGTTGCCAAATGGCTCCAGTTACAGTAGTGGCCCTTTTCCAAGCTGAAAAAGCCTCAGCTCTGTTTTTATCGGGATGGCTCATAAGTTGCTATTAAGAGGCATTTCTCAACAGTCTCCTTTTTATTAGCTGTTTGTGCCCATTATAATTTTCTGGTTGCGAGTTTGTTATGGCTGTAATATAAATAAGGTTCTAAAAATGTCTTATTTGAAGAGTTGCAGGGCTGGCTGTGCCATTTAGACACAGATAAAAGCAGGCAAAAAGGGTCCTCTCTGCAATGGGACTATTTTATATTTAATAGAACTGTCATATAAACCATCACTAACATTTAAGATGCCGTTTCCAAGCTATAAAATAAACACCATTTCTAATATTACTGTTGGCTCACCTCAGTTTGTTAAAATTACATGTAGCATTTTTGTTGGATTGCTGTGTAACTTAATCCAGAGTCATCATCAAGTATGTGTCTCCCTAGCTTTGGTTACACCAAAGTTGTCCTCTACATCTTTGGACTTTTTGGCTCTATCTTTCCTTTGTCTGGTCAGACTGACAAATAAGCACGGTCAATGACCTGGGTGACATCTTCTGTTATTGTCCTCGGATACTACCAGACATTTTAGCTTTACAGCAGCATACGGATGTTAAAGGATACCTCATTGTTTTGGTTAAATGAACTAATGCAAAAAAAATAGTTCAAAGTGGATGTTGCACAAGACACTCAATGGGTAAGGGAGTGCCAATGATGAATTACAGCCATCAGCCAAGATTTGGTAGCATGGCTGGGAAGTGGGTTTTGCCTCTGCCACCTGGAGCATTGTGTAGAATGGCAATGAGATTGTTTCCCCCCCTCCAGCATATTTGTATAACTATTCATGTACTATACTAAATTGTAATTAGTATAGTATAGTATTAGTATACTTGTTCCTATCTTTTGGTTTTCTATGTGTAAGGTGGCAAGACATATAAGGGCACTCCATTCTAAGGTCATCCACCTGCACTGTAAATTAGTTCAGGTAGACTGCCACTGTTTCACCAGTGCTAAGGAGAAAATTCCTGTGAATTTGCAGCGTCAGAAAGATAGGGGAAGCAAGAGAGTTGTAAAATATTCTTGATAGCATTTCCAGAGGGGCAGCTGTATTTGTCTGTTGCACCAAAAACACATTATATCGGCTGCATGTTACAGATGAGCAGCTTACCAAGATATTATAATTACTCAATGCTAAGTTTCTACCTAAGAAATGTGGTAGTGCTGTGGGTTAAACTGCAGAAGCCTCTGTGCTGTAAGGTCGGAAGACCAGCAGTCGTAAGATTGAACCCATGCGATGGAGTGAGCTCCCATCACCTGTCCCAGCTCCTGCCAACCTAGCAGTTCAAAAGCATGTAAAAATGCAAGTAGATAAATAGGTACCACCTCGGTGAGAAGGTAACAGCATTCCATGTCTAGTCGTGCTGGCCACGTGACCAAGGAAACTGTCTTCAGACAAATGCTGGCTCTACGGCTTGGAAATGGGGATGAGCACCGCGCCCTAGAGCTGGACACAACTGGACTAAATGTCAAGGGCAACCTTTACCTTTACCTGAGTTTCTATCTGGAAGATGGCTGTGTTTATCCATCCAAAGCCAAATAGACAGATTTCTCAGGGGTAGGTGGACAGCAAATTTCAATTTAACCTTTGAAAGACAGCTGTTTGGATGACTTGTCTCCACATAGTAAAACAACCACAACGTGTTTTTTTTTTAAGGAAAAATTTCACTATGAAATTGGTGTTTAATAATTCTTGGTAGCACTCATGCATGATATAAATAGCTTCATTTTTCTTGTTTGTTATCAAACTCTGACACAGGAAAGATAATCAAATGGATTTGGGGTCTATTGATAGAGAACAGTCACCTTTTTAAATCTTCTTAAGTCAATAGTCCTTCTGAGTTAATGTCCGAAACCCAAATGGAATAAGTACTGTAGTGGGGTTGGGGTAGGGAAATGATTCCTTGTCTTTTATCCAAGAGAGATTCATTATTCATTCAAGTTAGCATGGTTAAATGCTGTTAGAGCAGTGGCCACTTCTTTTTATCGGAAGATAATGTTCTGAGAAATGAAAATCCGTTCAGCTTTAAGAGGGCCAGGGTTCAATGCATAGTGCAAGTTGAATCCTGTCAGCATCAGAAGAAATTAGGAAGAAGATGAGAGGAGTTTATGGGATATATGCCTGTGCTTATGCGAAGACTCAGCTGCTAGTTGCCTCCTCTGAGAAGACTAGTACCATTTCTTTTTAAGAGGAAAATTTAAACCCTGCCCACTCCCATTGTCGCTTTTAGCATGTGACAGTGGCTGTACAAAGAGAAGGATTCCTATAACCTCTCCATATGTCAGGATGTGCCCTCCCCCAATAATTCTGCGCTTCATTTGAACAGACTGCCTTGATAGACTGGCTTTTCCTTCCACATATGGAAAGCAACAGCTGTTGGGGAAGGGCTACTTACTGTTTTTATCTTTTAAATACTGTTTTAATAATGTAAGCCACCTTGGGTCCTTTTGGGGAGAAAGGCAAGACAGAAATATTTTAAATAAATCAAGGGCTACTATGCTTCCCTCAGTGTGAGTGGGCTCCACATGCTCAGGTCGTGACTTAGTAGGGCTAAACTCTCTATAGTTAACCTAAGACTGTGACCACAGACTCAGCTGTTCACTGCTGTCTACAGCCTTGAGAATATCAGAAACTTTTCGCTAACATTGAGTTTACAGCAAACACAAATGTTACATATACTTTGAAAAGTTCAGGATTGTCTTTTAGGGTGGATTAATGATTTTGCTCCATGTCCATTTTGAAGGGAATTGGCCTTTTCTGTACCTCCAAGATGAATCCAAAAAGAAGAGTGCAGTTATGGACACTTCTCCAAATATAATAGTGTGATTCTTGGGTCAAAAAGCATACAGAAAGGCAGGTAAAGTGCATGTTTTAGAACAAAATATGTCTAAAAATGACTGCTTTGAGGGGAAATAAATTCAAGGTGCAATTTTATACCTCTTTGCTTAGCTGCAATCCTATACTCCCATTTATGTTAGACTGTCCTGTCTATGGAATGTACAGGGCTGCATTATTTGCACCCAAAGGCTTCCTTTCCTGAAAGTGAGCCACACTAAATCAATGAAATTCACTTCTGAATAAGCGTGTATAAAATTACACTCTGGAAATGCACCTTTTGTTAAGAAGCTACATTCGAATACAAGTCTTATTATAAATATATTCTTAAAGAAAATTGTTCATTTTTAAAAAAATGCAGATTAATACAGAAATTGAATGGAATGGGATAAAAACTGATGATGATATTGTTGTTATATGCTTTCAAGTCAGAACTGACTTCTAGCAACCATAATAAAACTTTCATGGTGAGATATTTACCAGTTCCACACCCCCAGTAAGTTTGCACAGCTGAGCAGGGATTCGAACCCAGGCCTTCTGAGTTCACTACACAATACCACATTATAAGACTGCAATAAACTGAACTATCTATCTTTACTCTCAGTTTTAAGTTTTTATCTATTTGGGTGTGGGCAGTTTCTCTACCAGACACTCTTTATCCGTATCACTATTTTGTTCACTAGTATCAGGTAGTCAAGGACTGTCAAGGGTTTCATAACAATTAAGCCACGAATTTAGTTCATATTTGTGTGTTATGCTGCCTGAAATCATCTCTCTTTTATTCAAAATACATTGTTTTCATTACTTCATTTGGATTCATTTGTATACCTACGCTAACTGGTAAAATGAAAATATTTCAGAGTGTCAAAGATTTACAGTTACAAATTATATTAATGGTGTTGATGATTATGATGAAGCTCCAAACTAGAATTTGTTGCTTTACGAATAAAACCCAATGCGTACTCTCCTTCTTCTTCTTTTTCTTCTCTGTCCAGCAAAGTCAAGGGTCTGTAAATATAATACAAGGATATGTTATGGCAACGCTCAACACGTTCCTTTCCATAAATGTGTGAGTGCTAGCAATTGTGTTACGTCGCAGATGATGCAGCCATTGTTGCCCACTCTGCTAAAGACCTCCAACAACTCATGAATCTTTTCAGCAAGGCCTGCCAAGACTTTGGACTAACAATCAGCCTGAAGAAAACACAAGTCATGGGCCAGGGCGTGGACTCACCTCCCTCTATTACCATCTCCACACAAGAATTGGAGGTTGTTCATGACTTTGTGTACCTCGGCTCAACCATCTCTGACACCCTCTCTCTAGACGTCGAGCTGGATAAACGCATTGGCAAAGCAGCCACCATGTTCTCTAGACTCACAAAGAGAGTATGGCTCAATAAGAAGCTGATGACACATATAAAGATCCAGGTTTATAGAGCCTGTGCTCTAAGCACACTCCTGTACTGCAGTGAGTCCTGGACCCTTTGTGCACGGCAGGAGAGGAAGCTGAACACCTTCCATATGTGTTGCCTCCGACGGATTTTTGGCATCACCTGGCAGGACAAAGTTCCAAACAGAGCAGACCTAGAACGAGCTGGAATATTCAGCATGAATACATTACTGAAACAGCGACGTCTACGTTGGCTTGGGCACATCGTGAGAATGGCTGATGGTCGGATTCCAAAGAATCTCCTCTATGGAGAATTAGTGCAGGGAAAGCGCCCCAGAGGGAGACCACAACTGCGATACAAGGACATCTGCAAGCGAGATCTGAAGGCCTTAGGAATAGACCTCAACAGATGGGAAACCCTGACATCTGACCGTTCAGCCTGGAGGCAGGCAGTGCATCACGGCCTCTCCCAATTTGAAGAGACCCTTGCCCAGCAGGCCGAGGCAAAGAGGAAGTCACATAAGCAGCAAAACCAGGGAGCCGGACAGGGGACAGACTGGGTTTGTCTTCAGTGTGGAAGGGACTGTCACTCTCGAATTGGCCTTCTCAGCCACACTAGGCGCTGTTCCAAGCCCTCCATACAGAGCACGCTACCATAGTCTTTCGAGACTGAAGGATGCCTTCAAGTACCATGACATATCATGAAGCAGCAGTTTCCTGGTGTATCGCTGTGTTATGTGCCACCAAGTTGCGCCCAAACACTATCGGGCAATCGTGATAGGGTTTCCATGGTATATTTGAAGGAGATGTTCTGCCACTCCCCAGTGAGATTCCATGGCAAAGTGGGGATTTGAACCCAGGCCTCCTATGTTCTGGTCTGTCACTCTTTCCATTAAATGACACTGGCTCTCAGTGACTGAAATCCTGTTGCTTCACATAGTAAAGTATCCCTCGAGCAGGCCCATTAGATCAGTGGGGATTTGGTGAGTCAACTTCTCTGTATGTTCCGTAAATTCCATTGATTCCATTTGAATGAATGGAACTTATGGAGGACTCAGTCAGCCTACTCTAGTGTGACTTACTATGGTAAGCAACAGGATCTCGGTCTTTGTACCTCTAGTACTGCAGACATCCAAATCAGAGCTCCTCTGTGCTTCTTTGGTTTACAGAAGTCTGTGAAGGTGCCTGCGATGCTGGTGTAAAATAGATTCCTCCACCCTGTCTTCTACCGGCCTGATTACATAATAAAATGGAACCATAAGCCTTGGTAGAGGTGGAAAAGAGAAGAGCAACAGCAGTGAGTCACAGATACTGGATTTGCTGGGCAACTGCCCAGTCTAGGATTTAAAAATGGACTGGGGGTGGGTAAATGGTGTAAAAATGGTTCTGAATGTCTACTGATGACTTGAACTGCCAACAGATGTGAATGGAAAAGAATGGATAGTCAGGCGACACCAAGGTTACCATATAAATTGGGACACAGGTGGCTTTATTTTGTCATCTGCAGGCTTTTTCCCCCTTTCTCTTTCATCCCTCCTGTCTACTAAAGTGGGGTCACTTTCTTGAACTGATGTTGCAAGTAGCTCGCAACCTGTATATCATTA
Organism: Pogona vitticeps; assembly: GCF_051106095.1. NCBI lineage: Eukaryota > Metazoa > Chordata > Lepidosauria > Squamata > Agamidae > Pogona > Pogona vitticeps. The sequence continues at coordinate 82,929,333 of NC_135783.1, read as the reverse complement.
TAAATCCTTCTTCAAATAGGGGGATTTCCTTCATGTTGTAATGAAATATTGCTCTCTTTGACATTACCAGCAGACATGCATGACCCAAGCACCACCACCCTGCCACAGGCACAAGCCTTTCCCCCCAAGGAGGATATATAATGCAGATTCATACAGTGTGAGAGTTTCACCCCTTCGGTGGCATTTTTATTAAGGTTACGTAGATGGCCATTCATCTTTGCTTGGCTGGTGCTAATTGCTGTCTATTGGGCTCCCTGCTACTGTGTACAGAGAACATATGCCCTCCTCTGACACCACCAGGCTTGTGGGTCCTCTGGATTGTTCTGCTGTCCACAGACGAGAACCTGCTGCTGCTGCTGCTGCTGTTAGAGAGGCCGGATCGCAACAGCTGGGAGTATTCTGCTTCCTAAAGCTTATCTCCTTGATAAAAATTACACGTTGGAACAAGAGAAGAAAAAGAGCAGCCTCTCAGCAAGAAGCCCATGGCGACACAAACCAAATGCTCTCATGTGCGATCTGAATGTTTCTCTCATCTTGGAACAGACAGTGTTGTGTTTAGCATAGGTACTTCCTGCCGAGTAGATATGATTATGGGACAAAACCAGCAACCAGCTGGAAAGAAGTGCATAGAGTATGAAGAATCTGGAGCCCTGCAGAGGCTTCTGTTTGCACCAGAACCAGCGCACTTCAGTTCCCATCAGCAGTCAGCATCAACAGTGATGGGAAATAGAGTCTATCAACATCAGGAAGACAAACAGATTCCCCAGACTCCGTTTTAGAGCATAGCCACTTGGCTCCTTAATGCAAATGTTAATTGACAAGCTACAATCCTGTGCATCCTTACCTGAGAATGAATCACACTGAACACCATGCAACTTACATCTGAGTAGGAATGGATGAGAATTTTGATTCAGACCAATTTTTTAAAAAATAAGAATGTCTAAAAGGAATATCTGGATTCCCCCTCCCCCACCCCAAATGAGCAAATCCTCTTTTCAACAGTAACTCCAGATATATCTTTCTCTTAAAAACGCATCAAACGAATTTTTTTTTTTTTTGTAATTGCACTATAAGGAATACAGCTGGTGCGGTCCTTGGAAGAAAGGCTATTTTAAAAGATCGAGGACATCGAACTGGATTAAACCTCAAAGAGAATGAGAGGGAAACTCTTGAAATAGTCTCAGAGAAAGGAAACAAAGGAAAGTGGTTTACGGTAACTACACTACAACCTTGTGATTCCATGTTTGTAGTAATCTAGGAAACAGAATAAGAATTTACTTCATATTCAGTATGGAAAGAAATTAAGATTAAAACAAATTGAAATGTGGAAGACACTGAAATGGGCACATTCATCTATTCAGGTCCAGGGTTTTAAGTGCTCAGCCCTCAGAATTCTGGATTTGAAGTCCTCTGCATTCAGCGATGTGTATGCCAAATTAGAGTTGTGGTTCCTTTTTCTTCAAAGGCTTTAATATCTGTATGGCATGTCAAACAAACAAACAAACACAAACACACACACACATCATTCACTCCCTGCTGGAAACAGCTGTTAGTCTTAAAGCTGCCATGACATGTTTGCTCTCCGCTGCTTTTTAGCATATATTACCAATGTTAAAACCAACTATTGTAAAAAAAATAACTTTTAAAAACAAAAAAAGAGAGGAAAAAAAGAAAGAAATAGCTGCACCTGTTGATTTTGGCCAGCACAAATAGGTCACGGACGATGGGGTTTCAGTCTGTTTTTGAAGAATTGCCAATATTCATCTTTTCTCCCCATATTCAGAATGTAAGAAATTTTCAGTTTAAACTATATGTGAGAGAAAGTTTTTTTAAAAAGGCAGATTTTCCCATACCTGCTTCCTATAAGATGACACAATCAAGCACTTCTAGGAAACTGTATAGAGGTGAGCCTGAAAATGCAAGACGGTGCTTTAAAAAAATCACAGAAAAAAGAGTGGGTATCCTTGGTGCCTTAAGAGTAAGTCTCTCTGCTCTTTGTATCTTTTCATCTTATGTTTCAGTTAGCAGAAGCAATCTAAACAATGTAAAAATAAGCATATATCTATATATGCAAATTGACATAGCTTGCATAAGTTATGCAGATTTTGCGTGTGGTGCACATTTTGATTTGGGGAACATTTGTTTAATAGTACAGCCTATGTATGTAACCAAAGTCTTTCCCAGTCTTATGGCAGTGTCTGCATTCAAATATGCCATCCTGTGACAGCTGCAGCATGAGACGGGGAGGTGGAAAGCCAGCTTTAAAGCATATATTACAAATTTTGGTTCAGTTTTTTTTCCTGTCATACATGAGGCCTGCATCCAATATCTTTTCAACAGTGTTATTGTAGACAGTCATTTATCAGGTGTGCGCCGCATGGCAGAGTGATGTTTAGAAATTCCATTTGCCATGTGTTATTCATGATCCTCGCACATTTCCTTCATTTGTCAGGGGATTTAGATCTCAGCTGTGTTTAGCTTTGGGGGCTTGGGAACAAGTCAACCCATAGGCAGACACCTAATGATATAATTTTGAGCAGTGCAAGAGGTTTGACTGCCCTCTATCAACCTTTATGAAGGCCGTTCCTTTGAATTACAGTAATGGATGACAGTATCAGAGTAATAAATCTGGGGCAAACTTCAGGCTTTCTTGAAGAACACAGGTCTTTAATTGCACACTCCTAGATCCTTGGCAAAATGTCAGAAACATTTGGGGCTATTCATTTATCCAACACTAGCCAAAAATAACCTGTGTCTCTTGCGGTGTCTGTTGATTTGTTTTGAAATCCATTCAGAAAGGCAAGGAACTTCAAAAATTAGCAACTGGCAACTGAGAAATGAAACTTCTCAAAAGCAATCCTTTTCTTTTCATCTTGCACTATGTGGTGCTAAGCAAGCTGTGCTATGTTCGTCCTATGAAGCTTTGCCTTGATGTTAATAAACAATATTGGAGTAGTAAGTGGGCAATGATCCTTATTGTTGGCTTGGTGGAGGAGCAAAGGGAGGCATAACAGTTCAGAGTTACACCAGAGGCTTTTTTGTGCAGAAGGTCCAATGTTCAGCCATCAGTGACAAGGCTGCAGTTTCCAAGAACTGCTAGGTCAGCCACCAAGGATATGTGATACAAGTCACTTCAGGTGACCAGATGGATAATATAATGAAATGTGAAGTAGGCTTATCCTCTTGATGTTAAAAGCAAAACAAAATCATACTCGGAAATAAGTTGCATACAAAAAGTACCATACCTTTATGATTTTCATGGAAACCTCGTTCCTGGGTTTGTTTGTTCTTCCATTTGGGCTATAAATGTATATGTATATATATATATATATATAGTGCTCCTTTTTGCCCCCACAGTAACCTTGGGAGGTAGGTTAGAATGACAGAAAAAGAAAGAGAAAGACAATGACTACCCAAAGTTCAGTTTCAGTTTTGTGAATTAATTAATTAGTTAATTATTATATTTCTACTGCACCTTTTCACTAAAAAATAGTAGTGCATCCTACAAACTGCTTATATATTTCTTTTTATTCTTTTAAGCAGTTTGTAGGATGCACTACTATTTTTTAGTGAAACTCATAAGATCAAGTAAACAAACCTTCCTCTAAAGGCAAGGATTATTTTAAAAATGAATGCAGGGGTGTAGTCAAGAATGACTCAACCTTTGCAACACTGAAATATTTCATATGAGATTATAAGTGTCAAAGATGCCAGAATTTACAAATCTAGTATTCCCAACTTTATAATGTTGCATGTATTTCAGTGTTTTCAGCCCATTTTACCAACATCCATTTTAAAAACGTAGGTAGAGGAATGTAGCACAGCAAGGAACTCCAAGAGCAGACAGCAACATTGATACCAGGGGCTCATTTTGGACTGGCCCTTTTGAACTGGACTGGCGTAGTCTAAATAGGGTCGCTTAAGGTGGGGTGAAGGTGTGATGTGCTATTTAGTGCCTTCCTCACATTCAAATGGCATATGGAACTCAAGTGATTTCATTCAGCTCCTTTTGCTGTCAATTTCCAATATTGTAAAGTGGCTTCATAAGAGAGACACTTCAGGATACCGGCAAACTGAACATTTCACTTGCTCCTCAGAGGAGGGGCAGGGGAAGTGAAATTATTGTTATTATTTTTACTGTGTGAGACCATTACTGATTTGCTGCATCACGATGATGATGATGATGATGATGATGATGATGATGATGATGATGATGATGATGATGATGATGATGATGATGATGATTAACCTTGTCAGAAGTGTCAGTTGAGAAACTGCATGCTGCCAAATCAGTGGTTTCAGCTGTGGGCAGTTTCTCAATCAGCACTTTATACACAGCAAAGAAAAAAAATCTTTTTAAATTTTAATCTAACTGATGCAATGCAGTAGCTAGCAGAGTTTTTTTAAAAAATAACTTCCCCTGCCCCTCTACTGAGCAGCAGGGAAATGTTCGATTTGTCAATATTCTGAAGTGGTTCACTTATTAAGTCACTTCACAATGCCAGAAATTTATTTTTATTTTATTTATTTTATTTTATTTTATTTACAATATTTTTTAGCCGCACCATTGTCAGTGGCTTCTGGGCGGCGTACAACATTAAAACTTAAAAACATTAAAAACATTTTAAGAGACAGTATAAAATAGCATATATTAAAATATTTCTTAAAACATTAAAATTAATTAATTGACAGCAAAAGGAGCCTTGATAGCTTAGGGCTCACTTCTTGTTCCATTTCCAACTATCTTGTTGCTGGAAACAGAGCAAATGGGAGCAAACCTACCTGCACCAAATAATAGGGAGCCCTGAAAAGGGCTCAGAAAGGTGCTGGTAGGTGTGCTTTGAGGTTAGGTTGGTTCACACTAGTTATCACATTGTCTAATTGCCAGAAAAAGGAGTGAACCAACCCATTCCCCCTCGTGCTCCAGACAGTGGGATAATGCCTATCTGATTGAGCCCCAGGATGATTTTTCATTCACATTTAGGAGATGTTGGGAAATGTGTCAGTACCAGACTAAACAAAAAAGGAGGGGAAAATATACTTGTGAGGTTTTTTAACCCCACGTCCCTCTGAGGACATAAATCTCTAGAAAATATGTTTAAGAGGAATAGTTCAAGGTTGGTTAAACCTCAAAAAATAGCTAACTTAGAAGTTGGTCACTTGTGGTTGAAGACCAAAAGGTAAAGCTCTTCTGCTCCAACATTCCTTTTTTGGGTAGTAATCCTGAACTAGACAGATGGATGTAAACTCCCATCCTAGGAGCTGAGGTTAGCTAATAACAAAAATTATCTTTTAAATAAAAAAATCTACATTGGCTCTGGCATGTCGCGATAATGGCTGATGGTCGGATTCCAAAAGATCTCCTGTATGGAGAATTAGTGCAGGGAAATTGCCCCAGAGGGAGACCACAGCTGCGATACAAGGACATCTGCTAGCGGGATCTGAAGGCCTTAGGAATAGACCTCAACAGATAGGAAATCTTTGACAACTGAGCATTCAGCCTGGAGGCAGGCGGTGCATCATGGCCTCTCCCATTTTGAAGAGACCTTTGTCCAGCAGGCCGAGGCAAAGAGGCAGTCCCGAAACCAGCAAAATCAGGGAGCTGGACAGGGGACAGATTGTGTTTGTCTTCAGTGTGAAAGGGATTGTCACTCTCAAATTGGCCTTCTCAGCCACACTAGATGCTGTTCCATGTCCTTCATTCACAGCACGTTACCTTAGTCTCTTCAGTCGAGACTGAAGGATGCCTGCACAAATCAAAGAACTAAAAGTATCCTTTCAATGCACTGTACATATTCCAACAGCAAATGATACTATGTAGGACCTTTGAGGCTGATACGGAAACTTCAGATGGTCCAGAATGCGGCAGCCAGGCTATATTGTGGGGTGAGAAAACACCAACATATCTCCCCCACTCTGGCTGCTTTGCACTGGCTGCCCATCCATTTCCGCGTCGACTTCAAAGTGCTAATGATCACTTATAAAGCCCTTAACGGTTTGGGACTTCAATATTTGGCAGATCGTCTTCTCCCACCCAGATCTACCTGAATCACCCGTCATCGCCAGCAGGGATGGCTGAGGGGTCTGACGCCGAGAGAGGCTCGGAAGGAAAAAACTAGAAACCGGGCCTTCTCAGCGGTGGCCCCTTGGCTGTGGAATGCTCTTCCAACAGAAATCCGGCTGGCACCCTCGCTGGGTGTTTTTAAAAGACAGTTAAAAACCTGGCTATTTAAGCAGGCCTTCCCTCCAGTCAGCTGAGTCTTTTATTTTTTTTCCTATTTTATCCTATCTTGGTAATCTTTTCTCTAACTAATTGTATTAATTAATATACCAATTGTATTTTATGATTATCTTTATTTTATATTGACTTTTTATGCTGTAAGCCGCCCCGAGTAGACATGGTCTAGAAGGGTGGGGAATAAATAAATAAATAAATAAATAAATAAATAAATAAATAAATAAATAAATAAATAAATAAATAAATAAATAAATATTTGCAATATTAAAAATGAGACTGATTAAAATAAACTTTAAAACTTATACCCAAAAGGCCTTTGTCAGAAGGAAGGTTTTTTCCAACTTGGTGAGGAAGTCATATGGACCCCACACATAGAACAGAGCTGCAGAATCTATGTGCCACTATCTAAAAGCTGTCCAGAATAACGGCTTGTCCACTAGATGGGTGGGGTATAAGCTAAATAAATAAATAAGTGTCCCTCCCCTTAATCCAGTTAAGTTTATATCTGGGGTGGTTCAGACATAAAAGGAAGCAAGAGTATCTTTTTTCCATACAAGATTGTCTCATGGCTGCATCTCTGTTCTCTGGAAATATCTGTAAGTGGAGCATTAAAGCCTTCACAAAGACTGGTCAAAGTCAAGACTTGGTTCAGAAGAATTCACAAACTATAAGACTGTATTTTTGAGGGAATGTTATGCCACCCAACATAAGTGAATTCCAGTGTTTTAGTCGACACAGCTAATCAGGAACCAGCCCTTAACAAAATCAGGATTCATTTTCAATGTATATTTCCACTTCCTCATGCACAGTCCAGCACCTCCTCCTGAAAATTATTCAGGACCTTGACAGCTGTGCTGGAATGAGATGAAAAGGAAAGACTGAGCTGTGTGTCATCTTCAATATTAATGGCACCAGAAGGCCCTCCCTGATGTTGCTGTAAAACAGCATGGGGGACAAGACAGACTCCTGAGAGATGTAGGTTATCAAACAAGGAATTAAAGCAATACTCTTAAAGGCAACCTTCCGAAGTGAGCCCTCCAGGAAAGGCCAAAACTATTGTACCAAGATGACACCTTGGCCCATTAACATGAATTTATCCAATAAGGCCACCCGAGTTCCCAAATGTGGCCTAAAACCACTCCTTGAACATCTTGCAAAACTCAAAATATCTACTAGGGTTGCCATAAATCAGAATCAACTTGAAAGCACAGAATAAACAAACATTTCTGAAACAAAAATGAGGTGATTTTGCACTGTATTAGTGGTGCTCAGGAGTGCACCAATAGACATTGTGTGACAGCCCAGTTCAGCATTCCATAAGCCAAGTTAAATAATGGGGGGCACCCCGAACAAAAAATTACAACTTTGAAACTGGACCTTGGATCAGCACCAAATTTGGCATTTACAGCCCTGACAACTGTTTTGTGTTTGAGTGAGACATGGTTAACTGATATATATATAAAAGGAAACAGCTTGTGTTGTGTCACTTTGTGAATGGTAATGAGCAGAAGAGGGTATCCTGTGTTGTCAACATTCAGGGTGCCCTTTGCTATGTAAAGATTGCCATCCTTTTCCCTGCTGGCAACATGGGTGTGATATTGCATAGCAATATTGGGCCATTTCCAGGCTTTTTGAATCATTGGCACAGAAGCACAATATTCCACATTCCTAAACCGGATTTTTTTTCTTTTTGAAGAATTGAATATAAATTTTGTGTACAAGTTTGTATTTGCCTGCGTGGAAAGTGACTGGGATTGATTGACAGTTGTATGTGAGATGTGTGCCAAGACTGACTGTTAAGACATCCAAGAACTGTAAAAATGAAACTGTGAGCTTATTGGTCTGTATGGTTCCTGTCTGAAGAGATTCTGTTTTGTACATAAGGGTGTGCATGAAGGATAAAATAAGTAATTTTGAGAGATAGAACTATGGCTTAGCTAGAATTTGAGAGTGAGAGAGGGGGAGTAAGAACTGTGTCTTGCTTCAAGAAGAAGTTGTGAATAAAAATATTGTCTGGTTATTGTTTGTGTTAAAGTAATCGTGTATGCACCTCTCTCTCTCTCTCTCTCTCTCTCTCTCACACACACACACACACACACACACACACGCACACGCACACACACACACACAGAGACATTAATTTGCATTGAAAAGTAAATGTTGTAGGAGCATGTCAAATCACTGAGGGAAAAGGCATTCCATGTGGTGGGTACCACAATACTAAATGCCCTGCTCTGAAAGACAGTAGAGAAGACCTGAGAATATGGCATGGGCAAGAGTGCCTCCGTAGATGATGAACAGACAGGTCTATATAGGAAATGGTAGTCCCTCGGGTAAAGTGGTCCCAGGTGATTTACAGCTTTATAAATAAATAACCAAACGGTTGTTGTGGGTTTTTCGGGCTTCTTGGCCGTGTTCTGAAGGTGGTTTTTCCTAATGTTTCACCAGTCTCTATGGCCGGCATCTTCAGAGGACAGCAAACTGTGCTCTGGTGTAGTTTGGCTAGGGCGTGAAGAATTAATGGCTGTGAGATGGGATGATTAGTGTGTATTGTTGTGGGTGTATTCTTTTCTGTGGATGGGTGATTAGTGTGTTTTGTTGTGGGTGTATTGTTGTGATAAGGAGATTATCTGTCACTGTGGTTGATGGTAGTGATCCCCTTGAACTTGTGGTTGGGTAGAGTTCGTGACCTTTTGCATGCTCTATTTTTGAGAGCTGGGAGCCAAGTTTTGTTGAGTTTCAAACTTTCCTCTTTTTTGTTGAAGTTTTTCTGGTGCTTGTGGATTTCAATGGCTTCCCTGTGCAGTCTGACGTAATGATTGCTGGTGTAGTCCAGTATTTCAGTATTTTGAAATAGATTTTCATGTCCTGTTTGTTCTAGGGCATGTTCAGCTACTGCAGATTTTTCTGGTTGTTTTAGTCTGCAGTGTCTCTCATGTTCTTTGATTCTGTCTGTGTGGGTGGGTTTTCTGTAGACCTTGTGTCCCAGTCGGAGGTCAGTTTTGCGTAGGATCATGACATCTAGGAACGGTGAAGAAAAATTGGAAGAATTTCTCAACCATCTCAACAGCATCTACCCAAATATACAATTCACCATGGAAATAGAAACAGAGGGTCAACTCCTGTTCCTAGATGTCATGGTCCTACGCAAAACTGACCTCCGACTGGGACACAAGGTCTACAGAAAACCCACCCACACAGACAGGTACCTACACAAAAACTCCAACCACCACCCACAGCAAAAAAGAGGCATAATCAAAACACTGGTAGACCGTGCAAATCAGAACTGTGAAGCTCAGTTTCTCAACACTGAACTCGACCACCTGAATTGGGCCCTACAGGCAAATGGCTACTCCAAAAATGAAATCACAAGAGCCATCAAACCAAGAAAACAACACGGAACTGAAGAAGAAAAACAGCCACCCACAAACAAAGTATTTCTGCCATACATCAAAGGGGTCACAGACCGCATGGGGAAACTTCTGGAAAAACACAACCTAAAACAGTATTCAAGCCCACCACAAAAATACAACAAATGTTACGGTCAGCAAAGGACAGAAGGGACCCCCTCACCACTGCAGGAGTATACCGGATACCTTGCAGTTGTGGCCAGGTATACATTGGAACCACAAAACGAAGCATCCACACCAGAATCAAAGAACATGAGAGACACTGCAGACTAAAACAACCAGAAAAATCTGCAGTAGCTGAACATGCCCTAGAACAAACTGGACATGAAAATCTATTTCAAAATACTGAAATACTGGACTACACCAGCAATCATTACGTCAGACTGCACAGGGAAGCCATTGAAATCCACAAGCACCAGAAAAACTTCAACAAAAAAGAGGAAAGTTTGAAACTCAACAAAACTTGGCTCCCAGCTCTCAAAAATACAGCATGCAAAAGGTCACGAACTCTACCCAACCACAAGTTCAAGGGGATCACTACCATCAACCACAGTGACAGATAATCTCCTTATCACAACAATACACCCACAACAAAACACACTAATCATCCCATCTCACAGCCATAAATACTCCATGCCCTAGCCAAACTACACCAGAGCACAGTTTGCTGTCCTCTGAAGATGCCGGCCATAGAGACTGGTGAAACGTTAGGAAAAACCACCTTCAGAACATGGCCAAGAAGCCCGAAAAACCCACAACAACCATTAGATCCCGGCTGTGAAAGCCTTCGCGAATACAAATAACCAAACCTTAAACATGGCCCAGTGAGAAACAGGCAGCCAGTGCTTCTCCATCGGGGAGGAGTTATGTGCTGCTTTTAGGTTGTCCCAGTCAGAAGCCTGGCTAAAGCATTCCAGCCTTAGGGGCAGACCCATATATAATACATTGCAATTGTCCGGGCTTGAGGTTATCCCTTTTAGGCTTGCCTGTAATTGGCAGACCAGCTAAAGCAGTTGGAAAGCATTATGAGCCACTGAGGTCATCTGGGTCTCTAGTGATAAAGATGGATCTAGGAATAGCCGAGGCTGCACACTTGATGCTTCAGAGGGTTGACAGCCCCATAAAGAACATGAAGTATATCTGTCTCCCAGACATAGGGAGCAGTCACCCTTAAGGCTTCTGTCATGCCAGGATTCACCCCCTGTTACTGGTCCTTACCAAACCCACTACTGTATCCAGGCACTGGTCCAGAACAACAGTACCAGATTCAGAAGGGAATATAATACATAGAGTTAGGTGTCATCCTCATATCTCACCATCAATCAATGTGTAAATGGAGCTCCTTGTTTATTCCCAATGGTTGGTCAACCAGGGGGGGAAAAAGCTAAATTGACAATTCATGAAGCTTCAGAACAACATTTGAGAACAATCAGATACTGTTTACTACTTATGTCAGCAACATGTCTAATTGAGTAGCTATCAGTCTAGTCTATCTCTGTCCTCTTTTTTTTAATTTCACTTTCATGTGATTTCCATTTCTTTTCTTTACAAACTCTAGAAGTAAAAACCCTATTGTTTTCATGAAGGCCATTTTCATAGATTTGCAGGTATGTTGTTACGGCATTCATCATTCATGGTAAGTTGGTGGGCAGGGGGAATAAGGGATCAGGAGAAACTCTGAGGGTGCTAGGTAGTGTGACAACAAGTTTCCAAATCTGTGGTAGGTGGGCCACTAGGAGATGGCCCATCACACTTCCAGGGGACTGGAAGAGAGTGAATTCTTACAGTGTTACAGAAACCCTGTGTTCCATTGCCTCTGTGTCCCTGTAGCACTGGTTGAGAATTCATAGCTTAACCCACTTTTATCACAGAGGCACTGGGAAGAGTGGAAACTAGACTTGGAGGTAAAATCTGTCCAGTCTCCATATGACAGTGGAGAAAGTCTTTTAAAAGGATAATATTTTCCCCTCCAAAGTACGTGTGTGTAGGAAGAAGAGAAGCTGGACAGGAGGAGCCGCAACTGAGTTCTTTGGAAAGCTGATGCTGAGAATCATGAACGATGAATCATCATGTGCTAATAATACAGCCAACATTTGGGATTAACAGAGCTCTCAATAATTAATTAATGGCTGACACTTATTGCCTGTGCTGCAGATGTGCCATTATTTTTTAAGGAAGAGTCATGTCTATGTTTATTTTTTAGGAAGGACACCTCCTGTATCAAGTATGTTGAAAACCATTGTGCAAATTATGAACAGGTCCTACTGAATAATGGGAAAGCATTTTAAAATGAGGCAAAACACTTGACTTTTGAAAGATTTTCATTGGAAAGGATTTGAGGTGTCATTCTCATGTGTTCTTGAATTCAGAATTTCCCATTTACTCGTGCCATATATTTGACTTCTACAAGTTGGATATAATTTTGTCATTTGTAAATATTTATACAAATTTTGAAAGGATATACAGGCAAAGCTGCACTTTCCCAGATTACTTAATGAACCTTTGTGTGTGTGTGTGTGTGCGTGCATGCGTGCGTGCATGCGTGTGTGTATGTTTGAGAGAGAGAGAGAGAGACTGTGTTTTTAAAAGAAAAAAGCATGAAAAAGGCACGACACAACCTTTAAGACAAGTTGGCAACTGTAAAGCCGTAAAAATAAAAGGTTCAAACTGGAGGGGAGCCTTTGAATTTATTGATTACAGTAAAAATGGCTGAGATTTAATTTTTTTTCAGAAACTGCAGTAATCCTGAGTGCAGACTTTCTGCTCACTTGCACATAATTACATATGTGGATTATCTGACCTGAACCCTAGGTACAGAATTTGTACAGTTAAGCAGGTTTAATTTTTTTTGGTAGGAAATAGGCGAAATGTGGTTAAAGAAGCGACACAAAATATCATGCTAGAAACTCCTGATGTTTGCTTTATTGTTATTTTTTTAAAGCACTAAAGCTAGAGGGCAACTGGAATTGAGTTGTTGTGAAGGAGGGAAGGAGGTTTAACTCTTTCCCTCACATTGTTCTCCTGAATGACAACATCTAATGTCTAGCTGCTCTTTGCTCCACATGAAAAAAATATATAGGTATCTATGGCTGCTTCTCCAGACAGAAGTCTCCTAATGCTACCCATCAAAAGGCTTTGTTGTCTTACTGAATGGATTTACTTTGGGGGAAAAGTTCAGGAAAAAGTGACTCTCCATGCCTGATATGTCAGGACAAAATCTGAGCTCACAAGGTAGGACCTTGTGATGTCGTAGTGTGAGCTCTTGTGATATCATTGGGTTGGGTCCGTTTGATGTTGAGACTTCCTGAGATAAGGCAAACCTGCATATGATGCTTACCAATGCAATGTGACAATATTGGATGCTCCTTAAATTCTTTGGCTAAAGCAGGGTGACCTCACAATGAAATCCCCAACCTAAACAACCTGAAGTTTCATCCAGCAAGGAAAATAGCAGCTTGAGGGAACTGATTTAGAGGAGGTCTATCTAGCAAAACTGGCTGGGTGAGAAGCATCATGACTAACAGGCAAAGGGAGCAATTGCTCTTGCTCAAACAAGTATAATCTAATTCACAGTCTTGCAAGTATATATTTTAAAAGATACATCAAATAACACCATGCCCTACACCTTTTGAAATGTTTGAAATAAACACTCATGCTTGTAGAATGTTTGTGATTGTGGGGGTGGGGTGGGGCGGAAAACTCAAGGACTTGCTCTGGGTAATGAGTTGCAGTCTAGGCAACCTTCTCCAGTTCTTTGACTATCTGTCCAATCTCTCCAAATTCTTAACTTCCCTCCTACTAGATGTCCACTGGGAGACACTGGATATTTGGGATGAGACACTTCCATCCCAGCGCCAACCGTCTTGTCAGTATGTACAACATAAGACCCTATTTGGTTGTTTTCTTTAGCCTCTTTCTCCCCCTCCCTTCCTGGTTGTTCACAGGAAGGCAAAAACTTTCTAATTCCCGACGTCACACCATGTCCCCCTTTCCTCTCTCATCTCGGCATTTTTCCAGATCACTCTCTCTTGTTTTGCTACTTTCACAGAATTCAGTTCAAAAGCCACTTCTACTGGGAAATGTGATTTAAAAAATAATATTCTAGCGAGCCCAGTTAGCTTGTCTAATTTTGCGATCACAGCTACAAAGCAAGGTGTGGTTGTGCAAATTTTGTTCCTGCTTTTGGATCACGGATAATATTTTAATTGCATTTTAATTGTTTTATCTTTTTCTATTGTATTTTAATTGTTGTAAGCTGCCCAGAGACAGGTAGGGTGGATGGCATATAAGTTAAATAAATAAATAAATAAATAAATAAATAAATAAATAAATAAATAAATAAATAATGCAGCATCTCATATTTCCCACTGCCCAGTGCATTTTTGAGAACTTCTTAAATGTTAAGTTTCATTAAAGCAAATGCATGTTTAACCAGTTCTATACACCTGGGAAATCATTGTAAGAGGCTGTGTGCACGCTTTTCGTGTTTTTGCTTAATAATAATAGTAACAATATAAGCTACTGCTTTCTCTCAATAGCCATAGGATGTATATTTATAAGCTAGAGAATAATTTAATGAAGCACTTTCAAGTCCTATTGAATTTACCTGGGAAGAAATATGTTTTTGCTCATTTTCACACTGAAACCAATGGTACACTTAATTTTCTCTAGGTCATACTTAAGGATAGGTGTTTTAAAATTCATGATGTCCCAAAGCACAGCTATACAACACTGGAGAGGACTGTAGGAAATTTAAAGGGCAGCTAGACACGGGTGACTGGATGCCCTCTTGTAGGGAGGACGGTCCCTCATTTAAAGGGTTGGCAGAGGCCTATCCTCTCTTTGCAGGGCTGTCCAGTCCAAATCTGATTTAAAAATAAAAAAACATATGGCTCACTTCTAAAACTACATCTATGGCTCACTTGGTCATATTCTTCCTCACCCAGGTAAGAAACACCGTAATTGTACATAAATGATTTTAAAATAAAGCATTTCTCATTTTACATGTGTACGTATAAATTATCACATGGGATTTCTAGCAAACCTTTCTGGTGTCTTTTGTGATGGTGTCTGTCCTCTTTTTTGGAGGTGTGTAAGTATCCACCCCATGCTAGCCTCCTGGAACTTGGGTGGTGGCGGAACTAATAAACTTGTGCAGCTGTAAACTGGGGAGATACCCCCCCAAAATATGAGGAGTTTGATCAGATCCCGATGCTTCCTACTCAGTGTGTGCAAGAGGGTGTAGAAGGCCTACAGGATTGTACCTTGATTTTTTTTTTCCGGGAAAATATTTCTGATAAATATATAAAGTGAAACGCAGGTAAAGTATAATATATTTGATAAATTATAAAACTATCAATATTTTAGAAAAGGTGGGTTTCCTTGAGAAAGACAAAAGTGGATTATCTATGAATCATTCGTTCTCTTTTAATCAGTTCTCGGCCAGGTCAATGCTAATAGGAACAGAAGCTTACTCTTAGGAAGCGCTCCTCCACCCCCCACTATGAAAATAATGGATTAGTGATGTGACCTCTGGGGCAAAGTTGTTGGGACAAGGTGGAGGGTCAGTCAAGAAGCAATTAAATGATATCCTGAGGGAAACGGCTAAAGTTGACCTGAATAAGTGAGAGAGTTTTGCTAAGGTTGTAGTACTGCAAAAGCTTTTGGTTCTGTTTTCAAAGAGAGAGTGAGAATAGCAAAACAGTGATACTCAGGCTTTTCACAGGAAGCAAGGAAAGTCACCTCAGAGGTTCGTATCTAATCCCTCTTCTTTGGAATTCTATACTTATAGTTAAGATTGAACCATTTAAGCATTCCTTGACTGGAAAGGAACAACAAAAACTAGACTGCCTTTAATTGAGGAGCAAATCCCTGTTGCTGCACACACTGAAGAATGAATCAGGGCTACTCCCTCTTTAGGAAAATAATCAGGCAAATGGTGATCGTCTTCAATCGTTTTCCAGACATAGAGTGCTCAGAAGTTGTTTACCATTCACTTTTTCTGGGGGTGCCACCAAGACAGAACTCATGCGTTGAACAGTTACAGTCTTGTGGCCTTTGGACCATGAGTGCCACATACCTTGCATTGGAAAAAATAATAATAATGAAAGAAAAGTACTGTTTCCATTCTGGGGAGCTTCCAGGAGTAGCAATTTTACCTTGAAACAGTGCAGTCTTGCACTCAAGCCCCGTGAGCTTTACGAAACTAGCAGTGGCCTTCCAGCGACATCCAGTTTTCTGTTAGGGAGAGCAATTGCAGCCCACGCGGCTCTGCTACTCCAGCATTTGCCCATCTCTGACACAGATATAGGGCAGATAGATTCCGGATTTCACAGACCTCATAAAGCCATGTTAAAAACTAATATAGCCCTTTTCAAGCAATAGTTCCTTGCAAGCTTTTCTTTGGACTGAGATACTGACATGATATAACATACCAATCTTGTTAGTTTTGACATCTGTGCAGTGCTGATGTACACAGTTATCAACCACGTCTGACCACAATTTAGCCACATGTCTATGGACTTTCCCTGCACATGCTGGAATTTTTTCCTGGTAAGTCAATGAATAAATACATAAGTTATAGGAAGGAATATGTTGTACAGACACCCTCAGGATAAGACACGGTAAGGAAGGTGAGGAGAAGAAACGGAAGAAGAAAAGTATTCAGTTTGGTTCTTTCTCTCTGACACATCTTTCTGATCTGGTGCCTCAGGGGTTGCAACAATTTGGCAAGGTGTAATATTTGATTCAAGGGACGTGGTGGCGCTGCGGGCTAAACCGCAGAAGCCTGTGCTGCAGGGTCAGAAGACCAAGCAGTCGTAAGATCGAATCCACGCGACGGAGTGAGCTCCCGTTCCTTTGGCCCAGCTCCCGCCAACCTAGCGGTTCGAAAGCATGCAAATGTGAGTAGATAAATAGGGACCACCTCAGTGGGAAGGTAACAGCGTTTCGTCTCTAAGTCGCACTGGCCATGTGACCACGGAAGATTGTCTTTGGACAAAACGCTGGCTCTATGGCTTGGAAACGGGGATGAGCACCGCCCCTAGAGTCGAACATGACTGGACAAAAATTGTCAAGGGGAACCTTTACCTTTACCTTTAATATTTGATTCAAAGTGGGCTTTTGCCTCTCCTGCTTTGGATTTCTATGGAAAAGAACATGTAGGGAACATCTGCTGATAGGATTGTTCTGTGGGTTGGAGTACTGGCTGCAGAACCAGGGGTTGGGGGTTTGATTCTTCTCTGCGCCTTCCAGAGAACAGAGAGCCTGTGTGACCTTGAGCAAGCTTCACAGTCCCAGGATGCCCCTAGAAGAAAGGATTGGTGAACCATTTATGACTACCTTACACCTAGAAAACCCTGGGAAGCGTGGCCATTCATTGGCATTGATTTGATAGCATATAATTATTTAGTTATATAAAGATGATCTAATCTCTCAGTTTCACCTTCTCTCACATTATTTCTTTTTAAATCACATTCTTTCTGAAGAGATTTTTACAATTGGGTGAGCACTTATTTTATAAAGAGAAAATGAACAAACAAAAATCTGGCCTGTCCCACTTTCCAAGCATAATGGGTGCAGCTATTCCCAGCAAAAAGAGGACCAGATTATGCCTGCTCACCACTGTTTTTGTTAATGATGAGAAGCCTGACAGGAAAGAAATATGTAGTGATCCTTATTAACAGTCCAGACAAGAATGGTTCAATATACAGAGATTCAAAGCCAACTTTTTCAGCTAAGCACTCAAAAACCCCTACCTCATTATTATTATACATTCATAGTTTCTTAAAGAATCTCATGCGTTCTCATCACTTTGGGGACTTTTTTCAGTGAAAAAAAAAACCAAAATGAAATTATTCCTTCTCCTTAGGGTCTGGTGAATTTGGATGGGGTGCTATATTTTTTAATTTTTTTTTTCCTTACTTCAAAAACAGAAATCCAGAAAGATAAGGGAGTATAACAGCAAAATCTTTCCAGATTTCATCTGTTTGTCAGGCATTTACAAAGTCTTTGGGTATGCAGGACTCCCAGATCCCACATTACTGAAAACATTTAGCAAATTATCCTCCTCATACTGGACCCTTTGAGCCTTTAATAGAATTTAGAACAATTGTACCAGTGGGGAGATCCAACGCTGTGACCATTTGCAATGAAGAATGCTTGAACTGTCTGGCAAAAAAAAGTGCTTAAGGGTATAAGAATCCAAGGACAAGACTTCAAGACACAGTCATTTCTGGAGACAATGTTCCAGAATTTATATTTATTAATATGGCTTTGTTTGGGTCAGACTCCCACAGGAAATCCTGAGGCATGAATGTCTCTCACTGGCATGTTTTATCTTTGATAGTTCCGTCCTTTCGGAATGGTAGCCTGATAGGGAGACAGATGAATACCTCGAAAAATCTCCGGTCTTTATAGAAGCTGAGGATGACAACAAGCAGGGCCTTCAACACTCTGTAAAGACAATCCATCTACTTTCCCTTGTTATCATTAAAATGTCTTTTAGACATAGGTCATACTGGGAACCTATAAATGATGTCTGTGTATTGGGCACCTCCCACTAAGCTGGATCCTGCCATGATTACAATTTATCATAGTGTTCTTATGGTTACAAATTCTCTTGAAATGTGTCACTGCTGTTGGGAGTAATGCTCAGAATGTTTTTTTGACTAGCATCCAGACCTCTTTGTATTTTTCTATTTCCCATACAAGTCCGAAAGTTTGGGTATTTTAAAAAGGCACTTATTTGACAACTTGGCTTTTTTATTTGTTTTCATTTTATACAGGTCAATAATTTCATCCTTTGGTTAACCATTCACTTGCACTGAAGCACTTTGTGATGGGAAGTTTTCCATTTCCCACTCTGTTCTCTGAAATATGACAGAGAACGATTAATGGAGCGTGAACTGGCCAGGTCTTCTGGGCTTCTGAGTTTACGAATACTTTCATTTCTGAAGGGTCAGGGAGAAGGTTAAGCACATACTCCCGGGCCTAGAGAGGGAAATAGGAAGCAGCCTTACACCAAGGCAAATTATTTGTCTAGCCTTCTCTACACTGGATGGCAGCAACTGTCTGCAGGGACTGTGAAGGTATTCTACTACCAGAAATGAAGGATAAAATGACACCCACTTCATTACATATGCAGAAGCCAACTGGATTCTCCAATGAATCCTAATTTAACCCTGGCAGCTTGGTAGATTTCTTCACTACACGCAAAACCAGTGGTCCAGTTGAAAGAGTGAGCACCGGCAGACATAGCTCTGTCCCCCAAGAGAGGAAACTGGCCAAAGAACTCACAAGAATGGCTGTGGGGTTGCCATTCCTGCCCCAACATCTGCCGTCTTAGACAGTTGCCTCCCTCTACCTAATGGCAGGGTCAGTACTAACTCTCCAGGTTCTCAGATGGAAGTCTTTTATGTCACCTGCTGCCTGGTCTCCCTTGAAATCTGGATTGAATCGGGGACCTTGTACATGGCAAGTATGTACTTTCCCACCAAGATATAAGGTTCTACATATGTAGTAAACCCACCTGAGTGCAGGTGGATGTACATCTACTTTCACATGACCATGTTCAATGGATCCACCCTTAAATATGTCTCGTGCATCTTAAATGCAGACAGGGATGTCGCACTAACTATCTGCAATAATTAGTTGCAGGCAACCTGTACTGGAAAAAGAGTTACTCTTTGTTTAGAAAAGTCTCTTGCAAAAACTGATGGGCTTTATAAAAGCGTGGATTGTGATCAGAGCTTGGAAAAGTGACTTTTTTTCAGATGACAACTTGACAAGTTCTGGGCCTGCTAGCCGGGTTTCTTGCAGTTGGTTTCCCAGAAAGCAACTGCTCCAAGCCCTGATTATGTCCCTTATTTTGACTCAGGATCGAAATTACTGTGTCATAGGAACTATGCTTGCTTCTCTTCCTCACAATGGTGTGTACAGCCAATTTCCATCAGGGCAACAGTATACTCTATGTGCATGCATTGGGAAGGAATAATCTTTCCCTTCCCCGACACAGTCCCAATGAAAATCTCTCTCTTTTTAACTAGGAAGCTAATTTAAATAAAACTTCCTTTGGCACAAGTGATAACATTTTTTTAAAAAAAAATCCTCATAATCAGGTATACTGTGAGAATATCTGTGAGATCAAAGCTGGAGGGAGGGCTTAAGGTCTCATATACAGTTGTGTATCGGTGGGGGACCCTACAAAGGTGGTGCCTTGGGCACTACATTCTTAGGGGCTCAGGGGCTATCCTGCCTGCCATGCTTCTGTAGCCACTCTCTGCACTCCTCTTCCCCCTCCTGGCAGTCTGAGTTTAAGCCATTAGGAGTGCTGGGCCCACTGCCTCTGCCAGCAGAGAACTGGAATGGGTCTGTGGCCACATCATGGCAGCACGCCAGGGCCTTCTCCCATCCCACATCCCATACATGCATTGCATCATAACTGGCACATCACCCGCACCACACAACACTTGCTTCGCCCCGGGTGCTGCGAACCTACACTATGCCATTGCTCATATATTGCTGTACATTGAAAATCTGGGATGCCCCTGCCTTTAATTACATATAGAAAAAAGTAGCTCCTTATGACTCATCAAATCCTTCTAGTTGTCTGATGCTCAGATACTGTGCTAAAATTAACTGCTCACTCCTTCCAAGGCACATGGGCAGAGGATATTGGTGAGAATTAGCAACGCATATCTCTGTTGTAAACCAGCCTAATTGACACAGAAAAGTTTGTGGGCTCACTGAAAAATTTTTGAGGAGCCAAATTGCCACTTAGATAATGTTGACTTAATCAAATCATTAAAGTTCAGAACAAAAGGATTTTGTCGGTAAAGGCACTGGTTGTGGGAGAGAGGGGAGTATGGTCATTCATGACCATGTTTCACATGCTTAAGGAAGAAACAGAGAGGGCTGGCTGAAGTGGTGCATGAATAACTTGCATTGTGATGTTTTTAAGTAAACTTTGTAAGAATGGCTGCAGACTTCAAAGTCCTTTTTGGTTTTGAAAGGGTCTGATGTAAAAGGTGTTAGTGCAGGGGGGGAGTCTAGCCCAATAACTGTATCTCAAAGAGAGCTCTGTAAGAGGTCAAATGCTGGCCTGGCTCACAGGGCCGTTTCTTCCCATCATAGAGCATATTGTATAAACCAAATATCATGTAAAGATGCAAAAGCTCCCAGAAATGTCAACTTACACACATCGGCTTGGATGCAGTCCACCGCTCTGTGAAAACATTTACTTTGAGATCTTAAAAACGTGGGTGGGGGTGCGCACAAGTGGGTGTTCCATACAATTTTGCCATGGGAATATTACCCCATGAAGCAAGAAGTGGGGAAAGACTTCCTTGGCGATCTGAGTGATACATACAGAGAGGTTGCACTAAGGTTAATGGTACAAGTCTGAATAAATGGATTTAGGAATCTATCACCCGATGGAGTTTCAAAATGGAAGGCCTTTAGCTTCTTAAAGAGAAAGAAGAACAAACGTGAATTACAGAGCCTGTTTAAAAATACCTGGGCTAAATTGTTAGTATCTGTTGTGCACGGCTGGAAGAATGGTTGGATTTTCAGGCACTATACTAAAGCACTTTTTTGCATGTTTCATTCTGGATTGAAATGTATCCTTTAAAAAAAAAACTTGGGAGGTGGCAAAAATTGGAATTCGGCATCCCAAGTGTATGCTTTTCCAGTAAACTTTTCTGTGCCTGAACCTTTTTGTGTTCCTTACACAGTATGGAAACATTTCTGGTTTGGCCTGCAACTCCCTGAATTTTCTAGACAGCATAGCCAATGACTTTGCTGGCTACAAGGTATTGAGAATTACCATCCAAAAAGTAAGCTCTTCAAATACTCCATTTTATTTATGTTTGTTTGTCCCTTAGGAGGGGTGACTCTTTTCTCCACTGCCAGTTATGTCGCCCTCTTCCATTTTAAAAAAAATGTTAGTAGTGTGAAAGGCCCCTGCATATGACTCTGGAAAGCTGAAGAGCAGACATAGAAAAATATTCAGAGTCACTCTGAGCCAGCTTCTTATGTTGTTGGGTGCTGTCAAGTTGCCTCTGACCCATGGCAACCCTATGGATGAGCGACCTCCAAAATGTCCTGTCATTAGCAAACCAACTCAGCTCTTGCAAACCCAAGGCCCTTTATCTAGACAATCTTTTTGTCTTTTCTTGCCACCTTCAACTTTTCCTATAATTATTGTCATTCCTAGTGAGTCTTCTTGTTTCATTATGTGCTTGAAGTACGACAGCCTCAGTTTCATCATTTTTTCTTCTAGAGAGAATTCGGGCTCAATTTCATCTAGGACCTATTTGTTTGTCTTTCTGGCCATCCATGGTCTCTGGGAAACTGTCCTGTGGCATCATATTTTGAACTTTGGGGGGGCTGTTGGCTTTGTTTCACATCTGTACATAGTAATCAGATGCACAATAGTGTTGATAGGCGTTGATAGTATGAGATGCTAGAACCTTCTTATACAATCATCATCATCATCTTAGAATTATCAGGTATGTTATGATTAGTATCGTATAGATATGCCTATATTGATTGTAAACTTTGCATCATAGCATATCATCATTACAAATCAAATTTTTAAAAAGAAACATCTTTAAGTTGGGCGGTTCTTATACTCCTGGAGAAAGCAGAAGGTCACAACCAGTCATGTGGCAAACACGGATGAGCTTAACGAAGACTTGGAGAAAGCTGCTGCTGAGAGAGAGAGAGAGTAACCTGCTACCTTTTGATGCATAACTTTCAAACTGTGTAATGGAGAACCCAAGGATTCTCAGAAACGTCTTAGGTGCAAAAATCAGCAACTGCAGATAAACGTCCCTGAAAGAGAGCTTGTCCACCCACTGCTTATCTTTCCCTGCTCTATGCAGCCGCAGAAGAGTGTCGGCTGTGACTGAGGACATAGCATCAGATAATGGATGCATGAACAATTCTATTTTGAACCGGTATCAGTTTTACATGTGTGTAGTCATACATTGATGCAATCCCATTTCCACTTTTGGTCTGAATTTTTTAAAAAAACACACACACATTTGAAACACACACCCCTGTTACTTCCAGGTAGTACTTACTTCCATTCATGCAGAAATGGAGATGCCCATGTAGAAATTTGACAGCATTGACTTCACAATTAATAACACTTATGTGCTGTCAAGTTGACTCTGACTTATGGTGACCCTTTCCAGAGTTTTCTAGGCACAGGGCACTCAGAAGCCGTTTACCATTCCCTTCTTCTGAGGTCCTCTGGGACTGTGCAGCTACAAAGGACGGCTCTTTCTCCTGGGACCCACAAGTGAGCAATGGAACTCACTGAGCTGTCCAGGCAGCTTACATTCATCCTATTATTACAGTTGAGAGAACAGTATTTTCTGGCTATATTGTTTGTAAAATTTGTTTTCATCACAGCATACCATCATTACAAGTCAACTTTTTGAAATCCTGATTATGGTACACACTGTTGTATGAGAAAGCAAAAGAGTTCACGGACACCTAGTGGACAACAGATGAATGAACTACTTAAGTCTAAATAAATAATAGCCAGAGGGAAAGACTCTCATAGCTGAAATGCACATGATACACTTAGCAGAAGCATCTACTTAGTGTCTCTCATCATGTACTACTAAGAATCAATAAGCAGTGGGCCCAGCTGTGACTTTCAGGGAACCAACCCAGTTATTTAAGCTTGAACATTGCTGGTATCTCTTCACATTTATGTTTCTCTAGTTGTTAAAGTTTCAGGGAGTTTTTCACGACAAACTCATAAAAATATTTATAATTACTTACTTCAAAGCTAGAAGGAAAACATTTCATAGTACACATTTATCTGATAAGATTAATGAAAAAGTCCAGTAAATGCTATGATCACATGCTGCTAAATGCCAATTATCAACAGATCCAAGTCAGTTATTTAAGCTGAGAAATCCACATAACATTTCCATGCTAACGTTCATGATTTTCACTCTACTGTACTCTTTTGGAAGCCAGCTGGGACAAACAAGCAAGCAATTAACAAACAATACTTTCAGAAATATCTGATACAATTCCCGTTCAAATACACATTTTCTATGCAACTTCTCCTGACATAGTTCATTTTTGCACGAAACATTATCTAGCATACGTATTTTCATATTTATCCTTTCATCGCAAATACATTGTTGTATACAACAGTCCCTGATAGTCAGAGTTACACAGTTAATTCTTTGGACTGCAGTGTTTATATTTTCCTAATAGCATGAACAGTGATCCTGCAGACTGGGGTGGTTGGGGTGGTTGGGGGAACTCTGAGAGACATATTCCGAAAAAGTTATGCTTCCCATCTTTGAACCAGCAGAAATGCTCAGCCTCCTCAACAACCAGGTTCTTCCTTTCCTTGCTCCCAAACCAGTGAATTACAAGGCACAGTGGTGCCTTGCTAAACAGTTACCCCGCATGACAGTTTTTTTGCTAGACATTGACTTTTTGTGATCGCTATAGCGATTCGCAAAACAGTGGTTCCTATGGGGAAATTTCGCTGGACAATGTTTGGTCCCTGCTTCGCAAACCGATTTTCACTAGACGACAATTTTGACAGCTTCCTCTGCACTCACAAAACAGGTGTTTTCGGAACCTAAGCTTCGCAAGACAGTGATTTAAACAGCCGATCGGCGGTTTGCAAAGCGGCTTTCCTATGGCCGATCTTCGCTAGACAACGGCGATTCTTCCCCATTGGAACACATTAAACAGGTTTCAATGCATTCCAATGGGGAAATGCTTTTCACTAGACAATGATTTTGCTAAACAGCGATTTCAGTGGAACGGATTATCATCGTCTAGCGAGGCACCACTGCATTTGTATTTTAATTAGTTAAAGGGAAATCATATGCCTCTTTCCACTAAAGCACAGCAGCCAGAGAGACATGGATACACAAATAGAATGGTGATGTGTGCAATACTGGGTCACGTTCGAATGAGATCCTTTTGACCATTTGGCATAACAAATCTTATTTGTGAGCTGAAGAGCATTACTTAACTTTCAACATGTAGAACATTACACTCAGTGTTATCTCTTGTGATGTTTTTCTTGGAGCTCCACTGAGAGCCGTTTTCTAATGACAAACTTAACCATAAAGGCTTTAACCAGCAACTACAGTCTTGGTGTTGTTTTTCAGACTGCTTTAGAAAGAAAATAAATGATGTTCAATAGGTTCTAGTGAGATCTTTAGCTGTCTTTACCGGTCAGTAAATTCTGGAAATTAAAAAAAAATGGTAATTGTCAGAAGCTGACATCTTTAATATTTAAAGAGATTTTATTAGAAGGTTGGAGTTCAAAATGATTGTGTTCTTTTGCTATTCCAGAAAAGCCCAGTTAAAAGGAGCTGTATCTTTAGAGCTAACACAGTGTCGTAGCTATGGCTGCAATCTTACACACAGCTACTTGGAAACCAAATTGAATTAATCCAGAACTTGGATATAGGGTGAAATCAGAAAGTTGGGAAGGGGCACGCCTGATCACACTGGAATTTTGTTCCCCAACAAACAATATTTAACAAGATTTTTTAAAAATAAACCTTTCAGTTTAATTTCTAAAAAAGAAAAATGCCATTCCTTGAAGTTTCCTGGAAATGAGCCTTTTCCTTTTCCATCACAGCCTATATGTGGTGTACTGGGGAGAGTGTCAAATTTGGACTCCGTGTTCAACGTCCTGGTCCACCATGGAAACTCACTGGGTATGGCAATGGTAAACTACTCCTAAAACATGTCACATAGCTTAAAAACCTTTTTAGAATCATAAAAACTGGAAGTGACTTGACAGCATATGACAACAATGTAAAAGATACACGCATACATGCACTCAAAAAGATTGCATCTTGTTTTGCAGAAAAGCGAAGAGAGAATAGAAGAGCTTGGAAATCATTTTGTAGCTCTGTTTTCAGGAGCTCACCTTTTTGGTAATAAGCAATGTTGCTAATAATTACAGTTACTTTTTAAGAACAACAAATGCCTTGAAAGTTATTAGTAGCAAGAAACACCTAGTTACTTCTTAAGGTTACTTTTAAAAAGCATTTTAGAAGGAATTTGGAAAATGGCAGATGTTATGCTATTCTCTTGTTAACCCTAAACAACAAAGAAAAATATTATTTGATTTTGTCAAGAGGGAACCAGAAAGCATTCCCCAGGAATTTCTGGTCTGTAAATCAATGTAATGCAATTTGTTAGTGAGGCATAAAACTATGAATCCCTTGCATGATCAGAGCAGCAGTAACAATAAGGGCCCAGCTGCTGAGAAGTCTTGAGTAGAGCAACTTCCTTTTAAAGTTTAACATTCTGAGCTTTTTTCAGAGTGGGAAATCAGAAGTGGCCTTCCAGCCATTTCTGGTTTTAGTTTTGTGACATAGTGTAAGACAGATCTGGAACAAGTAGACAGAGGCTTTTGGAAATCTAGATAGATCAGGGACATAACGGAAGCATTGTGGTCTGAAAAAGTTGCTATATTTTACAGAACTTTGAAACTATGACTTACTTCAGATTGTTGTTGGGGTTTGCCTGAACCCATCCATGATGTTGATCATCATCTCATCTTGTGGCAGCCAACAACATACTTTACCAATGGGCTGTGCAAAGATCTTCAGTTTATCTGTTCTGAATCTTCCAGTATTCAGCTTCCTTGGTATTCAGAGTAAGGGAGATGTCTATGTGACAACCCCAGACCTACTGGGATATGCCACAGTTTCACTTAGCTGCCACCAACCATTCCCTATAAGAAGTCACACAGACCAGGGATGGATTTTTAAACAAATAAAAGAACAAGGTTTATTCACATAACACACAGGGAAAATAAAAGGATTAAGTGAATAGGATACAGTAACATGGCTTAGTTTCAGTCATACATACACACAGTTTGGTTCACACAGAACACTTAACTTGAAGCACAGACCCTGAACCTATCAGTTCTGGCTAACCATACAGACACCTGAACCTATCAGGTTGGTACTGACTGACACACAGTAGTACCCTGTCTGACACACAGACTCCCACTCAAGCTTCTTCTCTCAGCTCTTCTCCAGCTTCTCCCCATATATATACAGTACAGCCCCTCCTCCTGATGTCCCGCCTTCCACTCCCCATAGGATGGAACTTCCCCTCCAACCCATGACAGACAGGTAACATCAGTGCTGTATGTAACACCTCCCCTCTTTATAAGTTGTTTTGTAGGGGGAAAGCTAAGGTGCTTTTCACCAAAAAACAACCTGGATAAAACACACAAAACCAGTTATACATATAATATCATACTTACTTATACTTACACTCTAAGTTAAACATTTACCATTTTCAATACATCAAGTTACCTTTATTCATACAAACCAAATTCAAAAAAACCAGGTACATTTAACCTTTGGTCACCAAAATATATACATAGTCCATGTTCCTTCGCCGTCTTCATTCTTCGGGTCTTCTTGACAAGGCGTCAGCAACACCGTTCACTGACCCTCTGACCACCTTCACTTCAAAGTCATAGTCCTGCAGGTTTAAAGCCCACCTCATAAGTTTGCTATTGTGGGTTTTCATTGTCTTTAACCATTGCAGTGGTGAATGGTCAGTGCACACAATAAAATGTCTTCCCCAGATGTAAGGCTTGGCCTTCTGGATCGCGTAGACTATGGCCAGGCACTCCTTCTCCACGGTTGCCAAATGTCTCTCATCTTTCTGGAGTTTCCTACTCAGGTAGGACACTGGATGCTGGTCACCATTCTCATCCTCCTGGCAAAGAACTGCTCCTACCCCGCTGTTAGACGCATCGGTGTAGATGATGAACTCCCGGTCGAAGTCTGGAGCACGCAGCACTGGATACTGGACGAGCGCCTCCTTCAACCTCTGGAACGCCGCCTCACAGTCGCTGGTCCACGGGATGCGGTCATCAGCCTTCTTCCTCGTCAGATCGGTCAGCGGAGCCGCAATCTTGCTAAACCTCGGGATGAACTTTCTGTAGTAGCCCACCAACCCAAGAAATGATTTGACTTTTTTCTTGGTGTTGGGTCTAGGCCAATCACGAACTGCTTCTATCTGGCCTCGAGGGGTTTTATCACTCCTCCCCCTACTATGTGACCCAAGTATTTTATTTCTGGGCTACCCAGCTGCAGTTTGTCCTCTTTGCAGAGCCTAGGCCAAAGCACTTCCTCTCCTGGGTTAAAGTGCCTCTCCCTGCCTTCCTGGTCATCCCAAGTTTTCTTTCTGACCTTTTGAGCTTGCAGGGTCTCTGCTGCTAGCTCTAGGTTTCTCTTTAAGTCATTCCTTAAGGTGTCTATGTATGTCACAACGTCTTGTGGGTCATCCTGGGTGATCTGCTCCCAATTTTGTTTGATCAAATCAAGGGGCCCTTTCACCCTTCTCCCAAATAAAAGTTCAAACGGACTGAACCCGGTACTGGCTTGTGGCACTGATCGATAAGCAAACAAAAGGGATTGCAGCTTCTGGTCCCAATTGTTTGGATTCTCTGCCAAGTAAGCCCTAATCATGCGCATTAGAGTCCCATTGAACTTCTCAGTTAACCCATTACTTTCAGGGTGATCGGCAGTGGTTTCCTTGTGCTTAATTCCACAGATTTGCCATAAGCGTTTCATGAGCTTCGATGTAAATGATGCTCCCAAATCTGTGATTATTTCTGAGGCAAATCCCATCCTGGACATATACCCCACCAAGGCATCTGCCACTGTGTTAGTTTCAATGTTAGTCAAGGGAATGGCTTCAGGGTACCTCGTGGCATGGTCCACAATGGTGAGAATGAACCTGTTCCCCCTCTTTGTGGCCTTGGGCAAAGGTCCCACAATATCCACCCCTATGCATTTGAACGGAGTGTCAATCACAGGCAAAGGGCACAACTTTGCTTTGGTCCTGTCGCGGCTATTCCCCTGCCTTTGACACACATCACATCGTTTACAGAACTCTTTGATCTGCTTCCCTATTTCAGGCCAGTAAAAATTCTGTGTGATTCTCTGCTGTGTTTTGTTCACCCCTAAGTGCGCAGCAAACATGTCAGAGTGCCCCCTTTGTAAGATCATGGGGCGATACTTTTCAGGTACTACTAGCTGACTTCTGATCCCATCTCCCCCTTTTGAGATATTCCTCAGGGTCTCTCTATATAAAATCCCCTTTTTCTCTAGAAATCTCACGGGGGTTTCAGGTGTTAGCTGGGCGTCTGTCACCTGTTCAAAACACTTTTGGAGAGTGGCGTCTGCCTTTTGCTCTTGGCCAAATCGGCTGTCTGTGGTTAAGGTTTCCACCACAGCTTCTGAACTCCCCCCACCTGCTTCCGTCTCGGGCTCATCATTATCCCCCTGAACTGTCCCCGTGGTGGCTTGTGAACGTGTAATCACCAGCACCCGTTTCACATGTTCAGCCAGGTCATTTCCCACGAGCACGGCTGCTGGCAGAGTCGATGAAATCGCTAGCCGCCAAACTCCCCTCCAGCCTTGAAAGTTCACAGGTACCTCCGCTACTGGCAGTGAGATCACCTGCCCCTCAATCCCTGCCACCTTCATGCTCTCATTTGGGATTATATATTCCCTAGGAATAATATCTGGATGGCACAGGGTCACCTGGGAACAAGTGTCCCTCAGCCCCCGATACTGATGGTCAAGTATTCCTACGTCCACCCCTGCTGTTTCAAACAACTGAGAATCTGTTCTCACGAGCAAGCAGCGCTTGACCTCCAGAAGAGGACCATTTTCCTCAGCCTGATCAGCAGATGTAACTGTTCCAGATTGAGTAGCCATGGCAACAGGCTCCCTCAGTGACAAGGAGCTTTGCTCTTTCTGGACACAGAACACAGCTTTTGGCTTGGTTCCACTCGAATCCTGAGGCACAATTCCTTTTAGCTGCTTTAATTTCTCACACTCTGAGATTAGATGGCCCTATCCCTGACAGAAATAACATTTTCTGCTATATTTTGAGTCTTTCTCATTTTGTTTTGGTTTTCCCTCCAAAATCTGAGGTCTTGGTTTCATGTCTGAGGGCTTCCCTTCACCATGGGCCCCTCCCCCTTGCTGGTTTCTTCCTGGTCCCTGAGAGTACTTGCTGTAGGTTTCTTTGGGTTTATCTACAGATTTCCACTCAGCACCTAAGGGTTTTCTTATTTGATAAATAAAATCTGCGATCTCGGCTGCTTCTGCCACAGATTTCGGTTTCCTTTCCCTCACCTGGAATTTCAGTTCCCCATGCAGGACTGAATAGAACTGTTCCAGCGCTATCAAGTCTTTGAGCTGCTGAAAGGTCTCTGTCCCCTCCTGAGATAGCCATTTCTCTAGCAGCCTCACCAGTTGGGCCCCCACTTGGGTAAAAGTCTGCTCTGGTTTCTTGGTGATTGACCTGAATCTTTGCCTCAGCTGTTCCGCATTTATCCCATGTCTGGCAAATACCAGTTTTTTAAACTCTGCAAAATCTTTCATCAGTTCCTCTGGCATCTCTGAATAAACTTCAGCAAGGCTGCCACTGATTAAAGATCGCATGATGGTCATCTTCTCAGTTTCCCTTACTGAGAAGTCCACAAACGCTCTTTCCACTAGGGAAAAGAACACCTCAGGACAATCTCCCTTGTGGTACACAGGGAATTTCTTCAGGTCAGCTTTAGACAATTGGCCTCCCTCAGAATCCCTATTGTTATTATTGTTCTGATTCATCAGTTCCAATTTTCTTAACTCAAACGCCATTTTCTCTCTCTGCAAT
The DNA here is from genome assembly GCF_051106095.1 of Pogona vitticeps. Classification (NCBI taxonomy): domain Eukaryota; kingdom Metazoa; phylum Chordata; class Lepidosauria; order Squamata; family Agamidae; genus Pogona; species Pogona vitticeps. Next base: position 82,898,973 of record NC_135783.1, on the reverse strand, counting down.
TCCAATTCAAATTCTCTTTGTTTCTCTCTTTCCCTTTCCTCCACTTCAAATTGCCTCATCCTCAGTTCATGCTGTTGGGCTATGAGCATTTTCCTGAGTTCTGGGTTCTGTTCTCCCGTGCTGTCACCTTGCACTGAGCCAAATTCATCCTCAGAACCTTGGTCAACCTGGGGGTCTTTCACTTCACCCATTTCTGCCATTTGGCTTCGAGTCAAGGGCATAATCCCCCCCCCAGAACAGGCTGCTTTCAAAAGTCAAGCCTCAAAATAAAGCGACCACTTTTTTTTTTCTTTTGCCTCAGAACCAGCTTTCTATAGACTGCTGCTGTTCTTCAGCACTAACTTGCAACAGTTGCGAGCCAGAGTCTACCCCCCTCTGCTAGGCCTCACAGCAGGCAGGCTAAATCACTTCTACTTTACAGTTTTGCCTCAGCTTTTTTCCCGCCAAAACAGGCTGCCTCAGAGCTCCCTAATCTAGTCCCCAATCTGAGGTTACACGTTCTTCTACTAGTGCACCTCCCCGTGAGGCACACCTAGAAGATTACCTACGCGCTCTCAGATTGTCCCTGACTAGACCCCCCTTGCTCTGGGCACACTTGCCAAGGCTTTGCTGTACCACTGGACAACTGGACCAGTCGTATCCCACACGCTGGACGCCAATCAATGTGACAACCCCAGACCTACTGGGATATGCCACAGTTTCACTTAGCTGCCACCAACCATTCCCTATAAGAAGTCACACAGACCAGGGATGGATTTTTAAACAAATAAAAGAACAAGGTTTATTCACATAACACACAGGGAAAATAAAAGGATTAAGTGAATAGGATACAGTAACGTGGCTTAGTTTCAATCATACATACACACAGTTTGGTTCACACAGAACACTTAACTTGAAGCACAGACCCTGAACCTATCAGTTCTGGCTAACCATACAGACACCTGAACCTATCAGGTTGGTACTGACTGACACACAGTAGTACCCTGTCTGACACACAGACTCCCACTCAAGCTTCTTCTCTCAGCTCTTCTCCAGCTTCTCCCCATATATATACAGTACAGCCCCTCCTCCTGATGTCCCGCCTTCCACTCCCCATAGGATGGAACTTTCCCTCCAACCCATGACAGACAGGTAACATCAGTGCTGTATGTAACAGTCTACATTCGCAGTAAGTATGTAAAGCCTTGAATACAGATTCAAATATAAAAACTTTGCCAAGTTTGTATTAGTTTAATTCACCTCCAAGGGATGTGTAAAATATTGTTTTCTTTTGTCATTTCGAAGCAATGAATTAAAAATAGGAAGTTGCACGTATTGGGAGATTGCTTAGGTATTTGTGGCTTTTGGCGCTTTTGAAATAAATCTCTATGAGTTTTGCCATATTAGCTAATGAACAGAGAGAAGGAGTCCCTGATTGGAAGGCACTGAAAATAAATGGGAAGGGGGGAGTCAAATGAAATAAGTCATTGAGTCTTTAAAGCTATTCCTCAATCTTAACCTTTTATGTGAAGGAATGACAAATCTGGATAGCAGTTGTTTACTTGCTGCTGCTTAGAAAGTATGATTGGCTTGTTTACTCTGTTGGCCACATTTACGTTTCTGAACTTCATCAACTCTGTTATCTCCCCTTCAGTGTGCAAGCCTGGCTCAAGAACAGACCACAAACCAAGAAAAAGCAGGGTGGGGAGGAGTAAGAGAAATGGCCTTTCTTGATTTCAAAACCCTGAAGACAAAATAAAGTGACAGTAATATGCTCTTCCAGAGCTAAAATCAAAGTTAACAAAATCATTCAGTTTGCACAAATCTCCTTTGACACAAAAAGGAAGTTCAAACCTTGGGCAAAACTGCTTTAAACGTCAAGGCAGCAGAAGGGAGGGACAGCCACCCTGTGATGGGGTGGGGAGGGGAATGCTTTTGATTCCACAACTCTCATTGAGGTTTGCATCACTACCAAATTTCTGTCAGTGTCCACAGGTACTGGTAAATCTGGCTGGTCACTTTCTCATGGAATCATATGTCATATAATACTGCTATGCCTGAGATCATTGCCACTGCTTCTACGCATGGTGAAAATTGACAATTCAATATCTCACTAAAAGTCAGATTGGTGAGGAAAATAATAGGGCCTTCTTGGTAGCTGCACCAGTGCCACGGCATCTCTTGCCTCATGTGGTTTGGGTTATTTCATCTTTAATAAGTTTTCATGAACTTGGGAGGAATTTTTATTTTAGCCCACTTTTTCCACCAGGGTTGGTTTTAAAAGTTGTGTTTTATCTGCTGTTTCTCCTTGTTGATTTTATTGTTCCTTTATTTTTAATTTATTATCTTAATGCTCATACTCCTGTTATATTTTCTATTGGAAGAGAAGTTATACCAACTGGAAGTGAGATTTTTCTAATCTGAAGGTAAATTTTACTATCCAGAACCAGCCAATTTCATCTGCTTTTGGAAATGAAAAAGGATTGGGCCTGGTTACTCATTAGATGGATGGCCACTGGAGATTGGGACGAATATAAAAATTGATATTTTTTGTTGAAAATAGCCAATTTGTTAAATATTCGTAAATCTATATTCATCAAAATTTAAGTCCTGATTATACGCATTAACAAATATTTTCCTGTTTTTAGTCATCCTTTTGAAAAATTTCTGCCTACCCACCATCACAACCACCAACCCTCACAGTCTACCCCCATCCCCTTCCTCTCCCTACCTTAGCCCCTACCCCCACTGACACCCCCTTACTGTAATTGCCGCTGCCACCGAGGTCTCCATCTGCCTTTTGCAAAGACTGGCTGCCCTTTGCAAAGATGGCGGCTGCAGCTTCATTTAGGGTAGGGAAGCTATAGCTGCCATCTTTGCAAAGGGCTGCCTGGATTCCCTTAGCCTGCCGGCAGTGCGGTAGTGGAGGGGTGGCAGTGGGGGTGCAGCGGTGGCAGCAGGGGGCAGGGGTGGGGATGTTTGTTTAATAACCCCCCCCATGAATCAACAAATAACTTCGTTATTCTTCGCTTCATGGGGGCAACTTCATGCTTCATGAGTCATCAGCTTTTGACGACTCACGAAGCGGGATGACTCGCCAAAATGGTGAGTCATCCCCATCTCTAATGGCTACTAGAAAACTATACCAGTTGTTATACTGGGAAGTCATTGAGTGGTATAGAACAATTTTAGATTCAATCTCCAGCCTTTCCTGCTCTGGAAGATAATCCTGTTTGAAACCCTACACTTGTAGCCAGTCAGAGTTGACATTTTGTGAGATTGACCATTGGTAAGTACATAGCAATAGCAATGAAATGGTGGTAGCAGAGTGCATCTGTTGATGGGTAGCAATGTTACACAAAGATGGGTCAGATGAAATGCCCTCCATTTGCCATTAAAGGTGAAGACAAAGTCCTAGAGGGCAGGATGGCTGATTTCAATTACTGTAATGTATCTTGATCTTTCTTCAGAACACCAGTGAAACTCACTAAGCACTGCTGGAAAAATATATGATACATTAATGTAACAATGATCCCCAGTGTATGGCTTCCAGAAAAGACCCATGGAGACAATGAAAGATACCTGAGCAGAGTTACTGGTGGAATGCATCCTAAACTGGAAGATTCTATGCTCACTGATCCATCCATAATTAGTAGAATGTGACTGCTGAGTTAACGTGATCATGTTTATTTTCTACACCAAATGTACAGGCACATTTCTCCAGTTGAAAGAATTTGGGAAGATAATCAAAACAGCTGTTAAGACTATGAGTTAGGAAATAGCTTGTCGCAGCTCTGCCAAAAAAATAAAAAAAATTGGACTAACCTTTCAATGTGAGTCAGTAGAAGAAGAATGGAGACTAAAACATCATCTCCCCAGGTCAAGGATCCAAGCACAATGACCTTAAAGTGATCTTCATGCTGCTATGGATAAACAACCACCCCCTTTTTTTGGTCCTTTCTGATGGTTCTGGCATAGGACAGAACTAACCACTGTGGGCTCAGTAAGATGCAGGGCACTGAGGCTAAGGAGATGTTATGCAAAATCAATTCATCTGCATTGAGATCCATAAATGGCCATATGTATGCACAGTATTTCTTGACACACTATATCCAAGAAGATAGAGCAGTGTGAATCTTCATGTAAGTGTCATCCACATTGTAAGTTTAGAGTGTTCCCCATGTGTTGGAACAATGAGAACTTTCCATTGTGATACAAATTTCAATAGTATCTATCCTTCCAGGAAAAGACCATCAGCTAAATCCAATGGCTAGTCCCCATAGACAATTCAGTTTGAATCAATGGAACAATACAAGTTGACTCCATGAGAATTTGTGAAGCTAAAAATTAGGTAAATTCCAATTATCCAGTGAGACTACTCTAGCTAGTACTGGCTGTTGGGTTTAGACTAGCAAAAAAGTTGACAACTCACGAAACACAAAGTTCCCCCATGAAAACAACAAATAATGAAATTATTCATTGATTTGTGGGGGGGATATTAAAAAATGCACCCCACACCCTCCCACTGCCACCCCCTCACTGCTGTGCCACCGCCTTAAGGCAGGCTAAGGGAATTCAGGCTGCCCTTTGCAAAGATGGCAGCTGTAGCTTCCCTACCCTAAATGAAGCCGCGGCCACCATCTTTGCAAAGGGCAACCAGTCTCCCTTTTTGCACACGGTGGTTGCGGAGGCCAGATGGAGACCTTGGTGGTGGCAATTACAGGAAGGGGGTGTCAGTGGGGGTGGGGGCTAAAGTAGGGAGAGGTAGGGGTAGGCTGTGGGGTAGGTGGCTGTGGGGGTGGGTGGCTGCCTATTGGTCTGCTGATCAGAGGCTGGTAGGTGGAATGTTTAAAAAAAATTACACAGGATGAATCAAAGCGGGAAAATATTTATCAATCCATATTCATCAGGACTTAAAATTGGATGAATATGGATCGACAAACATTTAATGAATTGGCTATTTTTGTAAAAAAAAAAAAAAGATCCGTTTTTATATTCGTTCCCATCTCTAGTTTAGACCTACGTATTCTGGTTCTGACCAAGAATGGACACACTCATTTTGGCGGTAAGGTCTGAGGCTACCTTTTTGAGGACTAGCTGAGGTCATAAAAATGGGTGAGTGGGTTCGGGAAAGGGAGATATGTATTAAGTGGAAGAGTAGATATTGCCTGGATGAAAGAGAGGGCAAGACTCTTGTACTTTCAACAGTTATGTGGTGGAGTATATTTTAGTAGGCGTGTCTTGCATTAAAGCTGCACCTACCAAAATTTCCAATTCTAAATAGCAATTAAAGATACAGGAACCCTGTCTTCTTATTTAAGTGGTCTCCCTAATGCAGCTGATAGGACACAGAGGGGGTGCTAACCAAATACTGGAAGTAATGCATTACAAATAACAGCCTCACCAGAACCATCTATTTTTTCCTGTAGGGATGAGGAAATAATTATTCTATTCCATTAAACAAATATGTAACAGCAGATAGCATTACATTCTTAGTATAGCAAGTGAAATAAATTCACATAAACTCAGTAGTCCTAAAATGGCTAATCATTTAATCATTAACTGGAAATTTTGGCCATTCCTGTACCAGAAGTGTATTTTTGTACAATATACGGTAAAATGTTGCATATACAGATGGGCACAAATCCAAAAAATTGTGATTAATTTTGATTTGTGATTTATCAAGGTCAATGAATAATGAGTAACAAATTTGCATCCCCCCCCAGCCTGCAATCTGAACACCATGTCAGTTCTGAGCATCTCGTTTGTAACTACAATGTTAACTCAACTCATGGGAGAACCTCAGTTAGAATTACAGATGGTACAAAGCTCCCCGGGGGCAGCACCACAGCTGCTTCGCATTCTCTCTCCCTCTCCCACCTGACTAGCCCACTCACAAGCCTCTGAGCACCACCTGGGCTGTCCTCCATCACTGGCTGTCCAATCTGGCCAGGAGCCCAAGCTTCTCTTCCCCGCCTCTTCTGGCAGCTAGCCACTCAGATGAGGAGGTGGGACTGAGTAACCAGTTGCTGGAGGAGATGGGGAAGGCAAGCCCAAGCTCCTGCCCAGACAGGACAGCTGGTGACAGAGGATGAGCTGGGTGGTGCACAGAGGTTTATGAGTGGGCCAGGTGGATGGGGAGTGATTGAGGGAATTTATTGCCACTATGGTGTAGTGCGGGGAACTTCTTACAAAGGGGCACAACTTAAGTCCAGCCCATCTCTAGTTAAAATATAACTAATAAATATAACTAATGAGTTTGGAAAGTAACTTCCCAAGCTCTGGGCGGTACTTGACAAATATTCCAAGTACTCATTGCAAGAGGTACTGCGATTCAGAAAGGAGACTTAAGAGGACAAAAATTCTTGATAAGAACGATAGCTGTAGACATATTTTTGACATATACTGTAACATTCTTTTAAAAAACCAAGGGAAGGCTGGAACATATCTGAGCATTCTTCAGATATGGTGGCTGGAATTATTACCCAGGGGTCATTTCTGGCTTTTTTCTCATTTCACCATGTATAATCTTCCATGAGTAAAGGCAGGAAGTTACAAAAAAAATACTGCAAAGCTTTAATGAGTAAATACATCCTGAATGTGCTGATTGTACAGCAGACTCAACCCTATTAAAATATTTAAAAGAGTAAGTTTTCCATACTCAAATTCTTTGAAATTCAAATATAGAAACAAGCAGTCAAAAGATATGAAGACTTTGTTTTGCACCATTGTGTAAGTTATAACAATTGTACAAGTTTACATCATAGATCCGTTATATGTGTTATCAGAACAGTGGCACCTTTCTGACAATAATACTATTATCTGTTGATAAATTCACTAGGAAACATGCAGAAGAAAAACTTAAGAGAGGAGAAAGCAAGGGGGTCCTTCACTAAGAAATATATTGAGTCCGTCTAAGTCCAGACAGGCCCATCTGTTTATATAGGATACTGCAATCAAAGTAAGATTGCTTCCATGGGAGCTACTTTTCCATATGGTGATCAATGCATGTTGGAGCTGCTGATTTCTTTCTTAAAGCGACAGGGCGCAGTAGATCCCACTACTGGGGTTGGTTTCTGAGAAGAAGACTGTGATCTACTGAGCTGTAACATAGCACAGAGTGTTGGCCTCAGACTTTGCTTTCAGCATTCAGTGGAACTCATGTGCCTTTGCAAATACACTCTTCTGTAGCACCAGTAATAATGTGGAAACAGAATTTGTGACTGGGTGTGAAAATCTCTGTGAGAGTGTATTTAAGTGGTAAATAGAAGGAGCCACAAACCTTTATACAGAGAAGTCCTTGTACACACAGCAGCTGCAGCCTGTTTCCACGAATATTTGACATTGTCCTTTGGACCAAAGCCAATTTAAGCTTTACCCAACAGTTTCCATGATTCCTGTGGCTGCAGAAACTTTTTGAAGCTGCTACTTGAGGCTTAGATTCAGGGCAATCCATGTTCCTTCCCTCTTCTCAGTGTACAAGGCATTCCACCCTAATTAATTAACCCAACAGTGATTTCATCTTGATGTCCCTGCAGCTTCCCACACTTTGCCGCCTTGTCCAGCTTAAGGGGATCAGCACATTCCTGACTTCATCACTGGTCAACTCCCTCCTGCTAAAGGTTAGTGTTTCCTTCCTGTGATCGACTTCTTGGCTTCATCATCAACAAATTGTTCTTGGGACTGCAAAATGACAAAGATTTGTGTTTGCTGTAAATAAAACAATGAATTCAGTCATACTTTGTTATTGTTGTTATTCCTTTTTTTTTTAAAAAAAAAAATCTGACCGGAGAGAAAGGGTATTCTTTGATAGCTCAGTGGTTTAGGCCTCCGGCTTTGGAGCCAGAAGTTGGGAGTTCTATTCCCCACTGGGCCTCCTTGACAGGGAGGGTCCCTTCCAGCTTTGCAGTTCTAATAATCTTAATAATCATCATCAATTTTACAGAGTTTACTGATGGAGAAGTTGAACTGAGAATTCTTTTCTGTGAAATGGGCCAAGTGTTTGGAGTAGACGAGTTAAAAGCTGCAATTTTCAAACCTCTGGCTTCCAAGATAAATGTCCAATGATTTGTTAAGCCTTACCCTAACACACACACACAATGCAAAAACTTTATGGAATTCCGTGCCGTTATGAAGTAATAAGAACCAATAGAGGAACCAAATTTTAAAACATGACTGACAAAAGAAGATACTTTTGTTATCAACAGATACTCAGTAGAGTGTTTTCTATATCTCTCTTAATGTTTAGGGAGGAAAAGCTAACATCTACTGTGAGAGTACACTGACAGCAAAGAACTGATGATTGTGTTACTGCTCTTGTATGATTCCTTGAAGCTCCTTGTGTTCGGTTTCACTCTTAACACTTCAGTTTAGGGTTGTTGGGTGATGTGAGCCTTAGACCCAGATGAGTGGTATGACTGATTCACTGGATAGACTGTAACTGTTATTTAGGCTTTGTGTGCACCCGGCCCTCCGAAAAGAAATAGTTTGGGGCCCCTGTGCTACACAGCAGAAAATCTACTGACCAGGTGGGACACAAGGTTGGACTTTCAGCTTCATTATTCTATGATCTATATGGGTCATCCCAATAATCCCAATACAATTCTGGCTGCGTTATTAGACTACAACATTGTTCCTTTACAGTCATAGGGCTGGTTAAACCTGAGCCCTATTCAGGCATTCTGTTTCAGTGAACTGCTAATTTATAGATTTAGTTAGTACACATAAGCCCAATGCAGGTATTCTGTAGAAACAAACTAGGAGACGAAAGTGCTAGCTAGCTTCACCTATGTCCCCCTCATTCTTCTCATATAAAGAACAATGATCTTACAATAATTGCCTCCTTCATATGTAGAAAGTTGTCTATATGAGCAGAAACTCTCACAAATCAAATTCCTAGTCACATGGAGCACCCCCATACCAGAGATTGGAAGTAATCCGTCAATTTAAAATTTTAACACTGAAAAAGGTAACTTTTGTGGGAAACAAAAATAATGCATCTAATTTTTTTAAAAAATCTTTCATAAGCAATTTAAAATGCTTAAAATATTACCTTTCAAACATTGTTTTTAGTTGGGTTATCCCACTTAATGCAAATGAAACAATTTAAACATTAACATGTTAATTTAAAGCATTCTTTCCAGGCTCTGCTTCATACAAAGAGAAGGCTGTCTTTTTCATATTATCGGTCTCTATGTCTGGAAAGCAGCAACAGAGAGACAGGGGTAGCAGATTCCCCTTCATTGCTCCTTCACATAGGCCAATATCTTATCAAGCTCCCACTGGGCATGTCTGTTCTGCTTGTAGTAGTCTTCATAAGGAAAAAAACCCCTGCCCCCCCCTTTTTTTAACAACAGCAACACTTACAAAAGCAGCACAATTCTGTGTTGCCAGATAACAATGCTGGGGAAAGTTGAAGGCAGCAGGAAAAGAAGAAGACCAAAAAAGAAACAGATTGACTCAATAAAGAAAGCTACAATCATGAGTTTGTAAGACCTGACCAGAGCTATTAATAATGGGTTTTTGGAGGTCACTAGTTCATAGAGTTGCCATAAGCTGGAATCCACATGATGACATACAATTTATTTATTTTATTTTATTTTTTTTATCTCGCCTATCTGGACCAACGGTCCACTCTAGGCGGCTTCCAATATATACAACAATATCATAAAGGGCTATAGTGATGGGATGATCATGTGATAAAGAAATTACACGCCAACACATGCGCACACATGGACACAGATTGTGAAATGCATAGTGTGCCATACTCATGCAGATGAATTCATTTGTTCCCAGTTTAAGAAGACATATTCAACTTGGGTTCATGAATGCCAGTCCTCCCCCACTCCAAAATGTACCATTACTTTTTTTTTAAACACAGTGAGCACAGCATGTATTTGCTTATTCTTTTAACACTCACTCTGCTTACTATGTAAATATTATATATTTGAATATAAAAGCTGGCCTACATACAGGGAATAACAAATCAGTGACCTTGAAAAATGCCCCCTCATATGTTCACTCTATTGGAGAGCAGAACTGACCCAGTCAAGACCCAGTTGCTGTAACTTTTCTAAAGTTCTATAGCACAGATATATATTAGTGGTTGGGAAAGGAAGTCTTAAAGAGATCAAACAACATGGAATGTGTATATCTACCTAGTTTAATACTGCAATTAAATGAGTTTTAAATTATACTCACTAGCATCTTTTGAATTATAAACTCACAAGCATCATTTTTAATATGATCCCCGAGGCAAAAAGAAAGAAAGAAAGAAAGAAAGAAAGAAAGAAAGAAAGAAAGAAAGAAAGAAAGAAAGAAAGAAAGAAAGAAAGAAAGAAAGAAAGAAAGAAAGAAAGAAAGAAAGAAAGAAAGAAAGAAAGAAAGAAAGAAAGAAAGGCAAATGTGTTGCCAGACATCGTTTTTATGAAGAGATTTCCCAAACAATATCCAAATAATAAAATAACCATGGGCAGAAAGCCAGGACCAGAAGCTTTGTAAAATATCATAAGCCAAAAAGCCACTTAGCACTTCTGTTTCAACTCATAACAGATTATGAATGAAATTACAAATATAGACACAAAGTGGACAATGCAGGGTCCATCTCATTATTTTTGAATTATATAGTATAACATTTTAGTGGAGACGACCGTGTGGAAAGGAATGTCTCCAGGTAGGGCCTTCTTACTGGCTGCAGTGTATTCAGCACAGTTATTGTATCAGAATGACAAAACTTGTGTGGAGGAGTTGCTTAGAGTGGTTGTATAGACCAGATGGGCGGGATACAAATCAAATCAAATCAAATCAAATCAATCAATCAATCAAGGCTCTTGCTCCTTTTTTAGACCAATTTAAATGGTGTTTCCTTTTGGCAGGAATGTTGGTCTCTCAGGAGCAAACTGCAACTCCAGTCTGATGCCTCTGGAAGCCTTGGAGTCTACTTTTTATGGTGTAAAATAGACTCCGAGATAAGAAAAAGTATCAAAAGCATTGAAGAGATAGTGGCATCACCAGAGACCTCCCATCTCTGGATTCTCCACTGCCCCATACTAGAAAAACCATGGGGGGGGGGAGGGAGGAAGACTTTGTTCCAGTAATATTTGGATGGGTACAATGAGTCCACCACAAGCCTTAGGTAACTTTGACTTGATTTTCTGAGATACTTCTGTAAACAGGCAAAAACATTCTCTTTCTTGACACTACTGTATTGTGAAAGCCCATGCAGGATATCACTTTAAATTATGTCACATTTTAGCACCAGATTTCAATACAACCCTCCTTATTTGTTAACCAGATGATGTAGAGGACCAGTTTAAGACATTGGTACAGTATGGGAGCTTATCAGTGGCATGGTTTCTGAACTAATAATGCAGTTAGTGCAGGCACCCCCTTTTTATTAAAATGGCAAAGGCATCCAGGATAGACATATGCTTTGGGGTTTTTATTGATAATGCTTAATTTCTTCATTCCATTATAATGGGACCCATGACAAATACTGTATCCTTGTTTGGTTTGGTTTGAAATGCTGGAAATAAAGAATAGGAAATAAACACCCAGAAAACTGAATAAACTGGAGATTCATAAGCAGTGCATGCATTCCTTCTGGCACGCAGCATCTTCTAGGGACTGCCTCTTCCTGTCAGTGGCCAAACTGGGTAAAGATCTGTTCCGTCTTACTGGAGCTTATTTCCAGCATCAAAAGAAAACAAACTAGGGGGAGAATCCTGATAAGTGTAATGGTTTTGCTCAATGAATCAAAGAACATGCATATTTCCTATAAGGAGGCTGGCTTTAAGATTATTTTGATGAGATAGAGATGTCTTTCTTTCATTTACACATTGATCAACTCCTCTTATCTAATTTTAATTGCTCCCACCCCCACTCCACATTGCTCTTCTCATTACACAGACACACAAACATGCACAGAGAAAGAGGGAGGGAGGGAGAGAATGAGAGTCTAAGCCTTTAGGGACTAGCTTTCTATTATTTGCTATATTTGTCTGAAAACAGTTTCTTTTAAAATATTCAAATAACAATGTTACTCGTATGTTGCAGCTACTTTTGTTGGACCTTCCCAGAGGAATATCAGGTCTAAATTACACACCAGACCTTAAATTTTAGAGCTGTGGCTCCCAACCTTGGTCAACCCAGGTTTTCTTGGACTGCAGTTCCCAGACACCTTCACCACCACCTCTCTGCTGGTCTAGATTTCTGGGACTTGCTGTCCAAGAACACCTGGATTACCCAAGGTTGGGAGCCACTGCTTTAGAGGATCCGTGCAGCTGATCGTCCAGTATTCAAAACAAGCACTTGGCAGTTTACTTTTTAAAAAATAATTACAGTTATAATTACCCCCAGTAGTTACTTACCATTCTTGTTATTAATGTTATAGGAATTCATTGGAAGTAATTTATAATAGGCAACTATTTATTCCAAATTCTGGTGTTATTATCAAATGCCGCTGAAATCAATGGACATTTAGTTTTCATAGAACAAGCCTATTCACTCACATGTGAATAAAGCCCACTGAATATGATTTATTTCCACATTTCCTATAGAGCCATGTGTACATTTCTATAGAGGACTCTGAGAAATAGGGGTGTGTGTGTGTGTGTGTGTGTGTGTGTGTGTGTGTGTGTGTGTGTATGTGTGTATGTGTGTGTGCGTGCGTGCGTGTGTGTGTGTGTGTGTGTGTGTGTGTGTGTGTGTGTGTGTGTGTGTGAAAGAGAATGACAACCCAGCAATTTGTACAAGGCGCAGAATTTCAAAATGCCCATAGAGCACCCTGCAATGGAATGACTGAGTCCTTCCCTGCCATAAAGGAATTTTATCAGCACATGGAGGTAACATTTGTAACAAGTTACATTTTATCATAATGAATGTATTTGTTTTTGTGTTTTTTTGGCCTTTAAAAGTCCTGTGGAAAAAAAGGAAGGGGCCTTTGTCCCACGGACATCACCTGAGCAGTGAGAAATGAGAAACGGAAGTATGCTTCCCTCTTCAAGAACGCTGAGCTTAGGGGCACCAGATCCTCACACAGCTCAAAATCCCCGTGTAATTCTTATGCCCCCAATGGATCTCCCCTCCCCTCCCTTTCCCCAATGGACCAGCAGGCTGCTGTGACCTCCCCTGACAAGCATCAGCCTCTTGGCTTGCTCCAACCCCCTTCCTGGCTGCCAAGCAGCGCCTCCATGCTGGCCAGAGGGGGCTGGACAGGCCGCCACAACCTACCTTTCTCCAGGCCACTTCCAGGAGATGAAGAGCCGTACTGTATTTTTTGAATATTGATTTATTGAAATATTTATTGGTGTGTGTGGGGGGAGGAAATCCATGTATAACCAAAAATGCACTGCTCAGGCCCATGTGGCTCCAGAGAGATGTGTGTTGTGAGCCCGGCTCATTTTGTGCTGCCGCCTCTCCTGCTTCTCTTTGTGGAGGAGATGCAGCGCAGGTGAGCGAAAGGACAGGAGAGGAAGGAGCCAGAGTGAGAGACCAGGCAGAAGGACCAAAGCCCCCCCCCCAGAACAAAAAGGGCAGAGTGGGAAGTGGATGGATCCACAGAGCAACTAAGAGGGAGGGGGGGAAACCCCTTTGAGGTCTACTCAAATGAAACCCAGCCTTTGTCTGCTCGGTGCTCTACTGCCAGTTGCATCCTCCTCCGGACCTTCTCTCAGAGCTACAAGGAAGGGTCATCAAGGTCTGCCTTCTTCTACCTCCTCCTTTTCCATTTCATAAACTGTTCTCCAGCACAAATCCCAGTCACTAACCCTTAGGTGAGAGGAGTAAGTTGCTTCTTAAAGCTGCAGTCATTCCTGTCATGCATTCTGTTCTACTCCCTGTGAATCCAATGGGATTGACTTCTCTATGAGCCTAGTAGGATGGGCTACACTCTCTAAAATAGGGGTGGCCACATCCCACAGGTCCAGGGGGCCTCACACTCCCATCCTTCAATTTAGGAGGTCTCTTCCTCCTCCAGAGAAGAGAAGATTCTCTGGAAAAGACCCTGATGTTGGGAAAGTGTGAGGGCAAGAGGAGAAGGGGACAACAGAGGATGAGATGGTTGGACAGTCTCATCAAAGCTACCAACATGAATTTAACCAAACTCCTGGAGGCAGTGGAAGACAGGAGGGCCTGGTGTGCTCTGGTCCATGTAGTCATGAAGAGTCGGACACAACTTAATGACTAAACAACAACAAAAATGATTATGCATCTTTTTATACCAGGTTTCCAGTCTGGTACAGAATTAAACTGCAGAAGCCTCTGTGCTGCAAGATCAGAAGACCAGCAGTCGTAAGATTGAATCCACGCAATGGAGTGAGCTCCCATCGCTTCTCTCAGCTCCTGCCAACATAGCCATTTGAAAGCATGTAAAAATGCAAGTAGATAAATAGGTACTACCTCGGTGGGAAGGTAACGGCATTCCGTGTCTAGTCGCGCTGGCCACGTGACAACTGAAGCTGTCTATGGTCAAATGCTGGCTCTAAGGCTTGGAAATGGGGATGAGCACCGCACCCTGGAGTTGGACACGACTGGACTAAATGTCAAGGGGAACCTTTACCTTTACCTAAAGAATTAAAAGATAACACAGGAACTCTGAAAATGCATCTGTAATTGATTTTTTAAAAATATTTGTTAAAACTTCTGAATGACACTTTGCAAATTCTGGGACATGTTGCTGAAAGCTGCTCATAAGCAGGGGTGGACTTTACTTCCCCATCTCAAGCAGCAGATTTGAGGTGTCATGATAGCTAGCAAATTATGTGCCATGTAATTTACTAATGTTATTAATATGGCCTTCACAGCACTGTTTCCTGCAAGAGCTGGGGAGAACACTTGATGGATTCTCTTAAGGAAACTGGAGGGCATTCCTTTTCATTTTTAATGGGGTAATGGTAATCCTAAGAGTAACACATCCATTTTGAGCAGTGCAAAAAATGCTTTCCTGGTCTTCAGGAACAGTCAACCGACATACAACCAGAGTAATGAGTAGCACAGCCAGTTTGTTTTTAAAAGGAACAGTCCAGACTCTGGCTTACATCCAGGCACATGGATGAGCTTCTTCTGTTGGAATGAATAGGAAAGCCCCTTATTTCTAGTCCCTGTCTGTGTATATTGGAGCATTTGTACTGCAGAGAACAAATTGCACACTTGAAGCTAAACTGACTGTTGCAAAATATCCTACTATTTTTTTACAGTTCACTGTTGGGTTTAGATTCCTCCCTCTAACCATCATGTTGCATCTTGGTACATTACTTCTGTCTAAACTACTAGAAGGTAGATATCATGGTTTTCCAGTCACCAATCAAGTGTGCTCTTGCAATGAGGCGGAGACTGAAAGTGCTGATCATGTCCTCTTAAAATGCTCCTCCTATCAAGATATTCAGAGGGATCTTCTCCATCCCATGTTGCAACCATTTCAAGGGAGGTCCAGAGAATTTTATGTTGTGCTCTTACTCTTGGACAAGAAATCTGATATAACTAAAGCAGTGGTGAAGTTTTGTGTGGCAGCAAAGAAGTGTCACCGTTTCCTCCTTGTACTGATCAAAGCAACGGCAGATGTTTAGTAATGGTATGTACTGGCCACCATATATTTTGTATGCCACACTATTTAGGATGATGAGACTGGAGGCGGTACAAAGTTTACTGAATTGACTTATTGATCTCCTCAGTCCTGTGAAGCTATGGAGATTCTATAAAATTTAGTCATATTGTAATAGGCTGTATGTTTTTAATTGTATTTTCATGTTTTACTAACACTATTATCAGAATGTTTATTCTTAAATCATACAATGAAAACCACATTTACTTGCAATGTTGTAAGTATAGTCTAGGTCTTTAAAGTATAGTAGATGTGGAATAAAGTATAATAAAGATGTATCTGAAACCAAAATCTAACTTGAAATTTCAGTGCTGGTCAAATGACAAACTTACAACAGGCTCTTTAGAAGGAAAGAAGCTATTGGGGATTCAAAATTACAGTGCAAAATGTTGGGACATTCGATGTTGAAGAACAACAAATAACAGCCTCAAGTATACATAGTTATGAGATGTTGAATGTTACATGCTAATTGTAGATGTAGTTAACAGCCCCACATTAAACCAGGACTTTAAAAAAGATCCATTTGCAATATATTATCAGTGACAATGAGCTTATCTAAATGCATGGGGTGGAGGGTGAATGAGTGGGTGGGTTTCTTTTACAGATTCAAAGCTTGCTGCTTTGTAATTGCCTTAGGAAGTGATTTCTCATTCTGTGGTATAGATTACATTACAGAGCATATATACCTAGTTCTTTATTGGATTGCGCGCATGCGCATGCGCACAGAGAGAGAGAGAGAGAGAGAGAGAGAGAGCAAGGGTTATATTTATTGACCAAAAGAAGAAATTAAGAGCACTTTAGTTCATTTTAAATCTTGGTGGCCTCCTGGGTTAGACTCACTTTATTCCACCTTTTCACTTGTCAGCCCTAATCGGTGTTCAATTATTTACCCGTTAAGGCTTTCCAAAGTGATTTATTTGCAGGATAACCTAGTAATGTCAAGCCCAAGACACTGCTATGGTCTGTCACCTACCAGAACACTCCATAGACAAGGGCTGGAGGTGGGGAAAACCCCACAGTTTCACTCTGGCTTCCACATTTCATGTGAACGTCTGATGAATGACTAAAGCAGCAATTTGGTAAATCTGAGCTGCTTATAATAAACATCACTTCCAAATAATAAGGTTATGACACAACAATTAAAAACATAGTGCCCAGCTCTTACTTCTTATTCTTCAAGTTTAATTTCAAGTCTGCTTGTAAAGGCAAGATATACATCGTATATAAGCAGAGTAATGCTTTATGTTGCAGAGGCAATTAAGAGAAACTTTTAGTAGTCTGCGTCTGTAGAGATAAAGGCTATAATTGTTAGGGGGGGTTGGTAAAAAAAAACAAACAGCTGAGTTGATTTCCAAAATAAATTTTGTGTACATAACTGTACTTCTTGAGGAATGTCTAAAATTAACTGTACCAATTCACACATCGTTTGAGTGTCTGCCAGATTTTATCATGCTCTCTATTATGGAATGAAGATCATATAATTGATGGGCTAAGTGGAGTCATTTGTTATTTCCTCTCAGGCCAAAGCACCTTAATTCTTAGCCCTTTTCATTACAGTACTGTACTTGCAAAGTTGTCCAAGGGATACATTTTATACAAAAATGACCTCTATCCATTTAGCCAAGGATATTACACCAAGTGTCACATGACAGTTTGCATTTGATGTTCCTTCCCCAAAGAGACTTATAACCCCATAAAAACTTTCTAAGCTTGAACTCATTATGTAGCTGATGGAACCTGGAACTGTGGTTCAACAAAGTAACTTCCCTCAGCTCTGAATTCCCTCTAGACTTCCTTTAATGACTTTCCTCTGAACTGAATGAGCATATCAATATAATCTTGGTCAGTAATCGGGATGAATATGGTGCATGTCATTGAGAAGTGGCTGGGAGTTTAATAGGTTTATGGCCAAAGGGAGGTGAAATTATTTCACAGTTTACTGCTATATGCATCCCTCGGCTTTGTTCATGACATTTATCTTTCCCCATCAGTTCCTTCTGAAACCAGTCACTAGAACAACTTGGGTCCCCAGTTGTTCTTGGACTAAAACTCCCAGAAATCCTGGCCAGCACAGCTAGTGGTGATGGCTTCTGGGAGTTTTATAGTCAAAGAACATCTTGGAACCCAAGATTGTGAGCCACTGCACTAACAGTAGACTCTCTTTGTTCTAGCTGTCATTTGCTCCTATACATACTACAGTATTCTCACAATATTATATAATTCCTCCTACTGGCACTTTCAATTAGCTTTCTGTCACAGAGTTCCAATTCCACCCCACCTACCTCATTTTGTGGGCCAGCCTCTGCTAATTTGTGTGGAAGATAAGGAGAAGGAGGAAGAGGGAAGAAGAACCAGCTACAGTGGGGTCTTGACTTGAGAACTTAATCTGTATTGGAAGGCGGTTCTCAAGTCAAAAAGTCTGTAAGTCAAGTCTCCATTGACCTACAGTGCATTGAAAACCGATTAATCCCGTAACAGGCCGTTTTTGTTCCATTTTGGTTTTTTTCTGGTCTGTAAGTCAAATCTCAGTCTGCAAGTCAAACCTAAATTTTGCGGCCAGAGAAGTCTGTAACTCAAAAAGTCTGTAAGTCAAGGGTCCACTGTATGACTGATGATGATGATGATGATGATGATGATGATGATGATGATGATGATGATGATGATGATGATGATGATGATTGCTGAAGCACCATCTGGAACATTAGGACTATGAAAAACATACGAAGCCTGTGGCAACAGTGAATTTCCAGTGTTTTCATTGCCCCAAATATAAGCCAACTATGAAATGGATGTGAGTGACTCTTTAAGGGCACAATGATCTAAGAAGATTACTCCTTTTATTTCTGGGTACACCAAGTAGTGTACACAGTGGCTTGTCCACTAAATGGGCAGGGAATAAGTCTAAACAAACAAATGAATAAGAGACCAGTCACAACAGTTAAAAGTGTTGAGACCTCAAATGATGGGCATGCAGATCATAGTGTGACATAAGAACACATGACTTCCTGCAGTCTACAGACCTATAACCTCATTGCAGTCTCATGTAACAGTTAGGACAAATGAAGAATTTATTGCTACGAGAATGTTTCTGCTTCTTGCAATGTGTCTTGAGCTCAAGGGCTCTCTGTTATCTGACTTGAAACTTAACAGCAATGGATGCAAAAGATGGCAGGTGTAGGCAAATAACCTTTAATATTGGTAGAAATAGCCAAAGTCATCTGATGCCCATTTGCTTAAAATGTCTGGAAGCACTTTGTTTATACACATAAAATACTGCATACTGAGGAGCAACCTGAATGATACCGTGTGATTTCATTGGATCTTTTAATGCATCATTACAAAATGATCAGCTGGAGCAACAATATTGTATCTTGGTACAGATTCAAAGAACCATGTCAGAGCTTGTACACTGACGGGAAGTTAACCACAGCATGATGTGTAAGTCTAACTGGGAGACACATGCAGTGGCCTGCATGGCAATTTACTTCTTTACATTCTGTGAAATGAGCAAAACTATTGTGTCCACTTAAAATATATCTGTTCAAGTTGAAGTTTTGCCACAATTTTCTCTACATACATCTGTAACATAGGATATTAGGGAGCAAAGATGATGCATAATGAATTGAGGGGCTTCAGAAATGTGTGAGCCAGGAATCACTAATCCCATTAAACTCCTCCAAATCTCTCCCTTTTGGGATTGATAATAACTCTTGATGTTTTGACTTCCTTGGCCAAGAAGCAGGTTGGTGAGACAGAAGGAAAGGGGAGATAATCTTGGAAGGAAAATATTGGTTTTACACTGCAGGGTGTCTGTTACAGGAGAATTACCTCTGGCGCCATTAGGTATTTGAGTAGGTTTCTGGATGTATCCCAGTAGAGTGAAAAATAAGAGTAGATTTGGGGGCTGGAGGAACAAGGGCATTAAAGACAGGAGTAAAGGGGTTCTTGGGCCAAAACCAGTTATTTGTTAAAATATTCTTCTAAAATGGAAGGAAGATAATGAGCCACACACTGGTCAATGACATCCCAAATATTCTAAGCTACTTTAAAAAATCGTTATAATGATGCTAGCTTTGTGTTGGGAAAAATTCAAAATTTGATAACATAGCCAATTTTGGGAAATTTAGAATGTGAAATTTCAGTTTCTTTTTAATTTTGAAAAAGAAGTGTTACTTCAGATGTTTCAGGCTAGTAATTATCTCTTCATTCATTTCATTTTGACACCTGTCAAATATGAAATTACTTAAGTGGTACATAATCATATGCCAACAAACACCAGATAATATTATCTATGTACCAAATATTAGCATAACAAGCTAATGTACTTAAATCCCAAATACTAATGAACTCTAGATGGCAATTACATCAAATCATTTGATGGCAAATACAAATTTCAGATATTCACTGAATAGCCAATTATATATGGGCTATTCAGTGAATATCTGAAATAACATATATGACTATATATGTTATAGTTTAATCCCTATAGTTTATATTCATGTTAGAGCAGAACCACAGTGGGCTTGACAACCTTATGGTCCCCTTCCAAACCCATTTTTCTGTGATTCTATGATTTGTGGAAGAGAATTTCAGAGAGCTATTTCATTCCAGCTCTTCCAAGAGCTGGGAACACTTAAAATGGAAACACATTCTGACCAAGAGAATACATTAGGAAAGTAGTACCTAATGTCAACATATGGATCATATGGATCATAGAACTGTAGATCTGGAAGGGTCTCAAAGGTCATTGAGTCTAACCTATAGGCAAAGCAAGACATTCCTTGCTAAAGCTTCCCTGACAGGTGGCCATCCAACTTCTATTTAAGGTAACAGGTAAAGTTTCCCCTTGACATTTAGTCCAGTTGTGTCTGACTCCAGGGTGTGGTGCTCATCCCCGTCTCCAAGCTGTAGAGCCAGCATTTGTCCGAAGACAGTTTCTGTGGTTACGTGGCCAACGCGACTAGACACGGAACGCCGTTACCTTCCCACCAAGGTGGTACCTATTTATCTACTCACCTTTACATGCTTCCGAATTGCTAGGTTGGCAGGAGCTGGGACAAGTGACGGGAGCTCACTCTGTCACGTGGATTCAATCTTACGACTGCTGGTTTTCTGACCTTGCAGCACAGAGTCTTCTGTGGTTTAACCCACAGTGCCACCATGTCCCGCTTCTATTTAAACTTCTATTTAAAAACCTTTCATTAAAGGTTTATCTATCTATCTATCTATCTATCTATCTATCTATCTATCTATCTATCTATCTATCTATCTATCTATCTATCTATCTATCTATCTATCTATCTATCTATCTATCTATCTATCTATCTATCTATCTATCTATCTATCTATCTATCTATCTATCTATCTATCTATCTATCTATCTATCAGTGATTTCTAAACAACTAATTTTTAAACAATTAATTTAAAAGCAATGTATTAGTAATAAACCCATGCATTTTCAAATAGAAGGCAGTGTAAATGACAACAAATCACTTTCTTCCAAAATGCTGCTAATACTGATGTTTTAAAACAAAATTTCAAAGCTCTGGTAGGAAGCCAGGGATCTTTCTCAAGCGCCTGTCATTAAGATCTGTTAGTATAAGGCCAGTGATTCACAAGAGATAGGGACTTCTTGGTAGTGGCTCGATACTGTGAATCATACCTCATCACCTGCCCTGGATATACATAGGCCCTTCTGTGCAGCTGTTTGTGCAAGTTGTAAACACCTTTCTGTTTAAAGCTTGCCTTCAGCTGAATTCATAATTGGTTTCCCTTTTTGAAGAAGCATTTTCAAGTCTTGTGAATGTTGTTGTGGATGTTATGTTTTGCATTTGACTGTGAAGTAATCAAATTTATTTAATACTTTTAAAATACAGACATAGATGGTTTTTTTGCCCAAGATGATGTCTTATGAATCTGACTTGAAGAAATCTCATACCTTATCTGCATTCCTCAAATCAAGAGGAACATAAACAGTACTCTGTCACTGATTTGGGGGGAAAGAAAACATCCAAATGACTGCTCATTCATCACTGCTCTTCCCCCCCCTCCTTTGCACTGATACCTCTATAATATATCCCAGAGCATTTCTGCTTTTTCCTTTTTCAATTTGATTTATTCTATGGGGGGTGGGGTGGAATGGGAATCCTCCCCCACACCAAAAAAGTTTATTTGTTTGCTTTTTGGTTTCTTCATTTAAGAAGATAGAGAATTATGCTTGGCTTGGAAGGCTGAGCTGCACCTCTACGCAAACATTTGGGAATTACCTAAAAAAAGAAGTAATAGGCATTTCAAATGAGAAAAGACGAAAGCTGTATTGAAATTAGACAAAAATGAGGTTCACTTATCCATCAACTTCAAAGCACTGGGCAAATAAACATGCACAGCTAGGCCAGTATCAGAGCAGTCAACAATGCCAGCTTTAATGGTATCTTTGAAAATCCAGCCCTCATGAACTCAAACTAGTAATAGCGGCAAAGGGTTATGGAACCAAAGTCTGATTTTAGGACATAACTGCTGTTTTTGTCCTTGGATTATTTGCCCAGTGTTTTAACTAGTTTGTACTGTGATTTGTTTTCAATTTTCTTCTCGATTGTATCTAATGCACATGAGAAATGGGGAACCTCCAGCCCTTTGAACACCTCACACACACTAGTGGAACATATTCCAAAACTGGATTGTTCCCAAGTTGGAAAGTTCTCCGCCTTATTTTTTAACCCTTTTGTTGATAAATGGCGACCAGCGAGGTTGATAAATTTTTGTTTGTCCAGATTTGACAGATTTTGCATATTTTTGACACTCATTTTTGGACATTTCTCTAAAGTGTATCACATTGGGAAATGTGGGAATTGTTGCTTTGCTGAATGGAATAGTGAAAGCAGGAACATTGGATGGGGGGGGTCCATGATCAATCAGCCTGTCCTTTCGAACTTGCTTTGTGCTTACTCCATCAGCAAAACCAAAGGTGACCAGTTTTACAGAGAAATATTTTGAACAAATTACTTTAAATCTAATGAAGAAGAAAACACTTGGTGTCTTGATCTCCCACTTGAGGCAAAATTTTTCATATGGGCTGGAAAATCCTCAGCCAGCTTCCTCACCATGCTTAGATGGCCTGTTTTAACCAAAATCTTGGTAATTGTGAGATTTTTTTTTCACATCCCTAATCAACACAACTGCATGGTAGCAGTTAAGTAATTGTAACCACATTAGCACTGCCAAAATAATGGCTGGATTAAATTAAAAAACAAGCACAATATAAAAAGTTAAATCAGTTATATTACAGCAGAATGCAGTTAGATGTTTATAAAACATCTCAGTTAAAAATAAGAATTGTAAGCTGCAATCCTAATGGTGTTTGCATAACTTACCACAGTTAATAGTAGAGGTGCCGAGATGCATTCCAGCACCTTATCAAATAGCTGCAATTAGCTTGATAACTTACACAAACTCTAATAGGATTCTGACCACACTTATCAATAAAAAAGTGCAACACATCCTTTAAAAATCCTGTTCTTAGAGGCCAATAAGTTGCAGAAGGCTTGTGTATAACAGGAGATTTGTCAGCAGGAAGACATCATAGAGATGACCATCCTGATCTCCCTTGGCAAGGAGTTTTACTGCCTGGGAGCAGCCACCAAAAAGGTTGTCACTTCTGTCCTCACCAAATGTGACCCTGAAGGTGGCAGGACAGAGTGATGGGCCTCTCTTGCAGATCTCTCTTGCAGATAGCACACTACATGGCACACTACAGTGGTTGACAGACCTTGGGTCTAAGCTATACAGAGTATTATAGATCAAAACCTATAGTTGTGAATTCTGTAAACACGCAGCACCTGAGAACATGCAGATACATACAGAAGGGGTACATCCTTATTTGTAAAGGAACTCTTTGATCATTTCCTTGCGTATACTGACCATGTGCTGTATACTGTTTACTTGTTTGCAACTAGTAATTCTCTTTCAGTATCATACAAAAATGTGGTACTAAGTCTAGTCTGCCAATAATGAAATTTGAAATTTCACTTCCCTATGAAGTACTGTAGAGCTGAATCCTAGGCTATTGATGCATTATGGTTCATTTTATTTCCCTGTTAATCTGTCTGAATCATTCAGGGTTGCATATTTGTTAGCTGTCACAAATTGAGATGTCACTTTCAATCACTCTGAAGTATGAAGCACCTCCTTCAGGGGTTGTACACCACTAAACACCAGTTTTAAGGCCAGATTTCACATTGCTGATGGGCTTCCTGGAAGTATCTAGTTGGCCACTATTTAGAATTGACACATAAGAAGGGATATACACATGTAAATACAGACTAAATCAGGGCTATTTTTGTATTTCTGTTGTGATCAAACCCTCAGCAACACTTTCATATTAAATCCAGTACTTATTCATTCATTCATTCATTCATTCATTCATTCATTCATTCATTTAAAATATTTTACCCCACCTTTCTCCAGTATTTAGAGGCAAATCAAGTCTTGCAAGGTCCCCTCCTAATTTTACCCTGCCTGTGCAGACATGACAAGAGTCAAGTGAATAGAAGAGGGAGGGAAATGGAATTGTACCTGTAGGCATCAATGTAGTGGCACACACTCCGTTCACATAAAGGCTCTTTCTGAATTTGTATTGAAAGGGTCGGGGCAGGTGCAGTCTCACTTCCCACTACTTATTGTGGCTTAGTACAGTATAATGTCCTCATAGTACTCACATGTCCTACAAAAGGGAAGTAACAGTGTAGCTTTAGAAGTTTTCTCCGGGTAAAAACATCTTCTGATAGAAAATGGCCATTATAAAATGAGTAGGGCAGGACACTAATGCTGCAAAAAACCCCACAATATTAATGAACCTTCCAAAGTACCTTAGGGGATGTTTCCTTTAGACTACAATGAGCTAAGAAAAATTCCCAGGTCACCAAGCAAAAACTCCCACACATATACACGGACACAAATGTCAGTGTACTCCCTTCCTGGAAAAGGACTGTGTTGATTTACACAGCTTACAGCAAAATCTAAAGTTCCAAAAGCATTAATCAAACCTCAAATGCTGAAAGTTTTGTAGGGGCAATGAGACAATTGAATAGTCATCAGGTTCAAACATTTCCTTCCCCTTCAGTAAAACCAGCTACCTACCAGATCCCCCATGAACCTGTATGATCAAAACCACATGCAAACCTCAAAGCAGGGTGAACGTCTGGTGTCAGAATGCCTACACAAGATCAGTTCCAATGCCTAAAACATATTCTAAATCTATGTCGTTGGAATGAGGCTCAGGTTGGCAAAGAGTTAAGACTATGAGGAGAATGCACAGGTCTCTGCCTGTCCCTGCCACAGCTCCAAAGCTGCAGAATCCAGATGCCTGAAACTTGGTGTGGTTGCTGAGAAGACTCTAGGATAATTTCATGTTTAAATCAATTGGTTAAGGTTAGCTAATAGAAAAGTACCTGTAACCAACAAAGTTTCCCTCAGTTACTAAGTTATTCCCTTACATTCCTCAACTAGCAAAAAGGAGCTGCAGGCAGGTCTGAGATATTCATCTTTTTCAGAGGCCCCTTCAAGGCATTTCAGCCTAGTGCTTCTCTCTGTAGGATCCTTGGAATACCAAGAAGACAAAGGGAGCCGGGAGAGATGGGAAGCTCTGGCCAACTGGGTTGGAGAAGGCAGGTTGAATAAGCACCATGGTGGAAGGAGAGGACATATGGGGGGGGGGGGTGAGAGAAATCGAAACAAGGAGGAAGAGAGAGCAGAGGTAAAGAGAAGGAACAGCAAGGGAAAGAGAGAGAGAAAGCCCACCTGGACGGATGGGTGCTTTCTCTCTGTTAAATAAAGAGAGAAAAAGACAATGGGAGAGAAAGTGCACCACGGTAGGTGAGGGAATGAGAAGCAGGTTTCCTTGAAAGGTGGAACGTGAGAAACAAATGCCCTTAAGTAGGCTGGACAGAAAGACCACCAAGCTAAAAGGGAGGAGGTGTGAAGATCCATGGCTTCGAAACAGACTTACAATTAGGGATGCACATGGTGAAAAATTTTGTTTTTGGTTCATTTCAGGTTTGTGGGGGGATTTTTTGCCTTTAATGTGCCAGTTTTGTTTTGGTTTTTTTTTTTTTCATTTGATGTAAAAGGGACCTGCTCTTTTGGGCTCTTACACTTTGCCCTGTTCTCCCAAAGAGAAGAGCACCCGGAACTGAGCTGCAAGAAGGACGTTTTTACTGGTTCAAAATTTCCCCTCCTAAACATTGTGAGTGGCTGCTGACAACGGCCCTCCTGATGTTAAAATGATGCATCCTTTGCCTGAGGGAGGAGCAGAAGGGGCTAGCAGGAGGATAAAAGACTGCATTAGAGAAGGTTTCCCCAAACTGGCCTGGTTGGAGGGGTGTGTGTCATCCTTCTCCTGACACTACTGCTCTCTGTCAAGCTAGTGAGAGGGAGGGGTGGTTCTAAGGGCAGCCTGAGGCAAGCCACAGCATACTCTGTCTTGAGCAACAATATGACAACACTGTCACCACTGTCATAATCTCAGCTGCTGGGGCCATCTTTTCTGTGGAGCCTATCCAAGGTTCTGTGCCTTTGAGCCCAGGAGGAGAGAAAGGTAGCAGGGGGACAGTTTGTAGTAGCACCACAAACTAACTCCTCTTTTCATATGCCCCATTTGCTCCTGTCAGTCCTGCTGGATCAGGCTGGGCATCTAGAGCAGTGGTTCTTAACCTTGGGTTACTCAGGTGTTTTTGAACTGCAACTCCCAGAAACCCCAGCCAGCACAGCTGGTGGTGAAGTCTTCTGGGAGTTGCAGTCCAAAAACACCTGAGTAACCCAAGGTTAAGAACCACTGATCTAGAGCACAACCAATGATGGCAGAAACTGAGCTGCTGCCTCACATGCTGGGGATTAGTTCATTCTCTGCATTCTGAATCCACCCAGGAAGAAAGTGGCCTCAGCCACCCTGTTCCCTTTCAAGATCAGGAAAGAGAGAGTGAGGCCCTGAGCAGCAGTTGCCAGGAAAGATAGGCAGGGATGGAACGAAGAAGCTCAACTTGATGGTCTCTACTTCTGTAGCTAAGGTTGCAACAATTCCTTCAGTGCTTTTATTAAGAAGTGTTTCTATGGAGAACAACAACATTTCTGCATCCCACTGCTGGGACAGGGTGGGAGAACATGGTCGAGCTATCCCCATTAACTCCTTTTTCAGAAAGAAAAGTGAGCAGGGGAAACACACCTTTGTTCTTCTTCTTACATTCTTTCAGTAACCACCTCCTGATTTCTGGGATACACAGACTTAATATTTCCCAGGTCAAATGAAAGAAGGGAATACCAAAGGCCATGAAATATTTGTGTCCCCCTCTTTCGTTTAAATGAAATATTTGTTTAAATGGACCGTATTTCAAAGTTTTCTTTCAATAATCAATGAAAAAACATGAAAGAGAAAGAGGCGTTTTCATGTTTTTCTATTCATTGCAACAAGGAAAACTCCATCCCTGCTTACAACACACATATATGAACACAGCAACAACAATCGTAAGTAAATGTAAGTAATTTTACTGTATGTGGTAGAGTTACACTAAGTAATTATTTCTCAGTGAGTTTCAAATTCTGGATCCAACCTGTTGTGTAAGAGGCAAAACTCTGAAAAAGAGTGGTTTTTCAGGAGAAATACAATTATTTATTTATTTATTTATTTTATTTTATTTATATCCCGCCTATCTGGTCGTGTGAGGACCACTCTAGGCGGCTAACAACATGAGAATAAAACAATAAAATACATATAACCATATTACTTAACAAAAAGAAAAAGAAAAAAAATTATTAAACAAGATAGGAGAGCTATAGGGTAGGAAAAAATCGTCAGGAATTATCTGTTGGGAAGGCCTGCTGTGTAAATCAAGTATTCTCTTGAGACTCCAATGTTATCCAAATAGAAAGATTATAGGAAATTGTAAGTAGCACTTTCTTTTCCTTCCTAGAGAGCCAAAGTATATGGAGAAATTTGTGCTACAATGTCACCAGCCCTGGCATTCTGGAATCATTTCATCTCATTCAATTGAAAAACACAAGGATTTAATTGTAGCTCTGAAGTTCTAAGATTAACTAATGTGTGGAGCAGTAGTTTATTACTGCAGATATGCACATGGTTATTGAGTTTTTAAAAGCATGGCAAACTAATATTTGCTTAAAGATCCAGACATAAAACTAAATGTGTACAATAGATAACCTACAGTCATTCACTTAGGGACACTCCTGAAATTCTCCTCACCCGGGGTTCTCCCTGGCTTTTGAAATTACTGATCATCCACACTGCATAGAGACAAGAATTTGGACAGAATGGTGTATGGTTGAAACGCCAGGGTCATCCATCAGGTAAACTCTGTTGAACTTTGTATTTTCAGTTACATGAATAAATGAGCCCTGTGCATACAGAATCAGCTTTATGTTCTTTCGTGTCATTTGCATCTACATCTCATACAATAACCACATATGTGTATGCATTTTAAAAAAGACTTCAAACCCACAACAGGCAGAGATGAATAACAGGTTGGATCCAGTGTTAAGTCACATTTACAGCAAACACTAACATCAGTGACTCTTCAATTAGCACAACTATATGAGATCTCATTGATTTCAATGGCCCAAATCCTGTAGCTCAGCATAAATCAAATCATAACTTTCACTCCATTCCTCCCTGGTAAACAACACATCTCTGCTGCAATTCTTGGGGCACATGCATGTATGCAGCAAGCCAGTGTGTGTACATGCCCCTAAATATCAGAGGAGGGATGGTGTGTTTGCAGTGAAGGAAAGACCAAAAGTTATTGTTTGGTTTGTGCTAAGAAACAGGATTTCATCCACTGAGTATCTTCTAAGGGCGGTTTACATTTGCATTAATCCACTGTCTGGTTCCTTCTATGCATACAATTGCACTAAGGTTCTTTTGTGCAGTGTTTTATCAACATACCAGCAGTTCAGTGTATTCATTCTTGTAGGGATTTTGGGCTGTTTGGCCATGTTCTTAAGGTTTTTCTTCCTAACATTTCACCAGCCTCTGTGACCGGCATCTTCAGAGGACAGGAGACAGAATTCTGTCTGTGCACAGAGATTGGTGAAATGTTAGGAAGAAAAACCTTAATAACACGGACAAACAGCTTGGAAAACCTACAACAACCACTGGATCCTGGCCATGAAAGCCTTCGAAAATGCAGTTCAGTGTATTGTTTATTACAACTTTGCTCCCAAAAAGCCACCATAATGTGAGTGTACTGCAGTCCACTGAATTTAATTGTAGACTGTTTTCCTTATTACCACATATCAGTCAAGGTCTTGTTGCTTAACATAGTAAATTGTATTAGAGTAAGCCTACTGAATCAATAGGGATTTGGTGAGTCAACTCCTCCACAAGTTCCACTGATACAAATGATCCTAATTTAGTTGTCATCTGCTTCACCACAGGGTCACTGCCCTGATTGGTCACAAAATAAAACATGCTCACTGCTGTCCTGTGACTTTCTGTGATTTTTATCATCCTAGGAAACAACATGCATTCCTTTCTCATTACAATTTTCACCAGTTTTTTTTTGACATGGAAAACTACAACATCCTCATATAATTTCACAGATGTTATGTCACAAGTGATGTAATGGACCCAGTGTCACACCAGTGATCACTAGACCTAGGTTCAAATCCCTGCTTGACTGTTGAAAATCACAGGAGTGGATGGCAATGATCAACCAACCATTCCTTGAACATCTTGCATACTTTGAAAACTCTACTAAAGGCAAAGGTAAAGGTTCCCCTTGACATTTAGTCAATCATGTCCAACTCTAGGGGGTGGTGCTCATCCCCGTTTCCAAGCCATAGAGCCAGCGTTTGAAGACAGTTTCCGTTGTCAGGTGGCCAGCATGACTAGACATGGAATGCCGTTACCTTCCCACTGTGGTGGTACCTATTTATCTACTTACATTTGCGTGCTTTCAAACTGCTAGGTTGGTGAGGAGCTGGGACAAGTGACAGGAGCTCACTCCGTTGCGTGGATTCGATCTTACAACTGCTGGTCTTCTGACCCAGCAGCGGTTTAGCCCGCAGCGCCACCACATCCCTTAGAAAACTCTACTAAGATCACCATAAATTGGAAGTTACTTGATGGCACATAGCAATGACATGTTGGGGTAATGATGATTGTTAAATAACAATTTAGAAAGTTTCAGGTGGAACACAAGGCAGCAAGGGCCAGATAAACAATAATGGAACAAAGAAAATCTCTACCTATTACTAAGGTAAAGGTAAAGGTAAAGGTTCCCCTTGACAATTTTGTCCAGTCGTGTCCGACTCTAGGGGGCAGCGCTCATCCCGCTCTTCAAGCCATAGAGCCAGCATTTTCCGTGGTCACATGGCCAGTGCGACTTAGACACGGAACGCTGTTTACTATTACTAGAATGTAAGAATTAAATAAATTGACTAGTACTAGATTCAACATAAACAAAAAGCAGTAGGTCTTCCCATAGTCATAATTTTCAGAATTCAGTGCCACAAGTTCTGGAATTGTCCACTAGCTTATATGGTTCTAAAAGGGAACAAGGCAGATCAATAGAAGTGATGTGTACCAAAGGCTATTCAGGACAGCTACACAGGTCCTCCAATACATATGCATTTGGTTCACTTGTGTCTCAGCTTCGTTCTGTCACAAAACCTGAAATAGTGTCCCTGGGATTCTACAAGTAGTCTCTCATCCAAACATTCATCAGATCAAAGACTGCTTAGCTTGAACAGGACACCCATACCATGCATAAACACTGGCTCAAGCCCTGCCTGCAGATCTTCCACAGACACATCCCATTGCGGGAAACAGTATCCTGAACCAGATGGCTCGATGTGGTCTAATTTTGCAGAACTGTTCTTCTGTTGTTGGCATTTTTAGTGATAGTTCATGGTTGAATTAGAGCTGTTTCCCAATAGGGGACCTAGGAAAAGTTACTTTTTTAAGGATTACTCTCCCAGAATTCCTCAGCCAACACAGTCATCATGGCTGAAGGGTCTGGGAAATCATAGTTCAAAGCATAGCTTTACTGAGCTCTGCTCAAAAAGAAGGCTCAACTACTTTAAAATATAGGAGTTGGGATATTTCTGTATTTTTAGGCAGCTGGAACTGTCTTTCAGAACTATATCCAAGCCTCATTACTGGAAAGCAAATCCAGAAAATTATTTCTTATCAACCAGTTTCATCATGTTCTTAAACCACAAAAATGTAAAGGATTAGCCAACATAGAAACAGCATGTAAAGAGAGATTCAAAATGAAAACACTTTAATCTTTTGGTTATGTTGTCATGAAATACTGGGGTGTTTTCTCCCCTCTTATAGTTATTTGGAGCATCGAAAGAAGGAATTGCAACATTTTACGTCCATAGCAGAACATTTTATAAATATTTGATGCATTTTTATCACTAAGGCTGGATTCTACATCACTCTAAATACTCTGCAGACTAAAACTCAAGGGACACTGAATGTCTCCTCTTCTCCAACTATCATACTGTGCTTCAGAGTGGATCCATGCCATTCTTCCAGTACAGGACATCTTTAAACCTTTCTCACTCTACTGAACATCCGCTTGTACTTGGCATCTCTATACGAAGTAAATAAGTTCTTAAGTCTTCTCCTTGTATTGGACATCACTGTACATACCCCACAAACCATGTATTCATGCCTTGGGTACATTACTAGTTATAAGGAAACAGAGTATAGTAGTTGCCTCCCCATCTGTAAGACCTTATATATCATATAGAGAAATGAATAGGGCAGAAAAATAGTGTCTGCATCCTCAGGTGGCAAGACAGCTGCTATCTACGTACGAAGGCAGAATAAGAAAAATACAGATCTAAAGATTACTCTCCAAAATCTTGTTTTTAATGAAGAATTTTAAATCCTGAGAGCAAGACAAAGAACTCTTACTCCCTCCATCATGGTCTTTGTGTTGGTTATGTAACTTTTCTCTAATATGCTTTGCCTTTGGGAAGCAAAGTGTGTGTGTATACACATATATACACACAGAGAGACAGGGAAAGCTGTAAATAACCCATCCAATGCTTCAAATCCTTAAGTAATGCAGCAGACACCATAGATGAAATTCACAAAAGCTGCAGCATTCAATGAATCAGGTGAATGGTGCAATTTTGGATCAAGGTGGCTTACGATTCTCGTGGATCTAAATCATGCCAGGCAAGAAACAAAACAAGACAGAAGTCACGCACACGCACGCGCGCGCACACACACACACACACACACACACACACAATGTGGTACCTTAAAGGCTATTCTATTTTAATGTGAGCTTTCATGGGCACAGCCCACTTCTTCTGAGGAACTAAAATACAACAGTTTTTAAGGTGCCATAGCATTTGTCTCTTGCCTGATATGCTTGCTCAGACCAATACTAAAACTACTGCTAGGGATCTAAAGCCTTCAGAATCAGTGGTGGGGAAAACATGAAGATAGAAAAAAAGTAGACGGCAAAAAAGAGGTGGGGAATGGGAAATCCACCCCACCCCAATCTTCCTTTCTGGCATGATGTTTATTTGGATGGTCCCTTGACCATGGCTTGTCCTTTTCCCACTCTCTTAGGGTTGCTTGGTCTGTGAACTTGGGCTTATCGGTTCTCTTGCTCTCCTTTTGCTTGTTTGTTGAATAAGGGGACCTCCTTTGCTAATTTCATCATTTGATCTCGAGTCTTGTGTTTATTTCAGTATCCCCTGGACAACGACGTGCAGCTGGCCAATCCTTCACTACCAGAAGCATTGTATTGTAAATGTGCTGATGAGCAAAATAGCACTATTGACGTGGCCCACGTCTGGTCAAGAACAGTCTGGTTATATTGGTTATATTTTGGTTTGGTTTTGGTTTAGCCTGTGTTTCAGAAGTGTCCATGGTTTGAGATTGTGCAGTTCTCTGATGCACATAAAGAAAGAAAGCTCAAAATTCACATGCAGTGAAGTCTCAGTGGATCCATTTTCTTGCTTTCCAATAAAGTCAACAAAGTTTCTTACTAGATGTCTCTGTTTCAAGCACTCTGCATTTGAGTCATTTGTGTTGAATGACACAACCAACTTCAACTTGATATTTGTATCATTTTCAAGCTAGGAGACCCTTCTTGGACATGTTTATAGCATCAATCAGTTGAACCAATAAATCTTCGCTGTGGAAGATGGCCATTTTAGGGGTCCACCTGCACAAACAACAATCAAGCACATAAAACAAAGAAGATCATAAATCTTGAAACTGATGACTAGTAATTTGGGGGGTCTGGAAGAAGGGATGTCTAAAGTAACAAGCTCTAATAATTAATTAAGCCTGAAATGCTGACAACTTGTTTAGTTAACAGCACAGTGAAAACACAAACAGGCCTCAGTTAGCATAACTTGAAAGTAAGGGCACTGAATTCCCAAAGGAAGCACAATGGCTACTGACGTACTATTATTATAGTTAGCTTATTGGGCATGGGGGAAGCTGCTAGCTTGCACTTCAGTGGCAAGTTGTTCAGTTTTGTTCATTTCTGTAGCTGAAAGAAACATATAAATAGGATGGTAAGGTTGTTTTTGTCATTCACTAGTAAGAAGAACCAATATCAAGCAAGAGTATTTCTCCCAGTATCAAGTAGGCTTTGAATCACTCCTTAGATCTACATGGAACTGAGTCCTCTGAAGAATTCAAGACCCATCTAGATTCCCTATCAGCATGTATTCATCACCCCTCCGAATGTGTGTATTTTTTGCTTACTGGGAAGGGGCCACTCCATAGCATCACTTCATATCCAGCTAACCAATATGGATTCACACAACCAACAATTGCCTTAATCATCAGTGAGGTTTGAGATGCCATATATGGCACCCCTTGTCAGTGTTATTGGCTTTCCAAGAGAATCTTCATGTCTTTACTTTACATGACAGGTAGACAGAAGGTGTGTCATAATCCAATGGTACGTAGATCTCTTCGCAGTAAATTGATATGATTTTCTGCTTCTCAATTGTTCTGTGATACTACATGCCCTCAATTGTATTACTGAAATGGACAAAGCAGGTGCCATGAGTCTGCCCAGCTCTCTTATACAGCAAAAAGAGCAACATCCAACCCAAAGGTGAATGAACCTCAAATATGGAAGTTTTGGTTTTCAGGTTTCGAGGCACAATGTAAAGTGTCAGGGAACCACTATGCTCCTCCAGGTGGTAAGTAAATCTCACAGTGAACAGTGCTGGAGAGAGAAAAGTCAGATTCTTGTGTGAGGTATAGCTTTAAAGTCTAAGCACCTGTCCCCATTCATTCTATGCTGGAAATAGCCAGGGTTCACTAGCTCAGTGTGATGGTGTTTGCATGTGTTGCGTTAGCTTTTCCCTAAAACTTGCCTGCTTTACCAATGGACCTGCTTCTGTGACATTACAGGAACCTCTCTGGTGACATCATTAGCACTCCTGCCTCATTCCAGGTTTTGGACCCAAAATTTCAGGGAGTGATGGTGCAACTAGACAGCCCATTTATCCCAGCCTGCTTTGGTCTAGATCCTGTTAAACAGGTCACTTTGAGATTAGTATGTCATTTGGTCCAATCCTTGCATTCACCACATTGCACCTCAGGCAACACTATTTAGCAATATCTAGTTTAGGGGGGGAACAAAAGCATAAGCCCCCTCTTGTCTCCTCCTCAGTGCTTTGCTTAGGCCATTTATGTTGAGAGTTTGGTACTGTACTGAATTCCAGTACAAATGCACAGCAGAAGTGCCAGCCGGTTCAGGCAGAATTAGCTAGAAGTTCCCCTTTGTACCCGCCCCTGACCAAACACTAGCACTTAAGAATAACACTCAGGAGGCCTTATTTTGTATAAAAGAAAGAAATCTATATTCTACTCACGAAGATAAGCATTTAGAAGGTTTCAGGTAGATACAGGAATAAAAACAGCAAATACAATGTTCTTCTGTTCTGGCCCCACGGGCCTGCAACACAAACTAACTTGTTTGCTTGTTTGTTTACATACTGACCAATTAGAGGGAGTTTGTTGTTCCCAGGTAGGGAGGCTCCACCCCTGTTTCCGGCCCTCCTGGCCATGAGGTGTTTGACCTCCGTTGTTAGCCCTTTCATTCCTGCACACGCCTTTCACCTGGAAAGATGTAAGACTCCATGCCGGCCCTTCCCCTTTGAAATTTGCATCTAGATTGCTTGATCATCCAACAATTTAATGATCTCAAAGAATGGAAAGCTTCCTTCCCACTTACCTATGAAGAGGAAGATTTCCCTTTCTTTTTAATAGTTGCTAACTGATACAGTGCTTCATGTTTTGGACGCAAATACTCAGGGAGTGAGGGTGAGAGTAGAAGGCCCAGTTACCCTGGACTGGACCAGTGCAGATCTTTCTAAACAGGGAATGTCACTTGGACCAATCCTTGCATCCACACACAGTGCATTGAAAAGCGCTTTCAAAGCATCAATAATGCATTAGCAACAATTAAAAAGAAATTGAAAACTTCCTCTCTCTTCCATTCCTCAGAGAAGAGGGAAGGAAGCTTTCTATTTCTCAAAATTGGTAAACCATCTGGGTGGTTCAGTCCCAGTGATCATGCATGCTGGAACCAAATCAAAATAGAGCAATCCTACCAACATGTAAAGAGACCCAAAAAGGTGTGAGTAGACATCAGTCAGGGACAGGCTGCTTCATAATGTTGAGAGTTTGGTACTGTACTGAATTCCAGTACAAATGCACAGCAGAAGTGCCAGCCGGTTCAGCCAGAATTTAGCTAGAAGTTCCCTTTTGTACCCGCCCCTCACCAAACACTAGCATTTAAGAAATAACACTCAGGAGGCCTTATTTTGTATAAAAGAAAGAAATCTATATTCTACTCACGAAGATAAGCATTTAGAAGGTTTCAGGTAGATACAGGAATAAAAACAGCAAATACAATGTCCTTCTGTTCTGGCCCCACATGGCTGGAGGGGTCTCCAGGCTCAGTGGGCCGGCATGGAGTCTTACATCTTTCCAGGTGAAAAGCGTGTGCAGGAATGCTGACCAACAATGGTGGTTCAAACACCTCATGGCCAGGAGGGCCGGAAACAGGGGTGGAGCCTCCCTACCCGGGAACAACAAAACTCTCTAATTGGTCAGCATGTAAACAAACAAGCAAACAAGTTAGTTTGTGTTGCAGGCCCTTCCCCTTTGAAATTTGCATCTAGATTGCTTGATCATCCAACACCCCTTCTCAATCTAGTATGCTAAATTTCAACAAGTCCCATCAGCATACTAGATTGAGAAGGGGTGTTGGATGATCAAGCAATCTAGATGTACATTTCAAAGGGGAAGGGCCTGCAACACAAACTAACTTGTTTGCTTGTTTGTTTACATACTGACCAATAAGAGAGTTTTGGTCAGTATGCAAACAAACAAGCAAACAAATTAGTTTGTGTTGCAGGCCCTTCCCCTTTGAAATTTGCATCTAGATTGCTTGATCATCCAACACATAATGCCTATATACGCTGATTTACAGCCTTGTCTTTTTCTGCACTGAGTCAGCTATCCTCTACCCATCTTTGGTCTTGAAGAAAAGCTGTCCATAAGACAAACAACAGGAAGGGGTAGTCCTGTGGGGGATGTTAATTCTGCTATACTTGAGTAGTCACAGTCCCACTCCATTACTCCATTACTCAGTTAAAAGGTTACAGCAGTTAGAGAAATGGGGGAGCTTTCCTCCAGGGAGTGGACATAGGTAAAGGTAAAGGTTCCCCTTGACATTTAGTCCAGTTGTGTCTGACTCTAGGGCGTGGTGCTCATCCCCATCTTCAAGCCGTAGAGCCGGCGTTTGTCCATTGACAGTTTCCGTGGTCACGTGGCCAGCATGACTAGACATGGAATGCCGTTACCTTCCCACTGTGGTGGTGCCTATTTATCTACTCGCATTTGCATGCTTTCGAACTGCAAGGTTGGCAGGAGCTGGGACAAGCGAAGGGAGCTCACTCCATCGTGTGGATTCGATCTTATGACTGCTTGGTCTTCTGACCTTGCAGCACAGAGGCTTCTGTAGTTTAACCCACAGCGCCACCACGTCCCCTAAAGTCATCTTTAGCTGCTTAATTAATTAATCAGGGCACTCTTATCCTAACAACAAACACTAGAGCACAACAGGGTTATATAATGAGTCAGGTAGTACTGTGCTGGAATTGCATTATGCTATCAAGCTTTGTGTGGACAATTTCCACTGCTGGACAGCTCGGTGGTTTAGCTCATTTCAGAATATCAGCTGAGATGTTTAATACCTCATAGATCTTCAGCTCTGCCCCTGAAAAGTGGAAATACTTAATGGAGTACTACAGTACTCTGATTTGTAGTTAGATTCTTCAAAAAAAAAAAAAAACCCTCCAGTTTATGAATGTGGAATATTGTACTTCTGTATCCACAATTTAAAATACCAGGAAATGGCCTGATATTGCTGCATAATATTGTGCCTGCATTGCCAGCAGAAAAAAAGGATGCCTAACTTTACATAGCAAAGGGTAGCCTGAATATTGACAACATCAATTTCAGAAATAAAGATGGTCTACAAGAGTGGTGCCCAAGCTTGGGTAACTCAGGTATTCTTGCACTGCAACTCCCAGAAGCTTTCACCTCTAGCTGTGCTGGCCAGCTACAGTGCAAGAACACCTGTGTTATCCAAGGGTGGGAACCAATGGCTTACAAGATTCCCCTTTTGTGCTCACTACCATTCACTAAGAGATACCAAGCAAGCGGAAATCTCAGAAGCTGACTACTTTTCTCATCAGTTAATCACTTCTCATCAAAACACAAAGCAGTTGTCAGGGTAACTGTTTCAGGATCAACAATTTTCTTTCAAGGGACACAATTTGGGGTCACGTTTCTGCACGGGGGCAGTTTTATGTTTAAAAAATCATAACTTGAGAAACCCTTTGCCCAAACTTCACAACATTTGCCACAGAGCAAGAGAAGACTATCTGCTACGTATGTGCCAAATGTAGGTGCTGATCCAAAGCCCAGTTTCAAAATTACACATTTTTGTTTGGTCTTCCCCCATTTTTAGAACTGCCTTGCAGAATGTTGATTTGCTCGGTTGCACATTATGGCTGCATTCTTGTTCAGCTATAATGTGACACCCTATCCTCTCTTCCTCAGATCCCATGTTGTGTTTTTACATAGAGTCAGGCCTAAGAATTAGAGAGTCTAAAGGAGCTTATTTCCTCAGAGAATTCTGGTAAAATATTTGTTATCTTTGGATATCCTGGTTGAGGAGTCTCTGTCATTACCAGGCTTGGTGCCAAAGCCTCCTTCGGCACTTGCAGTCCTAGTTCTCCTAAATCAGATATTTTGAATATTGTAATTACAATGAATATTTCTCCTCCAGGTTTCTCCCCAGGATTTTAGGATAGTGATAGATACGTGAATTAGGAAACACTGCATGATTATTTAAGGCTTTTTGATAGATAAAATATTATTTTAGATCACTTATATTCTGGGACTTAAGAAAAGCCTCATTCTTGTGGAGCTAGAATCCGTAAGTTTTAAAACTCAGTTGAGAAATCTGAAGGACTGGATTATCCCCAAATATTGTCAGGAGCTAAAGATTCTTTAAACTTTGGAAAATCGATAAAATTGCCAGTTTTCAGTTGACTCTCCCACAAAGTGACAGAAAATGCTTAATGACATGAAGTCATTCTCAGCAACCAGTTCTGCACAGTCCAGCTGATAACATTCAAGTAAAACATAGTCCAAAATCCTGTTTATGTGCCAAATTACTTGATCCCATTAACACGTCATCATAAGCAGAGCACCCTGAAAAGGACAAAATTGCCTGTTAATGTGATCCCACGCTAGCTATTGCCCTCATTATGATAATTAGCCTACTTTTGTTTTCTGATTGGTTAATTGGGAATATGCACAGCTTTGTTTTCATGTATGATTTCTCAGGCAGGTAGCTCTAAAATATTTGTGGGTCTAGAGAGGGATGCTCCAGGAAGAGGAGGAGATGTGCCTTTGCCTTAATGTGTGATGTGATCTTAAGACACTTGCCTGAAGATGATGCATGAAGAAGGGGTGGCTGGGTAAGACACAAAAGGGAGAGACCACTGACATATGGTAATGAGTTCTTCTCTTCCCACACCTAATAATGCCTGAAATTCTCCTTGACCTGTACCATGGAGGAGGAGAGAATTTGAGGATCTCTGATTGGTTGCACTGGAGTGTATTGGCCCCTCAGTGTCGATTAAAATGCACCCCCCCCCCAGGACTAGATTCTGCACATCTCTGTAGAGGATTATCTATATTTCCATGTATATAAAAGAAGTGGATATGTAGAATAATACATCTAGTAAATATTAGAAGAGAACTATTATTTGATGTGTCTCTGATTAAAGCCAACCTGTTATACCATCTTTTAATATAAATAATTTTAAAAGAAAATTTCAGGAGAGGAGAAAAAGAAATTGTTTACATTGCTGTTGAAAGTAAAACAAGACACAATTCAAAATATATATTCTACCATGGTTCATCAGCCACATCCAAGAGAAGAGATGTAGTGTTTTTTTTAAGCAAAGCATTGATGAATTATATCCACACCACAGCTGTGAATAAATGAAACTGTATTATCTATCATTCCCATTTCACAGATGGGGTGACTCAAACCCTGAGAGGTTAACGTGACTTGCCAAAGGTCAGACAGGAAGTCCATAGTAGAAGTGAACAGAATCCAGACCCCTTGGCTCTCAACTATATGTCTTAAACATGACTCAAGCTAGCAAGCTTCTGTGTTTCAAACTTCCCTTCCTTGGGAAAATGCATGCAAAGAAGGCAAGCCTTCCAGACTCAAACATATAGCCTGATCCTACACAGGTTCACTCAGTAGCCCAGTGAATCTGTTGAATATTTTTCCCATAACCTTCCTGCAGGCTACAGCCAGGGTGGCCAACACTCTTACTGGAGTAGTCCCACTGACTCGGAAGCAAACAAATTCCACTGCTTTTGTACAGCGAGCTAAAATAAGGGCTTAGCAAATTGATAGAAGTGCAAGTGAAGTGGATCCATCAGGGCAAAAATTTGGGGTAGAAATCCGATGTCCCCTCAGCAGAATGAGCAGGAGGGCGCCCAAAGAGGGCAGAATTACCTTACCACATGTGGAAGTGAAGGAAACAGACTGTCATACATGTGGGGTGCAGTCTGAAATACCCCAACTGAACCAGTGTGAAACTGGGCAGGAACGATTAGCTGAAGGATTCTAGTAAAGCACTATGACATACCAGAATAACAGAATCCATATTCCTAACTTATCATAATGCTATTTCTGAGCTTCTACCACATCGCAGAAGATACGATGTCTACAGAGATGACAGTGGGACTTTCTTGAGCAGAGCTGAGCTTGGAATTTTTTTGAACTACTGCCTTGTCCATGTTGCCCAGAGGATTCTGGGAGTGACTGTTCAAAAAAAGTAACCATCTAAGTTCAGAAGCAGTATAACTCTGCATATAACAGGGGACAGCCATGAGTTATGAGACCGCCTGTTTCAAGAAATTGAAATGTTTGTATTTCATTCCAGGTTGTCTTCAGTAACAATTGATCATCATTTACAAATGCCATCACATTTAAGATGGAAGGAACCCAATAACTGGCAAACTGAAGAAAGAAATCTGGTAGATTATGTTTAGAACCAGAATTCTTGGGTGTTTAGGTCTTAGTTTGAATTTGAACCCCTGTATATATTGAAAAATATTAGTGGTGAGTCATAGCTGACCTCTTTTTTCCTCTGTGAGACTTCTCGACTTATAATAATTAGGGCAGGCACATACTCCTGGGGATTTAAGTTAAAAGGTTTCCAGGAATTTGGTTGTTCTTTTGGTTAGAGTAGAAAAACACAGAAACATGGACAGATCAGCCCTGTCTCACCAAACCCTTTCTGGCTGAACACTAACTCTTTCTGAATTAAAAGTCACTCTAAGAAACATTTTGAAGTAGAAAAAATGTAGTTGTGGTATTGTAGTTACAGCTGGAGAAAAAAGGGTAAAATTGAGTCTCTAGACTTGGAGAGAAACCCCATGCCTACATCTCAGAGCACAGACAGAGGAAGAAGAGAAGGCAATCAATAAGACAAAAGAAGCCAAGAAGTGAGAAGAAGGGGTTTGTCTCAAAATTCCTGAGGCAGGAAAACTTTACAAGTCAAATTAATGGCAAAGAACGATCACTTTAAACCATCCTCCTACTAATACCCAGTGTTAGTGCATGCAAGATTGCTATTTTTCCAACATATACATCATGATTTTCTCTGCACTGAAGGCAGCTATACTCATTGAAGCTGGCTGGCACAAACAGGGAAACTTGGTTCCAAAAGAGCTGAGAAATAAGACTTGCAAAGGAAGTCCATATTTATCTCCTGAAGACCAATCACAAAGGAAGCTAATTTGCAATCTATTGGGGGGGGGAGTCAAAGCAATCTGATGTTTGAAGCGGTCAAGGAATTCCCTCTTCTAGTGACATGCTTTTTGTAATTTCAATGGTGACCCCCTAATCATCCTTACTGTTAAAGCCACTCTCAACAGTTGTTTATCCAGACACTTGTGAAAGGCCTCCCAAGGAGATTCTTAATTTGGTTGATAAGATATTCTGCAATGACTCAGTGCTCCATATATGGAGGAAGTGTCTCCTTGCACTCTATACCCTGCCCACCCTTAAATGTGTTGTAGAAGAGTTAACTTCAATGGGTTTCAGGGGAAGAACCTCACACGTGCTTAGCAGTAAGATCCATATATGCAATCTTCATCCAGGAGGGGCGATGTCAGTTACGTCCTGAATTTAGGCTCTTCTTCCTGCCTGGCCTTCACTGCCTAGCTATCCAGGAATGCTGAATGATCTATTACAAAGCTGCTGTAATTAGTGAGATAATGCAAGTGAAGTGCTACTTGGACTCATCCCAGAATCCCCGTGCCAGCCCTCCTCCTGCTGGCACGGGGATTCTGGCAGATGTAGTCCAAAACCAGTGTTTTTTCAAACTTTTCCCAGATGCTGCAAATGTCAATCGTTTCCCACCCGGTCACTGACCTTGCTGCCTAGGTGGCAGGGGACTCCAGTTCTGGGAGTCGCAGTCCAATCAAGTGACCTCTGGCAACACCAGGCAGAGTTTTCCCACAGAGATACCTGACACGGGAGCCGTCTCTTGTATTCGTCGAGGGGAGGAGGACCCGACAGCTCAGGGCCTCACCTGTATAGAAGGCCCACCTCCGGACCGAGTTGGGCAAGCTAGTCCGGCGAGCCCAGCAGAGGAACGGAACGGTGAGCAGGCGGCGGGCGCCCCGCTCCAAGTTGCGCTCCGCTTTGGAAGCGAGCCGCCGTCCCTCCGGTCTCTTCCCTACCCCGCCCACCGGGGGTGAACGCGGGTGCGAGCACCACGGAGCCCGGTCCGGCCTGCGGGAAACCCCTCCCCGGGACCGCCTCCCTGCCTGCCCCCGCCAAGCCGGGCGCGCAGATAAATGACCCGAGAGTCCTGCTCGCCCCAAAGTGCGGCGCGCCTTCCCGCTCGCCCTCCGACGGCAGCCCGGCCGCATCCAGAGGAGACACCCGGGTGGTGGTGGTGGCGGCGGCGGCGGCGGGATCGCCCGCATCTCGCCACTCCCCCCTCTCCCTCACCCCCCCTCCCTAAGGTCTCTGCTTGCCCCCCCTTCGGGCGCGCTCCCGGGCCATGTCCACGGGCTCCCTGAGCGATGCCGAAGACTTTCCCGAGGTGGAGATGCTGGAATGTGACGGCGGCGGCGACGGCGGCGGCCTGAAGATGGATCGCTGCTTATCCCCGGGCTTGCTTCCTCCCCTGCGCGGCGCGTCCCACCCGAGCCCCGACGGGGAGGGCTCGGGAGGTGCGGAGCGCGGCTCCCCCGGGCGCAAGGGCCGAGGCGGCGGCCGGGCGGCCCCCTTGGCGGGCGGGCCGCGGAAGAAGGCGCCCAAGAAGAGCGGCCCGCTGGGCGGCGCGCCGGGCCCCGAGGGCAAGCAGGTCCAGCGCAACGCGGCCAACGCCCGCGAGAGGGCCCGCATGCGGGTGCTGAGCAAAGCCTTCTCCCGCCTCAAGACCACCTTGCCCTGGGTGCCGCCGGACACCAAGCTCTCCAAGCTGGACACCCTCCGCCTGGCCTCCAGCTACATCGCCCACCTGAGGCAGATCCTGGCCAGCGACAAGTACGAGAACGGCTACATCCACCCCGTCAACCTGGTAAGGCGCCGGGGAGCGGGCAGGACGGACGGTGACGCCCGGAGGGATGGCGGCACCGGGGGGGGGGGACGGCGGGGAGGGAAGAGAAAGATCCAGGCAAGGAGGAAGGGAACGCGGACCCAGGAGCCCTCGACGGGCGCGCGGGGGGGGGGGGAGGCAGAGACCAAGGCGAAGTTTGGGGGTCACCGCTGGAGGAGGGGTCATCCCCCCCCGTCACCTCTTCTTTTGATGCTGCCGTCTGGGGCAGGGCGTCGGATAGGGAGGGGGAGAGAGAGTACCTCGTGTCGGTTGCTTGTTAGTCCGGTTTGTAGCCTCAGTAGACGGCGGGGAATCCGGCGTCTTTAGATAACAACTGGTGCCGTCGAAGGAAACGAGAAGCCCAACGGGCTAGTCAGAAGCTCGGGTTGGGTCTCCAGGATCCTTCGACGCCCCCTTGGCCGAGGGGGAAAGAGGCCACGGGAGAGACACGCGCTCAGCCGAATCCCGCCCTGAGGATGCAGAACGATGGCTTTCCTTTGCTCGGAATGAAAACCGCTACTTTTGTGTCGACGTCTGCCTTCCTTCCTTTGTACGAGTGGAAGCAAATAACATTTTTTTAAAAAATCAAACTTAGTTGGATGTTTCTTGTGTGGTTACAGGAAGGCGAGGTGGGACTAATTCGCTTTTAGTCCCCTCGAGTATATACAGTATAATAGCGCCTATCTTCTAGGGACGAAATCCAGCCTGGTGTTAAAGGGTGGGCGAAGGTCAGCCAGTATTTGGAACTTCAAGTCCGTCCTGTCCCGTTACTCAGTCAGGAAGCGAACGTGGCCTGGATCGGGTGTCCTCTGTCTCCTCGGAAGCCTGGACCAGAGGGAGCTGCCGTTGCCCGCTTGGCACAAGTCTGTGCCCCAGGGAGACCCCACGGAGAGAGGTCTGCCTCGGAAGGGAAGCCTCGTGGGATGCGCTGGCGCCCACTCCCAGGTCGGCGGCGGAAGAGACGGCGGGAGCCGAGCGTCGGGATCGGGCCCTTGGCTTTGACCGCCCTGGCACGGGAGGTTTCGGTGGCTGGAAGTTTCAGCTGCAGAACAGATTTAGCCCCCCCCCCCCAAAAAAAAGAAGTTTCAGGCGTAGAAACAAAATGAGAACGGTTGTAAAAAGTTCGCATCCGGCTGGTCCTCTCTTAGTATGTTCGGTGACTGGAATCCGTTTGCGCAATTGAGAGCTTCGCGCCGCGCGTTTTGACGTTTCTCCTGTTCTA
Source organism: Pogona vitticeps (assembly GCF_051106095.1). Classification (NCBI taxonomy): domain Eukaryota; kingdom Metazoa; phylum Chordata; class Lepidosauria; order Squamata; family Agamidae; genus Pogona; species Pogona vitticeps. Next base: position 82,854,946 of record NC_135783.1, on the reverse strand, counting down.
ATTCGCTGTTTTATGGTTCGGGCTACAGTTGCTTGCAATTGGGGGGGGGGGCGCGGACAGAAAGCGAGAGAAACAAGAGAGCAGCGGTTTCGACTGTTTCGCCATCGGGAGCACAGAACGAGATTCGAAATGCGGGCAGTAATAAAACAAAAATACTCGCTTACTGTTATGTGGACAGCCTGTGACGCCTCCAGGTTCCAGACGAGAGAGCAAACAGAGAAAAAAATTCGCGTCACTGTCGCTTTTAAAAGACAAAATTATGTCGCTTTTAAAAGACAAAATCGAATCTATGTGCCCCAGTGAATTAAACTCCGTCCAGGTTTTAAAAGACCTAGACTCTATTTTAAATGGAGGGTAGGAAATTACATTATTTATTTTCCACGAAAAAGTAGAACTCCAGGGAAACGAGAAGAACAGGTCACTGTTCACTAGGGTGGGGCCGTTGTCTTTGTGGTTATTATGTGTTCTTATAAGTAACTACAATCCTTATAAGGATATTACTTGTATAAATGAATTGTGTTAATATTAGTTGGAATAATGATGTTTCATATTAGTTAAATTAATACTGTGCTGTTGATTTACTAAATTAGTTTGCAACCCTAATCATAGAAATCAAAAACGTTGTGTTCAAAATATATTCTAATGGATGCATCATTTAGTGACCCATCCTTTAGGGCTGGACTGTGCGGATTCTCATTGTTGGTGTACAATTGTACATACGGTTTTTATATGTCATATTTATAAGACACTAATATTACAATTGCAACAGTAACAGTTGCCAGTAATGACAGTACTAACAGATAAGTAGCAATAATTGGTTTAGAACAAAAAGTTGGCTAGATATATTTTTAAATCAAATGTACATATTTTGTACATTTTAAAAGCTCGACCGTAAATCAGTTGCTTTCATTCTTAGAAAAATGAGAGATGTAAAAAAATATTCAGTTATAAAATGACGCATTCACTCTACTCATCAAAAATGGTGTTGACCTCAAAAGAACCTTTTGAGGAGTCAAAGCCAAAGCATAGAGCAGAAAAGAAATGAAATCTCTGAGTCCAAAACACTTTTAGAAATAGATAGTGCTGTTATCATTTTCAAAACAACACTGCAGTGAAGGGGAGCCGTGTCTTGACGTTATCCAGCAATAAAGAGGGGAGCTGTTTGGTTTTTATCTGTCCGCTACAAGATGCCTTTGTCTGTAGTGTTAGTTATATGATTTAGGAAAACATCATTTCTATGAAATGTTGGATTTGTTGGTATCTAGGATGAATAAAGTTTGACCTGTCACTCCAAGGAGATTTATGATGAAATAGAGAGAGAGAGAGAGAGAGAGAGAGAGAGAGCAGGCACTCAATGGGTAAAAATGCCTCAGTGGGCAAAACATTATGGGACCGCATGAAAACTCCATATAATTTGGTGGAGCCATCTTAAAAACCTAGCTGACTGCTCTCGGTAGCGAGACAGTCTGGCCGAAAGCACTTCTACATATTGTTTAGAAAGAACACCTGGGTAGTCTATGAACTCCTGGCAGTTGGCTTTGTTTATCACAGCTGAAGTGCTACACCATTCAGAGTACTGATTTTTCTTTCTTTCTCTCTCTCTCTCTTTTCCCACCTCTTTCTCTTTGCCCATCCTTTCTTTTTCCCCTTTCTTCCTTCTTTCTTCTCCCTGGCTACAGACTTGGCCCTTCATGGTTGCTGGCAAACCAGAGAATGAGTTGAAAGAAGCAGTGAACACAACACGGTTGTGTGGCCCGACAGCATCCTGACCCAGGATTTTCATGCATGGGAAAACCAGGGAGCTGCATATATGTGAGAAGGTGTTTCTGCACACATAACATACATGCATTTACATATGAATGGTGTGAGTGGGGAGTTAAAGACGGTGAGGACAAGACGGCTTCCCCATGAAGGAACCCTAAAATTGAAAAGAAGACCAAATGCACTGTGCCAAAGGGGAAAGGGAAGAACCTCAGCAATCTAGCATCCCGAAGAGTGTATATTTAACTTTATTAAATTGTGTATATTTGACTGTCCTGCAACAATGCCTTGCTGGTTCAAGAGCGGTTCTCTGGATGCCACCAGACTTTGGCCTGTCTTTTTGTAGCCCACCTTGTGAAAGACGGCGATTCCTAGAATCAATTATTTTAATAGGCACATCTCTCCAGCACAATTTGTATTGAAGATATTCTATAGATATATTTTTCTTTAAAACTGGTTTTGTGATACTTTTTGTGAATAATAATAAAATATCCTAAATAGGAAAACGAACAAACGTATCATGCACACAAAGTGGTGTGGGTCTCATTTGATTTGGATTATTATTTATTTAATTTTCGCTGAGCAAGACTATATTATTGGGTCACCTACAAAGCTTAAAACAACACCATGTGTCATGATGTGATACGGTTTGACCCCAGCTTCTGAGATGTTTATTTTCCTAATTAAGAAGACGTAGACCATGTCCATTGGAGGGAGGGTCGGTAGTTTAGAGGGCTCAAAAAGCAGCATGTAGGTAGATGCTGAGAAAAAGGGCTTTGGAGTATATGATAGAAAACTGGGAATTGAACGTACAATGAAATGAGTAGCAGAATTCAATATTTAGTGAAATTCACAGCCCACTCTGCAAATTAATTAGAGAAACTCAACATTAAAACATTTTTACTTCTAATGGTAAAACGTTTTAGTCTACAATGTAGTTGATTTGGAATTATGGTTAGGGTACGGAGAGCAACCTGTTTTAATTGCCTTTATAGGCCATGTTCACAGCTGTTGTAAGCGGATATATTCAATGCATTCTTTCTGAATGTCACTACGTACTGCCAAACCGAAAGCAGACGATGCACAATTTTCTTCAGTGGTATTAAATTGTAATGAAAGGTGTTTGCAGATGAAACTTTCTTGTGACGTTACCAGGCTGCAAACATGGAACATTTACAAATAATTTAGATACTGCTGTCTTCCATTTGTTACCATTCCTCTTTTTCTGCAGTTTCTTCTGTCTTTTTCTTTAACATAAAAACAAAATCCATTAGAGACATAAAATTGAAATGTGCCCATGAAAGCGTCCGGGTTGTTGATATAATCAAAATTATGTGGTTCCTGTACATGCCAAGGGGTTAAATGTGTGGGTCCAAAACACATTTATTTGGAATTGTGGCACTGTCCAGATGTTTGGTATGGCAGCTTCCACAAACTCCAGCCACAGAGGTCAGGGATGGTGGACATCATTGAAAATAGTTGGTTGGTGTCATGTTGGGGAAGCTTTATGTGCATATAAAGCATTTAAAGTTTACAAATGACCTGGAAAACAAACTCATGCGGTTTATATCCTAGCAGCACATATAGCTATGTTTATAGTTTGCTTATAGTTTTATAAAAATAGACATTTTATACCCAGCTATAGATTTATATGACTGGAATCCTGTTAGTGTTCACATAAGGCTGGTGTAAGCTGTAGTGGTTAATTGTGGCTAATTGACAAGGTGCAAGCGTGTATTTGAATTGCACAATTGGATGTGTGACCAGGGATGCAGACAAGGTGCACTCAAGCACCTTCTGAATTAGCTGCAATCAGCTGTGACAGGTTACACAAACCTTACACAAACACCAGTATGGTTTTGGCTAATAGGTTTTATGTTTTTTTTTTCTTTAACACAGCAATCAAATAGTTGCCTTTGGTAAGATTTTGAATCCAGGGAGGTTGCAGTCAGTAACGACTATATTATGTGGTTGAATAGTCAGAAATAATTAATAATCCCCAGAGATTTGGAATAATTAGTTAAAATAATGTAGTTGCCTATAATGAGTTATTGATTTTGCTAATGAGGAGGCTTATATTTCAGAAGTAATGAGTTTAAAGTGTTGTTACTTTTTAGAAGTTTTGGTGTTATGAGTAACATTGCATGGTTAAGTTTAAAAGGTAAATTATTTTAAGAGTGTATTCGCGAAGGCTTTCATGGCCAGGATCTAATGGTTGTTGTGGGTTTTTCGGGCTCTTTGGCCGTGTTCTGAAGGTTGTTCTTCCTAACGTTTTGCCAGTCTCTGTGGCCGGCATCTTCAGAGGACTGGCGAAACATTAGGAAGAACTATCTTCAGAACATGGCCAAAGAGCCCGAAAAACCCACAACTATTTTAAGGGTATTTTCAGAGCCACTTTGACAGGATTTTTCAAGGTTAATGCTGTTTCCCCCTAAACCAAACATAAGTGCCAATGAATGGTGTATATGTTGCTGAGAGTAGTTGTGATGGGGGGAAAAGGCCAATGCAAAAGATGCATGATAAAACGTAACTGCTCTGGTTGTTAAGGACCAAACTTTAGGACAGCCTTCCCTGACCTGTCTCTTTCTAGATCTGTTGAACTATAAAACCCAACATTGCCTGCTATAAGGTTGTGAGTTTTACACCTTTCTGGAATATGTTAGAGAAGTTATGCCACTTTTTGTCAGTCAAGTTCTAAGTTTAATGTTGTCAGTCAATATAGCTGGAACTCAACTTGTTAAAAAGAAAAGTCAACCATTCAACATTAGTATCTTAGATTTTTAAACTTATGTATTGTCACCAAAACTTGTCATCTTTACTAATGTTCCAGTTTCTTGTCTTTGAGATCCACTGAGCAAACACTCTAAACAATAACATTTATCCATCTATGTGTCTAATTTAAACAATAAGGGCATAAGAACAGGTGGTTTGGTGGCTGACCCAATGCTTGAGCTCCAGCTTTTTAGGACGTACTTGCTTCTGGTATTTTTTAAGATTCAAGGGGAAAAGTAGGGTGCAATTTAGAGAGTTTGATGTGCATCTGATTTTGCCATCGGCTGTAGTGAGAAGGATTGACAAGGCAAAGTTCACCTCATAGTTTTGGAGGAATACATGTTTCAGATTTTTTTAAAGATAATATTTATAATGTATCATGTGTGTCAGATGTGTGCCTTCTGCATTTTGTAAAAGTATTCAACAGTGATGATTATGTTCATGATTATTCACATACCCAATGATGCACATGGCACATTTAAATTGCATGTAGTTGTGTATAACTCAATTTACAATCTTATTGTCGATATTTCAGGATGAAATACATTCTGTTCTTAATGTTTTTGGGGTCCTGGGCATTTAGTTACCTAAATAGTTCTACTCCTGACCTTAGAAGGATAGTTGTAGTTAATGACAGAATTTTATTTTATTTCACAAGATTCCTGGCTTTGAGAACAGGTTTCACTAAGAACTTGCAATATGGCTGGAGTGAAAATTTGGCAACAATTGATAGAAGCCTGATGCAGTCATACGTATCACCACAAGCTCTTTTGTGGAGTATGTGTCTAGTAAATCAAAAGTGGGCAACCAGATACCATCTAGAGGTTTAGGACGACAAGTCCCATGTTTCCTTGCAAATGCCCACAGTGGTAGGCGCTTTTGGGGGGGTTGTAGTCCAAAATACCTAGAGGCCACTGGTTTCCTTGGCCTTGTTTTATATTATGATGGAGGCAGGGGCAGTGCTTCTACATTATGGAAACACTGATGAAGCAAGAGTTATTTGCATGGGAAGGATACCCCTGCTTGGCTGACCCTTGTGGTGCCTTAGCTTCTTAATTTAAACATCGTTCTATTGATCTGATTTGTTACTCTGTGAGAGATTAAGCTGAGAGATAAACAGAAAGTGCTGGGCTCTTTCTCCTGAACCAACTCAGTCCAGAGGCAGCTGATGCGCCAGATCCCAGGGAAAACTGTTTAACGTTTCAAGGTTATGACCGCACTGTTTACAAGATGTCTTCAGTTATTTATACTGTTATTCCCAGTAGAAGGGCTTTAAATTTCCGCTTCACTTACTATTTCTGTGTGTGTGTGCATGCATGCGCATGCGTGCGTGCATGCATGCACTTCTCAGTCCACCACCTGGCATTTTATTGTATCCCCCCTCCCCCCCCCGAAAGATTGGGCTTTGTCACCATGTTACCAGGCAGGGAATCACTTTTGAAAGTAAAGCTTAATTTGGAAAAAAAAGTATAAAAATACAAGATAAGCAATCAAACAGAAGGCACACAGGCAGTTCCCTTATGTACTAGGTCAGATCCTTGTCCCGTCTATCCAAGTTTTGTTAACTGGCAGCAAAAGTTCCCTGGGGTTGGAGGTGGAATTTTTTATTAGGCCTACCTGGAAATCCCTGGAATTCTCTGCTGGTCTCTCGTCTAAGTACAAACCAGGCTTGACCAAAATCAGATAAACTTAGATGTATTCAAGATGGCAAGGTGCTGAGGAGACATGCTAGTAGGGGAAGATGTGGTTAACATTGCTTAAACTACAATCCTACAACAAGGAATTTAACAGCACATTAAAGATCAACTCACTGACGCTGCAAGCCTGTCTGTGCATGTCTAGCAGAAGTAAGATTCATTGAGTTCAAGTTTACTCCCCAGTAACTGTGTCCAGGATTACAGGTTTATATAAATTTACCTTGAGTACTAATAGCAGACAACAAACATTTTGTTATTGTTTACCAAGTGAGGTCAAGTGACACAAGATGTAGCTGCCAATTTTTTTTTACGGTATTACAGACAGCCTAAATGAATACAAACACTATCAAATGAATAATTTCCTATCAGTATGGGTGTCTCAGCCCCCCACACATACACACCAGTGAGTAACAGGCATCCAGAGGACAAATAAACATGTAAAAAGAGCCAATTCACTGCTAGAGTGTGCTAGAATTTCCCAAGATTAGTTGAGATCATGTTTCAGTGTCAGTTTTGACAAAGAATTATGACACAGTAGCCTTCATGTTGGAGTCATTTACATTCTGGCACATGATACATTTCTGCCTCATGAGCAGACAATTCTGTGCAGTATCTATGTCTCTGTGCATGGATTTATGTGGTGGTAATTACATTTGTGAACGTGGAAATCAAGAGTATAATGTGCACGTGGCACAAGCAATATACATCCAGTAATATGCATGCACGGTAATGCCCCCTGTATTCTGTGCTAACTAATGTAGATTTAATACTACATCCTGTTTCCAAATTAATTAACAGGAATTTGGATCTTACTTCACATTAGATCTGCATGGTGGGGGAATCTTTTTTTTAGATATTGTTGGCTACTCTTCCCATCTTCCTAGCCAGCCTGATCAATGCTAAAGGATGATTGGCGTTGCTGTCTGGAAGCATCGGTACGATCATACACTACCTAGTCCTGCTTAAACTATTCATTTAAAGAGTGCAGAGAAAGGATAATACAACAGAGTGAAAGAGGTGAGGGGTGAGTGGATCTCATGAAGTAGTTTTGCATATATGTCTAAATTAATGTTAAAGATTGGATGGCATTTTTCTTGCACATGGGGGCACACATGCAAGCACACACATACCATGTTTCCCCGAAAATAAGACACGGTCTTATATTAATTTTTGCTCCAAAAAAGCAATAGGGCTTATTTTCAGGGGATGTTATATATATATATATATATATATATATATATATATATATATATATATATATATATATATAGGTCTTATTTTCAGGGAAACAGGGTATGTGTCACCTGCACTGAAAATGTTTTTAAAAATTCTGCAGGCCAGAAATTTCAAGGCACTTACATTTTGTTTAAATAATTTGTGCAATATACTGTAACTTAACTTCCTGAGTACTTAATATTTTAGTCTCAGGATCAAGCTATACATAATACTATTTTGTTTTGTTTTTTTGTTTTGCCTGATCAGAACTGGGATTACACACCCACCCCTTGATTATTTGTGTTGGGAAGGAAACACAGACTGACAGCAAGTGTTTGTTTTACAGTGAAAATAATAATGTAGGGTTAAACTCCTGGTGTAAAGCAGGAGCTTGCCAGTTTGTCAAGGTGATATCTAAAGTAATGAATTATTTTGTTAGGATACTATATACAAATACAGATGGATCAACTCCCTAAAGGAGGCCACAGGCTTGAGTTTACAAGAGCTGAGCCAGGCTGTTGAGGATGGGCCATTTTGGAGATTCCTCATTCATTGGATTGCTATAAACCGGGGGGGGGGGGTTGATGACATGTAACACACATGCTATGTACCAAGGGTCTCCTTTTTCTCTCCTCTTCCCTTGTGCACAGCCTCCTAACCCTGCTGTAGGAAATGTCCTTAAAAGTATAATTCCATTGCCAGCCATTAGAAATATAGTCACGTTCAGCCTACATTCTACGCAACAAGACTGCGCATCTTCAGATGAACCAGGGACCACTGCCCATCATTCTGTGCAATCAGCCCTACCCAGTCATTTCTTTCCTTAAGATAAACAAACCTAAAATAAGGTATGTTGAACAATTTGTTTTAGAGGAGAATCACATCCCCTGGAAGCTTTTGGAGATGTGAGTCTTTCTTTAAAAAAAAAAAAGATGTTTAGAGGACGGGAGCTGTATTGACCTAGAAAATATGCGGAAGTGGTAACCTTCAGCCAGTCAGTATGTCCCCTCTGATAAAACTGAAAGTGGTTCCTGTGTTCTCTAATAGTCCAGTCTTTTTACAACGAGAGGAAGTTTCCTCGGGAGGTTGATTTAGTGTCCTGAAGAACAGATCCTTGTTCATTTTTTAATTTGTTATTCCTGTATTTATATTTCAAAGGAAGGAGCTTGGTAGACACCCTGTACCCCATTTGGGGAGGGGAGTGCTAAACATTTGCTAAACTGCCTTAGGCAGCAATAGAACTTGGGTTCTATGCACTAAGGCAGCCTGCATCTATTCCAAACAGATTTATTCAATTCTTCAAAACAAACAACAAAACAAAACAGGGCTGGTTAAATGAGGAAAACAAATGGGAGAAATGCAAGGGTCAATTGGCTTGCTGACAATGGCTGAAAATCCATTGCTTAGCACAATGATTTAGAACTAGAGTAGGCTCATTGAATCAATAATTTGGTGAATCAGCTCCCCCAAAAGTTCTATTAATTCAATGGGCCTCCTCTATTTACTACTGCTGAGCAGCAGGACTAAAGCCGGTGTCATGCAGGTGCCTTGTAAAAGGAAGCAAAAGTGTTATAGTTTCAAGGTAAACATCTTTGGGTGAAGTTAATTTGAATTTGTGAACAGGGTTCTTTCTCTTGTTCCATGGACAGCCTCTTGACACAGAACTTTAGTCAAGTATCCGCCTTGCTACATGAGAAGAAAAGGAGGAGAAATCCCAGAGACTGTAATTCTGTGTACGGAAAGGGACAGTACAAAGTTCATTCCCTGTATTTGGGGAGCTATCAGCCACTATCATGTTTCCCCAAAAATAAGTCAGGGTCTTATATTAATTTTTGCTCCAAATAACACACATTAGGGCTTATTTTCAGGGGATTTTTTTTTAAAACAATCTACATTTATTCAGATACAGTCATGTCATCTTCTTCTGGTTGCTGCACAATGGTGGAGGGCGGGGTTTCACTCAAGTGGGGCTTATTTTTGGGGTAGAGCTTATATTATGAGCATCCTAAAAAATCACACTAGGGCTTATTTTCAGGTTAGGTCTTATTTTTGGGGAAACAGGGTATTAAAACCGGCTGGCTCCTTGTGGTGAATTTTTCCAGCTACATTTGTCAAGCCATTTTCACAACTTTAGGGGCCAAACAAGATGTGATGCGAGCTGTGGAATTAGCGATTGTGTTGATGTCTCCTTTTTTTAAGTAAATAAATGGGCAGGCCAACTGCAGAGGGAAAGCAGAGTGGCTCTAATCCTTTATCTCCTGATGTTGTCCCAGTTGACATCAGGGCTCCGTTATCTCTTATGTGCATCAACAGATAAACTCTTCTTGGCAAGAGAGGGACTGCAGAGGGTGCTGGGTGAAATCTCCCCTATACCTTCTCTCTGATCTTTCACTCTAGATCTCACTTCCACCTTAACTTCCTCTTTTTAAAAAATATATATATATATATCTACACAGTTGTTAAGGATGTGCATGATATCACATCCAGTTTGCTTGTTAAGTGCTGAGCAACTGGGGCTTTCCATGTCATGGTAGTTCATTTCCAGGAAAAAGCAAAAGCTGTTCAGATTGCCTTTTTCTTTTAGGGGGGGTTTAATTCTCAGCAGTTGTTAACCCTTTTTTCTAAACTTGTGCCTTATAGGTTACCTTCTCTCTGCTCTGCCTACCACCCACCCCAATCCAATTTGTCAAGCCTTCTATCAGATAAATAACAGTCTCCTAGGACCTTTACAGCAGAAAACCCAAATAAATCAGAAACACATTTTTCCCTAAGCATATCAGCAGACAGCTCTGGCCTAATGAGTTGGCCTTTAGACCTCCAATGAAGTTCCCTCTTACTGCTATGGGGATAGAATACTAGCTTAAAAAAAGCTTAAAGCTTTTATAGTGAAACCCATGTACGTAATCTGTTCCACAACCATCTGCATGCCACCTGATAAGAAAATCTCATTGGGTAATAAGACCACAAAACACAGGCATTGTATCATGCATCTGTATTTAGTACTTTGCATAATTCTTTTCCTAAAAGACAGGGAAGCATTGGTGCTCTGGAATATTGACCAAAGGATGTCCAACTTTCCACCTAACAAGTGTGATCCTTCAGTTCTATTGGTAGCATCAGTCTTTGTATGTCTAATAAAGGGTAAGCCTATTTTAATGCTGTGTCGTGTCCTCCCAGATGTATATAGTCTGATATACATATAGACTGATAGACAAGCTGTATGTGCAAACAACCCATATTTACAGCTGAAGCCATGTTACTATTCCTTGAAGACGTGTGGCTAAAATAGTATTTAGTGAAATACCAGACTTCCAAAGAAAAAAAGGAGCTTTAAACCTGAAGACCAGTCACAACACAATGCTCACTAATCTGCAAATTAGGGGATGGTAAGCAAAGTTCCTGCTGTAATAATGACATACAATTTGCTCCTTGATGGAATGCTGTCTTCTGCTGGAGGCAGGTAATGTATGTACACTCCATATCTATACTGAAGTAACAAAGGCAAAATTATTGTGTCTCTTTTCATTCTTTGCTAGCAATCAAGGTCTCTGGGACCACAAGCAGATCTCAGAGATTCCCTCCAAGACTAGAAGAGGGAAATTCTTTAATGCTGTGACGATTTGAGTCTCACAGCATGAGTTTCTCTCAACTTGGGGAATTATGCTTTGGTGGTTTGTCTTCAGGATTTAAACACAGGATTACTTTGAAGTCTGATTTCACAAACATGGAAAGACAACCTCAGTCAAGCCTCTACAATCTTAATATGCTTTCAGTCTAACTGTGGGTTGGCTCTAATGTCTGTTTTTGGCTTGGGTCTTCCCACAGATGGAGAAAATTACTTTTTCCAACTACAGCTCCCAGAACAACCCAGTGTTTATGATATTCTGGAAGTTGCAATCCAAAAAAGCAACTTCCTCCATCTTTGGGTCATTGCATATGAAGAATGGCAACTGATGAAGTTGGTTAATTCGCAATAGAATTTTTGAAGTGAAAAAAATAAGTAATTATGCAGGAATACCAAATCATGCATTGTACTTTACTAAATGACATAGAAGAAAACACACACAGCAGCAGCAGCAGCAGCAACTGTTCAGCTAAAACATATCATTATAACCTTAGAGGAGGATGGTGGAATCCTATACCTAATTTCATGTAGGTGTGGGAAAGACTGGGTGGAAATGCATATAGACAGAGCAATCAAATGGGCAGAGGACCTGTCTCCAATTGATTGGGTCTAATCTCTGGGAGGAGCAATGTTTCTTCCCCAGCAGCCTCTATACAGAGAAGAGGAGAAAGAAAGGAAAGATTAGAAAGCAAAATAACAAAAGAGGGAGCAGAAATGAGGAAAGGGGGCAGCAATAGGAGGAAAGGGGGCAAATCTTTGATGGGCTTATGGGTCAATTTTTTATCCCCAGGAACTTCTAGAGTGGTGATTCCCAGCCTTAGGTAATCCAGGTGCTTTTGGAGTGCAGTTCACAGAAGCCTTCACTACCAGTTACACTGGCCAGAGTTTCTGGGAGTTGCAGTCCAAGAACACCTGGTTTACCCAAGATTGGGAACCACAGCTCAAGAGGTCACCCGCTTTGCTGGAAAGTCCATACAGTGCCAAACGTGAAACAAGAAGTAGCTAAAAGTCGATATCCAGATTTGAAGTGCTTGCCTGCAGCTGCACTTACATGCGAGATAATAATTCTGTTTTTATATGCCACACGGTGGCACTCATGCTCCAGACAAAATTCCTACATAAACTATAACAAAAAGTGTCCACTGAAAACCTAAAGTTTCATGAGGGAGACTGTCAAAATACTGTACACATTGTTTTGGTTAAAATTTACATATTATTTTGCAATATTCCACAAGTGCCTGAACACTGGGAGACAGGAGACCCACTTCATTCCAGGCCATGAGCCACTCTTGACATACTTTCATTGTTGTTGATGTATAATTCACTATATAATTGCTGAGTATATACTAGGAAGCTAAAAATATCAGAGTAGCATCCTCTGTTCAGCCTGCTTTTGGAATTTAGGGTTTCTAAAGTCATAGGAGGGAGAAACTTGTGCCCTTGTTTTCAAAGCAGAAATGTTATGTTTTCAGGATGTTCTATACAGTTCATCCCTGCCCTTCGAATCTGTCTCATTCTGGTTTCTGGGCTGCAGTTTCCATTTGATGATTGAACCAAGGTATACAAAATTTTTTACCATTTTAATTTCTAAGGAGTTAAAGAAAATCATGTGCTGCAACAAACAAGCATCTTGTGGTACTTGAGAGAACATATCTTTTAAATATATGCTTAAAATATTGTCTAGTTCCTCCCTCTCAGCCTCATGATGGCAATGTTATTGGTTAGTTATGCAGTGAAACATCCGTGGTTTAGGTCTCAGGCTGCGGAGCCAGAGGTTGGGAATTCAATTCCCCACTGGGCCTCCTCGACGGGGCCGGACCTGATGATCCAGAGGGTCCCTTCCAGCTTTGCAGTTCTAAGATGCTGATTCTGAAGAAGCGTAAATGCAATGGTGTAAATCAGTGACAATGTGTCATAGTTAACAGGTCATCAGTTGTAACCCTTGTTGACAGTGGCTTGAGTTGGTACACAACAGGAGATGCAAGCAGCAACTAGCAGCACTTTCCTGCTGCAATTTACACCACTGCACTTACACCAGTGTACCTATCCAATTGGATTCTGGTCATTAACACATGGCTGAAGAAATGCATCCATATCTCAAGGGTATTCCAATTTTGCAGACTCTTTACAATTTCTAAACAGGATCATAAATCAAGATCTGAAATAATAACTATATTTCTCATTTTAATTATACTAAGGACAAAATGTCCTTGTTCTGTGAAACGTGTTTTCAAAGGCTGGCTTATAACATCTTTGTAGTTCCCTTCAGTAATATTACAGCACAAATTCAAGGCAAATTTAGAACAGGCAACATACAGTGTGTCTCTCATAATACAGAAGCAGTTTCCTGGTGAACCAGCATATAAGAAACCATCTTGCTGTGCTCAAAAAGAAATGAAATACATCTCATAAAAGACAGCTATGTATAAGAGTCATTACAGAGCGAAAACTCAGTACCATTAGCTCTATTATTTATGCAACAAATAAATGGTACACTACCTTAAATCAAAGTAATACTTTTAATTCGAATTCATCTGCTTCACAAAGTTTAAATATGTGAGTAATCAAGTCATTAATATCTTTATTAATATCATTTTGGGGACAAGGGAGAGCAAACACTGGGAATCCAAAAGCCATTTTCCCCAACTCCAGGAACTTTTTTCCAGCTCTAGTAACTTCCAGGAGTTACTGGAAGTCCAGTCAGCACACTTTATTTCAGAGGAGAATTTGGGTACAATATTCTTCCATTATTCCCACTCCTGTTACAGGAAGAAATAGATGTTACAGATAACCAGTCATTAGAAGAGGAAAACCCTTAAAGGGTGATTCTGAGTGAGCGTTACATTAGCAGCTTCTCTCAGTTCCCATAATTTGTAAATTAGCTTGCTTTTTTAAAACACCTCGAGCGCAGGAGATTCCTTTGAAATGAGATTTCTCAGAGACGGAAGTCTGCCAGAATCACTTCTCTTCAACACTAACATGCTCTGAGCTCTACTGATTGGCAAGCTAGAACATCTTGTTTCAGCCTTTTGCCCAGGTACCGTCCACTGCTGGTCCCACAGGACATAACGTTTCATAGTATTGTGATATGACTGTTGTGTCTTAAGTCACACTTGGTGAATTAAGGGAGTTGTCTTACATAGGGTATTTTAATCATAGATGTACTATCTTCTGAACAAAATTTTATTTAAACTTTCCAAAGGCAAGTTTACATTAGAGAGCTAAAATGAGATTTGCTACTGTGAGGACTGGATTAGGAGCTTAACGTCAGTTTTGGAATTAATTAACAAATTAGTTAAAACAAGAAGTAGGGTATTTTTCCTTCTTCAAAAGCCATCTTGATACTGTTGTCTTTTGTAAAAAAAAAAATTGTGTGTGTGTGTGTGTGTGGGAAGCCAGTAAACAACCAAAACCAACCCCCTTCTTTTCAAGAAGAGTCTTTCTTCAAAAGTCATGTTTACAGGAGATACCATGTCTTCTCTCCTCCTTTGCCAGGAGCAGCGCAGGACTCTTTGCTGCCTGAGGTGTAAATTAGGATGGTGCCCCTTTCCATTCTATGTGCAAAAGTCAGGTGAATATTTCTTCAACGGTAGCATTCTCCACCACACATAAAGGGCTGTGGGGTTGGCTGCACACAGAGGGCTCTTCCAGTAACTTGCTCCCAGCTCCCAGAACCTGTGGCCTAAGGCATTAGTCTAGAACTACAGTCAGATCTGCCTTTTCTTTCCCCTGTTTTCTCTATGGAGTAAAGAACCTGTTGTTTCCCTTCAATGAGATGGGTATCTGCAGGAAGTACCCATCGTTGGTACTGCTGCTTGCACCATGCCACTCCCTCCTTTTTGTGCCTCCTGAAAATGATATCTTTTGAAAAGAAACCATCTAATTACTCGTTGCATTGGGAACCATAGCCTTTGCCTAGTCAAGGCAGATAACTTCCTGACAAGGGCACAAGGGAAATTCAGTATCTCCATTTTTAGAAAACAAATGCAGCTGTTCAGCAAAATCTTCTATAGACAGGGTTTGCATACTATGAAACAGGAGCATGATAATATAAGACAACTTCAGAATATTTCCTATGGCTGAGTAGTGTGGCTGATCCTTGATCGCCACTGCAGCAAATAAAATCATGCAAAGCTGATTAATTTAATTGATGCCAATACATTTTAGTCGGCCGGAAGTTAACATCCTGTCTGAAAAGAGTTTTACAGCAAAAGGCACATTCCAGCCATGGTTAAGTACTTTTAAGTCCCATGGGCTTAATTCTCTCACCCATTTAAATCAGCAGTACGGTAATTAAAGATATTTCGTTTTGGTTTGATTGTGTTCAAAGCTTTTATCATGTAACCAGCCTTTATCTGCAGTCCTTCCCCTTCCTCTACCAGGAACGTTTAGGCTGCTTAAATTTCCATACTGTGTATGAAAAACAAGGATTTTCCAGTGTAAATTATATGAATTTAGTATCTGAAGGGGGCAAGACAATAATGCTTGGAAAGGTGCAATGCAGCAGGAAAAGAGGAAGATCAAATATGAGATGCTCTGACTTCCTAAAGGAAGCCACAAGCTTGAGGTTACAACAGCTGAGCATGGAAGCTGAGGACAGGAAATTTTCAGGATCACTCATTCATAGGGTTGCCATGAGTTGGAGGCAAGTTGACGACACGTAAAAACAAAATCCGAACAAGCAACAAATTGACTTCCTAAAGTGGTTATAAAATTTTGACCATTGTGGAGTTTACCATGCTGTTGTTTAATTGGAATGTTTCTTCCATGAATTTAGTGATATTCGTGTTAGTCTTTTAGTTAATATAAAGCAAAAGATAATGTTATTAAGTTGTAACCGTTTTTAATCATTTGTAGTTAAATACAGTAGGTAATAGGGTTGCCAGAGCAGCAGCATCCACCTCCCTGAGATTTCTGGGCCAAAGACCAAGACGTAGAGGACAGAGCGCTGTGATGTCATGGGGTGGCCCCTGCAGCAACAACTGCAAGATCGAGTATGTGCAACAGACAATGGAGTCCCAGTCACTGGGATTAGCTGAAAGGCCGGCATGCCAACTGCAGCATAGTGAAGATAGGCCATATTTCAATTTTAATGTTCTTTGCTTAATATTATGAGAAAATTTTAGAGGGAAGCTGAGGAAAAGTACGCTAACGCAATATCGCCTCTTTGGGAGAAAGGAAGAGAATGAAGATGAGAACATGCAAATGGAGGTAGACAACGTTAAAAAGTGCTCTGAAACTATTTTGCTTAGAGGTATGTTCAACATCAGTGTTTACTTCAAGAACTCAGTACCATATGTAGTCAACCTGGCTGCAGAGCCCGAGATCTTTGGATTTCCTGGGAGAAGCGCCGGCCTGGGCATCCTTGGGTCAGGTTTACAGTCCTCGAGTGCCTCCAAGAAAACCTTGGAAGGGGTTCCTATAAGTTGGAATTGGCTTGACAGCATGTAATTAAATTATTAATTCATGTGGATAGCAATATATTAACTGGATAATAATGAATATGTCCAGCAAAGAAAATACACCATGAATCAAATGCTGCTGCTGACGGTATCCCTAGTCACCTGGATCACGTAAAACATTACTCCTTGTAAGTATATGCTTGAGAATTTGGAATCATTTAAATTGGAAAAAGAAAAGCACGTGAAAACAAAGTAGAGGCAGCAACAAGGGTACAGTCTGGGGATAAGTCAAGGGAAAATATATAAATGATACATTTACTTTCTTCACCAAGAAAACTGAAATGTGTTTTGTCATCGCGGTTGTACCTCTGTATAGGAGACTTTCAGAAAATTACCCCAAAATTGTGTGTTAGATGCCATCAAGTTGCATCTGACTTACAGTAACTCTAATAGCATTTTCTAGGTGAGTCATTTAACGAGTGGCTTTACCAGGGCCACTCTGTACCAGTAGCTTCCCTAGCTGAGCAGGGATTCAAACCCAAGTAACTTGACTCCTGATCCATTACTCAATCCACTCCATTCCACTCAGTGCAATGCCCCCAGATTGCCTGCCTTCACACATACCATTCCCAGCCCCATGAAAAGTTCCTGCCAGTCATCAGACAGTTAGGGAACTGAGTCAGACAAATTGCAAAAAGAGGCAGGAACTTTTCTGACAGCTTTAGTGATCGCTGCCCTCCTCTGAGATCAGGAGGGAACCCATGGCTGTTTTGCTACTGTGTTGACGTCGCACCTCAACAAGAGATAGGGAAAGACTCTTAGAATAACCCACTCAGGCAGCATGGCCGCTTAACTGCCTTGTGGGCAAGAGGCATTCTAGGAGTTGCAATCCAGAAGGGTAACTCTTCCTATCTCTAACCTGGATTTCCTTGGCAATGCAGGCCAAACATACAATCTCTTTCAGTGTTTTCTAGCTCCTGACTTGGAGCAAGGAACAGGAAATAGTAGGGTGGGCTTTTTTAAAAAAAAAAAAATAAAAAAAAAATAAGAATTATGAATATTTTTTTCTGGAATTAAGATTTTCCATGAAATGGAAAGACCTTAATCATTTTATCCCCCTTTCTAAAGAAACCCATACATGTGTCTGCTAAAAATACTGTAGGATCAAATTCTATTTGCAAGTGGGAAAACTAAGACAGTGAGCAGTAGTAGTAGTGAGATACTTCATATATTATTTGTCAGTGATCCATCTCGTATAGCTGCTAAACTTGAAATGGAAATAGCATCACTGTTTTAAAAAGGAGATATTTAACACAAGAGGTTTTAGATCAAAATCTAAGAAATCTTTTTTCTTTGATGTCTTTACAATACAGTATATCAAAAGTTTCATCATGTGGCTGTACAGTAGGATCCTGATATTTGTGGGGATCGGTTCCAACCCTGCCCCTGCCCAAAAATGCTAAAATATTGAATATTTTACATTGCATGGTCTCTGTCTGCCTCTAGTGGCCTGCCTCTAGTGGCCAGTTCAGGTAAATACAACCTGGAAATACATATATAGTGGTGCCCCGCAAGACGGGCACTCCATTTAATGATAAAACCACTTGACGTCAATGTTTTTGCAATCGCAAAACGATGTTCCCTATGGGGGAATTTTGCTTTGCAATGATCGGTTCACTGCTTCAGGAACCGATTCTCACAAAGCGATGATTTTTTAACAGCTGATCGGCGGTTTCAAAATGGCCATCGGGTAAACAAAATGGCCGCCTGCTATTTTCTGGGACGGATTCCTCGCTGCACAGGCAGCGAAAATGGCCGCGCTATGGAGGATCTTCGCTGGACGGTGAGTTTCCAGCCCATAGGAACGCATTAACCGGGTTTTAATGCGTTTCTATGGGCTTTTTAAAATTGCTTTACGTTTTCGTTCTACAGCGATTTCGCTGGAACGAATTAACGTCATAATGCGAGTCACCACTGTACAGTAAATATGGGTGGGGGGAGCTATTTAGTATTTTCAGGCAGTAGATAATTGAATCAGTGGATACTGATCCTGTGGATAGGGGGTCCTACTGTACTTGATTTTATTTCATCCTTTCTAGAGTAACTCTAATGCTGATTTTAATGTAAGACACTAACATTTCAAGTTTGCCTAGGCTTAATGTTAAAAACTAGGATTAAGTTTGCCAAGTTAATAGTACCAAAAATTGAAGTTTGCCTAGCTTTCAAGGCACAGAACAGAAGCCTATTTTGAATGTAATACTAAATTGGCTGTAATACTAAATCATAGTTTAGTACTACAAGAATGTGTTGCAGAGCCTTAGATTTACGTGCTCCTCACTCTTCACCTGTGACTGAGAGGAAAAGATCGGAAACATTTTCTTCCTGGCTTAAACTAAGGGTGAGACATGGTGATTGGTCTCAAAGTTTGACCTGGTTTGGGGACCAGCTAGGTCCCTCTTTTTTTTCTCCTGACAACCACATGACGTAGAGGGTAACACAAACTAACCCATCCTTCATCCACATCTACTCACACCTTTTGAGTGTTTGTCATGGGCTACTGTGCTTTTTGATGCAGGCAGGATCACTCCATTTTGGTTTTGTCTCAGCATGTGTGATTGCTGGAACTGAACCAAAGCGGATGGCTTGAAACTCTCTGCTTAAGCCACTTCATAATTTTGTGAAAATAAAAACTTACTCCCACTCTCCTGAGGAAGCAGAGGTTTCTTTTTATTTTAAGCCCTTGTTAGGCAGCACTGATGCCACTCAGAAAGAATTCTAATAATTGAAAACCTCCTACTCCACCATAGACAGGAGACAAGAGGAGACAAGGAGGGGGATCTTTGTTATTTCTTTCTCTCTCTTTTTGCTTCAAAGGGAGGAAGGGCCAAATAGGGTCACTTGAGGTGTGGTGTAGGCGCCCTGAAACCACCTCAGCCTTGCTTGTGGATGCAAGTATCTCCCCAAATAATATACTTCACTTCAAAGCGACACTGCTTATAATGATCTAACCTGATCTGAAGTGTGACATTTTGTTCAGTTTCACTAAATCTAAACAATTTCTGAAATCCATTTCAACAGTTAATAGAAATAAAATATGGAGCAAGTCCTCACCAATTTGGCTAGAGCGTCAATACCGTCACTTTAAAGAGGTTGATTAGGAAGCCTTAAAGAGAGTGGTTGGAGCAGGCTTAACTAAACATTTCTGGGGAGACTAGTTTCTTAAGTAACAGCACATTCTCTATATTAATATACATAATAATAATCTGTTCTCACACATTTTTATATCTTTGATATTGTGTGCAATATTTCTAATTTTTTATCAGTGCCCTACCATAGTACAAAGGTAATATTCTGTGCTTACTATGTGCAAAAATCTTTCTTTTCTCACGTTCATTCTACAAAGTATAGGAAAGCTAATTTATAGTAAAGGTAAGTGTAAGAATACAGCTGAAACATTTGCATGTTCAACTATCTTGTCCTTGGAGAAAACCAGCTTTTCTAGCATTGTTTACATTCACCAGCTTCAGTCTAGTAGAAACGTTCATGACCCTCTTTATTTGAAAGCTCTATAGTTGATTCTATCAGGTGATCCTGTGGTTGGCCCATCCAGCAGAGGCCATTCTTTGTGTGTTTTCTGGAAGACAAGAAGCATGTTGAAGTATTACTGTTGTTGTTTTTCAAATTAGTATGTCTGTACCTATAGACTAGTGGTTCCCAACCTTGGGTCCCCAGAGGTTCCTGGGGGGCAACTCCACTAGCTGTGCTAGCCAGGATATCTGGGAGTCATAGGCTAAGAATATCTGGGGACCCAAGGTCCACTGCTATAGACAGTACAAACAACTGTGAAATCAGAGTATAACGATGGGAATGGGTGTGTGTCTTTTGTCACAGTGCATCACGGGCACAGAATTTATTTCTATGTATAAAGCCAACTTTATAGCTGTCAATTTTGGATTAATTATTACTACCATCATGAGCAGGCATTTGTAAGCCAATTAGAGGATAGTAAAATAGCATATCTTTTTTCCTGAGATTTTAGCAGCTGATTTGAAAAGTTTCATCTCCATCTGTGTTGCCCAATAAATTATGCAAAGCATAGAGTATAATCTATGTATTTGCAGATATAATTGGGGTGCCAATCTTCACTTGGCACAAGAAAGGACTTCCCCCCCATCTGCAAGTAGGTGAGATATTCTTTACCAGTCTCAACTAGTTTTCACATTTGGGAAGATGATATTTATTCAAATAATGCAAATTGCATGAATTGCACAAAACTAGGATAGCTGCTGGACAGCTCAGAGGTTCAAGTCTTTAGCTGAGAATCAAGAGGTTGGGAGTTTGATTCCCACTGTGCATTCTTGACAGGGACTCAACTCAATGATCCATAGGATCCCTGTGCAGCTCTGGAGTTCTAGGGTTTAATCACGTTGCATTGGCATTCAGAAATCTGAAACATCATATTTTCAATCAAAACAGTCACCCCCTTAGACTTGATAATAATGAGGTCACAATGGAAGAGGTCTTGCTCTGTCCATTATGCTTATAACCTTATATTGGGGTTTTGAGGCAGAAGAAAGATAAATAGCTGGAGATGGTGGATGAGTTCTTGGCTCTCCTTCCAACATGTTGTTTCACTCGCCCACTAGATGGCAGGGCCCGCCTGTTTAAGAGAAGCATCCTCTCTTGAAGCCACTGGGAGGAAGAAATATTCAAGCTTCCCAACCACTGCCGGCATCCTTTATAGCACAGGAACATTATAACACAACTCTTTCACATCTGAATAACTTCTTATTATAGTGATACAGTAATGCGGTGCAAAAAGCACAGCTTTGTTCATACTTACTCTTTTGCCAGTTTAATGGATATCTGCTCTAAGGAGCATCCTTTTGTCTCAGGTATAAATATGATGACAAAGGCTAACGTTGTTAGGCTCATCAGAGCATAAATAAAATATACCCACGGTAAGCCTATTAGATCTAAGAAATGAAAGGAAAAAAGACGGTCATTACTGTCAAACATTTTATGGCCATTGTTTTCAGGCTCCTTAGATAGGCTACTTGAGGTTGTCACAAGACCTTTTACAGGTAATTTAAATCAAGTAAGAACACACAGGTTATCAAGCATAAAAATCAGTACATTCTGTAACTTTGTGTTTAGCTGGCATACATGCACAAGCACACACACATTGGCAGAATAATCAAGCGAGTTTAAATGCCTCTACACAAAGCACTCCCCCGCCCATGAAGACATTTGTTCTAGCCATTTCAATGACATTGTTTCTAAGGAAATGTAGGGAAAAAATGCAGCTAGGGAAAATAGAAATTAACATGTCCAGGAATGGAAACCATGACACTTCCTTTACGTGTTTAAGCTACCAACTTGGATCCCAAATTCTACAGTAAAAAGCTCTATTTAAAAAAAAAACACCAGAAAAAACAAAAACAGGCCAGGGTAGAGGCTTCTCTTTGTGCTTTTGCATTTTAGTGGGTATCCTTCATAGAGAGAGAATCTTCAAATAGCTTTGGAACACTCATTTATTTTACCACATGTTAATTTTACAAACATGACAAAATTGAATAATCTGCCTCCTGAAGGGTTATGAAGGGTTACAGGTGTGGCCACTGAACACAGAGAATCTCTAGGGTGTTCACACTAAAACTATAACCATGAAGATCAGGCTTTCAGTCTCTGACAAAGCCAATATGAAAGTTTGAACTAACACACAGCTAGTCTTCCCATCTGTCAGACATGCCTGCTCTCAAATACGCCTGAGGAATGAAGTAGCCAAGTGAGAGAAGTGCCTCTCTCTCTCTCTCTCTCTCTCTCTCTCTCTCTCTCTGTGTGTATGTATGACAGAGTGAGAGAGAGCAGTAGGAGCCATAAGAGATCCCAAAGCGCAATGCACCATTGATTTGATTCTGTGCAAAAATGGCTCTGAGTGTCTTAAAAGCATCTTGCCAGCAAATATGAAGTGGAGGGTTAATGAAGACTTTGCATGCAAGATGCCAGTTCCCTCATTATATCGTCAATTCCGATTCTCACAAAACTAAAAAGAATGCAAGAATGGCTTATTCACCGGGTATCAGGGTACCAACTGAAATCTCAGGGAATGTTATGATTTTTAGAGGTCTTCAAACATAGGGACAAATCTCAGGATGAATAGCAAGTGCATAAAGTCTCATCTGCGTACAGCAGGTGGCTTTAAAACCTCATCTCATTCCCAACTAGCTCCTCAACTCACCCAGTCAGAACAAAAGGTTTTGTACTCATATTTTTGCAACAACAGTATTGCACTAAATAGCTGGAAGTGAGGGCAGGGAACTGGGGACAGAGCCAGTGGGGTGAACGCCTTATTCTCATCATACATTTGGGAATAAGGTGAGGAACAGAGTGCCTTGTACACATTTTCTACAGTTTTTGCCCCAGAAACAGTTCTGCCTCCCAACTGTTGCCTGATCCACCTCTGTGACATCACCAAGGCCTTTCCCATGTATGTATGTATGTATGTATGTATGTATGTATGTATGTATGTATGTATGTATGTATGTATGTATGTATGTATGTATGTATGTATGTATGTATGTATGTATGTATGTATGTATGTACCCTGTTTCCCCATAAATAAGACCGAACCTGAAAATAAGCCCTAGTATGATTTTTCAGGATGCTTGTAATATAAGCCCTACCCCAAAAATAAGCCCCAGTTAAGCGAAACCCTGCCCTCCACCCTTGTGCAGCAACCGGAAGATGACATGACTGTATTTGAATAAATGTAGATTGTTGTACATCAAAAAAAGATAAAACGTCCCCTGAAAATAAGCCCTAATGCATTTTGGAGCAAAAGACTGTGGTGATCAACCCTTTGTGGCCCTTATTTTCTTGGGCTCTACACAGGTAAAAATGCTCTTTATTCGCTGCCACCAGGTATTCTCCTAATACCACTTCAAGTCCCACACAGGAGCTGCCACCCCAAAGGGTCATATGACTTAGGAAGCAGGGGTTATGATTAAGTTATTCTTTTATTATTGAACAAATCATAAGGAAAATCAAATATGAGTTGGTTCAGGTGTTCATGTATATTAGATCATGTATTCAATCATTTATATTCAGAACTACAGTATTGTATGTTTTAATCAATATCTTTCAAGTAGCATTTGTGCATTCATTCCTGCTTGTTCAATGTGTCTTTTAACGTTTCAATTTCTTCTATTCCTTTAGATCTATTCCTAAACCCTAACACTCTCTCTACATCTTCTGGTCCCTGACTCTTTCTATTTCTCTCTAACTCTAACTGTCCCTAACTGTCCCTTCAACTCCCTGTCACTTTAGCTCCGCCCCTTCTGCTCTATCCTTGGCTCCTCCCCCTTTGCTGGTGTGATGGACAGGCAGGAATGACATCACCTTTTTGGATTCCGCTACAAAGACCCTGTCTTATTTTAGGGGAAACATGGTATATGCTGCCTCTCTCCCCATTATAAAACAAACAAGAATTTAAAAAATACTACATAAATATGATATTAAAAACAATTAAAGCTATACTAATTTAAAAACATTTAAAAATCCTTAAGTTAACAAACATCCCTGAGACACTTACCACTTGAAAGCCTGCCTGAAGAGGGAGGTCTTCTTTGCCTGACAACAGAAGGACAAGAGGGAAGGGGGCCAACCTGGCTTCTCAAGGCAGGGCTTTCCAAAGCCTGGGAGCGACCTTTTGGTCTTGAAATTTCAATGAATAGGAGGCTGCTAACCTGGCAACTTAAGACAAGACCCAATACGAGGAAACTTTTCCCTGTGGATGTTGCCGACAACTAGATTTATTTCTTCCTTTTTAGACAATCACAGTCAGAGAGGCATTCAATGTTCACTCCGCTAGAGCCATACCATCCTTACCTGTTATAGTCAGAAAAGTTGAAGATATGAGGAGATTAAGACCCCAATTCACACTACAGGTTAGAGAAATTGCTCTTCCTCTTATCCCACCAGGAAATATTTCACTTAATACCAGCCAAGACACTGAAATTAAAAGTAAAATAAAACAAACATAATTTTAATAGTAAATTAAGAATACCTTTTGCTTGTATCAGATGATGTGGCTGGCTTTTCACCAAACCTCAATCCAAATAAAACACTGTACATGTTTAAATTACCATTCTGTTGTTATATTTTGTCAAGTCACCTCGTGATTTATGCCAATCCTATGCTTGATTTCCAAATTGCCCTATCATTAACGACCCTGCTTAGGTGTTGCAAACGGAAGGCTATGGCTTCCTTTATGGAGACAACCCATCTCATATTTGGCCCTCCTATTTTCCTGCTGCCTTCAACTTGCCATTAGAGCTCCTGTTTTTTCCTGCTCCAAACTGTCATGTCTTCATCTCTCCTGAAATCTTAATAGGGTTACCTAACAGTAATCTGGTGCAGCTTCAAATATTTCAACCCCAATTTCATACCTTTGCATTCCATTAAAACCTATTCAATTTGGCCAGGTTCCTATACAAGCCTTTCTAAGGAAGATATATTCACCACCAATCGTAGCTGGTAATTCATGATGGGGGTCCTCATGCACGATTAGAACACATTTTTTCTTCTTCTATTGAGAAGCAGCAGCAATAACCCCAATGGGATCATGCCTATTGGGTCATATCAGTAATCAGATGCCATGGTTTCATAATGAACATTTAGTAGCTGCAAACAAATACAGTACTAGGGCCAACTCCCTGATCAACAAGAACATTCGCCTGACACAGTATTTGGCTTTCCATCTTCATTCAGTTACCAAGCTACATTTTAGTACCTGCCCTTTATGCACCACATACCAATATTTGATTAAAAATGACCAAGGGTAATCATAGCAAAACAGCCATGGATTATACAATCATCATGTTATTACTTTGTCAAATCAAATGTGAGTCAAGACTGCATTTGGATGGAATGTAGTTGTAATACCTTCATCAGGAGGCCAGTTATGGAACACTTTAATTCTGACTGATACATGGAAATAAAGTAGCTTATAGTCTCTGTTCCAATGAACAAACCTAGCTCTGTTCCTGCTCTCTGGCTTTCTTCTTATATGCCTCTAAGCTACATTCCAAGCTAGCCTGTACAGAGTGCCTCTTTGTGACCTTGGCAAGCAAAGCCTGGAACTTCACCTGCTTTGTTCCTTGTCACTTTACCCAAACAACAGTTTTTGACTGTAACCGTGAATGGACACCATGGATGTAACCCATTTTGTTGTATGTCAAGCTAGAAACAGACATTAGAAAAGGGAAATCTTTAGCTAACTCCAAGTATCTAAGTGTCATAGCTGGAATTTCTCTCATGGTTGGGAGAATGCAAATTAGCTTGCAACTAATCTTCCACATCTATGCAAGGGATTATTCTAAAGTCAGATTTCAGAAACAGCTCCAATCTCCTCTTTGCAATATTTACATTATTTCAGCCCTGATCACTGGCTATTTCTACTGTCTGTTTTTATTATCACAGTGATGTGATAATAGTGGTATTCTTGTCCCCGTGTTTCCCAGTGTCAGAAAATTCCCCCCCAACCCAAAAGAGACTGCCGATACTCCTCCACCAACAACTGAATTACTCTTCTTTCTGTTCTTCTTCCTTTTATTAAAATACCAGTTTTTCCTGCTTTCCTTACTTTTCTTAAAATAAAATGTCTTATTTCTGTTTTCCTCATCACAACTGAGACTGAAGCTGTTAACACAGGCAGAGTTTCTTTATAAGACTGCAAGTGCTCCAGGAAACCTCTCAGACATGCTACTGGTGGTGTCATTTCCAGGAACTTGTAGACCTATGGATCCAGTAATGCTTGTTTTAAGAAAAAGCAAACATGAAAGAAACGTCAATTGTTGGGAGAGGAAAGGGCAGTCCACAATTGAGTAATGTGGAGAAACTTGCTTCTTGTTGCCAGCAAAAGAGTATCCTGACCCCTTATTACATTTCTTGTAAAAGGAATAGTCTCTGGTGGGTATCAAACAAACTACACTGCTGGTAACTCGTTTCATCCAAAATCTCCTCTGGAGGATTCTTTTCAAAACAAGTATTCAGCCAGTGTCCTCACCTAAAGTTTCCATTGGCTTAACTGAGTTAAGTACATTTGCTAATAAGGGAGCATATATGTTCTCTTGCCAAACATATACCTGAGGCATCTATTAAGAATTTTCTCTTTGACCTTAATTTTTGCAATGTTTAACAGGTTCAGCTACAAGGCTGCAATGTTAATGACACTAGGAAGAATTAAGTTGGTTTGTTTATGTTTTCTTCTTTGCCCAGTAAGCAGAGAAGCCTGGTAAAAGCAGGTTTTAAAAAGCAGAGCTCATGATAGTTTCAGTTACTTTTTGGAGATACACTGTGTACAAAAACAATCAGGCAGATTTAACAGTTTATAAATGAATGAGGCATAGCCTCCAAAGGAAATCATTTTTCCTGAAAGCCTCCAAAGGAAATCATTTATTAAGAAATGACACAAGATAAGAAATTATAAAGAATGGGATTGTCCCTTAAATAATGAGAGCAAAATTTCTTGAAGAGGCAAAGGTGGAAGTGATTGACTCATGAAACATATTTTCAAAGACAAGATCAGTACATGAAATAAATAGTGGAATGAAGGAGGATAGAAAACAGGAAGCTGTCCTGTATGAAGGTAGAGCCAATTATTGCTGCAGTGGAAGTTAGTTCAACAGTGAATAAACCAAAGCCAGAGAGGTTACAAGTAACCCTCATTCCTCTTCCTACTAGAGGCTGCTCTTACCATTAGGCAGAATCTAGCAATCACCTCAGATGACTGGGCAACAGAAGAGGGGCCCCACTGAAGCTGTTCCTCCTGAGCCCTCCTCTTGGCCATTCCATTCTCTTGAAGAACAGGGCTGCATGTGTTGCACAGGCTGTTCTGCAGCAGCCCCTAAACCAACATGCCACCCTCAGGTGTGGAAAAGGAACCTGTCTCACTGGTCAATGTTGGAACAAGGTTCAGCTGGTTGGCATGGAATGCAGGGATATGTTATCTTTTCCCTTGCCTCAAGCAATATTATGTTCTGGACTTCCCTTCTTCATAGAACTGTACCCAAGTCTTGAAGAACACATTGATCTTTTCTAGTTAAAGATGGTACTGGGATGGGGAACTTTTGTTACTGTTAGTAGTGGTAGAGCATCACATGTTTCGCTGGCAGATCTTAAAGGTAGACTTCTGTCAACATGTTGCTTAAATTTTTTTCCCTTAGCTTCCACCACAAACTCACGGTCAGCTTGTGTCAAGAATAACTGCACTTCTTCTAATGTAGGACATCTTTATTGGTTTAAGTAAGAGGGACTGCCAAACTAAGGTCCTATTCTTCAATTAGTTGAGCTTCATCCTGAGTTCTCCCTTTTAAACTTTCCCTGGACAGCTCAGCGAGTTGTATACCGCATAGCCAGAGGTGGGAAGTTCAATTCCCTACTGTGTCTCAGGGAGAATGGCCAGTCTGTGTAACCTTGACCAAACAGCACAATCCCACAGTGTCTCTAGAAGGGAACTGTAAACCTTCAGAAGAGTCTGCTTAAGTCACAGCTGAATTGACAGCATGCCATTGTTGTTATTGCTGTGGCTTGAAACATGATAACAGGGCTTAGGGAGTCCTGAGTAGAAAGAGAACTTTTCCTTGCCGTTTGTCAAAAACCCATTACAAAGCCTTAACTAAAAAATGGAAAAATGTGTTTCACAAGGAAACCAACTAATTAAAAGGCAGTTATGTTGAGGGGGGGGGGGTAAGCAAACAGTATTAAATGGTATAGCTTAAATTAAGCAGTAAGAATAAGGATGCAAAACCTCTCTCAGTCAGAGAGCAAAAATAAATTTCAGAAAAGTTTTCAGAGGCCACATGCTAGTGGAGCCAAATTAAAAAAAAGCAAAACTTCCAGGAAATGTTAGCTTAATATAAGCAAAATGCAAAGTACCAATGAATTTTAGCTGTCTGTAACTAGGAGAGGCATCTCATTCCTTTTAGAATGAGAAAAGGGTTGTATAAAAGAGGAATAACCACAGAATGATAGTGTCACGGCACTCTGGGGAAGTCCTGGTGGCCACACTGTGAACTCAGGAGGTCCAGATTTGGCCTCAGGGCCTAAGTTTCTCCACTCCTGATTTACAGGGTAATATTTATATCACAGAGAGGACATCTACAGCATCCTTGAATGGGCAACAAGATAATAAAGTAATGGAGAATCAAACCTTAGAACTAGGCAGACTAGTCTCTTGTTATCATTATTTAACTGGGTGTAGGGCAGCATGAATTTGACGCAACTCCGGGAGGCAGTGGAAGACAGGAGGGCCTGGCGTGCTCTGGTCCACGGGGTCACGAAGAGTCGGACACGACTTAACGACTAAAGAACAACAACAGAGCAGGGGAAACTGTATAACCTGTTCCACCACTCGGAGAAGTTGAACACGGCCAGAAAGAAACCTTTGGTCTTTGCTCATTGAAAAGAAGGCACTACCGTATTTTTCGCACTTTTTTCCCACAAAACAGGGGGGTGGAAAGTCTGTGTGTCTTATGGAGCGAAGAAAACAGATTATATTTTCCTGTTTTCTTCTCCCAAAAAATTGGTGTGTCTTATGGAAAGGTGCGTCTTGTGGAGAGAAAAATACGGTAATTTCCTTTCTCACATCTTGTATTGCTACTGTTGTAAGGGTTTCTTAAAGAAATGGCCCTTGGAATGACAGGCCTACACTACAAGCAAAAGACAGCAAATCTCCCCACACACAGTGTGTTCCTTGCGAACCAAAAAGGAAGTTTATATGGTAATTTCCCCTATGTATTAATATGTGGTGGAGGGCAATGGCAGGCGATAAGGACAGGCAGGGAAACCACAGAAGCTGTGGAGCGGGGGGGGGGTGTCTCTCTATCTGTCTACTTTCCCACTGTCCCCACAGTCTCCGAAAGCCAATACTCACTCTAAAATAGCAATCCTAAGCTCTGCTTCTAAAGGCTGAAGATAAGTCTGCATCTTTTTCATTCATTTTGGAAGAAAATATCTAAATTTGTGGTTTTCTTTAGATTCTGGATGGAAAGTACTTCTGGTTTTACAAAAGTCAAATGTGGAAGAAACCCCTGAAGTTTCAAAGAGGGATGTCAGACTAATGCAGTGACAGACTATAAATGTCCACCTATCTCTATATCAATCTTCATTAAAACTGCTCATAAACAAGGCTAAAATTTTACTTGCTAGAATGGATGGGGAGAGGGGACTGGTGAAAGAATAAGGATAAATTCAACATTGCAGACTTCTCTGGGAATTCAGAACTATAGGTATAGTTCTGCACTTGAACGTGGCACTTAATTTCAAACAGAAAACAGGAGGTAATCAAATGGTGATGAAATGAAAAGTTTTGTTTTTAAAGAAATGACCAATTTCTTTTTTTTCCCTTTTTTTCCTGTTTTATACAGTAGATGTGCTTCATGGTAGCTGAGTATTGGAGGCAAGTAACATTGCCAACAAAATGCACAGGAGAAGCAAAATGTCCACTTGTTTCCTTTCACAAAGCAAGATTATTTAGCAATAAGGCAAGCCTATTCTTGTTTGGCCTTCAGCTGCTTTGCTTTCAGATCAGATAGAACCTGACAGTACTTACTAGTGCTGCTCATTCTGGAAACAAGGGTGTATTTCCTCTGCTGCATCACAGCAAATGTGACAAAGATTCTATGAGAGGAGTAATAAACAGTTCTTCAAACATGTCCAGGTTTGGGGTGGATGGATTTGCCCTCTTGTTTCCTAACAGAGGCTTTATGCCTTTATTGGCTACCCGCCCATCAGATGTTTCACTGGTGCAATCTTCTCCTACGCAGCATTGCTACTAGCAGGGAATTCTACTCTCATGAATTTCTTTTTGTGGTGTAGCTGAGTTTGCCTTTATTTGCAGCATCTGCACAGTGGGACAACATTTTCACCAAGTTATCTGCCATGACCCAAAAAACTCTTGCCCCGTCATTGCCAGCTCAGATCCCACAGTGTTTATGCAAAGTTCTTTTTTGCCCTGATCCTGCCTCACTTATTGCTTGTATGCACGGAACGTCATCTACCAATTTAATGCCCTTTCTTCTGGCTCAAGAGACATTCTCCTGGAGCTTCTCACAATCTATTTGTCTTTCCTCCACTTTAAATAACTTTTTGTCAGCACCAAATGCAGCTACTTCACTGCTCAGCTGTCATTTTGGCCCATATATGAAGCTTCCTTGCACAAATAGGGAGAGCCTATTTTTTTCTCAGATGGCCTAGTTGGGAGGCTTTACTAACAGAAGAAGAGGGAACTTTTTCTCTGCCCTGCAGTCACTTACTGTGATGAGCTGCAAGGCCTTCCACTCTCTGGAGATTTTTATGGGACAGAGGAAGGAAGAAATAGGTTAAAAATGGGGTCTCCTTTTTTTGTTAACATAGGCATCCACTGGATCCAAAGCTCTTCTACCAACAGGAGGCTAAAATTGATGCATTTTATGAAGCTTGAAAAGATGGCCTAATCAAGACCTACAAGCTTCCAGAACTTACAGAACTAATTAAGCGGGAGAGGGGGGAAATCAGTGTTTCACCTGGATTAACCAGTGCTCAATTGCCTGCCACTGCCCCATTGAATTTTGAAGAAGTGGTGGCAGCAAAACAAATTTGTTTTTAAAACAGGGTGCTGAGGTTTCCAGGAAGCTTCTGAGGACAGGATAAAAAAACCAACTTGCTGGTAAAGTACAACAACAACAACAAAAGAATGCGCTCTCCACACACTTTGTTTTAAAATGAAAGTGTAAATTCACTGGCTGTGGCAGAGTGAGGGTTTTTTTTTGTTTTGTTTTGTTTGTTTTTCAGAAAGGGTGAAAGCAAGGCTGTGTGCAGCCCACTCTGCTATAGAGGGAAGAAACTCTTTCTCTAGTAGGGAATGGGAGAAAATTCTAAAGGAACCATAAGTCAGGTAGGCAGTATGAATTTATCAGTTAAGCTTATGGATAAGAACAATTGCAAAAGAGCAGCAAGATGGCAACTCTCTGATAATAAGCTCTTAGGAGGGTGAAGATTAGTGTCAGAGAGACTGATGCCATTAGACTTAAAAAGAAGCCTTCCACACTATATGAAAAGTACTATGGGATATACTGTAGTGTTTTACAAGTAACAAAGAAAAAATCTTTCTGTAGGCCAGGACATCACTACAAAACTCCTGTCCAAGGCTGACTGGGTCTTTGAACAGGAGCATTTTGTGCAGCCCAGGAATACAAAGGAAATTTTTGTTGCGGGCTCCTCATTTGTTTGTTTCTAGTATCTTGCACAAGGGTTTCAAAAAAAGAAATGGGGCATATATACATATTCGGTATTCATTTATAACATTCATTCAATGCTATAAAGCCTTTGCTGTTGTTTAGTTATTAAGTCGTGTCCGACTGTTCATGACTCATGGACCAGAGTACGCCAGGCCTCCTGTCTTAACTTTTCCCAAATAATCAATGGAATTGGAGTTTCATGTAGAAATGTTTAGTTTTGTACTAGAGATTCCAGGAGAGCGCCTGATTGCATTGGAAAGTCACTTTGCAGGTAGAGATCCCATCTGTCTGGGAATTGCTCCAGCCCTGCTCAGAAATATAGTTACCCTACAGCTGGACCAAAAATTTCAGCTTGGGCATGGATTAGGACCAGGTTGGAGTGGAATTCCCTAAATATCATGTGATCACCGGGAAATAGATTGCACTGGACTGCTCCACAAGTGATCTATTTTCCCATGTGATCACACCCTCAGATTATTGTCTTAGTCCACTACTGTTCTCCATTTATTCATCGGATTGCACCAATAATCATCCCAGTAATAGGATTATCAAATTTGCAGACGATACTACACTAGTAGGACTTATCTCTGGGGATGATGAGTCTGCGTATCGGGACGAGGTATTACAGCTATCCCGCTGGTGCAAAAAAAACAATCTTTTATTTAACATCCAAAAAACCAAGGAATTCATAGTGGACTATAGGAAAAAAAGAGCAGACATTCAGCCACTGTATATAGATGGAGTTTGTGTGGAACAGGTGGTTGAATGTAAGTTTCTTGGGACTATCATAACAAATGACCTGACTTGGAGTGCAAACACTGCTGCGTTAATCAGGAAGGCACAACAACGGTTGTATTTTCTAAGGAGTCTTAGAAAGCAACAATTGACTGAGAGTTTGTTAATCACCTTCTATCGGAGTTCGATTGAGAGCATATTATCCTACTGTCTCTGTGTATGGTTCACGAGCTGCACAGTGGCAGAGAAAAAGGCAATTCAAGGGGTGATCAAGACGGCCCAAAACATCATTGGCTGTTCACTCCCCTCTTTGGAAGAATTGTATAAGAACAGATGTAAGAGGAAGATATCTAACATACTGAAAGACTCCTCTCATCCGGGATATCAGCTCTTTAAACTATTACCATCAGGAAGGAGATTCAGGGTATTGAAAGCAAGGACAAGCAGATTCAAGAACAGTTTTTACCCAAGTGCAGTATTGAGTTTAAATGCGGGGCCATAGGTTTTTGGCGGAATTTTAATTGCTGAGAGAAAACGGGGTATCTATATTTGGATGGTGAAAGTTGTGTATATTTTAACTTTTTTTTGTAGTGTTGTCCAGTTTTACCTTGGGGAAGAGCACCTCGTTTCGTTGCACCCACTTGTGAGCGCAATGACAAATAAATTTCTTATGTCTTATGTCTTATTGCCCCACAATAATCTTTATTGTGAAGATTATGATTAACCTCATGGTGCGTTAGTTACACTACAGCAAAAACTCTGCTCATGATCTGGGTTCAATCCCAGGTAGCCAACTCAAGGTTCACTCAGCCTTCCATTCTTCCAAGGTCAGTAAATTGAGTACCCAGCCTGCATAATTAAATATTAAACTGCCAGAGAATGCTTTAAGAGCTAGGAGGCAGTATATAAGCAATGAGATGTGCGGACTGAATAGTAACTGA
The DNA here is from genome assembly GCF_051106095.1 of Pogona vitticeps. NCBI lineage: Eukaryota > Metazoa > Chordata > Lepidosauria > Squamata > Agamidae > Pogona > Pogona vitticeps. The sequence goes on along the minus strand of NC_135783.1, from coordinate 82,821,517 downwards.
AAATGTATGTGGGTTTTTTGTATCCTACTCTGTAGCTGCACCCCTGAAAACTATTTCAAATCTTCAGATTCTTAGAGCATTTTATAAATGGAAGGAAGAGATACCCCAGATATTCCATGGTGGCTCTGCCTCATAGTTCCTAGGCTATATAGCTGTTGGGGAAGGACAAGACAGGTACTCGTGCTGTACTGAATGGTACAGGATACTTATTTTCAAGTTAGATGGAGTACACATTCCCTGTCCACCTTAAATAATTAAAGATAAGTGATCGAATTCAAACAACAGTGAATGTCCTAATAAAAATCAAACAGGATTTCAATTTTATGTAAGGGCCACCTTGCATAATTAAAGTTTAATAAGAACGATAGCACAATGATAGCACTAGCCATGGCACTAAAATAGCAATGGTTCAATGGGTCACTCCATTGTTAAAAAGTCATGTTGTCATCCCTTTACTCAGGAAACCAGCAAGTAGTGATAGCAGTAACTGTTTTCAATTCCAAACTTTTTAAAGTAACTGGTTCAACATAGTTGCCTTTTAAAAAAATAACTTGCTTCCCATTATATAGTAACACTTGTGCATTTTTCACTTCCTTTTTGCAAAACATTGTTACAAATGGGAAAAAATATGTCTCCAGGCTGCCCCTTGCATTCACCAAAATGACTCCCCCCTCCCACCAAACAACAGTTTAGGAAAAGCAAGTAAAAGTAACTCGTAGTTTTTTTACTGGGACAAAGGATGTTACATTGTCTCAGAAACAGCATGTTGCACTTCTTACCCTGCAAGAAAGGCTCTGAGCACCAAATTAGAAATGATCAGTTATAATTAAAGTTACCTTTTAGAATGTAACATCCAGAATCCCCCAGTTACTACCCAGGAATCCTGGGATTTATAGTCCAGCAAAGTAACTTCTGGAGGCCTTAACCCTCTTCCACTGCTGCAGTCTCAATCTAGAACCCTCCAAGCCTAGTATCTATGTCAAGAAGAAATCTGCAAGTAGTATAAGCTTTCCTCCATCTAGAACCTTCACCATATTTGTTAGTTATTCTAAAAAAAAAGATACAGTGGTGCCTCGCAAGACGGGCGCTCCGTTTAACGACAAATCTGCATTACGACAAGGTTTTTGCGATCGCAAAAGCGATTGCAAAATGACATTTTGAATGGGGGAATTTCGCTGCACGATGATCAGTTCCCTGTTTCGGGAACCGATTTTCGCTTCCCGACGATCAAAACAGCTGATTGTCAGGTTTTCAAAATGGCCGCCGGGTGCTCAAAATGGCTCCCCGCTGTGTTTAGGAGCCATTTTTCGCTGCACAGGCACCCAAAAATGGCCGCCCCTATGGAGGATCTTCGCTAGATGGTGAGTTCTTAGCCGATTAGAACGCATTAACCAGGTTTTAATGCATTTCAATGGCTTTTTTATTTTCACTTTACGTTTTCGTTCTACAGTGATTTCGCTGGAACGAATTAACGTCGTAATGCGAGGCAAACCGCATGAACTGTATCACATCTATGGTAGCCCAGAGCCTCCTCAATGTCCTGACAGAGTCAGTATCTAATAGAATTATGCTTTAATGATATCACAGACAAATAAACAAAACTGTGTATGTATGTGTAGGGTTTTGGTTTTCCTGTAAACTGAGAACTTTAACTGCTCATAATGATTTCACTGTAAGCACTTCACACTCTTACTATTTAGTCAAAACAGTTTATCAAGGACAGAAAAGGTGAAAACAAAACACGAGTTACTTACTTGGTCCAAGTCCTATGGAGAAAGCAGCAACGTAAACAAGCAAGCCAGCCAAAGAAAGCCATTTCAGAACTGGTTGAACTTCCACAGGTCCTGCTGCTAGATCTGATTCTGCTTGGCTTGTGCGAGAGACTGCACCTCTTGCCAAGGCTGTCCTGTTCTGTGCCAATGTATTGGCAAATTCAGCCGTCCACTGTGGGCTTCTGCTAGATGGCACCATGTCAGGAAACAACTCCTTCAAGGTTTCATTTATGGACGTGAGTTTTCCCACCCCGTGGAATGAGTCTTCCAAGGATTGGTTTTTACAGACTGTAGTGGCATTCATGTGTATATTAAGCACCACTAATCCCATAGTGACCAACGACACCGACATGAGGGATGAGCCCATGCAGAGAAATGTCTTGCTTCCAATATTATCCACAAAAAGTGTGGCGGGGATGGTACTGATCACTTTGACCACTCCCACCCCAGTAGAAGCCAAGCTTGCTGCATCATTGCTCTGGAATCCAACAGATTTCAAAACAGTAGAAGCATAAGATAAGATATTAGGCTGTCCTGTGGTTTGTACAAAAAACACTAGAGTGATTGCTATTAGCATCCTGGTCCTCAAGTTGTCTTTGGAACGAAACAGATCCAAGAAATGGTATTGGTGTTCATCTTTCAAGGATGATTTGATCATAGCAAGCTCTTCTGCAGTGTCTGAAGTAGTCCTGAGTCTTCCAAGGACTTTGCTAGCAGCCTCATCAAGGCCTTTCATAACCAAGAACCGAGGACTAGGCAGAAGGAAATACAAAGCAAAGGCCTGAAAGATCCCCAATGGTATAATCAGGCTGAACATGTACTTCCAGCCATGGGGGACACTGGCAAAAGCATAATTAGAAACATAGGCAAAAAGAATACCCGTTACGATCATAAGTTCATTCAAAGATACAAGTAAGCCTCTTCGGTGCTGGGGTGCAATCTCTGCAATATACACGCATGTGGCGGTCGAGGAGAGTGAAATGGAAACACCTATCACAATCCGACCTACTATAAGTAACCCATATGAGGCAAAGAGGATCAAGACCAGACTTCCCAGTACAAGTAAACAAGATGACAACATGATGGTATTTCTCCTCCCATATTTGTCTATCAGGATTCCACCAGTCAATGAGGCTAGTAAGGCACCAATCAGAAGAGCACTTACGACCATCTCCTGCTGTTGGCATGAAAGTGTCAATATACTACTTAATTGAAGAAGGGCTCCAGAGATAACTCCTAGTTCATAGCCCATCAGAAAGCCACTAATAGCAGCAGTGGCACTTGACAGAAGAGTAAGCATTCCACAGCCTGGAATTAAAGGACATGAAAGTAATCACGTTAGTTCGGCAGCATCAGAAAATAATATACTTTATAGATCAATATTTGCCTAGGATCTCAAGCAAAGGAACATGTTAAATCAATGGAGAAGTCTATAAAAATCTGATTTATGGAAAAATGAAGAGTGGCATATTTTGATTTTAAAAATATCCAGCTGCTGTGTGACTCAGAAACAAAATCAGGAGGGTAAAAACCTGGTATGTCAAGGTGCCACTAACAATAGAACCTTGTTGGCTAGAAATGGGTTCTGGTAATCTGGTAATCCTAGTGGATGGAGCTTCACACAGTATAATGGGTCATGAATGGAAGTCCCAAAACATAACCTGTTGGGATTTGGTGGATTAGATATACAATAGAGCATGGTGTGTCTGAAAGAAGTATAAAGAGCTCGGAGAACATTAACTCTGTAATTTGATCAGCTTTTAAAGCAGTGGTCCCCAACCTTTTTATCTGTCTCCACGGCCCAGGCCAGGCCATGGACTGTCACCAGGCCACAGACCGGGGGGGTTGGGGGGGTTGGAGAGCCCTGTTTTAAAGCACTAATATTCACAACCTGCCAGAACATGGATTTCCTAGTTGGAACAACAAAACTATAGGGAGTTTTGAATGTTGACAATGGTAAATTATACAGTATATCCTGCTAATATCAAGATATATCTCCTTTTCCCCAGGCATTTCCCATCTGTTAGGTTTAGCACAACAAAGAACCAGGGATATCTGTTCTAGAATTACTTTTCTGCAAAATGGGAACAAACAGAAACAGGAGAGGATTTTCTTTCATTTAAACCATTCAAAATAACAATTCCAGTAAGACTTTTTACTATAGAGACATTCTTGCACAAGGAACTGAATTAAAACAACCCACAGAACAGGCAGTAGAGCAGTGATGGAATTGTTTTGGCCCAGAAATAGCCTAAATAAGAGGAAGAACATGTCTTCCTTTCTAATATTCATAAAATATGCATTTAGATTCACCTTTTACTCATATGACCTGAGCTTGCTGTGCCCCCTTTTCAAATTCACACTTACACTGCAATTTTGTTCTCGTGCTGTAATTGCTAACAGATGATTTTACAAATTTATATAAATTCTTATTAAAATAATTTTAACTAGCTGCTACTGCCTTGTCTTGCATTAGTACATTCCACAAGCAGTTCACAAAGTATTGTTATGTAATGTCCTATTTAGTGAAGGCTATATTTTGATTCTGGACTCTAAACTTTACTTATCAGAAAGCACTGTTTTTTATTATTAATTAAATTGAAGAAAATAATACTAGAAAATGAAGAAGGTGAAATATGAGATTAATAAACAGCATGTGTCATCATTTTTCCAATGCCAGGGTAAAGTCTGTCTTTTAAAGCTACAAACATGGTTTATTATCACAAGGCAGAAGTAGCTACTCACATTCTGCTTCTCGTGCACCTTTTTGTACTTTAACCATTCATGGCCTAATCACTTCCCTTGCCTGATACTGTACTAGCTATCCCACAACTGATGGGTACATGAAGCAATTCATGAATTTTTTAGTGACTGCTGAAAAATTGCCCATGTATCTGGAAATCTACTTCAGCACATAAACTGGTTAATTCACATAACAGAAAAAGAAATCCTCAGTGTACAGCTAATTCCCACCCCCTTCTTATCCAAGTGTATATTAGCTAATTACAGCCATAATTTCCTTTTATTGGTCAGTGGCTGAAATCTTGTTACCAAGTTACACAGAAGGTATAACTTTTGGAATTGAATTGCCTTAAGTTTAGTCGTTAAATCATGTCTGACTCTTTGTGACCCCATGGACCAGAGCACGCCAGGCCCTCCTATCCTCTGCTGCCTTCCGGAGTTTGGTCAAATTCATGCTGGTAGCTCCAATGACACTGTCCAACCATCTCATCCTCTGACATCCCCTTCTCCTCTTGCCTTCACTCTTTCCCAACATTAGGCTCTTTTCCAGGGAGTTTTCTCTTCTCATGAGAAATCCTTCTTATTAGGATTAGTCCTTGTGAAGTGTGCATAGAACAGCAACCCCCAGGTATCCATTTTATTCTTGCCTTGTTAAGTAAGTTCCATCCTCATTTCAAACACATTCCCTTCCCCTGCAATTCCCCCACTCACCAGCTGTTGCACACACCTCTTCTCTTCCTCTTTGACTGTTCAACCAGTCCCCAGCAGGAGCAAAGGTTTGCCTGTCCTGCCTCCTTGTCTGAGTGGGCATCAGCCAAGGAGGCAGGCAGGGAAGCCCGTGCTCCTGCTGGAGGCTCATCAAACAGCCAAAGAGGAGGAAGAAAGGAACATGCACTGGCTGGTGAGTGGCAGGTCCAGCCAGGGAGGCAAGAGAACACTGCGACCTGTGGTGCCATACATACAAACCGTCACGGACCTCCAAACTGAGGTTTGTGCCCATGTCTAATTAAGAGCTACTAATTCTCAGGTTGCTTGAGACAGGTCACTCGGAAACAGAAATGGCAGACAGCTGGTTTCGACACTGACACTACACATGACCCTTAGCATTAGTGTTAAAAATCTATCTCACCAATTTGGCTTAGCCTTCAAAACTTAAATTTAAAAGTAAAAGAAGCTGAGGCATGCAATTTGGTTTAGGACTTTCAACAGCACCCAAAAGTAGTCTTCATGGAAGGTGACTGTGAAACCCATGTTTTCTTGTGGATGAAAGTTTTAGAAGAGAGAAAGGAAGGTCAGCTTCATCAAGCCTTGTAAACCTTGCTCTTTCAGTAAGAAAATCTAGTAAAGGGCCTCTTTGAACATGGAAGACCATGTACAAAGCCTCACCCTCTAAGCAACCTGAGAATTTATGACGCTTAGAAAAGTTGGGCTAGCAGGATTTAATGAGGTGAGAATGAAACTGTGGGAGGAGAGAAGAGGCATCAACAAGCAACAAGCATTTGCATCTAATGCATTTCTTTTGGGACAAAAAGAAAAATAACACAAAAGTAGTAATCTTAGCTGGAAGTAATACCTTTTGAATACAATTGCACTTACTTCTGAGTATACATGAATAAGTTGTTTAATGGACTGGTTGTGTTAGAAGCCAGGCATGTTTTCAACAATAACAAAAACAACGGGTACTTCAAACGTTTCAGCATATCTTTGCAAACTCTAGTATGTTGGCAAGGGTTTAGCAGACATATTAGCTAAAAATATTCACTTAATCCTTGCACTTGCTCAATCAGGAAAGTTTCCATGTGTATCAACCATTATTTTCATAATTTGTGGTACTCTTTAATCATCCAAGACTTTCTAGAGTCTTAGAGTAGGGTGCTGTGGGGAGATGTTCATTTGGAAGAGAGATGGATTGAGACACATTCTTCATTTACTGTAATACAGCTGCTTGCTATATTGTTGTAACCAAGGTTGATATTTTGCACATTGAATACATTTAGGGAGATCTGCTGAATTATAAATTAGTGTACTAAGAATGTTTGTATATAGCTTCTGTAACAAGTCATGCACAACGCCAAACATTCAGCTTCAGGAAAAGTTATTTGTAGGATTTTCTGCTTCTTATGCCAAAATAACTCAGAGGAGCTTGGATTCTAAGGGCAGAATCTCATTGATGTAAATCTTGCATAGTTCAGCTGTGACTGACTGACAAAGTGCTGGGGTGCAGCTCTGTAGTACAATTGAGTGCATGAGCCAAACACACAATTTGCATACACTCCAGAAGTTTGGTAATCAGGAACAATTACCTGCAACAAGTTACATAACTTTTACATGATCTCTACCCTATTTCCCAGAAGATAAGACCTAACCTGAAAATAAGCCCTAGCCTGATTTTTCAGGATGCTTTTAATATAAGCCCTACCTCAAAAATAAATCCCCGTTAAGTAAAACCCCACCCTCCACCATTGTGCAGCTACCAGAAGATGACATGACTATTTGAATAATTGTAGATTGTTGTACATGGGGAAAAAATATATCCCTTGAAAATAAGCCCTAATGCGGTTTTTTGGAGCAAAAATTTACATAAGACCCTGTCTTATTTTCGGGAAAACACGGTATTAGGATTCTGGCCTGTGTAACTTGAAATGGGGTTGGGAGATCCACTTGCTATTCCACCTCAGGCATCAGGATGTCTCAGATCAGCCCTGGAACCCTTTTGAGATGGTGCCCTTTATAAATTCACTGGTTAGAATGTAAGTAAGGGGTCATCTACACTGGCCCTTTTGGGGCAGGCTGGTGTGGTCTAAATAAGGTCACATGGTCGGATGGAGGTTTGATATGCTATTTGGTGTGACCCTCGCTTCCAATTGGTATGCAGACCTCAAGCAACTCTTTTTAGTTCAACCCCTCCTACTGTCAATCTCTACTATTGTGAAGTGGCTTAATAAGAAAAATTTACTTCACCTACCCCTCCACCAAATATAAGGGAAGTGGTCAATTTGCTGATATCTTGAAGTGGCACACTTACTTCACAACACTGGAAAATGACAGCAGAAGGAGCCTTGACAGCTTAAGGCTAGCTTCTTAGTCTGTTTCCAGTGATTGCACACACTGGAATGGACCAAAATACAGCAAACTTACCTGCACCAAAAAAATAGATGTTTGCTTCAAAGGAGCTCATAAAGATGTTGGTAGGGCCAGCCTGGGCTCAGACTGTTTTCTAAAGCAATTATGTCATTTGACTGCTGGAAAAAAGAGCAACCCAACTGCCCTGCAGCACATCACACAGTAGGACAAATGTCCATCTGATTGAGCCCTAAGTGTGTCTTCATCTTCTGCTTTTGGTGTATATTAAAAATATCCACAGGTGACCCTGACACTGTGCGTGTCTCAACCCACTTTTCAACTATCATGGCTCAAGATCAGCTGGTTAAAAAGCACCATGCTTTTATTAAGCATCCACACAGAAATATGTAAACCCATGTAGCTATTTTGGGTCATCTTTGGAACTCAGTGAAAAACCAAGTATAGATGACATCTTGGGATGAAGAAACTGTAATAACAAGGACAATGAGATTTAATTCTCTCCCTCCCAAAATAATTATATTATTCTTGCTGTACCTAGAAAGGAAAGCTGAAATCACCAGTAACCATGGAAGAGAAGCCTATTGCAATGAGATCCAGTGACTTTAGGACACCAATTTTATTTTCATCCTGTAAAGACCAATAGCAAAGCAGCCACTGTAATTACACAACAATGGATCTGGTGATATCTCAAGTGACTGAGCTGCTGAAAAGGGAGGGTGGGGAGGGCCCCCAGAAATACACAATCTAAAATGTTTTCTTTTCTTTTTTAAAAAGTCATCATGCAAGTGTGAGAATGGGGGGGGGGAGTGGTGGTATAATGGGTAGAAAACTGAACCACACATGTTAAAACCTAACCTCTTTCTTTAGCTAATCCCACCTCATGGCAGCGTTCTGGGGCTGATAAAGAATAGCCAGAATCCTCCATGTTTGTCCCGGGGGGGGGGGGGCTGGATTGGCAATAGGGCAACCTGTACATACTGTATTCAGGCAGATGCTTCCAACTGCACTTCCTTGAGGGGCTGATTCTTCAGAAAAACGTTGACTCTTTATCTCCGGGTTTCTGGCTATGCCTTTCGTGCCCTTGGCAGCCACACTTCTTGAACCCGGGACATTGTGATCACCTCTTGTCCCTGCAGGCCTAATTGCCCCTCCAACTCTTAGGTGGCTTTTTACCTGTTTGAGCCGGAAGCTTATGCAGGCGGCTGCATTCATCCCCGCTCATGCTCTGGGCTTGCTGGCCGAGGTCCTCCGTGGCGGGTACCGGTCCCATGGCTGTGGGAACAACAGGGCTCCTTCCCGCCGCCCGACCCCCTGCCTCCCGCTCGGGGGCTTCGGGGCTGAGAGACCCCCCCCCCCCCAGGCGGCCACAACGCCTTATCTCTGCGACTCGAACCCGGCGCCGCTCGCTCTGGCCCCGGGCATGGCACCCCTGGGGACAGGAGCGCGCGCGCGGAGGGCTCTGCGAATCGCCAAGGGGATCCGCGGGCAACTTTCCTTCCCTCTTTCTAGGCGGCCGGGCTTTGCCCTTTCCAGTGACACCGCTTGTTGCTATTCCGGGTGAGCCTATCAGGAGCGAGAGGGGGCGGGCTTTCGGGCGGGAGGCGGCTTGTTTTTTTTCCCCCTTTGAACGAGTCGCCGAAGACGTTGCCGGGACGCCGAGCCCAACGGGCGCGCTCCGGAGCGGTTTGCCTCCAAGCTTCCCGGCCTTCCAGGAGGCATGTTTTTTTTTCCCCTCCCTCCCCAACGTTAAAAATGGAAGTGGCTGCTGTGTCAGCAGGAGAAAAAAAAAAAACCCAAAAAAACCCAACAACCACAAGGCAATGAAGGAGCACAAAAGCAGCAGGGATGAACTCCTTATGCCAGTGTGAGCAATAGAGAAAGGAACGAAAAGAGCTGTTTTTATCAGAATATTGTGGCAGGGAGGTCTGGGGTTGGCTTTGCAAAAAAAAAATGTTAATAATCCGTGCCCTCGTAGCCATAATAAAGAGAGAAGAGGAATCGCTCGGGAGGAAAACGAGCATATTAAAATTGGGAACTGGCAACTGGTGTTTATACAAAAGGCATTCCTTCCGTGGGGAATGATACACACACCTTTTCTCGGCTCCATCATCGCCTCTGGTCCAAATAAGGTTTGATTCGTTGGTCTAACAGTACAGACACCTGCAATGTACGGTTTGCAGGAGTGATAGAAGGACGGTGAGACAATGCACAACGCCCTGTTTCTACAGCTACATCCACCCACTCTGCACAGTCAGATACATACTGTATAATACAGTACTTGTGTGCCATCAGGTCAGTTTTGTCTGCTGACAATCCTTTTGAGAGTTTTTCAGGCAGAGAGTGCTCAGAAGTGGTTTACTTCTGGGGGCATCCTGGGACTCTGCAGCTTGCCCATGGCTACACAGGCTGGCTCTTCTCTCTGAAGGCTCAGTGGGGAATTGAACTCACAACCTTTGGCCCCACAGCCAGATGCCTGAAACCCTGAGCTACACACATACAAATGTATAGAAATCGGTTCCCAGGGAAGTTAGCAAGTACAAACACTGCAAAATCAGATATGGGGAAAAATATGTATTAAAAACAGCTGGTGGAAACATTTATAAACCCAGGTTTATGCCTAGAAAAATTAAAAGTATACTGTATTTGCCGGTCAAGATAGCAAAATAATTGCCAGGACACCTTCACTGGACAGCAAGTTCAAGAGATGCACCACCTTTGAAAAGGCCCTCTCTCTGGCCTCTCTTTTTCAACAGCAGATGCACCCAATGCAGAGGCTGCTTGGTGTAAATATAGAATTGGCTATGTTAGTACTGTTAGATTCTGATGGTCTGTATGTTCCTTATATGTATTTAGCATGTTGTATGTTGTTGAGAGCCATCAGATGTCCTTTCATCCACAAACAAACTGATATGAATAGTTTTCAAAGCTATACCTTCATGTCAGACGATGCAGGCTTACCACAGATAATATGAATGGTTGTGTGGTGGTTGTGCTATTATGTGAGTTCCTGTCCGGGCATCTCTGTTATACATGTGTACTGTCTGGGCATCTCTGTTATATAGAGACTGGTGGTCTCTATATAAGGTCTAAAGAAGAGCTAGAGACAGAATATTTATATAGACTGGTGGTCCAGAACACAGCTGGAATCTAGATGTGTGTGTGTGTGTGTGTGTGTGTGTGTGTGTGTGTGTGTGTGTGTGTGGTCTTCTGCTGTGGATTAAATGCCAAAGTATGTGTGAACCCCTGACATCTGGTCATCTTGCAAATGGAGTTTCAGTATGGCCACATTGCCTCCCTCATGTTATTAAAGTCAGGTTTTATAGGAATTTGTCATCTGCTACTTTCTGCCTCATTGTAGTAATCACAGCTGAAGACTCACCTTTCCAGGCAGGCATTTAACAATCATGACTGAGTCTTTGAGGGCCATTTTAAAATGTAAGATAATTTAAAGCATTTTACATGTTTTTTTATCATTCAATGTATTTTAATCAGTTGTATAATTTAACTGTTTGTAATGTACAGTATAGCTTATTGTGTTTTTAATTCTATTCATTTTAATAATGTGAACTGCCTTGAGTCCCCTTATCGAGAGAAATGTGGCCTAGTAAGGTTTGATCTGAAAATGACAAAGAAATATATAGGAAATATGTATGCCATCAAGTCACATTCAGTTTAAGTTAAGCTTATGAATTAGCAAGCTCTAAAAGGTAGTGTCATTAACAGCCCTGCTCAAGACATGCAAACTCAAGGCCATTTGAGTCAATCTATCTCATGCTCAGTCCTTTTTTCCTATTGCCTGTCATTTTTCTTAATATGATTCTCTTTTCCAGTGAGTCTTGCCTTCTCATGTGATGTCCAAATTATGATAGTCTCAGTTTAGTAGTTTTTGTTTCTAGTGAGCATTCACTTGTTCTGCCTTAAAAGGTATAATTCATTAGAAACCTGGCAATTGTCCATGGATATACTGTACAGCCAAATATGCCACCTGCGTTCCCTCCTGCATGGTGTTATTTAAATACACTGAAGATTATTACACCCATTCCCCTTCACACTACTGTCTATGTCCACAACTGTTTGTATCAGTACAAACTAAATATTTAGTGCTATCAATAACTCTGTTTATTATAATGCAGAATGATTTTTCCTGTTTTACACAAATTTTTTACTTGTTTTACATTCACAAAGCTTAATAATGCCTTCCTTCCTGGGGTGATGCTTGACTGCGAACAGAGTTGAAATTACTTCAGTCTTCTGCAAAAACTGTCTCCACAATGAACCATTGTGATTATTGGAGTCCTTTGTGGTATGAGCTAGTATAGAACAGAGATGGCGAACCTATGGTACACGTGCCACAGCTGGCACATAAAGCCCTTTCTGCGGGCACGAGAGCCATAAGTCGCTGGATCGCTACTTTCCCCCCTGCAGTCAAACCTCAGGAGGCAGCTGCAGCTGCGGTGATGGTGCTTCAACAGGTGGCGGGCCAGGATCCAGAGCAGCTGGTGCTGGTGGCGGATCCGGAGTGGGGTCTCAAGGCACCTCCGTGCCCAGTATTCCGCCTTCCACTGCCACTTCCGGTTCCGCCATCGCCACTTCCAGTTCCGCCACGGCCCACAACCTGCTGGTTGTTTTTTTTTTCAGTTTGGTCACCCAGGCCCAAAAAAGGTTTGCCATTACTGGTATAGAATATGTACATCGTTTTTGTCTATTTTCTTGAATGATCTGTTGGGCCAGCTCTGCAGAGAGTTAGGCGTCTGTTTCAGGCAACAGATTTTATGTTTCATGAAACAGTAGGTAATTGTTAGTTATCCACTTTGTTAATACTCCTCCCTCCAATACTGCCAGCAAGTCCTTGCTTTGGATACCAGGCATCTTGACTCAGATAAGTAGGAGGTGTCATTTGCTCCTCGTATTAGGCAGCAAAATATCTTGGGCCAGCTGTGATTATCTGTATGCTCTAATTATTTTTCTTCCATTTTGTGGATTATCTGATGTTATACGAAGAATATTACCTGCATAGTCTTTTTTTTCTGAGTACAAACGAATGACTTTGACTGACTCTACCTTTTGACAGACTCTACCTTTTGGCATAAACACATTAAATAGGCAAAGTTGTGTAACTGAGATGTATGTAAGGTTTGCCTAAATACCCAGACTTTTTTCCCCTTATGATGTTCAAAACAATAATTGAAAAAGTAAAAAGGACCATGTGCCCACAAAAATGCATAGATAAGAAAGAGCACATTGATTTTTGATTAGGGTGCTATGGCATTTTCAGCTTCTTCAGCAACAGTGTGTGTGTTTTAAATGAAACCTTTACTCACCCAACTGGGTAAATTACACAAGATGGCGCACAAATGGAGCTACCATATGAGTTTCATTCTGTAGCACAACATTAGCATCACCTTTCTACACATTTTACTGCTGAAGGATAGTATTTCTTCTTTCATGTCCCTCTCTAATATTTCTGGGGTGTCTGAACGTTTCTACAATCATGTCGGTATTTCTCAATTAAAGTGTAATTTTTCCCCTCTGGAATATAGATTTGTTGTCTCTACCTGTGAAGATTAATGCTTAGAATATAAAGGTTTGTTTTAAATGCCTGGCTTCAACAAGTGCCCTTAGTATATTTTGGCATTTAATCCACAGCAGTATATGATGCCCAGACAGCACCACATACACACGCACTTTCCAAAAACGTCTTACTGTGTTTTGCTTATAGTGCAATGTACCATACAAAAATGCTCTTCAGTTCCAGGAAACAATGTATAAAAGGACAGGGCATAATAGATACTATCAGCATGAACTTTCCCCGCCCTGGCTGTCCACCTTGAATTGCTGCCATTCTGACCAGCATAAAACCTAATTTTCTATTGTTGTATATATGCCATAGCTTTAAAAAGGTCTCTTTTAACATGACTTCATCTCAAATAAAGCTTGTTTATCATATTAAAGTAATTCTGAGGGCTTACCTTTATTTCATTTATCAGTATAATATTTGTAGTGACACCCCACAGCTTGTTTACAGGTATTCTTACTACTGTTCCTGCTCTTCTACACACACTACTCACTTTCTCAGACTAAAGTACGCTGCTATGTGAAGAGAAAGGTTTATGTGTGCAACTGTGTATTTCGAGGAATCCTAAGTTACCCACTGTCACACATTAGGATGATACTGCCTTATCTTATCTGTACACCATGGTCCCCCCCCCCCCGTCAAGCACCTCTGGAAGGGAAATTCCCATCCATTCTCCATTTACTATGCACATAACATGAAAAGCACTTCTGTCATACAGAGTTTTAAGGTTGCGGTTTTGAATTATCTGTGCCTTGGCAGGCTGCCAGCGTGTGCACAGCGGGACCAATAGCTCCCAATGTTTCTTTGCCATTGGTGAAACTGCTGAAGCTGAAGCATAAGAGATCCCAGTGTTCTTTTTATTAGGTGAACACTATAGCATTGTGTTTAGGGCTAAGCTGTTAGCAAGGACAATATGGCAAGGTCATGCTTGAACTGATTGTCTGTCTGTGGCAGGTACGGAAACTCCAAGCTTGAGAGAGGATGAAAAAAACACCATGCATTTGAGTAACAATTAGAAAGGTTTGGTGCCCTGCCCTCCCTGGTGGGCACCCGCTTGTAGGCAGTGCCCAGGATTCGCTGCCCCCACCTCCTCCAGGTGCTGCTTCTGAATGGGCACCTGCTGGAGTGGTCAGGGTGCCAAATCGCAGAACACCAGTTGGGCCATTGGCTGAACCAGCATGAACCACTGAACCAGCAGTTCATGCCCACTCTTGTAACAATCAATATTGAAAAGGGATAGTTGAGTGGCCCTGAGGAAGGCAGTTTAAGAAATGAATACATGAGTATTCAAGATACATATAAGCACACTCTAGTTTAAGTGTGTAGGCACTATTCACAGCTGTAGCAGCATGTTTGTATTTTGGAAATGTGGAGTGTGTAAATTTCTGTTAGCCATATACTGTTTGGTAATAAAACTTCACCCTTTGACCCCACAATAATATTTATGTGCTTTCAATTTGATTCTGACTTATGGCAACCCTCCCGGATTTTCTAGGTATAAAGTACTCGGGAATAGTTCAGTGTAGCTTTTGGCATGCTTTTGCTATTCCACGTCTAGGTTCATAAGCCAGGTTTAGCACATGGCAATTTAGGCTCACAAATTCTGCCTCAGCCTGAAATATCACGAAGATTGAGGTCCCCCCCCCCCCGTCTGCACTTCCACATAGGAATTTCTGATACCAGTACAGTGGGATCTCTACTTAAGAACTTAATCCGTATTGGAAGGTGGTTCTCAAGTGGAAAAGTTCTTATGTAGAATCTGCATTTCCCATAGGAATGCATTGAAAACCATTTAATCCGTATCTGCTCTTTTCCGTCCATAGAAACTAATGGGAAGCTGCTATTCCGCCTTCTACCACTAGAGGGGGATTTTTTTTCCTTTTTTTCCCTTAGGTCAGGGAACAGTGTTAAAAGCACTTCTGATGAAGCTAATTTTGAAGCAATGGACTGAAAACCAATTAATCCGTTCTGGCTGTTTTTTTTTTTTTTTTATGTAGAGGTGCGTTCGTACACTGAAGCATTAGTTCCCATAGGAACTAATGCAAAGCTGGTTAATACGTACTCTACCACTAGGGGGAGAACTTTTTTTTAACCTAAGATGACCTAAGGTTAAAAAAAGAGCAGGAAAGTTTTTTTTTTTCCTGTTCTAATCTGGATTTTTGTTCTCAAGTAGAAGCAAAATTTAGCAAATGGAGCTGTTCTTAAGTGGAATTGTTCTTAAGTAGGGACGTTCTTAAGTAGAGACCCCACTGTATGTAGCCAGTATGGCCTGCTGAGCAGAATGGCAGATTTATCAACAGGAAGTTGATGGCGAAATTGATCAGCAGATGATGGAGAGGATGGCATAACCAGACAAGACAGAAGGTACAAGAATAAATCAGAAGGGGCTGTTAAATAATTTGCTTCAGTTTTCTTTGTATTCTTCTTACTGCCTGTGGCTTTTCAACCCCCAACTCAAGGAAAGGCTTCCAGTCTACAAACATTTTCTGTGTATAAATGCCAGACATTTGGGCTTGTCAAAATCACTTCAGAGAGTGATTTCCTCCTATTGAGTTACAATGGGAAAAGTTCAGTTTTGTCAAAATATAACTTTGTGTTCAATCAGATGCTAATCAGTTCTTTTTATTAGTTTGTTCCTTTTACTAGCACTGCATATTAAAGCAGAAATTCTGTAACCGAGTAACAGGATAAACCTATTCATTCATGTTGTACTACCTGAAAAGCTGAGGCATCAGTATTATTAATGTGCAGCTGAGGTCCCAGTGTAGGAAGTGGAAAGGGCTCCAAGCTGTAGTGAATGAATACAAACAAAGAGAGGAAACATGGGCATGTCTCATGTTCACCAGCTAAGAAACCTTTGGGGAAAACATTTCTCAGACTCAACACATACACTGAGTATATCTACAGTTGGCCAACAAGACATAGCAGGTCACACAGTTTCTTGGTGGGTTGGAATTGCAAGTGTTATTAGCTGTGTTCTGGCCCAACATATGACTTAATTAGCAATATTCTTTTCACTGAGCAAAGCCTCTCGTTAACAAATATTTGTGTCTCCTAGGGCGACAACCTGCTCAGGAAATTCTCTGTTCATTTATTTCTTAATTACATATATTGTTGTGTGACATCAAGTCATCTCCAAATCATGGCAATCCTATGAATGAGCAATCTCCAGAATTTCCTGTCCTCAACTGCCCTGCATAGTTCTTGTAAACTCAAGTCTATGGCTTCATTTAGGGGGTCAACCCATCTTGTATTGGGCCTTCCTCTATAGTTGCAGCCTTCAACCTTTCCCAGTATTAATTACATATATAGCTTGCCCTATTCTCAAGTGCAATGTACAAAATTCTCCTCTTCCCAGTTTATCCCCGCAATAGTATTTCCTTATGAGGCTGAGACAATCACCAGCCCCAAATCACTCACTCCATGTATACAGGTCCTACGCTAATGTTCTGCTCGTGTTCCCTACAGTAAGGGCCCAAGATGTGGTCACTTCATTTATTTCTTTATTACACTTGTGTGATACCTTTCTCCTAGCAATAGAACTCAAGATGGTTCACAGAACATTAAAAGAGACAGCAATTTAAAAAAACTAGAAAAAGGGTCGAAAATACCATTAAGTACAAATATATTAAAATCATATAAAAAAAATTAAGATGCATTAGAAGCATTTTTAAACATAGTAAAAAGGATATGGGGGACGAGGTGGGACTTGGGGGCACTGCAGGTGAAACTGCAGAAGCCTCTGTGCTGTAAGGTCAGAAGACCAGCAGTCGTAAAATTAAATCCACGGGACGGAGTGAGCTCCCATCGCTTGTCCCAGCTCCTGCCAACCTAGCAATTCAAAAGCATGTAAATGTGAGTAGATAAATAGGTACCACCACGGTGGGAAGGTAACGGCATTCCATATCTAGTTGTGCTGGCCATGTGACCACGGAATCTGTCCACAGACAAATGCTGGCTCTACGGCTTGGAGACGGGGATGAGCACCGTGCCCTAGAGTCGGACACGAGTGGACTAAATGTCAAGGGGAACCTTTACCTAAAAAGGATATACTGTACTGACAGCAAGTGTAGGACAATTAGTTGTGTGAAAACTAGATGTTAAATACTGAAAGCCTGTTAGAACAACAATGTTTTCACTTGCCAGGCGAGAGGCAAGAGGGAAAGGCGAGAGGGAGCCAGTCTTCCACAACCTAGGGGCAAACAGCAAGGAGGCCTGCTCCCAGGTCCCTGTCAAATGTACCTGTAAAGGTCGAAGGGCAAAAAGATGGGCCTGCCTGGGCAGTCTTAAGGTCCAAGGGGGGGTCATATGAGGAGATTTGGTCCCAAGTCATACAGAGCTTTAAGGTCAAAATCAGCACTGTCAAATGGATTCAGAATTCCAAGGCAGATATGGACTTAAACTTTTAAACACTGACCCAAACTTATAAAACTTCATCTGTTTCCAGAAATGCATGGTATGATATTTGCCCATCAGATTTTGCTACAGAAATTATTGGTGTACAGTCACACTGAGAGTCTGTGCAATAAAGAGATGTAGAACTGCCCCAGTAAGCAAGCAAACACTTTGAGACTGAAGCTTGACATAATGTGGAAGACCAGTATTATAGCAAAAACAACAACAAAAAACCACACACACAGAGATACATGCACAAATCAAAACAACAGCAGCATGAAGGTCAAATATGTCATGTTATACACGTCAACCACAATCTGTAAAACGTGTGAGTGCCTGAGCATGCATATGGCAGTTTTACCCAACCTGGCACTCTCTAAGTGTGCTTATTTATTTATTTATTTATTTATTTATTTATTTATTTATTTATTTGTTTGTTTGTTTGTTTGTTTGTTTGTTTATTTATTTATTTATTTATTTATTTATTTATTTATTTATTTATTTATTTATTTATTTATTTATTTATAATAAATAGACTATGTCTACTCTGGGCAGCTTACAATAAAAATAGTCAAACCAATATAGTAAGTTAAAAAGACAATTTAAACAGCAATAATGGCATCATTCAAGATGGAAAACAAAATCAAGGGGGGATGGGAGAGAAGGCCTGCCTAAAGAGCAAGGTCTTAAGTTGGCTCTTTAAAACACCCAGCGAGGAAGCCAGGCAGATCTCAGAGGGGAGACTGTTCCAAAGACGAGGGGCCACTGCCGAGAAGGCCCAGTTTCTTGTTCTTTCTTTCCGGACCTCCCTCAGCGTTAGGCCCCTCAGCCGCTCCTCCTGGCTAGAGCAAGTGATTTGAGTAGATCTAGGTGGGAGGAGGCGTTCCACTAGATATCAAGGTCCTAAACCATTTACGGCTTTATATGTCATCATTAGCACTTTTAAATCAATGCAGAAATGAATGGGCAGCCAATGCAAGGCCACCAGAGTGGGGAAAATATGTTGATGTTTTCTCGTACCACTAAGAAGTCTGGCCACCGCATTCTGCACCATTTGAAGGTAGCCCCACATAGAGCGCATTGCAGTGGTCTAATCTTCAGATCACAAGCGCATGGACCAAAGTGGTGAGTGCCCCAACATCAAGACAGGGATGCAGCTGGGCAATCTGCCACAGATGGAAGTAGGTGGAGCGTACCACTGACATGACCTGGGTTTCCATGGTGAGCACCGGATCCAGATGAACTCTCAAGCTGTGAACCTCACTCTCTGCGGTGAGAGTCGCCCCCCCAAAAAAGAGGGAGTTTCCCAAACCACCAATGGAGGGGCCACGCACCCTCAGGACCTCCGTCTTGTCCAGGTTCAGCCTCAGCCCATTCTCCCGCATTCATTGCTGTACAGCCTCCAGACAGCACTGAAGGGACCAAACAGCATCCACTGTGGTTGGTGGAAAGGAGATGTAGAGCTGAGTGTCATCCACATACTGATGGCACAAAGCCCCACACCCCTGATGACCTCACCCAGTGGCTTCATATAGATGTTAAACAGCATTGGGGAGATAACTGAACCCTGTGGAACCCCACAACTGAGACTCCACGGGGCCGAAACACTCTCCCCAAGCTGTACTCTCTGAGGACAGCCCCCCAAGAAGGATCAGAGCCAGGCAAGTGCCAGATCACTGATTCCCAACTTGGAGAGCCTCCCCAGGAGGATACCGTGGTCGACGGTATCAAACGCAGCTGAGATATCGAGGAGGACCAACAAGAACATTTTGCCTCTGTCAGCCTCCATCAGCAGGTCATCCAACAGGGCAACTAACGCCGTTTTTGTGCCATGGCATGGCCTGAAGCCCCACTGAATCCAGGCCATTAGTTTCATCCAACAGAGCCTGAAGGTGGTCAGTCACCACCATCTCCACCAGTTTACTAACGAAAGAAACATTGGTGACGGGCCTATAATTGCCAATATCGTCCGTTGCCAAATTTGTTTTCTTCCTAATGGGCCTAATGAGTGTCTCCCTGAAGGCAAGGGGAACCTTGCCCTCCAGGAGAGACCCATTGATTATTGCTGTGGCCCATTCAATTGTTATAGGCCTGGCTGCTTTGATTAGCCAGGCCAGGCAAGGGTCAAGGGAGGAAGTGGTGGTCTGGCAGCGATCAAGCGTTTTGTCCACCATATGTGGCATCACAGGCTGAAAGAAATCTAATCTCACCGGGCAAGGCAGAGTGCTGGACATGTCTGCTCGATTCACTGTATTCAAAAACAGAGAGAGCTCCCGGCAGATGGCGTCCACTTTAGATTTTAAAAATGCTGCAAATTGTTCAGGTGAAATACTAGAAGGAGGCCCATCACTTAGACCAATTCCAGATAGATTGTGAACCATACGGAAGAGTTCCACCTGCTGGTTTGAATCTTTGCTTAGCCAGTTAGCGAAGTGAGCTTGACTAGCAGCCCTCACCTTAGCAAGGTAATGGTTAGTTGCGATCCTGACAGCTTTCTGATTTTAATCCATCAGGTCCCATTTCCAATTACACTCTAGCCTTCTCCTGTTTTGCTTCATAGCTCGCAGCTCCTGGTTAAACCAGGACGCAGGCCGAGCTCTGCGCCAGAGAGGGCATTGTCGCGTGCCCCTAGTGTCCCTTGTTTGTTCTCCCCAAACACAGGTCCACCCTCAGGATGCATTGCCTCTTTTTACGCTGCCACCAGTGGATCTAGTCCACAATATACCAAATATAGACACGTGCTGCCAATATACAGTAATAGGTTTATTGATCATTTAGTTGGTATGTAAATCACAGTTGTTGAGGATCATTCGGGTCATTCATTAAATAGGATTTGATTACACATTTACTTGTAATTGTTCTATTTACTGTGACCTCTTTAACAATATTCTATAATCATCTATCTATTCTCTATTCCTTTTAACTCTTTACTATTCTCTATAACACTCCAACTTTGCAATCTCTGTCTTAACTCTCTCAATTCAAAGTCCTAACTCTTTCACTTCCATCCCCCCCCCTAGCTGTCCCTCTAACTCCCCAACTGCCCCTCTAACTCCGCCCCTCCTGTTCTATCATAGGCTCCTACCCTTGAGCTCCATATGATGGACAGGAGTGACGTGGGCATCCCACCACAGGCGTTTAGGAGCAATAGTGTCTACAGCCCTGGTGGTGGTAGCAAGCCAGCCAATAACCAGAGCCTCGACAGGGGCGCCAGTCAGATCAGCCGGAATCCCTCTCATGGAATCATGGAATCCTGAAGGATCCAGTAGGCTTCGAGGGCGGACCATTAAAATAAGCCCATGCTCCCTGCGGGGAGGGATAGCCATTGAGATGTTACATTTTATTAACTGGTGATCTTACCATGACAAGGGAACTGACACCAGATCAGTCACTATCAGACCACGCTCACCCCCCCTTGGAGGAAAACACCAGGTCTAGCATGTGACTAGACACGTGGGTGGGGCCGTTAACATGTTGGGACATGTTCAAGGAAGCCATGGTTTCCAAGAACTCAAGAGAAAGACCAGAAATCTCTGCCTCCACATAGATGTTCAAATCACCAAAGACCAAAAGCCTCAGGGATTCCAACAGTGTCACGGAGACAACGTCCACCAGCTCCAGTAAGGAACTGGAGTGCGGTAACCCAGCAAGATTCCAATACCATCCCTGGTCCCAATCGATACGTGGAGGGCCTCCAGACTCGGCTTCACCACCGCAGAGAGCCTAATAACCTCAAGGGTATTTCTATAAACAATGGCTACTCACCCCCCCATCCCTCCAGTCTACCCTGGTGCTGGACAGCATAGCCGGGAGAGCAGGCAAGGGTTCAGGGAGCACCCCCTTCCCCGCCCATCCAAGTTTCGGTTATACATGCCAGGTCTGCATCCTCCTCTAAAATAAGATCTTGAATAATCTGGGATTTATTGGACACATTTATTGGATTTATAGTGTTAAACTATAGCTGCCATAATCCCCAGCCAGTAGTATCATTGGATAAGGGCGGATTGGGGGAGACTGATTGATGGGCTTGTTGATGCCTAGTAGATTAGTCCTAATTAGCAATAGGCATGAACCAAGAAAATGGCAATTCATGATGGCTTGTGGTTTGTCACTGTTCATGAACTACAAACCACAAACTTTCACAAATTTTCAGAGAAAACAAACCATTTCATGGTTAGTGTGATTCAGAATTTCTGAGCAGTAGAATGGTACCTGCATGAGTTGGAGATGCCAAATTTGCAGCAAGTCTTCAGCTGAGTCCCATCCCTCCCCCCCTCTATGTTTGGCAAAAATTGGATTTGGGATGTCCGAGTTATAGCCCCCCCCCCCCAAAGCAAGTTGCCCCAGGAAAGTTCTCTTTAGCAGCTGCCTTTGGGGAAATTAGTGGTTCATGTGAAGGTCCTTGAGACAAGGTATGCTCATCATAAGGTGGACTGAGGAGGGAACAGAGAGGGGCAGACAAGGGAAGAAGATGGAAGCAACAAATGGACTTGCTAGCTAAGTGCCTTCTTCTCATGCCGGGTGCTGCACAAATGAAACCACCAGCTCAGCTGCCTAAGTTGTGGCTCCTATTACCAGCTACTCCCAGAGAGTGGACTTGGAGCTTCATGGTTGGCTGCTTGGCCTGACAATCAATCCTACACAAAGTTCCCTCTAGGTCCACCCCAGTGTTGCCTAGGAAACTGGTTGAGTGGTGCCAGGCTGTCTGGCCAGAATCCACGTTCCCCCAAAATGAAGCGTAGGACTTGCCAATGCCACTAATAGTCTGGCATTTCATTTCATTCTAGGCAGGTGTGTTTCTCTGAAGTGCCACAAAATGAACCACAAAACAGCCCAATTCGTGGGGGGGGGGGTTTGCTTCGTGGTTCATGTTGTGCTCATCTCTCGTCGTCGTTGTTTAGTCGTTTAGTCGTGTCCGACTCTTCGTGACCCCATGGACCAGAGCACGCCAGGCCCTCCTATCTTCTACTGCCTCCCGGAGTTGTGTCAAATTCATGTTGGTTGCTTCGCAGACACTGTCCAGCCATCTCATTCTCGGTCTTCCCCTTCTCTTCTTGCCATCACAGTGCTCATCTCTAGTTCTGATCACTTCAGGATATTTTCCTTTCCTCTTCCAAAATAGGAGTGTCAGTCTATTGTCTCCCCAAATCCATGCGTGCGTATGATATCCAACACTTTCGCCGTCCATTGATGTAGGGCTCTCTTGCTTACTAGAGTTCAGGCAACGATAACTGCATTTCCCTTTGAAGTGCTATGAGGCTTTTGTTCTCCAAACCATGTGCTGGTTTGGAGCACCTAGGATTGTATGGCATAAGCCCCTGCAGCTGTTGCAATAATAACAAAGGTTTTGTAATGCAAATCACTTTCCTATCTATGGAAGGTTCTAAATGGATAGCATCAGTTGAAGGGCTGATACAAGGCAGCTTGGCTCAAGTACCCAAAACCCAGAGCAAAGGCACTATAGACTTGAAAAGATACAATTTTGTACTATAGACAGTACACCTATGGATTGATTTATCTATCTAGGTACTCCACATGGGTTGGTGGGTCAACAGTAGCAAATATGTTTGGCATAAATGTTTAATAATTAGTGATAACAGATAATAAGTTCCCAAGCCAAAAGTCAGAGTCCCGATTAAAAAACAGGTAGATGGATTCCTCCTCCCTGTCCCTCTCTCCTAGCCCAGTCCACTTTCACGCTCGGAGTCATGGCCAATACGAAAAAACACTGAGCCTGCCTCAGTTTCCCTCATCCCTTCCCCCGCTCACCCTCTTGAAAACCCTCCCTCCCCATCGCTGCCTCTGGTGCCGCCACTTACCTGGCTCTCCTGCATCTTCTGGTGAGCATCACAATGCTTTTTCCAGGTCTACAGTGTCCTTCATTAAAAGAATAGGGACCTCAAAACGGGACTTAGAAAAATATGTCCAAGTCCTGTGTCGAGTCCGAGTTCTTGGAAAACAAACAAACCCAAATTGAGTCCAAGTTGAGTTGCCGGTGCGACTTAAGTTCAACTTGACAGCAAGTTGTACAACTTGAGTCCCCCCAAACCATACAGATTTATGTTAATATTAGTGGGTTTGTTGCCCCATTTGTTTTTTATGTTAACTATCTTGAGCATGATTTTATCCAAAGAAGCTGAATAAAAATTGAACGATTAATTAATTCATTAATTATAGACAGCATTACAGGAATTGCAAATACCTATGATTACTGCTGTTAAATAACAAGTGTAAATAGGCAGCACTAATTTCTGGTAGCAGATAAGAAAGGACCTTTCTTGTCAGGTATGAAGTAAACCATATAAAATATATTTACATTTCTTCCGCTAGATGTCACCAAAGCTACATTTTTGCACAGCCCATTGTAACCTTAGGCAATGTGCTTCAGTCTAGTTTTAGTTCAAAGTCTTCTTCTACAATGTCAGACATATACTTTGAAGTCCAAAGCCCAAAGTCCAATGTAGACTCCCCAAAGGGCCAGTGGCAGTGGTGAGGTTTGAACCCAGGTCTCAGAGACTCTCCATTTGTTTACTGAATCTCAATTCCTTGACTGTGACCTATGTCACCTGAAGTTAGTTCTACCCAAACATAACGTAACCTCCATTTTCAGGAAGGTTAAGATTTACAGGTCTTAATTTTTACTACAACTCCCATGCATTCAGATCTGCTCTGAACCTAGGATATGCATCAACCAATACTTTGCAAGTGGAGAACTGGAATCAAGTGACTGTGACTTGCTTAATCCTACTTAGAGGACATGTGGCTCTTTAGGAGGGTTCCTTTAGAATTCAAAAGCTGCTGATCAATCAAGTCCCATGAAACAGCTCTGTGGCCCCATAAAGGAAGTGTGTCTTCAAAGGGACCCACTCCCCCTCACACCTTTGGGGATTGTAGGGATTCTTCTTGACTCCCAGGGTGTAGCAGGGCATTTTTCTCATGGTTTGAAGCAGCAGCACAAGGAACAGAATGGAAATGAGAGGGCTATTCAATCTGCTGGGGACTGAAGACTCCCAGTCCCAAAATTCTGTTGGGGGTGGCGATTCCGACTGAATTATGGGACAGTGAGTTTATTAATTCTGCAAAATCCCATCCCTAGCTGCAGCTGTCTCTTAGCTGCACACCCATTTTTTCCTGTTGTTTAATAGGCCGTTGATTGTGTAATGGATTGGTCAGAAATGTCAAATCCTACTTCTGATTCTGGATTTTCCAAGGTATCCATTTTTGTCCTTGCATTGCTGATGCTGGAGTACTTTTCACTCAATGTACAATGGTGAAAACAGATAGAATAAGTTAATTGCTCACTAACGTCTGTTGAGAATTGCTTTTAGTCTAATTCGGAGTTTAAGAAAGTCGGTTTTTATACTTCATTTCCCAAAATGCCCCCGCCAGCATGGAATTCTGGAAGTTGCAGTCCCAGTAACTAAGCTTTGGTATACAATAATTCTTCACCATTATTCTTAATGCAATCTTTTACATGTCTCCTCAGAAGGAAGTCCTCTTGGGTTCAACCTCTTGCCTAGATGAAATGTATAGGACTGTCGCCAAAACAGAGTTCTAAATGATCTCAAATTGGCCTTGTAGAGAAAGTGAAGTTTTCCATAAGCTATAAGTATTACACACTAACATTCAGATAATGACATTTCTTTTCTCATGCCATGGATGTCATAAGTACTGTATAACCTTTCTCATACTGTACCTCATACAGGGTTCAGGGTTCTGTTTTAGGGCTAGTGAAAAACTGGCCATAAGCAGAGAATCAGACCTGCCCAAACAGATCTTCTGTATTTCAGAAGTATAAAAGAAACCATTGCATGAAAAACAAACACTTGGAGCAGGTTAGTGCATGGCTTTCTGCTACGAGGGCTGTTTATGCCATTTTGCCCCAGATAAATACAAAATCTGAGCTTTACTTTCAATTTTACCAACGGAATGTCAAGGCCTAAATTTTGCATCGCTTTCCTTTTGCAACAGGATAATTTCATTTTCTGACAGAGTTTCAGTGACGTTGACTGGGGCTTCTTGAGCTTGCTTGCTTGCTTGCTTGCTTGCTTACTTACTTACTTTTACAATCTAGGCTCCTTCCATGTATCTGATCCAGAAAAGCCCAAAGATCACTGCTCCACCTTGTTTGGATACTGTTCTCCAAAGCTGGTAGTATATGTTCCTAGCTGAGAGCACAAAATTCCAAATGAATTTATTCCTTTCAACAGAGCATGCCATTGGTGACCCTAACCACACGGTGTCACTGTGTCACTAAATTTACCTTGACGACAAAACAGCTGGGCAAAAAAATGACAGAACTGCAGGCTTGAAAAGCAAAGAGAGGCCCCCTGCAACCAGTGAAAAAGACTGCATTCTGGTATTGAAAGGCAGAGAAGCGGAGTGCATTAGGGATGTACAGCTCGTGCAGATTCTCATAAGCAAAGCTTTAAGTAACCTTCTGGGAGCCCCTTTGTTGGTGACCACTCTCCTAAATCAGTCCTTCCCAATATAATATAATAATTGCATGCCATCATATCAATTCTGACTTACGGAGACATTTTCCAGGTTTTCTAGGTAGAAAATGCTCAGAAGTGGTTTACCTTCTTCTGGAGTGCTCTTGGATTGTTTAGCTTGCCCAAGACTTTCGACTGGGAACAAAGAGGGGAATCAAAACTCCCAACTTCTGGTTCCTCAGCCAAATACCTAACTCACTGAGCCATCCAGCCAATTCCTCCCCAATATACACTCACAAATTGCTCTGAAGATGGGATATAGCCAAAACAACACCTGCTGAGGAATATATTAATTTAGTTTTAGGGGAAAAATTCATCCAGTTTAACTTTTTTTTAATTCTTTTCAACTTTTTGAAGGTCGAATGAAAAGTGAAATAAACAGAAGCCTGTCTTTAAGTCTACCTTTGAACACCTTTAAGACTATCATAGAAATCCTCCTGAATCTGCAGTCTTTGAGCATGGTCAAGATGAGTATGTTGGACTCCACAACCCTAGTCCCTCCTTCAAACCTTGAAGTGGGAAGATGTCTCTTCCTCCAGTTTTTCATTGCTTAAAATCCACCTCCCAAATTGAGGGTCTCTTAATCCAGTTAATATACAAATAATCACAGGCACCCTTAAAAATAAAGCTCCAGCAGGCTCCAAGATGTCGCAGATTTTTGGATTCTGTACTTAGCTTAGGTGCTTAATATTGATGACCCAGAAGAAGTAAGAAGTGGTGTAACTGGATGAGTTAAATGTTTCAATGACTTTTGACAGTTCATCCTCTTTGTTGATGAGTAAGCAGAAAATGCCCTTTCACGGATTGCTGCCTTGCCATGGCGGAGGGGCTTGAGTAATTCAAAGAAGCTATGGGCTATGCCGTGCAGGGACACTCAAGACGGACAGGTCATAGTGGAGAGTTCTGACTAAATGCGATCCATCTGGAGCAGGAACTGGCAGGCTACTCCAGTATCTTTGCCAAGAAAATTCCATGAACAGGAACAAAAGGCTAAAAGATATGACGCTGGAAGATGAGCCCCTCAGGTCGGAAGACGTCCAACAGGCTACTGAGGAACAGTGGAGGACAAGTACAAGTAACTCCAGAACTAATGAAGTGGTTGGGCCAAAGCCGAAAGGACGCTCAGCTGCGGACGTGCCTGGAAGTGAAAGGAAAGTCCAATGCTGCAAAGAAAACTACTGCATAGGAAACTGGAATGTAAGAGCTATGAGCCTTGGTGAGCTGGATGTGATCAAACAGGAGATGGAAAGAATAAACATTGACATCCTGGCCGTCAGTGAACTAAAATGGACGGAAATGGGCGAATTCAATTCAGACGATTATCATATCTACTATTGTGGGCAAGAATCCTGTAGAAGAAATGGAGTAGCCCTCATAGTCAACAAAAGAATGGGAAAAGCTGTACTGGGATACAATCTCAAATATGATAGAATGATTTCAATACGAATCCAAGGCAGACCTTTCAACATCACAGTAATCCAAGTTGATGCACCAACCAACGATGCTGAAGAGGCTGGAATTGACCAATTCTATGAAGACATACAACACCTTCTAAAACTGACACCAAAGAAAGATGTTCTTCTCATTATAGGGGACTGGAATGCTGAAGTAGGGAGTCAAGAGATAAAAGGAACAACTGATAAGTTTGGCCTTGAAGTTCAAAACGAAGCAGGGCAAAGGCTAATAAAGTTTTGTCAAGAGAACAAGCTGGTCATCACAAACACGCTTTTCCAACAACACAAGAGGCGACTCTACACATGGACATCACCAGATGGGCAATACTGAAATCAGATTGATTATACAGGATTCTCTGCAGCCAAAGATGGAGAAGCTCTATACAGTCAGCAAAAACAAGACCTGGAGCTGATCGTGGCTCTGATCATCAGCTTCTTATAGCAAAATTCAAGCTTGAACTGAAGAGAGTAGGAAAAACCACTGGGCTAGTCAGGTATAATCTAAACCAAATCGCTTATGAATACAAAGTGGAAGTGAAGAACACATTTAAGGAACTAGATTTGCTGGACAAAGTGCCTGAAGAACTGTGGATGGAGGCTTGTACAGAAGGCAGCAACAAAAACCATCCCAAAGAAAAGGAAATGCAAGCAAGCACAGTGGCTGTCCAATGAGGCCTTACAAATAGCAGAGAAGAGAAGGGAAACAAATGCAAGGGAGATAGGGAAAGTTACACAAACTTGAATGCTGACTTCTAAAGAATAGCAAGGAGAGACAAGAGGGCTTTATTTAATGAACAGTGCAAAGATATAGAGGAAAATAATAGAAAGGGAAAAAACAGAGAACATTTTGTGCAGAGATGGACATGATAAAGGACAAAAATTGTAGGTACCTAACAGAAGCAGAAGACGTCAAGAAGAGGTGGCAAGAATACGCAGATGAAATATATCAGAAAGATGTGGATGTCCCGGACAACCCAGATAGTGTGGTTGCTGACCCTGAGCGTGACATCCAGGAGAGCGAAGTCAAGTGGGCCTTAGAAAGAATGGCTAATAACAAGGCCAGTGGAGGTGATGGCATTCCAGTTGAACTATTTAAAATCTTAAAAGATGATGCACTCAATATGCCAGCAAGTTTGGAAAACTCAGCAGTGGCCAGAAGATTGGAAAAGATCAGTCTACATCAAAATCCCAAAGAAGGGCAGTGCCAAAGAATGCTCCAACTACTGTACAATTGCACTCATTTCACACGCTAGCAAGGTTATGCTCAAAATCCTACAAGGTAGGCTTCAGCAGTATGTGGACCAAGAACACCCAGAAGTACAACCTGGATTTCGAAGGGGCAGAGGAACTAGAGACTAAATTGCTAATATGCACTGGATTATGGAGAAAGCCAGAGAGGTCCAGAAAAACAGCTACTTCTGCTTCATTGACTGCAAAAGCCTTTGACTGTGTGGACCACAGCAAACTATGGCAAGTCCTTAAAGAAATGGGAGTGCCTGACCACATTATCTATCTCCTGAGAAATCTACTGTATATGTGGGACAGGAAGCAACAGTTAGAACTGGATATGGAACAACTGATTGGTTCAAAATTGGGAAAGGAGTACGACAAGGCTGTATATTGTCCCCCTGCTTATTTAAGTTATATGCAAAATACCTCATGCGAAAGGCAGGTCTGGATGAATCCCAAGGCAGAATAAAGATTGCCGGAAGAATATCAACAACCTCAGATATGCCGATGATACCACTCTGATGGCAGAAAGTGAGGAGGAATTAAAAAACCTCTTAATGAGGGTGAAAGAGGAGAGTGCAAAAAATGGTCTGAAGCTCCACATCAAAAAAACTAAGATCATGGCCACTGGTCCCATCACCTCCTGGGAAATAGAAGGGGAAGATATGGGGGCAGTGACAGATTTTACCTTCCTGGGCTCCATGATCACTGCAGATGGTGACAGCAGCCACAGAATTAAAAGACACCTGCTTCTTGGGAGGAAAGTGATGACAAACCTAGACAGCATCTTAAAAAGCAGAGACATCACCTTGCTGACAAAGCCCCACATAGTCAAAGCTGTTTTTTCCATTAGCGATATATGGAAGTGAGAGCTGGACCATAAAGAAGGCTGAGTGCTGAAGAATTGATGCTTTTGAATTGTGGTGCTGGAAGAGACTCTTGAGAGTCCCCTGGACTGCAAAGGGAACAAATTTATCTATTCTCAAGGAAATCAACCCTGAGTGCTCACTGGAAGGACAGATTCTGAAACTGAGGCTCCAATACTTTGACCATCTTATGGGAAGAGGAGACTCCTTGGAAAAGACCCTGATGTTAGGAAAATGTGAGGGCAAGAGGAGAATGGGACGACAGAGGAGGAGATGGTTGGACAGTGTCATCGAAGCTACCACCATGAATTTGACCCAACTCCGGGAGGCAGTGGGCCTGGCATGCTCTGGTCCATGGGGTCACGAAGTCGGACACGAATTAACAACTAAACAACAGCAAAAGCAGATAATGTTGGGAGCTTTATGAAGATTCTATCACATGTTCTGTGTGGGCCAACCTACTTCCTGTGTTAGTTTTCCATCGCTGTTCTAATAAGAAATGTCTTGGGGAACAGGAGCTTCCTCTGCATTGCTATAAAAGTTCTGTCCTTAATTGTAAATTTCCCATCATTCCACAGATAGGTATGAGATGATGGAAACTGCAGCGCAACACATTTGAAAGGCTGTTTTAGGGAATGGAAGCCAGTGTTATACAATGCAGTGGACTAACTTCCACTTCACTTCATCACCAGTTTACAGAGATGATGCATAATGAACACAGAGGCCTGTGTGAATGTACCGGGAACAGTTTGTGAGACAGCAACGGGAGAATCAGCAATCTAGGCTCTCCATCTCTACTGCTGACCTCAAGCAATCATCATATTCTCTTCTGCCTTGTAAGATACGATTTCATTAAGAACATAAATTGCCTCTAGTTATGGCCTATGAGCGAGCTCGAAGTCTGACTCACTGCTCTGCTTGGGCCAGGATATGCTTTCTTCACAGATCAGTTTGGCTAATAGGTTGTTCCAGGAGTGGGAGTGTGGGGAGCCTTTCCTCCTTAGCATGTTGACTCATATGCTTGAATCATCAGAACTGTATGCTCTTTTAAAAATATCTCTTCTGCTCAGCCCCAGATCTGTGATTGGGACACATGGTGTTTTGAACTATGTGGGGAACAAATGACTTTACACAAGATGGTGGATGATGATTCTGCAGCCTCCACCATTTGAAAATTTCAGTACAGTGGTGCCCCGCATAGCGACGTTAATCCGTTCCAGGATTAACGTCGCTATCCGGAAACATCGCTATACGGAATGTAAAACCCCATAGGAACGCATTAAACTCCGTTTAATGCGTTCCTATGGGGCGAAAACTCACCGGTAAGCGAAGATTCCCCATCTGGCCGCCATTTTCGCCGCCTCAGTAAGCGAGGGCAGGGCGCGAAAATGGAGCGGGTGGCCATTTTATTCTTCCGCCAGCCATTTTGGAACTGCCGATCAGCTGTTTTTAGAGCATCGCACTGCGAAGATCGGTAAGTGAAACACTGATCATCGCAATGCGATTTTCGCCCATTGGAATCATCGCAATGTGATCGCATTAGCGATTGCAAAAAACGCGTCGCTATGCGGATTCGTCATTAAACAGTGCGCTCGTTAAGCGAGGCACCACTGTATTGTTGCTTGTAATAATCAATTCTGGTCTTAGACGGCAGCCAACAAGGATACTGCTTCCATGAAAAGCAGGAAAAGATTGCCTACCCTTCACAACACCCTCTTCTCTTGCATCCCAAAAACCTGCTGGTGGTGTGTGAGAAAGCCTCTGGAAACTGGCTAATGCTGAAAGGGGGCCAGGAATGCTTTGTTCTGCTGGCAGTGCTACAGCAGCCATGTGACACTACATTTAGGCCTACAGCTAAACTAGAAGACAAGAGCAGGCCTCAGACAGTTTCATGAAGGGATCCACAAACGGGGATTCTATCTTTACGTGGCTCTCAGCCAGATTTCTAGCCATTGTCATGGACATGGATGTTGTTGTGAGGGTATAGTGGAGAAGAGTCGTGTTGAGCTAACTGGAGAAAAATAACAGGACACAACTGTAATTAGTGAAGGAAAAACAAACAGCATTTATAGAAATATTGTCAAAGATTTTATTGCAAACCAATAGGTTTGGTCACAAAAATGGTACATATAACCATGTTAAGTACATTTCAAGGATGATATACATTATAAGCCTTTAAAAGGTTTTTTTCTTTGTCCTTTTAGATATACATCTAGCATTGCAACCAACTGTACAGGTCTTTTTTACAAATACATACAACCAGGAATGCAAACATTATTATTTTTCTTTAGAAACCATAAATAATGCCCTGTTTTACAGATGACAAACAAACAAAAAATAATGAACTAAATCAACAGCTTTGACAAACCTCAGCTGGGGCATTTTGGTCCGTAGAAACCCTTTCTTAAAAATAGAAATATTTTAAATATTTCCATAGCAGCAATGCTTTCTTCAAGCATTCAGGGTACAAGTCACTGAAGCCCGTCCCTAGAGTTTCAGATGTTAACTGTACAGTATGTTGTTGGTTTACATAAATATATATACATATATTTATGTATATATATATATTACAAATTAAAAAATATATACAGTTCATTAATTTATTGTCTTCCAAATATGGAAGGAACAAACAATGCCCCACATTGTAATGTCCTGCAAGTGTTGCACTTGCACTTCTAAGTCCTTTTGCAAGTTGTGCATACCACAGCCTACATAGCAACCCCCCACTCACACATACAGATATATATATATATACACACACACACACACGTGTGAATCAAGAAGCTCTGTGACAGGAAAAGCTTTGGAGCTTGCAAGATCTTATCAAGGGGAAAAAAGGCACATTCTCATAAAATCCTCATCACATCCAGCAAGATCTCCAAGCTAGGCTTTTCAGAACATTCACTCCAAATAATAATACACGTAGCAGTTTGTTCATACGCTTACAATCTACAGCAGTTTATGGCAGCCGTTGCTTTTTTTGTTTTTTCCTTCTTCGTAACTTCCAAAGGAGAGATAGCACCACTTTGGTGAGCGGGAAGAACCAACCGGAAGTGAAATGTTTGCAAGTTCAAAGGAGTTAAGTGTGCTCTTCCAAAAACAAACAACAGCAACAAGAACCACAAAGAAGGGGGGGGAGGAAACGCTTCCGGCAAATGTCAGCAGTAGAGTTGAAATTAAGGCTGCATAAGTTGCCACACAGTGGGAAGACGTGCAAAATATAATCTTTTCAAGATGACCAGACAACAGGCAGCTTGACCAGAAGGCCACCGGAAGGTCATTTTAAAAAAGAATAAGTGATAGAAATCATTATTAGAGATTCACAAGAAAGAATCCATGGGAGGAGCATAAGAGAAGCCCAGGAAAGCTTCCGCAGCTTCTTTGACGCTGGCGGTGATGAGGATGCTGTCAGAAGTCTGGCCTATGGAGTTTGGGACTGGCTCCTCCGTAAACTCGGGGTCAAAATGTCGCAGGTCGTTGGGGCCGCTCTGAGAAAACAAAGAGAGAGGTTGCTGCGGTCAGTGGTGGACTGAGAAGAATGTGCACCATCATGCTGCCCTGAGACCTGTTCCCTTCAGAAAAGTCCCATCACTTCAGGCTATAACAAACAAAACTCAAAACAATTCTCATGCACTTTCTCACCGCACTAGCTCCGAATTGGTTTCACACAAAGGCCAGAAGGTCCAAGCACAGTAAGGCAACCTGTGACCATGCAGACACTGTACTACAAAGCTCACTGCCCTCTACTGCTGACGACATTGGCTATCAATGAGTGGAGCACCAATTCAAAAACTGAGGAAAACACGTTCACCATCTCCTTTAAAAGCACTATGCACAGAGGGAATGTGTTAAGGGCAATGAATCTTACAGGCATCTCTGTTGCATATCCCCCAACTATTCAAAAGCCACGTGCAATGAATAGCAGATAGCTAAAGGGTATGGATAACAAACAACTACTGCTTCAATTTCATGAATGTTTGCTTTGAACTCAAGGATCGCAATCCTAAATAAATTTACAAATGCAGAAATTCCTAAATTTGAGGCCCCAAAGGTTCTTGGACTACAGTTCCCCAAAGCTCTGACCACAGGCAAGGCTAGCAAGGACTTCTGGAAGAACATCCAGTTGGGAACCACTGTAGTAGAAAGAAAGGTCCAAAGAATACAAGGAGACCTCTGAGTAAATACACATATGACATAGGAGGACTGCTGCCTGAGGCACTACTGGCCTTAACAGGGTAAAACTGGGCCCAAGTACACTGCAGCTTTAGACTACAACATGTCTAGTCGAGTTCAACTAGTCACAGGGGGACTTCGAAGCACGAGTGTTCTCCAGTAGAGAACAATTGTATCCCACCTTTAAGATTTGTTGCGAGATCAAATGTTAAAGATTCTCCTCCCTTGCCCCCAAGCTTACACAGAGCACAGCTAGCTGCAAAAGCTGTACATGGGAAAGCAAACCAAGCTGTGGGTTTGCAGGCCTCCTTCCCATGCCTGATGGAAAATCTGCCACCTGTTTCTTCAAGGCCACACTGCTTTTAAATACACTTAAAAACACAAACACACACACCCCTTCTTGCTATTTTTATCTTTAGGTTTTGACTTCTACTAGCTCCCCCAATATAAATAGAAAAGGACGCCATTCCTTGCCCATCCTATTATTAGAAAGAGATACTTACCACATTTGGGTTAAAAGGGGGTGTAATCTTCTTATTAATGAGATCATCCCAGTTAATTGGAGAGAAGAAGATGTGATTCTTAATCTCCATCTGTGCAGGAAAAGGAAATTGGATCAATTTAGACAAGAGTAATTGAAGACGACGGGCGTAGTCTCGCCAACTTCCGAAATGCCCCCCCTCCTCCTCCCCCCGAGGTCCCAAGGTTGGACTTACAAAGTCTTCCTTTGCACCCAGTCTCTTGGTTCTGTCCTTTTGCAAAAGGCCCTCCAAAAGGTGTCTAGCAGAGTTTGTAATATTTGGCTTCAGCTGCAGAGGCTTGTTCAAGATGTTGTCGTACATTTCTGCCGTGTTTCTGCTGTAAAAAGGGGGCTGCGGAGAAGGAAAGAAAGTAGAGAAATATTTATTACCGGAACACACCTTTTGGGCTGCCATAATCATATGCCAAAATCATAACTCCCTTCCTGACTCATATGTAGAACTGCAGGGTACATGAGGGTAGCTACTATTAGAGACACAATTTTTTTGGATGACCACTCCCAGAATCTCTGGAAATACTGTTCCAAAACATAATCTTCACAAGCTGTAACCATTTCCCCAAAGGAGGCATATACTACCTCTCCCTTTTTTGCCATGTGCCTACATGAATTTGTTATATCTCAAGCCACAAAGGCCAGCTGTATGCCTGCTGAATGCAATGGCCTCAAGGGCACAGATCCACTGAAACCAATGAATGCCAACTTCCATGGAACCAAGATTTAGCCATCTCCTGTGCTAGTAGATCTAATATACAGAAAAACCCTGCAGATGTGCCTATATATGTAGTCCTTTTTGAACTCTACTTACCAGTCCATAAAGCATCTCATATAAAACTGCTCCAAGGCACCACCAGTCCACAGTCCGGTCGTACGGTTGCTTGTGAAGGACTTCAGGGGCAAGGTACTGATAAAGAAAAGGAGAAGAGCAGGAACATTAGATTAAAAATGAAATTGAACGGCACAGCAAGACTCAGTCTAAGCTCTGGTCCACAATCTTTAGCCTCTGTTAGATGACTGGGGTCTGTACATGAGGCCTGAGGAACCAGATTAACAATTCTGAAAACACAGTGGTCCAAGTCCATTGCTTAGTCCCAATGCAAGCAGATCCACTGAATGAATGAGGTTTAGGCAAACACTGATTTACCGTTCCACAACTGATTCAATGCATCTGCTCTAGCTGGAACTAGCAACTGGGCTTTGACCAGTGTGTTTAACCTGGGAGCTGATTTCTCTCAGACTTTCTATAATAGCATTCTGATTCACTATTTTTCAAGCCAATCGTTTGTAAATCTTTCTTTTTTTGCCCTGTGTTAACAGGGTACAGCCATCGAAATCTGTCCACTTCACCTACTCAGCACAAAATGCCGTTCTGTCCTGTCTAGGAAACTGTCATGCACAAAGGGCATATGCATGATGGGTCATCTGGATAAAGCAGAACTGATACCTACCTCAGGAGTGCCACAGAACGTGGAAGTTGTGCCGTTGGGCTCTATGTTTTCTTTGCAGAGCCCAAAGTCAGTCAAGACAATGTGGCCCTGAGAATCAAGCAAAATGTTCTCTGGCTTCAAGTCCCTATGGAAGAAAAAATGGAAACATTAAGGTCAGTCAGGCTGCTTCAGCACTTACTTCCATTCTAAATAACAGTTCACCAAAGTCAACTACACTCTATAACACTTTTATGCGAAATAAAAGTTGTTTTAAGGAGCTTCTAGCTGTAACAGGCTGCCTTAGTGGGAGACGGCCAATGTTTTGTTAAAGGTCACCTTCCAGTAGAATTCAGTCCACGGGGAAGGGAGTAGA
Organism: Pogona vitticeps; assembly: GCF_051106095.1. Taxonomy (NCBI): domain Eukaryota; kingdom Metazoa; phylum Chordata; class Lepidosauria; order Squamata; family Agamidae; genus Pogona; species Pogona vitticeps. The sequence continues at coordinate 82,785,393 of NC_135783.1, read as the reverse complement.
CCACTAATGGGTACCAACAGATAATTCTGAGGAAGGTTTCACTTCCAGGTTATGTACTAGACCAGTGGTTCTTAACCTTTGTTACTCGGATGTTTTTGAACTGCAACTCCCAGAAACCCCAGCCAGCACAGTTGGTGGTGAAGGCTTCTGGGAGTTGCAGTCCAAAACTCCTGAGTAACCCAAGGTTAAGAACCAGTGTACTAGACTGACCCCAGCCCTCACCGCTAACATCATAGCAAACTCAAGAAAGTTCCCTTTAATTAGCACTTTTATTACACAGTGGAGCCACATCTGTACAAAAAGATCAGGACAAATGAATGAACATTAAACCCCACTTACCGATAAACTATATTCAGAGAGTGCAGGTAGCCCAGTGCACTGGCAATTTCAGCAGCATAAAAACGAGCTCTTGGTTCCAGGAAGCAACGTTCCCTCTGGAGATGGTAGAACAACTGCAAGAGACAGAGGAGGGCGGATCTGTTAGCAACCTTAAAGCCCTTCAAACAATGTTTCTGGTTTAGCACAACATATATAGCTAGGGAATAATTGACGGAAATGGCCTCCTAACCCTCTGGCTATTTCCTGCTAGAAGAGGTTGGAAACCAAGGATTATCACTGAATCCAGCAACTCCTTCCCAGAACTCCCTTCCAGAAACAACACAGTGCTGCTTTACACATATACTAGGACTTACATATATGCTTTTTAAGAAAAGGGCCCCACAGCTCCAAAATTCCCTTCCCCCTTTGTAATTCTGTGGGCTTTTGTTTTTGCTCACCTCTCCACCATTAATGTAGTCTAGGACGAAGTACAGTTTGTCAGCCGTCTGGAAAGAAAAGTGGAGTCCCACCAGGAAAGGGTGCTTCACATTTTTCAGTAGGACATTGCGTTCTGACATTATGTGTTTCTCCTGAGGAGTTGAGGAAGGAGAGAGTCACTCATTAGCACCCAGTAATATAGCCACTGCATAATAGTTCTCATTATTCTCTTAATCAGAGTGTCTTCGAAAGGGTTATCATTCAGTACTTACCTCCTTCTTCTTCAAGATCGCTTTCTTCTGGAGAACTTTAACTGCATAGAATTGTTCATCTGCCTTGTGCCTTGCAAGAAGAACCTGAAAAAAACCAAATAATCCAGTGATTAACTATAGTGGGAATGAAACATATCACAACTGCAAGCAACAAGGTATTTTATGTGACATGAGTCTGTACAATTTGTTGGGCTGGCAACAATGAACTATGTTAACAACTCCATTATTAAATAAGATTACCCTAAAGCACAGAACTGGACAGTGTAGTCTTCCCACAGTTTTAACCCCTGACATCCAAAGAAATTCACCTCTATGTATTTTGTAAACAAATCCCTGTTTTCCAAAACCCGTCCCCCAAGACCAGCTGTTATTTGACTCTTCTACTTTGATGCTGTCACTCCAAGTGGCTTGTTGTTCAATGCTAGACTATACACTTTTGAATCCATCTGGGTCTGTAATTCCATGGCAGAACACATGCCTTACATGGAGAAGATCCCAGGTTCCATCTACAAGGGAAGCAAGAAAACGCTTGCCTGGAACACCCACCCCCCAGTCAGTGCTAGCTAAGGTAGATAATACTGACCTAGCTTGATCAAAGCTCTGACTGAGTACCAGGAAGTTTTTGATGTTCCTAATATTCAATGTGACCTACTCCAGGTAACAAGCAGAAGGGCCATTTGCAGGCACAACTTACTTTTCCAAAACTGCCTTTCCCAATAACCTTCAGGAAATGGAAATCTGATGGCTTGGCATGTGGGTTAGATGATGGGCCAAGATTAATCTGCTGGGATGGACTGGGCTGCAGTGAACAAACAAGAAGAAAAGAATTCTTAATAGTTGTAACTAAATCACCCGCAAGCAACATTACTATTTTTCATTTACTCCTAAGCATCTTTGGGTTTTTTTAAAAAATTCAATTGGCGAGACTTCAACTAACACAGCATACATTAAATTATTTCTTCAAATTCATGAAACAAAAAAACCCCTCTTCAACAATAATAACAAAGAGTCTGCCACACTTCCTGTTCTAAATGTAACAGAGAAGTAACATTTTCATTTCCTCTAAACAGCTGTGCTGGATATTTATCCTGAAATACTCCTTGCCAAGTTGCATAACTCTAATTTGTTCTGTGCTACAGGAGTACAAATGCCAAGCTGCTAATGGATAGAAGGCTATTTTAAAACACATTTCTATTGCTGACGGGTTAAACTCTTCTTTAAAAAGACTCCAGACAATAGAGGCTACTTACAGGAGGTGAAGGATTGGCATTCATAAGTTCAGGCTCTTGAGGCTGAGAGATCTTCAAAATAGATTGAACTTCTGGGCTGCAGGGATTAATAGGTGAAGTAATTAGCACACTGCACAGAGGACAAAAATATCTCTCCACTAGGGGGCAAAGTAACACTAGTGTATTTGATTTTTCAAAAGTTTCAAATTAGCAAGCACTCAAAGCAATTGGAACAGCTTATTAGGTTTCATAACTAAAACAGGACCTTTTCTGAGCAAAGCTTTCTCTGTAATTAAAGGTTAGAGACTACAGATAAGGTTGATGAATCGGGAAATCTAGACTAGGTGCCATTCTCCAGTTTACTTTTCACCAGCCAATATTGTAACCTAGCTCCATGCAAGCTACTTCAGAACACTATTGTTTTAAACTCTCAGAAAATTTCACTTCCATCATCTCTGATGGAAGGGCATGTAGACAATTTACAGGGCAATGCTAGGACTACTCAAAAGTAAATCCCACTGAGTTCAAAGAGTCTTGTTCCCAATCTTGGATTCAGATATAGAAGACAGTAACTTTAATAACTCATGCATCCTTATCATAACATCTATGCATAATTTTAAGATCCTAAAAGTTGCAAGCCAAGTGAGTCCCAGGGAACTCAAGACTTTCTTCAGAGCAAGCCTCTTTAGGTTAGTAATAATTTTAGAAGAGGTAGCCATCTAGTCTGTCCTCTGCCTGATAGGCATTTTATTTCGATTTTAAAACCACATCTGAACTGCATCCATCCTACTTAAGTGGTGCATCATTGCCTACTCTTATCTTTTTAAGTTTCAGAAATGTTACCACAAGTTTCAGTAAACTTCCAAAAAAAAAAAGAAGAAGAAGAAGTGAGGGGAACCCTCCACGGTATTCACTTACTGTTTGCATGCATAGGAGTTGGTGGCTATTTTTTGGATGAAGTCGTTCAGCCCCATTCTTCTCTGTTTCATGAACGCTGCAAATAACAGAAAAGCAAACCACCTAATTACAAATGCCTCCCCAGGTATTGTCATCATAATTCCCTAGAAGGAAGAACCCTATCGCAATCCTACAAAGCCGAAACAGGACAGGATCTCTGCGGGGTTCGCTCCCCGTTTTCCCCTCTTATTTATTCTCACTCACCAATAAGTATCGCCACCATCCCTCGCATCTTGGAATAGGTCAGGGCGCTTCCTGAAGCCTGAGCTTTGACCGTCATCGCAACGCGGAGCAAACGTGCCAAGAAGCCAGAGAACCCAGCTAGTTTCTCTCCCTAAATGACCTCTTCCCCCAACGGCTGAGGGATGCAAGGCGCTAAAGAGCGAAGGGCGCAGCCAAGAACCACCAGAAGCACCCACTCGCCTGCCCGCGGAGCTGGAGTCTAGCTCGCCGCCGCTCGCCGGAGGGCTTTATAGGGGCCGGGCGAGGGCGGGGCGGAAGGAGGCGAAGGGGAGGAGCCCGCGGGGAAACAATGAGGAAGCCTCTCGCCCGCCGCTCCAGGCGCCCGGAGGCGCCGCGAGACAGAGCCGGCCCTGGCGCCCGGCCCGGCCCTGCGCGGCTGCCGGCCCGCCCGGCGCTTCCCGGAGCCCCCCCCCCCCGCCTCTCTCTCCTTTGGCGTTAGAAGGAGTTGCGCAAGCCCGGCTGGAGGAGGAAGGCGGGCGGGCGGATGCTCTTTCCTCCTCTCCCCCCCCCCAACACACCGCCTTTTTTTTTTGCGCTGATTTCACAAGGACGCGAGGCAAGTTGCGGCCGCGGTGGGGGCGACCCCTTTCCGCTCCAGTCTCTCTTTCTAACCTCCCCCCCCACACACACACACACGCTCCCGGAGAAACCACCGGCAAAGGCCTCCTGGGGAATCCAAAGAGGCGCGGGGGGGGGGCTTTTGCTTCTTCCGAAGCGCCGCTTGGCCACCTCCGCGACGCCAGGACGGCGCTGCCCAGGAAGGACGTTGCCTCCGGCCCTTCAGATGCTTCCTGCCCTCACCATAGGACTGGGGGGGGGGGGGGTTGAATCTTCCACGCCTTTTGGACGACAACGCCCATCAGGCCCAGCCGGCGAGGCCAGGGGTGATGGGAGTTGTAGTCTGACAGCAGGGACGTGCGTCTGAAGGTTGCTACGGGTCATTTTGCTCTCCTAAGCAATACTCAGGCCAGCAGTGCCCTCCGCATTTCTCAACTCCAGAATCCTACGATCCTTTATTGTTTCCTAGGAATTACCCTCTTTTTAGATACTGTTATCTGTGAATCCGAAATTATTGCACCAAAGCTGTTCCTTATTCAGGGAACAGTTTGTGCCACAAGGACCCTCATAAAAACGCTTTTGCGACATCCCGACACTGTTTCTCCAGCGGAGGCCTCGGGCACAATTACAAGCAGCATCTCGTGTGAGGGCAATGATAAACCTTCCCTCATTGCCACCACTACCAGCCGCTCCAGCATCTGTTGATCTCCCATCTACAACCCATGAACATAAAGAGTTTCTATTTATACTCTACTATGGCTGTTCCCCCCCCCATGTTTCTTTTTTGTTTCAAACTTTTTCTGTTAATGAATGAATTTTTAATTACTGCATGTTTAATTGCTTCTTAATCTGTAATTTACTGTGCTTTTAATACAGTCTTTTAACATTGTGAGCCTCCTTGCGCCCCGTCACCGGGAGAATGGCAGCCTACATATGATACAAATAAATGCACTAATCATTGATAGATGCCTAGTGAATTTCTGCATAGGCATAACTTAGCCCTGACACCTGTTTTTCAAGGGCAGAAACCACCGGAAGTGTCATTGAGGATAAATTTAAAGTCTTTTAGGAATCAGGCAATGATCTCAGCTCATCTTCTCCTCTCCTTCCCACCCCCCTACATTTGAGTTTTGAGGCTAAGACTTGCTCCCTGCCCTTCTCACATTGAATCTGGAGGCCTTCTCCCCGAGATTAGTTCACAAATCACTACCGCCGTCGCCCCTATGCAACGACCTAGGAATAAACCGCACTCGAACGGGAACGGAGTAAGTCAACAGTCACAAATTCGAGCCGAAGTTGTACCCATAGTCATAGATCATGCAGAGAAACATTTTCCCCATCGAAATATCTTCGCTCCCTTGAAATCAACGGGCCTGCTCAGAATCAGAGGTCGGAAAAAGTTACTTTTTAGCACTACAGTTCCCATGCTGGCTTGAAGGAGTCCAAAAATTGCAGCGGAAAAAGTAACTTCTCCAACACCCGCAGCCTCAGAACAGACCGGCGCCGTTCCTCACCCCACTTTTCCTTTCAGAAACCACGTCAAAGGAAATAGGGGTCCAGACAGGGAAACAGCAACCGCTGGAGTCAGCGCGCTTCGCGGGGGATCATCTGGGATTGATTATTTGCCAGCGAGCCGCCAGCGTCCCAGAGGAGCGCAGCTGTCCGCGGGCTGCGCCGGCTCCGGCACCCCCTCGAGGCTGCCAAACAGGCCGCTTCAAAGGGCTCCGTCTCCACCGAGGGGCGCGTCCGGGGGCGGAGAGGGAGGTCCAGCCGCCGCCACTCCGAGCGGGGAGACCTCAAGAGTCCCATCCCGAGGAGCAGAAGCTCCCTTGCCTGCGTGGCGTCAGGCACCCAAGCAGGCCCAGTTCAAAGGAGGAGTAAGGCAAGGAGGGAGGACGAAGAAGCGAGAAAAGGACCCCCAGTTGCCTTACATCCAAGAGATCCTCTCACCAAAGTCCCAGACAGGATCGACAGCCCCTCTCCTGCAGCCTCAGCAGTTCCTTCCCGGTGCCCGACGCCCTGATGATGCCAGTTTGGCTTGTTTGGCCTGACCTATGAAGAAAGAGAGCGATCCGGACCAAGAAGGATCGCTCACTCGGCCTCCGCTAGATATTTTCTTTCGCTCAGCAGGAGTGAAAGTCCCCGCGCTCGCCCGGCGTGAAGGATCCTCAGAAATGGCCTTTCCAAGGCAGCGCAGGGAGTGACTCAGAGAGGAACTCAAGGCTTCCTGTCCCCCCGGCCGGCTTTCCCAAAGCTTTCCACCTCTGCCCACCCCCACCCCCGACTCCACGGCGATCGGTCAGGCCTAGGCAGGGCTTGGCGGAGCCGGGAGATCCTCCGAGTGCCTCCTTAAGCCAGGGGACAAAAGTGGGCACCATTCTCCCCCCCCTTTTTTTTTAAAGGGTGAGAAAGGGGTTGCAAAATGACATGAAAAGAAGCAATGGAAATCTCCATGTTTGCAAAAGAAACGGACACGGGAGCGGGGGAGGGGGAGAAAGTTGACTCAGTCTGCCCTGTTTGCACAGCCGGTGAGGCACACCAGTCTGCCCACTTCATGCCTCGCTTTCGCCGCAGCCCCGTTGCGGAACACGTGGGGTTTGTTGATGAATGGAGTTGTCCCGGACACCGCCTCCTGGTGCCCTGGAAAGCAGGTGGCAGGCCATGCCAGGATTAGATGCTGAGAGCGAAGTGCGTGCTCGGGTCGAGGAGGCGATGCTGGGGCCGAGGCACCACATTCCAGGTTATTATATCCGAGAGCGGGGGGGGGGGGCGCTGCCTGGCCTTGAGGCCTTATTGTTCCTGGCTGGGCACATTCCAAACTCGTTACATTCCACTCCTCTACTGAAAAAAAGTGGATTCAATAACCCCAGCCTCCGGTACATACCGTCCCTGCAGCTTTTGGGGGAGGGACAGAAGAGGAGAGCGAGCTTCTATTCCAGAGGTTACATCACTTTTTATTACACTGATTTAGTTAAACGAGTAGTCTGATGATACACAACTGTCTCCCCGTGTGCTGAGTCTATGTGGTTACAGGGGGAGTAATCATGTCTCCGTTATCCCGTTTTGCATTTTTCTACTGCAAACGACAACCTGTGTTCCTATATCGTCCTATGAAATGAACAGGACAGGCGTACAAGTGCACCCCCAAAGCCACGGGAGGAAGTTCCACTGAATTTAACTGGGCTTCTGCTCCAGCAGAGTGGCCTAAAGCAATGGTTCCCAACCTTGGGTAATCCAGGTGTTCTTAGATTGCAGCTCCCAGAAATCTCGGCCAGCACAGCTGGTGGTGAAGACATCTGGGGATTGCAGAACACCTGGAATACCCGAGGTTGGCAAGCACTGGCCTAAAGGGATACATTCTCTATCAGCGCCTCAATAACTCAGCACACAGCCAATTGCAGGGAGCCTTTGCAAGGCTCCGGACTGTTCATTCACTAAACTGTTCCCTCCCCACCCAAAACTCAGCCCAAAACCGTTTCCTGAGACTTTCCCAAGTTATTATTTCTTCTGGCTCGTGCATGTGCGTGGGCGCGCGCGAAAGCGTTTTCCCAACTGATCGCCCGACGCGCCAACGCTGACAGCCGGCGCGATGGCTTCGCAACAGGACGGTGCTCTGCACAACAGCCCTGAACCTACAGCAAGAATTGGAAGGGGAATCAAAGCTAGGATTATTATTGCATAGCCGTGCTATGCCAATGCAAAAAAAAAAACAACCCAATAAAAAACCCTGAATCGATAATCATCTTAGAACTGCAAGAGCTGGAAGGGACCCTATGGATCATCCAGTCCGGCCCTTGTCAAGGAGACACAGCGGGGAATCGAACTCCCAACCAGATTCCTAAACCGCTGAGTTGTCCTTTGGCGGCTAATCCGATTGGGGGGGGGCAGCTGGAGAAAAGCCTACCCACCGAAAATAATTCTTTTGGAGAAGCTAGGAATGGGGGGGGGCGGGGGAAACCCACGTCTTCGCTTCGCCTAGCTCCGCTTCACTGAACGTCCCAAACACTCCCCCATCGTAAACAAACGATTGGCCATCATCCCACAAGGGAATCGACCCTGAAATCAAGACGTTTCCGAATCGCTCGGCGCCTCCGCGGGTGTCCATGACGTAGCCCCTCCTCTCCTGCCCTTTCCCTTCCCCCGCCGTACAGTATTTCCCTCGGCAGGCGGCTTGTAAAAATCTCCCGGAAAGCACATTGGTGGCAGCGTGCGAGGGCGCCGGCACCGGCTCTTCCCCAATGCGCATGCCCGGCCACGGCTTTCGCCCCTCCTCCTCGCCTATCATACATTTAACCTTCGGAAAGCCGCCAAGGCATCCTCGGTGCCTTCGTCCATTCACTCGAGTGCGGCTCAGGCAATGGCTTAAAGAGTGCCTCTTCGTGCCACATTTAAACCGAAACAAAACCGCCAAGAAAAAAAAAATGACACCTTTAAGAGCCATCAGGTCGTCTTAAAAGTACCCCAAGGCGCCCTGTGTTTTGTCTTTGTTACATGGGCTGAAAGGAACTTAATGAGGCCACCTCTTCATAGCCCCTGGCCATGACGCCTTTTAAGAAGGGTAGGCAAGGGAGGGCCCTCCAGATGCATATGCATTACAGCCCCCACCAGCTGCCACTCTATGTTAGCAAGGCAGGCTGGGGCTCAGGGGAACTCCAGCCCCACAATATTTAGAGATCCACAAGGGTCCCTCCTCTCCTTTGCAAGGCCCCACGGCTTCTTACTCTTTATGTGTGAAATATGTACCGTGCTCTCCAACTGGTCAGCTCAGGGTGGTCTACATCACTGGTTCTTAACCTTTGTTACTCGGATGTTTTTGAACTGCAACTCCCAGAAACCCCAGCCAGAACAGTTGGTGGTGAAGGCTTCTGGGAGTTGCAGTCCAAAAATCCTGAGTAACCCAAGGTTAAGAACCAGTGGTCTACATGACCCTCTACCTCCCTCATTTACATCCCCACATCAACTGAGTGACGTGGATGGGAAAAGCAGATTGTTGTCAGAGTTGGGGGCACATTCCCCAAACTGGTATACAGTTCAGCAGGTGCTTGAACACTTATCTTTCAAATCCTAGTCCAGGACTTCGGTCACTACATTGCTGTCAGTACAATCATAACAACCATCCCTCCATAACAGGCTTCTGCTAGTAAAAAATAAAACAAAACCAATAATCAGTAATAAAACTGGCAGGAAAACATGGGAGGACTGCAAATGGAAAAGCCATTTCTCTTCATCTTCCAGGGCAATTGCTTGGCCAACAGCCTAACTGGAAGCAGGGCAAGGGCGCTCAGGTGGATGCCTTCCCCCTCAGCTGTTGTGCAACTTGATCTCATGAGCTGGAAAATGCCCATGGGCTGAATCTTGGGACTCTCTGGCTTCAGACGGCGTGCTCTACCACTGACTGGTGGCCTTTGCCTAGGTTTCTCCTGCTTCATCTAATGGAAGGGAAGGGAAGTAAAGGGCACTCTTCATTCCCTTGTTTTACCCATCTCTGCCACAGAGTGTGGTGGGTAGACCACAAGAGAGAGCAGGAGAACTCACTGATGTTGGCATGCGGACAGTTCTATGGAGAGGGAGCCCAATCTTTGCACTCAGAAGATCTCAGGTTAAATCCTCCAGTACTGTACATATTGTTTTATGCTGTCAAGCCACTTCTAAATCAGGGTAATCTTAACAGAATTGTTGGGGTATGTGGGATGTTCAAGGAGTGGTTTCCTCCCCAGCTAAGTGGGGAGCTCAACCCAGATCTCCTGCGCCCGAGTCCAGCACTCTCTGCTGGCCCGCACTGACTACTGAGTGGTAGGCCCTTGTCTGAAATTTTGGACAGGCACTGCCAGCCAATTTGGAGACCATACTGAGACCATACTACAAATATTGTAGCTTGTCATAATTGAACACCTTGTGTTCTGGAGAAGAGGCACACCATTTGCTCTTCCCTGGGTGATTGTTCCCTGCCTACCATCCTCTGGCAAAGTTTCTGCTCTTTCTCATGAAGTTCTCAACCTCAGTGGAGCCATTCAGTCATTTGCTCCTCTCCTGTGCCTCCATCCTTTTTGGAGGAAAACCTCCTCGCTTTCAAAAACCCTTGCCGTCCACACCATCCGTGGTACTCAACGCAGCACCTCCACCGAGTTGCCTCCGCTTGGGATTTAAACCCACTTCCGCCTCAGGCATTCTTTCCATGCCTGCTCCTCCTCACGCAGCTACGTCCCAAGCATCCCACTTCGTTTGAGGGTCGGTCGAAATGTGAGTGACTGCCCTTCTTGAACCAACTCTGCCGGTACCTCAAAGAAAACCCAACGGAGCCTTTCAAATCTTTGCCTTGCCACACCTGGCCGAGCGATGCAAAAAGAAGGTAACTCTGACCGTCTCTGCTCCAGAGATTCCAAGCAGTCTTTTCCTCCCCGGGGTCAGAAAAGTTCTGCCAGAAGTTTCTCTCCACAACGCTGCGAACCTTCAGTAGAAAATCTGCAGTTGCAAATAACGATTAACCCACCAACCTTTCAGCGAAGACTTTTCTTCTTTCCCTCTCATGACCGTTCTCTCTGTGTGTGTGTGTGTCCCGATCTGTCTCTTCGTCCTCCTTTAAGATCCTACTAAAACAGCCAAAAGCTCTCCTTTTCTTCACTTTGTTCTTCTAAATCCCGTGGTTGGTTATAATTCCCCGACAAAACGTCTCCTTCTTTGGACTGTCCGTTCCCCCGGCAGCTTAAAGGGAGGCGGGCAACGAAATAAACTCGCGAAGCGGGGCTGCCCAGTTAATGAACCTCCTATCCAAGGCGATTTACATAGCGGAGGACTCCAGTTCAACATTAGCCACGTTGTTGCAACACCAGCCTGAAATCTACTGAAATAATCTCCGGCTGATTATATATATACTGTACACAACGTGCCCACACGCTCACTCACACGCCCAGCAGCGGCAACTGGAAGGGCAGGTCGCCTGTCAAACCGAGGCGGCCTCGGCAGCCGCCGGATGGCTCAGGGAGGCTCGAATCAAAACAGAGCATTTGTTGGGGAGGAGGAAGGAAAGGGAGCGGGAACTATATGCGAGGCGGGGTGGGGGGTGGGGGACGGATCCTGAAGCCCCTTGTGTGGCTTTGCTCCCATACTCGAGCGAGTGGGGCCTTGCGTGCGTTCGCAGTGCTTTGACCTCTTGAGGCACGTTTTGTTTTAAAGCTGGACAGATTTATGGCGGCTCGTTATAGGGAAGACCACGCTGCCGATTCCTACTCCTGTTAAGACCGAGGGTTTACTTTGAACCCGCTTGCGTGGGGGGGTGGGGGAGGCGACCGACCTCCCTTGACTTTGAGTGCTTCAGTGTAACCTACTGGCGGGCTCCGTGAAGAGACCAGCCCTGGAGCAGAGAGCGGCCGGCAGGGCGTCGGGCTCATAGCTGCCGCTGTCTTTGGGGGGGGGGGGGGGGCTTCCCGCTCCTCCTCCGCCGCCGCCCAGGCCGCTTCCCTTGTCTCTTTTTAGTAGCCGGGCCGGCGACAGCCGGGCTCCCGGCCGGCTGTCCTGTCTGTGGAGAGGAAAGAGGCGCGTTTCTGGAGACGGGCTTTTCCTTCCCGCCGGACAGCGCAGAGGGGGAGGCTGCGGGCAGGCGACCCCCCTCCACCCTACCCCTCGTCCCCGAAGCGCTTCCGAAACGGAAAGCGAGAGATACGCAGGCAAGCAGGCAGGCGGGAGGGACGGCTTCCCCGCCTCCGCCGCTCAAAGCCCGGCTCGCCGCCGCCCGACGTCCCTCGCTTCCTCTCGCTCGTCGGGTCATACACACAGCCAGCGTTGGGCTGACCCTCGGCCGGCGACTTCAAGGCGGCTTCCCCTCGGCGGCCGCTCCGTGCTGGAACCGGCCACAGGGGGCGCTCGTGCTCAGGGTCCTCCCCGTGAGTAGAGGCGCCGCTTAAATGAGTGTCCCCGGTTCTTTTTTGGTTCTAGCCGAGAGCGGTTCCCAAACCCCCATCGTCTCCCTGGCCTGGCGGGCGGTGGCGAGAGGATCCGGTCCTCATGTTAAAGCCGTGCCTCTTGACTGTTTCCGGAACGCCACGGTCCCTGCGGGGCCTTCTAAACGCTCATTTTAGAAACCTCCGGCTGACAGATCAAAGGCAGGTCGTGTTCCGGAAGCTGTTGGCACACACACACTTGGCCCCTAAAAAAAGGAGGACTCCCGTGCGTGTGTTTTACGCGGACATCTGAAGCAAAATCTGAAGCAAAGTTCTGCAACTAAACTTCCCACAGCATTTGCAAGGCGCTTTGATGGAGAACAGAGTCCTTTGCCGCCCACTCCACTCCACAAACTTCAGCAGTTCTCCTCATGAACTTCAGCCTTGTCACTCTCTTCAAGCAAGTGGCCCCGGCTCTACCACGTGGATCAACAGTACCACAGTCCCTGCCTGTCTTGCAGGAAATCACATGAATGCAAAGCACGGGTCTTCCTAGGGAAGTAACTGCCTTTCCCTTTTTGCTATATTTGTCAGATGCTTCATCAAGTAGATTTCTCTAGCCATTGCACAGTTAATAACATTGGTGATGAAGATGGGAAAACACTAGAAAATAAATCCAATAAAAAAAAACAGACACCACACAAAATTGCTGTTAGGTGCCATCAAGTTGCTTCTGATTTATGGCAACCCTATGAATCAATGACTTCCAAAATGTTCTGTCACTGACAGTAGACAAAAATTGATGTTTTCATTTATTGAGTCAATCCATTTCATGTTAGGTCTTCTTTTCCTACTGCCTTCGACTTTGCCTTGTCTTATTATCTTTTCCACTGAGTCCTGTCTTCTTATGGTAAGTCTAAAGTACAACAGCCTCAAGTTTATCATTTTAGCTTCTCATTCAGGCTTGATTTGATCAAGAAGCCATTAATTTGTCTTTCTTGCAGCCCATGGCTTCCATAAAGCTTTTCTTCAATAGCATAAAGTACATAAAGTACAGATTAGGAAAATAATCAGTCACAAGAAAACCACACTGCACAGATTCATACAGCAAAGTGCTTTGAGTGAATGGAAAAACCTTAGCCTGATGCTCAAAAGGTAGCAACGTGGCCAGAAACTGAGCAATTTTAGTGAGAGCATTCCAGAGTCTTGGCGGGTTTGTATGTGTGTGATTGAAAAAGCCCTTTCCATTCTTATTCTTCTCCTTCTGGAGGCAAGACTTTTTCTTGGTCATCCTGACCAACGCAGATGCTCTAGAGACTAAACAATTATGTGTTGCATGTAAACCAGTCTCTCAACTTACTTAGTTACTAAGTCCTTCTCTTTCCTGCACTTCTTTTCGCATTTATTTTTACCTTGAGTTCTCATCCATAATAATCCATACATCTCATTTTCTGACCGAGATATACTCATTTTCTGCATTTTATATGTTTTACATTTATTTCCTTAAGCTTTTATTCACTCACTACTTTTTCCTATTCATTTTACATTTATTTGTTTAATTGAATCACCAGCCATAATACTCTGTACTTCTTCATTGGTCATCCTCTAGTTATTGGCACCCTTCTCTGTCATAGAAGTTCAGATGCATTTGGACTGCCACTCATGTCTGTCCTGGTCAGCATAGTTGATTGTGAGAGTAATGGGAGTTACATTCCAATAGCATCAGGAAGATCCGTAAACAAATCACTAAGGTCTCCCTATAGTCTCAGACAGGAGTCTCTCCAGCTTTCTTGTTTGCAGTCCTTTAATCGGAAAAATCAGGGGCTGCATCTGGGATTGCCTGCTCCTTATGCATACAGATACTTACAAGTCACTTACAAGTGTGCACTAAAATTCAGAGTTGGCCAGAAGGATCAATATCTGTCCTCTAGTGGTGTTGTTGCCATATCTCTAGACTGTGTGAATGTCTATGTTCTTCTCCCACTGATAGAAAGCCTGTATTAACAATAATTGTAAAATGGAATCTATCATTATTATGCCTCGCTGTAGGCATGGTAGTTCAACTCTGAAAAAACTGAGGACAGAGAGAAGCAGGCAATCTTACAACAACCCGTTCATTGCTTTACATGCCTTATATGCTGGCGTTGCCTTATATGCCTGCTGAGCAAAACAGGTATATATGGATGCTAAAACTGAGAAAGCATAGCCTGCTGAGGCTATTAGCAATCCTAATAAGGTAAGTGAGCTATCTGAGGAGTGGTTTTACCAGTCCCACACCCCCAGTGAATTTCTATGGCTGAGCCCAGGTCCTTTAAGCCCAGGTCTCCTGAATCCTAGTCCGTCTCTCTCTATCCACTACGCCACACTGGGTATGTATGTAGACCCAGTGGCAATGTTCTCATATAGCAGAGAGGCAGAGCTGGAGCTGTGACAAACTGGACAAACTGGACATTGATATGTTCATATTTTATGTTCATGCCACTCCAACAAAATTCTATAAAAATACAAGCAAAAATCCTTTGATACTTTAAAGGCTAATCAATTTATTAAAGCATAATATTTTTGTGAACTAGCTATAATCCATGAATTCTTGTGCAACAATAAAATTGGTTAGTCTTTAATGTGCCACAGGATTATTTGTTGCTACCTATTTGGAAATGGTTACTGCAGAGGTACCAAAAGGTAATGTTTATAATGTGTGAGTTTTCTGTCTCTGTTGCAGTTATCTTTTCTGAAAAGCAGTACTCATTTCCTGTTTATGTTGCAGTTGCTGGGGAACCAGCTGTTTCAAAGTTCCATTAGTTGCTTATGCCTGCAATCAATGCATTTAAAACTAGTAGATAAATGTTTAGGCTGTGGTGCACTGATCTGTATATCAGCACATCACAAAAGTAAGAGAGGTACATTAATATGAGTGCAAGGAGATTACATTGGCTCTTAAAGAGATACATATGGTTAGGATTTGTGTGCCATTTCAGTTTTTTTTAAAAAAAAGAACAAATACAGTAGGAAAATACCTTTAAAAATTAATGTTGCAGTTATGTCATATATGATATACTGACACAGAACACAATGTTGTTACTTTAGTAATCTCACAAGAGACTTTAGAAGTCTTTCAGTTACTCATGCCATCCCACTCTAGAAACATGCAAGAAAGAGAAACTGCAGTTCTACCATTCAGCCGCATTCCTAGCTCTATGAAAGAGGGATGAGAGGACGAGTGGACACAATCCTTGGTTGATTGCAGGGTGTGCAACCTATGACCTAGTGGCTGCATTCAGCCCTCCCATCAGTCTTGTACTGGTTTGCAAAATCCTTCAGCTGTCACCATGGGACACCAGTCTGTACTTGTTGGAACACTGAAATGGTTTTTCAAACACACCACCATGTAAGTAGGTAAGCATTTGATTTATATCCCATTCTTCTCCTAAAACTGGGATTTAAGGAAGTTCACAACAATATAAACTTGCACTTTTAAACTTCAAAGAATTTAAAGGAAGAAGACTAATTTTTGTTATTCTCAAGTGAAATATTCAACGCTGGCTACTAATTCAGAAGAAGGGACTTCAAAAACGGGTGCTGCTTGCTAAAGACAAACTCCTGCCATTTTTGGACAGGATAGTAGCAAGAAATAATGACAGCTTCCAACACCTAGTCAACCTTACCACCTCTAGCTGCCTTCACAATAGTTTTAGAACTGAAGAGCTGGAAGGGACCCTGTGGACCATTGAGTCCAGCCCCTATCAAGGAGGCCCAGCGGGGAATCAAACTCCCAACCTCTGGCTCCACAGCCAGAGACCTAAACCACTGAGCTATAATGGGAAAGCGTATGTGGAAACAACCTCAACTGATTCAAGAATCTTTTCTGTATGCTCTGCATGATTTGTAGTTGTCAGTCCTATTGAGTGCAGTGGTTTTTTTTTGGACTAATTCCACTTGCGTTGCCTCAGCTGAGTTATGTGTATATGTAAGCTCTGGACAATAAACTGGGAACACTCTGTAGACTTAATAATAATAGATTTAATGTTTCCAATAGCAAGAGATTTAAGAAGACCATCAAAAGACTGGGGATATTGCTGTGACAAGGAGATCAGCATTAGCTGAAAAAAACTGCCCCTGATCTGAGTGCCATATTCTGCCAAACATAAATTTGCCACCAATTTTATTGCATTTTGCTACTAGTCACATAGCAGGTTTATGGCACCATCAATATGAAACTTTAATGCCCAGAGATTAAAGGTACAGGGTCATAAACTGAGGAGCAGTCATACTGGGACAAACCCGTTCCCCTGCCTGGAAAATTACAGCATTACTTAGCTGGTCTGACCTGTAGTTAAAAGGGATCTGACGAACAACGTTTCATATTTAGATACATCCAGTTTTATTCCAATGTTCTCTTTCTGTTGGCCATTAAATCATCAGTATGCAGTGAGCTATTACAGACTTTAACAGGAACCTTTCATTGCAAATGATTGGTTTGGTTGTTTAAAATACCAGTTATGTAGATCCAGTTAGATTGTTTCTATTATTTATTTGTGCATTCATGTATAGCTTAGTGTATCACAAGAACCTGGGTACAGAAACACTGAAAACAACACATACAAGACCTTCAGCTGGAAGTGAAAATGTTAAGTCAGAGCAAGGAATGTATGGCCCTTCAGATGTTGTTGGACTACAACTCTTATCAGGCCTTACCTGCATAGCCACTGGTATGGAATAATAATTACAGTTCAGCAACATAGAGGTGCATATGTTCTCCATTAGTTGAAGTTGAGCTTTCTTTTACAATGTGTGTAATAGCTTCAGAAAACAAGGCAGTAATAACTAGAAGCCAACACGGATTTGTCAAGAACAAATCCTGCCAAACTAATTTGATCTCTTTTTTTTGATCGGGTAACCTTCCTGATAGACAGAGGGAATGCTGTAGATGTAGTATATCTTGACTTCAGCAAGGTTTTTGACAAAGTGCCCCATGATATCCTGATTTGCAAGCTAACTAGGTGTGCGCTGGATAGATCAAGTGTCAGGTGGATACACAATTGGCTACAGAATTGTACTCATAGGGTGATGATTAATGCGGCCTTCTCTGACTGGGAGGAGGTAACTAGTGGGGTACTTCAAGGCTCAGTTCTGGGCCCAGTGCTCTTCAATATTTTTATTAATTACTTGGATGAAGGAGTGCAGGGAATGCTTGTCAAATTTGCAGATGATACCAAATTGGGTGGAATAGCTAATACCCTAGAAAACAGAAACAAAATTCAAAATGACCTTGATAGGATGGAGCACTGGGCCAAAAGCAACAGAATGAAATTCAACACGGATAAGTGCAAAGTACCGTACCTCGGAAAAAGAAACCATTTGCTGTGAGGGTTCAGTGGTTAGCTCCTTCTCTATCTCAAATAATGCACCAGATCTCTTTGGTTTAGAAACAGGGGTAACATTTATTGGGTTATTTAACAAGAGTCCAGTATCCACAAATGTATTCCAAACCTTCTCCCCCTTTGACAACAGGTCTGATGGGGGGTTCCATTCTTCCAACTTGAAAGGGTTTCCACCCTTGTCATTCCAGGGCCCCGGCCACTCAGGTGGGGTATCGGGATTTAATAGTAGCCCCTCCTCTCCTTCCAGCAAGGGAATGGTGTCCTCCTCTCCAAGGTCCACCCAGTCACACTCCTGGGATGGTTCCCCCGTGTGCCATGGGGTTTCAGGAATCTCCTCTGTTGCATCTCCCATATCCTCCATTCCAATCTCTTCTGCCATTCTCTTTCCACCCTCTCTCTTTCCTTTCAACTTCCTCCGCTACTCATTTGTCTCTTTCTCACCCCAGTATGATGGTTTAGGATTGAGTTCTCTTCTCCTCCGGGCATCCACCTCTTCCTTGGGGACTCACAGTTTTTCTATCTTCCCCGTCCAGGGATCTTCAACCCAAATCCACTCCCAGCCTGCCGGCAACATTCCTTCCCACCTTTTATATCCCCTAACCCCACCTCTACCACCTCCCGCTCTTTTTCTCCCGTGCCAGCCAAGATAGTCCTACTTTCCATGACCATGAGTTCTTTTAAATCTTTCTCTATGCTCCTCGGCTAAGGTCCAAGAGGTCTTGTCTTCCTAGGTGGGGGAACAGGTGGGGTTTGGCTTTCTTGCTCAGCGGTTGGCGGGAGGGACAGCACTCCCGTGTGAGGGGCCTCTCTCACACACTCTTGGTCTTACAGTTGCACAGTTACAAGATGGGGGATACTGTACCTGGCTGAGAAAAACTACGAGTGAGAAGGATCTTGGAATTGTTGTAGATCACAAGCTAAATATGAGCCAACAGTGTGATGTGGCTACAAAAAAGGCAACTGCTATTTTAGATTTCATTAATAGAAGTATAGTTTCCAAATCCTGCAAGATGCTAGTCCCCCTCTATTCAGCACTGGTTAGGCCTCATCTTGAGTATTGCATCCAGTTCTGGACACCACACTTCAAGAAGAATGTGAACAAATTGGAACAAGTTCAAAAGAGAGCGGCAAGGAGGATCAGGGGGCTGGAAACCAAGCCTTATGAGGAAAGGCTGAAAGAATTGAGCATGTTTAGCCTTGAGAAAAGAAGCCTGAGGGGTGATGTGATACAACTTTTCAAATATTTGAAAGGCTGTCACACAGAGGAGGGGCAAGATTTGTTCTCGATCATTCCAGAGTGCAGGACACACAACAATGGGATCAAGTTAAAGGAAGTCAGAATTCAGTTGAATATCAGGAAAAACTTCCTAACTGTTAGAGCAGTACAACAGTGGAACCAGTGACCTCAGGAGTTGGGGAGTGCTCCAACACTGGAGGCATTTAAGAAAAACTCAGATAATCATCTGGCAAATATGCTTTGATTGTATTCCTGCACTGAGCAGGGGGTTGGAATTGATGGTCTTGTAGGCCCCTTCCAACTTCACTTTTCTATGATTCTGTGAAACAATAATAATAACTGAGTGCTGTCAAGTCAGTTCTGACTTATGGCAACTCTTTCCAGGGTTTTCTATGTAGTAAGTACTCTAAGTGAAGAGTGAAGTAAAGTGTAGTAAT